>NC_135641.1:28375012-28997721 GCF_053574225.1 Canis aureus | reverse complement strand
AGAACACTTGACAAGAGTCTCTAGCAGAATGTTAGTTATTTACAAGTAAGGTTTTTTTTTTTTTTTTTTTTTTTTTCTCCTTTACTTATTGCTTTCTATCACTTCCTATCATCTAGGGTAAGGAGGAGAGGAAAATAAATCAATTGACCTAGCAATCAATCATGATCTAATTTCAGTGATTTCGATGCACCATGATAATTAATATCACCTCTGAGATAGGATTGCTGCGCAGTCTGACTAGCTTTGACAGAATTTGTGCCTAACATTGGTTCACAAACTTTGCTGTACATTAGATTCATCTGGCAGGCTTTTTAAACATCCTCATGCCTGGCTAAAACCCATGGCAGTGACATCAGAATGTTGAGGTGTGAGAGAGGCACAGGTTTTTTTTTTTTTTTTTTAAAGATACCAGGTGCAGCAATATTTGGGAATCATTCACTTAGATTCTTGATAACCAAAATGTGATTTGAAGACTAGTTTTTTTAGAACTGCAAAATCTGGATCTTTACTCCAGGCTTATTGAATCTGAGTTTTAACAACATTCCCAGGTAATGTACCTGCACATTACAGTTTGAGAAGCATTGATTTAGAGTTAGGAAAGAGGTTCTTTGTCCTTCCCTCTCTTCTACTTTTTCTCCTTTTCTACCTGCACCTCATCTTCTCTTTGTCTACCTAGGTTCTCAACCCCAGGCTGGCATATTAGAAACACCTGTGGAACATTCAAAGCATAAAGATGCTTAGGGCACCCCTCTGGACATTCTGATTTAATTGGTTCTGGAGTGGGACCTGGGTGTAGGTGTTTTTACAAAGCTCCCCAGGTGACAGTAATAGAAAGCCCGACTTAACCCCTGGTCTAGGCCCTTGCTACTCAAGTTGTGGTCCATAGACAAATAGCATTAACATTTCTGGGAATTTGTTAGGAATCCAGGACTGCAGGCCTACCGTAGACTTACTGAATCAAATATGCATTTCAGGAAAATCTGCTGGTCATTTGCATGCACACTAAAGTTTAAGAAGCACTGGTTTACGTCTTAGAGAACTAACATCTAAGACTGCCACCTCAGTATAGCGGATGTGATATCCTCTAATCAATACAGAAGCTCCTGGATATGTAATCAGGTTAGAGGTCTTTGGTTGCTTTTGGAAAGAACGGAGATGAGATGCAAAAGAAATTGCTTGATTCATCGTTAGATCAGAAAAATGGACTCACTTTTAAATGCCCCCTCTGCTATTTCTCGAGCTATTTATCTTCAACCCCTGATTATCTTTAATACCTATTCTGTAGATTCAATCTGAGCTTCTGACAATGTCCTGGTATTAACCTAGCGTGATGTTAGACTGCTTAAGTCAAGATGCATCTTAGAGTGAATATAGTCTTAGCCTCTTCCCATGGTCATATGTCCCTGTTCTATTCTTTTGAGAGTCGTTTTATGTGCCCCTTGCTTCATAAAATCTTCTCTGACCTCACTTACATCTAATTAGTATTTTGTTGGCATACCGTATATGACCTCAGTACTTTTTTGTCCCCCACATAAAGCATTTCCTATAATCAGCATTGCAATTTTTGTGTTCCTTATTTAAATGGTATGTTCTCAATCTACTTACTTCTGAGACTGTGAAAGAACAGATAAGATGCAATCTCCGATCTTAAAGATCTCCCTCTCATGTCTCCACTAATAGATTAACCTTCCTCTTGGCATTATCTGAACCTCTAACCTTCTGCAGCTACCCAGCTGCCTGCTTCAAATAAAACATTCTTGTTTATCACAGCAGGGGCTCAGGTTACATATGTTGAATTGAATGGCCTTACTTAGTTTACCATGCCATGTTCACACATGCAGGAGATGGTAAGTTGGAAAAGGTGAAAGATGCTTGGCTACCAGAAACATCAGTTTGATTCCAGAACATTTGATTCCAGAACATAGAAGGCAGTAACCTGACCTGCTTTCTCTGTAGAGAACTGTACATGTATTCCCAGTGAAGATTCAACTCGGTTCTGGGTTTCACACCAACCATTAGAGTCGAACCAGGGGCATGAACCAATATATAAGGCATAGATCAGTCATTTCTCTGAAACCAGGGTGGTCCACTCTGCAGGAAAGAAAAGAAAGGTATATGTAGTAACTAGTTTAGCAGAGCTGGGAAGTGATTTTAAGAAAAGCTATTTTGTGGTTAAAAAAAGAATTCCAAAACTCTGAGGCCATTGTGGCAGGATAAGTAAAATATAAGGCAGTAAAAAACATAATAGAATAGGCATTGGGCATTGTTCCTAACCCCACTCTAATATGTAACCTTGGACAAATCATTTTCCCTCTCTGAGTCTCCTGATTCTTAAATATTAAAGGAAGTTCATTTCATGTAATTCAAAATATTTTCTTAGTTGCTGCATTCTTCCAAGCCCATTGTTAAATGCAGGGGATGGGGATAGAAATAGTGCATTGGCTTGCTCTCTGGGAGCTTCCAGTCTAGGAACATATGAACAGGCTCAAGAGCTATTGATTTCCAACACTGTATGTCTTTTCCTCATTCATTTTTCAGAGCTATAGTGGTTACCTAGGAAGCTAGAATATAAAGTCTTTCGATGATTAATGGCCTCCATAGGGGCACTAAACATTCCACAGCAACAGTGCCTACCTTTGGTTCCCCCTTTGGTTTATTGAAACAAAATTGTGTGGGGAAAACATTTGAACTCAAGCTAGGTATCTATTCTAAAAGCAGTTCCGACTGACCAGATACCCTGCTAGTAACCTATTGTCTGATTTAGGTGCTTATCATGAGGCTTGTTAGCATTAGGAATGCATCTGGGGATGGCCTGGAGTATCATCCCCTTATCTCTGTCTTGTTATGCCTTTAAGCTTCTGAAGTACTGACCCTATTAGGTATGGTGTTTTGTACCCACTAAGTGACCAATCATGGTATATTGGGTTTTCTGACTTTTCACATATTAACAGCCATAAATAACATTCATTTGAAAGGGCTTTTAATATATATCATCTCCCTTCAAACCTATTAGGCATTTTCACTTCATTTTAGAGATAATAAACCAAAGACTCAGAAAGACTAAGTGACTTAGGCAACTCATCTCATCTTTGTTCTTCGGTTAAGTAAGAATTATTGTACTCACCCCAAACCCCAAATAATACTATTATGATTATGAAATTAAACTCATACCAATAAAGCATGTAGAGTTCTTTAGAATCATAGTCTTTTGGTATTACTAGCTGTGTTTGTCTTTTCACGAGAATGTGAAGTCCTGGAGAGGAGAAACTGGTCCTTTGCCACCTTTGTAGCTTTAGAGGCAAGTATACCCCATAGATACTCAATACGTCATCTGCTTTGACTTCTCAAAGGCTTTAATTTACTAAAAGGGATTTATTTTGTGTATATTCTGTATTTATGTAGTAACTTCTCAAACACCTGAATTTGTGTCTGTTTTGCTAGGAATTATTTGTGAGGCAATTATATAATATCTTGTGGGCTTGGGAATGGAGATGCATTAGGTCAAGTATTACACCTTGAATGGGTATAAAACATTGACTACATGAAATCTGATGACTAATAGCATTCTCCATCAGAAGTACACATCAGAATCCCCGGGTGTGCATGGGACACGGGACTAAGATATTTAAGAAGCACCTCACATAATTAGGGTATGCGCTCTCAATTATGAGTCAATAGATAAACCACAAGGGACTAATATCGAACTATAACATGTACCCTAGTCCTTTGTCAGGAACACTACAGGACTCCTACCTCCCGGATCTTGACTATTATTATCTTTAGTGTTAAGAGAGTGAGTGACATGTAGACAAGAGACCTAATTCTTATACTACAGGCTTGGGATAGCAAATAGGTCAAAAGATGGTGAATGTCTCAGGCTAAGAAGACACATCGTTTTCCCCCAACATCTTCATCATCTCTGTATTAGCATCTTTGTATTGACAACATGGTAGATTTTTTTTTCCTAAGATCTATGCCTATAGTTCTAATTTTAGTTTGCTTTTCTCTCCAGTTACTTTTTGAGACAATCTCTGTCTTCTTGTATTTGGGAATCTGGGGACTCCCACCCTCCGGTGGTATTTTGTTGCTGTGATGAAACCGATGGCACCTTGGAAGAAGTCCCAAAAGACACCTGTTGCTCCTCCACAGACCCTTTCTTTATCTTTTTCTTTTTTCATTTTAGAAAAAGCATATGCTGGCTTTTTAGCTGAAACAAACCCCATCACCAGTGAATCAGAGGATGCAGATAAGTGAAAGTGGGCTTTATTTTTTTAAGCTTTTTTACTCTTTATTTTTTATTTTTTTACTTTTTTTTGTTTTTGGTTTGTTTAAATTCAATTTGCCAACATATAGTATTTAAACTCTGCGAAAAAAGGAAATGAAGCTGCTGTTCTGTGGTTAGGTTTTTTTGTTTCTCTTCTGCTTCCAGACTGCTATTAGCCTGAGAAGCAGTGGCAAAGCGATTACTCTGTAGAAAAACAACAACAACAACAACAACAAAACACCCAGAAGCTTTCAGAGGCCATTCAGAAGATAACTAAACCCAGCAAAAATTCCCTTAACCAGAAGTCAGGAGGATGCAGCAATGCCAATCTGCCAATAATGTGTCCATCTCTCCTTACCCCATTCATTCCTACAGTTATCACCCATGTGAAACAATTGGGTTTTTCTTCAATCCTCAAATACTGATAATGTTCAAATTGGTCGAGCAAATCTTACACATTAATTGGGACATTCCTTTTCAACTTTTTGGAAACCAAAAACCTAGATATGTTTCTGACTTCCAAAAAAAAAATGACATAATTATTCTGATTGTTAAAATCTGCTATGTTTAAAATTAGATTATTTATACAGTTTTCTCCTAAGGCACTTCTTTCATTTCAAAATATTTTTTAACATTTCTAGTACTCTTTAAAATTGAATTTGATTTACTTCTTTTTCTCTTTTGGGATTTAACGGAGAAATATTTGCTATGTGTCAAGAGAAAGGTTGCCATGTAAATCACACTTTGTTTGCAAGTCTACAAATGATTTAAAATGAGATGTCATGGGTCCTTTTTACCTGTGGACTTGGCATCAACATCAGTGTAAAAAGCCAAGTGATAATGCAAATAGAGCAAACCCCTCAATAAAAATGAGGCAAAGGAAGCAGCCAAAGCAATTTTAAAACAAGATGATTGTTTGATTTATTTAATAAGCAGTATCTATTGATTACTGAGTCAGTGTTTGGATTCTCTAAGGCTGAATTTTTCAAATGGTGGTATGCACGCTGGTGGGTACAAGATGGCAAACTGGTGTGATTCACTGAGGCACAGCAAACATCCTGCGTGTTCTCATGAAATAAAACTAAAACCAGAAAACAGACTCTTAACTATGGAGAACAAATGAGGGGTGCAGAAGGGGAGGTGGATGGAGGGATGGTCTAAATGGGTGATGGGGATTAAGGCGTGCACTTGTGATGCACACTGAGTATTGCATGTAAATGATGAATCACTAAATTCTACTCCTGAAACCAACATTGTATGTTAACGAAATGGAATTTAAATACAAATTTGAAATGGAAAAAAAATAAAGTACTTTGATTAAAACAACAACAGCAACACTAATATTGGACTACATGCTTGCAAATCTGGATTCAGGTTCAAGTCCCTGTATTCAGGGGAGGAACCTGGGGAACAGTCTCTTCCTTCTTCTCTCCGGAGCTCAGTGTCTTAAGCCGTTTTTTAAAAACAAAAAACAAAAAACAAAAACCCAACTCTATTTGCCTACTGATTTCTACTTTCTTATTACAAAGAAACTGCTTTTTCAGCTAGTACGTATTCTTCCCTTACTTCATCCTTTGTAGACTTGACGTCTATGGAAAACAAAATATGGTGGTCATAACTACCACATTAATTTTTAAAGACCCACTGTTGGTTTGAGCTAGCTTTTTAATCCTGTGAGTTGTGTGACTGACATTGCCAGACCTATAAGCGAGTTGAGCAAGTAACTTGGTTCCAAGTGAGAAAGAACTAAGATGAGGAGGAGACTTGCTCCTTGGCTGGCAATTGTAGGTTGCATGATTGTGACCACATATAGGTCAGGTATGTCTGATCTGAGCAGGGAGCTTCCGGGGCCTTGTGGCAAAGACCCTGGCTGGGGAGTCTGAAGATTCAGATTTGAGTCCTGATTCCCACCCCAACTCATAATGAAACTGAGCTGGTTACTTCCTTTCTCTGTTCTTGTTTCTTTTCTTTTTTTTTTTTTTTTTTTCTCTGTTCTTGTTTCTACATCTGTGAAACAAGGGTGGATTAGAAGCAAGATTCATTTCATCTCTGGGATTGTCAGAACCAGCATTTTGAGAGGTATTTATGTAGGGACGACAGTGGATAAATTCTGTTGAAGGATTTATGGTTGATGCCTTGGTCTGTCCTATTTCTTTGGCTGAGTGACATTTTTGCTCAGCAGATTGTACGTTATGGTTTTATAACTTTTTTTTTTTACCTTACATGTCTCTTCTTTACAAGTAAGATTAATTTATTTACATATCAGTCATATGTGAAGTTGATTTGGTAGATATGGTTTTCTCCTTTCTCCCAACCTAACTGGCAACTCACCCCTAAAAAAAGGAAAGACAAACAGAATAATGCAAGAAATCCAAATGCTGAGTGTTTTAGTGACATAATAGATCTGATTTTCTTTTAGCTCTCAATCAGCAGTGATATATTATTCAAAAATAATTGCACTCAGTCCTTCAGCCTTCAAACAATTTAAAAACCGATAACCATCTCTTCTGATATTTGATTGGCTACTGATCATTTTAGATAGAAGATACATTTCCTTTCAGATGAAAGCTATCCAAAGTCTAAGAGTTTCATGGTTAGTAAGCTGAATTTCTGATTGCACAAAGAATGAACTACAGTAATGGGGTGGAATATTTGACAGGCATTAACATGTTTATGAACATGAGCTATAATTAGAAATACAGAGATGTGGTTATATGTACTGATTACATTAACGTTTCTGTGTCCGTGGACAAAGAATAGATAGTAATATGCCAAAACAGCAATATTTGGGTAATGATAATTGGATTTTGAATGGATTTATTCCCTCATTTTCAAATGTTTCACCAATATTTAGGTGTTTTTTTTTTTTTTTTTAAATAAGGCATAGGTACACTAGGTATTGGGCTTAGTGATAAACTTTTAAACAGGTCTACTGAAACTGAACTCAAGCAGATCTCTCTTTGCTTCATAGTTTTATGCTTTATTCATGTGAAACATTGAAAGGACGTTTGAAGAGATGTGCCTGGGTAGCTCAGTCAGTTAAGGATCCAACTCTTGGTTTCAGCTAGGGTCATGATCTCAGGGTCCTGAGATTGAGCACCAGGTTGGTCGCCACGCTGTGGAGCCTGCTTGGGATTCTCTCTCTGCGTCTTCCTCACCTGTGTGCACGCATGCACACACTCTTTCTTTCTTTCTCTCTCTCCCCCCGCCCCAAAAAAGAAAAAGAACAAGTGAAGAGATTACTGTCTTTGAAATAATGCTTATGTAGCTTTTGCTTTGTACCAAGCACTGTGTTTTACATATATTGACTCATTTAATCCTAATAACAATCCAGTGAATCAGACACTATTGTTATTCCTATTTTAGGGAGTGAAAAACCAGCCATAGAGACTTTAATTAACTTGTCCAGATCACCTAGCTAGGAAGTGGCAGACTGGCTTCTTAGTCTGTGAGTTTGACTCTTACATCTAAGGCTTATTTTGCTCTAGTCTGGTAAGTCAGTTAACCTCCTTTTGTTACTGAAAAACAAGCCCAACTGTGCCCACACATGCTACATGTGTACATTTCATTAACCTTTAGGATGCCTGACCTCTGTAAGACTCAGTCTCACCCAAGCCCCATGCCAATGAGAGCCAATTTGTGGAATCACTAGGAGTTCTTGCCTGCTGTCAAGTGGGTATGAGATGAGAAAGAGCTCTGCTCTTTTGACTTCCAAACCCAAGGGCTTAAGGAAGCATGGGGTTACAACTTCCCTCCCTTTTTTTTTGTTCCCCACCTCACCTCAAATAGTTGTCCTGCTTATCTGGGAAGCTTAGTGCAATGGTAGAAAGATTATAAGTCATATAGTTAGCAACTTGTTAATCCTTCTGACTTGGTCAAAATCTATCTCTGTGTCTTTGCCTCTTCATTTGAACCATGGCTCTTTTAAATGAATGGGACAAAGAAAGAAAATATATATAAAGAATCAAGCATAAAATCAGTACTCAATCATAACAGCTGTTGCTGTTGTGGTTATTATTTGAACTTTAGGCTTACTACTTCCTCGGTTCCCGGATGGGGCTGAATTCTTGTCTCAAACTCCCCATAATTATGTTAGCCTTGTTCAGGGAACTGGATGCAGCTCTGGTGTCCTTCACACCCCATGAACATTCCTGATACATGACAGGATTCCTACTTGATGCTGCAAGCTGCCACATTTCTTACTCACAGTGCCATATTCTTTCCTTTCCGGATCATTCTCCTCCTCCTTTGTCTTGAGCTGTGATGGGTCTAGAATTGGTTCCACTCCTCCCCACTCTTCTTTAGATTGCTGACTTTGCTGCCCTCAGTAGTTTTATCCTTTTGCCTAATTCCGGCTCACTCATTTTTTTTCAATTGGAGCCACCAGAATGGTAGTGTATGGTTCAAAATGGTGTTTTTTTAGACATACTGTTTATATCACACTATAAAAATTAAAGAGTAGTGACAGTGACTGGTTAACCCACTGTTTTTTGTTTTTTTTTTTAATCAGAATTTTACAAATTTGTTTCCATTGTCTGGCTTAAAATGAAGTCCAGTTTCTTCAGGCTGCATAGACAACAATCTAGTCTAAGGTTCTCTTGTACCTTGTTATTGAATATAGAAATAAATGTGGATTTTGCTAATTATTGAGGAATGTCAGAATAAGGGATTATGGGTAACATTCTTATGAGGAAAACCTATAGCTTAAAAGAGTAAGCAAGATTAGTCTTAGAAAATCACCCCAGTACAACCGTGCTGGTTAGTTAGTTCATACAAAGTTGTTGTTAATAATGTAAATAAATAATACATGTATACAAATAACAGGCATTTGGATGTATTCATTTATCCATCTGTCTGTGCCATGTACATTGCTTGCCATTGGGATTAAAAATGAAAAAAAGACAGTTTCTGACCTCATGGAGACCTCATAGAGAAAGTTTTGATGGTAGTCACAAATGGGAAGAGTTGACAGCGGTCAGTGCATGTGAACATTTAGATTAAATTTTAAATTTACTTTCAATGTCATATCTTCTGTGTGGATTGTTATAGCTATGTGTTAATAGGCTAGGAACCAATGACTATGACAGGGTTTATTCCTTTTGCTCTGACACCAGATATAGAAATATAATCTCTCCCAACAGAGAAGGGACTTGGCATTGGAGCTGGCTCTTGCAAAGAGATGGAACTGAAACATTGGAAAAGTATTCCAGGCTGATGGATTAGTATAAGCAGAGGTATAGATTCCTTGGTAGACATGTTGCAATGAGGAAAACATGAAGTGGTTGGCTAATCCATTCATCTAGCAAATATTTGTTATGCTGGATACTGTTCCAGGTGCTGAATATAGTAGTGACAAGACAAAGTCCCACTTTCATGAAGCAGGTAGGTTTGGGGATAGGAAACGGTGAATGATGAATCATGAAAGATAGGGGGGAAAATTGTGGAGGCCTGTTACAAATTACATAATGTAGGTGATGATGATAACTTACATTTCAGAGACATTAATTAATATAATTATCTTTAAAAATTAGATTCCCAGGGCTTTTAGTGTATAATTCTACTTGCAAAACTTCAATTAATTATTCCCTAGCTTTTCAAGAAAACATTCACTTTGCAAAGCAAGGCATACCTATAAGCCTAATGCCATGGCCAGAGGAACCACTGTCATCTAGTATTTCACTCTTACTTTTGCCAATCTCTGATGCTGAGACACTTCCCTTGCTTAATGGAACAGAGAATTTCACTTCTGTTCACTTTTGGTTCACAATCCCCTGAAATTTTTTATTGAAAATTACAGATTGACATTTAGGAGAAAGGTCCAGAGAATCTTTTTGAAATCTGTCAGGTTCAAAAATTGCTCCCTGAAGGTCTATAAATTATTATCAAGTCTCAGAATTGTAATGACAGGACAAAAACTACGCAAGTACTAATATATATGTATTTTGCAACTATGTTATATGAAACTGTTCAAGCTGTCCTACCCTTAAGCATATGAAGAGCGGTGTGGAAAATATTTTTTAAAATATCTTATTTAGCTACTTGAGAGAGAGAGTGCACAGAGGGAGAGGGAGAAACAGACTCCTTGCTGAGTGGAGAGCCCGATGTGGGGCTTGATCCCAGGACTCTGAGATTATGACCTGAGCCAGGCAGACACTTAACCGACTGAGTCACCCAGGTGCCCAGTGAGAAATATGTTTGACTTCAACCTTACCATCATTCTTTCTTTTTTTTTTTTTACATTTTAAAAATTTAAATTCAATTTGCCAACATATAGTGTAACACCCAATGCTCATCTCCTCAAGTGCCCTCCTCAGAGCCCATCAGCCAGTTACCCCAACCCCCCACCCACCTCCCCTTCCGCAACCCTTTGTTTGTTTCCCAGAGTTAGGAGTCTCTCAAAATTTGTCTCCCTCTCTAATTTTTCCCACTCAGTTACCCTCCTTTCCCTTATAGTCCTTTTCACTATTCCTTATATTTCATGCATGAGTGAAACCATCTGATGACTGTCCTTCTCCAATTGACTTATTTCACTCAGTATAATACCCTCCAGTTCCATCCATGTTGAAGCAAATGGTGGGTATTCGTCTTTTCTGATGGCTGCGTAATATTCCATTGTATACATAGACTACAGCTTCTTTATCCATGCATCTGTTGAAGGAAATCGTGGCTCCTTCCACAGTTTCAATCGTGTATTTTTATTTTCTGGCTATCTTTTTTTTTTAAGATTTTATTTATTCATTCATGAGAGACACAGAGAGTAGAGAGAGAGAGACAGAGACACAGGCAGAGGGAGAAGCAGGCCCCAAGCAGGGAGCCTAACGTGGGACTCCATCCTGGGTCTCCAGGATCATGCCCTGGACCAAAGGCTGCGCTAAACTGCTAAGCCACCCGGGCTGCCCATCTGACTATTTTTCTTTAGAGAATACAGGGAAATTAAAAAGACCAATTTCGGAACCCAATTCTAGTTTTGATTTTTGTTGTATACTTTCTAGCTGAAGATATTGGGAAGGGTCTCTAATCTCCTTACTGTAGATTTTAGCATCTATATAATGGAGATAGTAATAGTATCTATTGAAGGAGTCATTTTGAGGATTAAATGAGATAATATATTAAAGTATTTGCTACACTGCCTGGCATATAGTAAACACTCAACCAGATGTAGCTATCATTAAATATCTCAAGACTGCCTCATTATAGCCTCTGGTACAAAATCAGAGCCATGGCTTTTGCTGAATCTGATGGATTCAGGTTTGCTTAATTTTTTAAACAAATTGCAAACATAATATTCCAGTCTGAACCTCTAGTTTTAACTCAACATAGAGCTGTAACCCCTCAAAATATATTGCTTTAGGATCAAAGCCTTAAAACTTCCAGGAAGACACTTCCTGTCAAACTGGACAGCGATAATCAATGGTTGAAATCTAGAATACCACCTTGTATAGAGAAGTCTCATCCTGGCTGGTGAAAGATTAATGAACAAGATTTTGAAAATGGAGTTAACCAGATGATTTTCATTTAATAGCCATAAGAAGCAGTTAGACAGAAGGCAAGGACAGCCTTGTCTTTTCTCTGAGCAACCTCTTTTTTTTTTTAAATTTTATTTATTTATGATAGGCACACAGTGAGAGAGAGAGAGGCAGAGACATAGGCAGAGGGAGAAGCAGGCTCCATGCACCGGGAGCCCGACGTGGGATTCGATCCTGGGTCTCCAGGATTGCGCCCTGGGCCAAAGGCAGGCGCTAAACCGCTGCACCACCCAGGGATCCCTGAGCAACCTCTTTTGATCTTGACTGGCCATTGAATCATGTCTTGGTAGGATGTGAAGCCTCGGGAGCACACTGCAGCTTCCTATGCTACTCATTCCTTCAAAAACATTTCTAGAGCAAGAGTTATAAAGACAATCCCTCAGAATAAAATTTGAGGTGATTCCTTCCCTTTTTTGTTATTTTTGTCATAATTATAGAGAGCATATTATCCAAGATAGTTCCTCGTCTCCTTCCTCTCCAGAAACAATCTCTTTCAAGTCTTTTTGATATTTATCTTCATACTTTAAATACTATTCTATTCTTGCTGCTTCTGAATTTCTCAGTTCTGTTGTTGATGTCCCACCTTGGCAACGAACTTTCTATCTCTTCTCATAAGCACATTCTCACCACCACCAGCATCCTTTATCCTGCCATCTTCCCAGGGCTGTTATATCATCCCTTTGGTTAGATCAGTATTTAGTAGTTACATTATTATGACCTTGTAAATACCTTTATGACTAAGCCAAGTTAACTTATGATTTCTTTTCCTCTTCAGATTGTGTGTGTGTGTGTGTGTGTGTGGTGTGTGTGTGTGTTTTGTGATTGATAGGTGTCTTGGGTTTTTTGGTTTGCTCAGCTCTCTACATAGTTTTCACTGTTTAACTACAAGTCTCTGCCAGTGTTCCAAATCTCATCTCAAAACATTCAGTCATACAGATAGTCTATCAAGGTCATCCTCTTGAAATAATCTCTCTCTGAACTTTCCAACTTGGTTCTACATGTGCTCTTTTCCTTTGATTCCCTGTGTATGAATTTGATTCTGGAACCTTCCTTTCCATCACCTTGGAAAATTTCTTCAGATCTCTTTGCCTAGCTCTTTTGTTCTTCTGTATCCTCTGTATTCTTTACTCTCTTATTTTGATGGAATAAATTTTCAGGAGCTTCCTGAAAAAGAGGATACATAGCAGTTAAACTTCCTGGGCCTTTACAATATCTGAAAATACTTTCATTCTTTCCTCTTATTTGAATAATAATTTGGCTAGGTGTAGAACTGTAGGTTGAAAATAATTTTCCTTCAGAATTTTTTTTTCCTTCAGAATTTAAATGGCACCAGTATAATGTCTTTTCCCTCATTCAGTTTTGTTGTTCTGCTCCGATGCTATCTTGATTATATTTTGAACATGGTTGATTTTTTCTCTTTGAAGACTTGTAGGATCTATTGTTTTTGCTGAAGTTCTCAAAATGCATAAAGATTTGCTTTGTTGTGGTTTAATATTTATCCACTATGCTGGGAACTTAATAGGCTTCTACCCTATGGAAGCTCATATTCTTTACATCTAGAAAGTTTTCCTGAATTTATTTCCTTACTGATTTCCTATTCTGTTTCTCTTCCTCCTCTTTCTGCTCCTTCTCCTCCTTCTTTTTTATTATTGTTTGGTTCCAGTTTTCTGGAATTCTTGTTACTTAGATATTGATATCCTGAATTTACTTTTGTTTTTATTTGTCATATGTTTTATCTTTTATTTTTCATCTCTTCTGCATTTTCCCTATTTTCTTTCTAGGTGATAGACTCAACTTTATCTTTTAATCTTTCTATTAAGTTTTGTTTTAAATTTCTGATATCAGACTTTTAGTTCCAAGATCCTTACTTATTGGTTTTATTTGAATTCTGATTTTATATTATGCTGTCTCATTTCACTGAGGCAATATTTTCTAATACCTTGTTGAAGATAGTAATGATGTATTTTTTAGAAGTTTTCATCTCCTTCTGTAGCCTTTGTTTCCAGTTAGTTTAAAAAAAAAACTGATTGAAACTGCTTGCTTTAATTTTTCTCTTTTGTGTTAGAGATTTTTTACAATTTTTTTTATAGTTGGTTGCCCCTTTATATTTAAGAGTCAGCCAAAAAAGTGACTAGAAGCTCTGTGCACATGGATGCGCTTATTGAAATAATCTCAGTTGTAGGGTAATCACAGTGGGCTTTTTACTGTGGAATTCCTGATATCAGTATCTTTAGGTCTTGCCTCTTAATATCTACAAATTCCTCAAGGAAGATTTTTTCTCCTGCTTGGAGAGTAAAGACATGGCTACCAGGATTATGTGGGTCTCAGTAATCAGTGCATACACATTCACTTAATCTCCAAGTTTTTAATGTGGTTCTTATTCTATCCATTGCATGGGGGAACTTCTGTCTTATTTTCTACAAAGAATAAATCTCCAGGGCAGCCCCAGTGGCTCAGCGGTTTAGTGCCGCCTTCAGCCCAGGGCCTGATCCTGGAGACCCGGGATCGAGTCCCATGTCGGGCTCCCTGCATGGAGCCTGCTTCTCCCTCTGCCTGTGTCCCTGCCTCTCTCTATGTCTCTCGTGCATAAATAAATAAAATCTTAAAAAAAAAAAGAATAAATCTCCAGTCTTCTACTGTGATTGGGGAGGTCAAATGTCTGGATGCTCAATGTTTAGCAGAGGGTGTGAGGTTATACTTCCTTCTTAAAAACAAACTTTCCACCAATTCTGCATACTTTATCCCATCCCCCTTCACCGTACTTCTTGACAAACCTGGTCCTACCACCATCTACAATTTTGAAGATTCTGCAGTCTGAGTTAGGTTGCTTACTGTCTTTCCCCACTGCTGACTTAGAATTCAGCTTTCTCAGGCCTGCTAAATCCTAATTTTCATTAGCTGGTTTCCTATTTCTAAAATTTGGTGGTCGTTATCTTGTTTCACCTTTGCTCCATCTTTGTAGATTTCTCTCTCTCTCTCTTTCTCTCTCTCTCTCTCTCACACACACACACCTTTATTGTACTTTTGATGATGTTTCAGGTAGGAATGCAAATAAATGCTTGTGTTCACTTTCCCCATGTTTAGCTAGAAGTCTCTTTTAAAAGAATCTGTTGCAGAATGATGATCTCAGCTCAGAGGTCCTAGAGATAGCATTTTAGCAGTGTCCTGGCTGGCTTCTCCTTTTTATCCAAGATACTTAGATTGTCAGACATCAGGGTCATGAAAGTAGTCTTGTGAGTGAACAACACATAAATACCTTAAAAGAGTTACAAGGTTAAGAGAGCTACCAAGATCATGCCTAGAAAAAAATTTTTAAGTGACATACTAATTCATTTATTCTTCCACTACCTAGGCATCTATTAGATGCTTGCCCTGTCAAGCATTGCTGGGCATTAGCAAAACTTGAATAAGAGACAGTTTGTGACCTTGTGAACCTTCCACACTAGAATAGGAGACAGTCACCACTGCTCAAGATGCAATATGGTAAATGCCATAATGGAGTTATTAACAAGTGCTAGAGGCTCTAAGGGGTGAGGATGAGTAAGTCTGCCTTCAAATTCATGATTGGAAATGTGTCTCAGCTCTCATAGTTCAGGGAATAATTTCCCAGAAAAATCCTGTCACTAACTTATAACTGGCAAAGTTACTAACTTTCCAGAACTGTAAAAGACTCTTTAGGGTCAGAAAGGACTTTGAAATTCATTTTTAGCTTCTTCATTTTACATGTAAAAACTGAGGCTCAGAGAAAAGGTGGCTCAGTCAATCAGGACTGAGACTCTGGTTTCTTGATTCCCATACTAATTGTCTATTCAGTAATTTGTATTGATTCCCCACCCTAAAGCCTAGTTATCAATAAATTTTTATTTTTTATTTTATTTTTTAAAGATTTTATGTATGTGAAACACAGAGAGAGAACACAAGGAGGGGGAATGGGAGAGGGAGAAGCAGACTCTTCACTGAGCAGGGAGCCCCACGTGGGCCTCGATCCCAGGACCCTGGGATCATGACCTGAGCCTGAGGTGGACGCCTAACCAACTTAGTCACCCAGACCCCCCTTAATAAAATTTTTAATTGGTGGTTCTGAATCTCAGAGATCTGGAAGTACCAGTTTTGAAAACCTCTGAGGATTTTTTAAACACACTCTTGCAAGTAAAGGAGCTCTACTTTGTACATAGGTGCAGGACTCCAAACTCTTTCATATAATATTAGAAAGACTGGGGCACCTGGGTGGCTCATTCAGTTAAGCATCTAACTTTGGCTCAGGTGATGATCCCACCCAGAGTCGACCCCCTGTCAGCCCTGCACTTTCCCATCTAGTGCTCCAAGCCCCGTGGGGAGTCTGCATGTTCCTCTCCTTTTGCCCCTCTCCCTACTCAAGCACAATGTTCTCTCTCTCTCAAATAAGTAAATAAAAATCTTTGAAAAAAAAAGTAACATTAGAAAGACAGAAGGCTTGGAGTTGTCACTATTTCTTTTGAAAGCAAAGCAGGGCCATGGTTCTTAAACTGGAAGAACAGGGCTCTATTTATTTGCACCGGCTAATATTGATTGAATTTAAAATCACCCAGCAAATTCAGGGGATGACTTCCCAAATGAAGCTCTGGTTATGCTATTTTACAATATATTTTTGAGATTTTTCTGTGTTTGTATTGTCTTGAAAGCCCACAACAGATGTATAAACACAGAATTTAAACATTTTGGAGAGGCGGAGAATGTTGTCTTCAGTGAACACTTAAGAATGTAATATATTCTGTTACATTTACGGTTTGGTGATTTAGTTAATTATTAGCGCATGGTATATGTAGGGAAGCTAGGACTGATAAAATATATTGTTCAATACTCATTCTTTATCAGTAATATAATACTACCAATAATTACATTTTTCATTAAAAACAAAACACAACATGAAAGAGATCTTATAATATCTTCCCAAAGGACACTAACTTTTTATATCCACAAATAATTAGGCTGTAATTTTATCAATGAAGTTTTCCTCAGTCCTTCTCTGCTGAGAAAGATCTTTCCTTCTTCTGTCCCCTCTGAATGTTCCTGCAGAGTTGATTTCTTTCCAGACTGTAGATTCTTTGGGCACATGTCAGAGTTAGGCTTCTAGGCTATAAGCATCACGAAGGCAAAGACTATGTCTTTCTTCTTTTTAATCCCAGTGACCTGGCACATATTAAGTACATAGTAGGAAGTTAACTGGATCAATAAAAACATAAAGCCCTTGATATGTAATATTTAATCACTTGATTTTCCTAACATTTTCCATTATATCCTGGGTGTAAAGCAGCTAAAGACTGCTAAAGGCTGACACACATGTAGTACACAGCCTCCACTTGCCCTTCTTTCATTTTTGAACATCCCTTAGATTTCATCCTGTGCTCAGATCTAGCCTTTAAGTAATGGACCATAGTCACTGTGACTTAACTTCCTATTTCCCATGGAGGAGAACTATTCATCTTTACCCTTTCAAAATAAAGATTTCCTCCTCCCCCTTGTTAGAAGCATTTTCTCTGCTGATTTTAAAACAAGAAACAAAAGAGTGTCTTCTCTGTTGTCCTCATCCTGTACACTGGGGAGGGTCTTGATTGTTTCCTATCTGTGCATGTGCCTTCTCACCAGTCCTTGGGGTCACCTTCCTCCTGTTAGAGCCGGGATGTGTTGCTCCCTGTCAGCTCCCATGAAGACGGCTCTGAACACCTCCTTGCATTCTCATTATTGTCCTTAGTTACAGCCCTGACTTCAGCGACTCTAAGAGTATAGATCGTACTTCTCAGGACCTTTGTGAGTGCTGCCAAAGAAACTTCTGTATTGTTTTGAAAAGGTGGCCATGACTATCATGACATGTTCTTCAGAATACCCCAGGATTTCTACTTTTGGGAGGGTGGGGTTGGAGGTGTTTTAGTTCCCTCAGATTGAAAGTGGGGACAATGAAAGTCTTCCTTATCTTATTGGCTAAATCGCTTTGCTGGACATGGATTTTGGAGTCTGTCCTGTCCTTTTTCTCAATTTATCTATTACTTTTGCATGGGTTATTCATCCGGTTAGTGTTAAAGTTCTTTCAAAATCAACCTTTTTTTTTAATATTTTTTTTAAATTTTTATTTATTTATGATAGTCACAGAGAGAGAGAGAGAGGCGCAGAGACACAGGCAGAGGGAGAAGCAGGCTCCATGCACCGGGAGCCCAACGTGGGATTCGATCCCGGGTCTCCAGGATCGCGCCCTGGGCCAAAGGCAGGCGCCAAACCGTGGCGCCACCCAGGGATCCCAAAATCAACCTTTTTATTATAAAGGTTTCACAAAGTTACTGTGCCAGGCCCTTTACAACTGTGGCCTAATAGGGTACAAGTGAGGATCATATTGGAATAATTCCTTTTCTTTGACTGATTGTATCTGTGGAACAGAGATTGCCATGGATTTATGTATGGAGAATTAAATTTGTAGTACGGAAGTGTGCATTCAAATTTAGCTCTGTGACCTTGGGCATATCACTTTAACTTTCTGGGCCTTAGTTTGTTGTAAGTGGAAGTAAATGTCCTGTCTCAGGGGTTTTGGAAGGATTCAAGGAGAGACGGTATATGGAAAGTGCTTTGTAAAGTATATAGTACTGTGTAAAAGCAGGTTGTTATTAATAGAGGTCTGACTACTCCCAATTGTTTCTGCTTGGTCAGTTAGTTCTGGATGAATAAATAGGAGAGGACAGGAAGGAAGGAAACAACACTGAGCTAAAAGTCGGATGATCTGGAGTCCCTTCTGGTGTTCAGCACTCAGCCACTGACTTGATGTGACCTTGGCAAAGTCACTTTACCTCATGCGCTTCTGTTGCGTCATTGGTAATACGAGGTGGGCTAAAGGAATGATGATCTAGAGACTCTTCTGGCTTAAAAAAGTCAAGAGTGTTTTTGAGTCTTGCTGATAAAAGATTTTTATCTCTCTAAGAGTGTCGTTATGTTTATGTTATTAAATCAGAAGCCTTACCAGTTATGAATCCAGCTAATGCACTTTGAATATATGATTTTAAGGAATTATTTTAAAGAAAATGTCAAAGTCTAATCTCTTCAGCACCAAAAAGGTACTGATGGAATCTCCTATCCACTGAGTATCTCCATCGTGTCTGGGGAGGATTGTGTATATTTAAGGAGAAGGCTGAGTATTGACAACAAATTAAATTCTGTATGAGAAATTAATTATAACCACAACACCTAAAGCATATATTGTTGTGGAATCTGCCCTAATATTGTTAAGTGTTTTTCTTTCCCCTTCATCCAACCAAAAAATTATTGAGTATTTGTTAAAAATCTGCATTGTGCTAAGCACTGTAGATGCGCAAGTGAGTCAGTTTGGTTGATCTAATGCAGGGAAGAGCATGTGTTAAAAATTCTGAGGGATGAAACAAGGTTCCAGGAGTCAGGATAAGGAGAGATTCGTTTTGCTGAGGAGATGGAGGGAAGGTAACAAATATAGCATCTTTAAAACATTTTAGAGATTATACATGTTTCCCAGTGTACTATCTTGTTTAAATATTGTATAGACTTTTGCAGGTATAGAACAAGACAACATCTTTTGGAAATCAGTTTGAGATTTCCAGAGACTCTGAAGCCTAAGCAATGTATAGAAATACCTATAATATATGGTTGGTAAAAAAAAAAATTAAGGTAGAGAGCTATAATCAAGTCTTGGGAATTTCTTAAAGTTTTGCCCAAAGTGATGTGGATGGTTTTTCATATTTGAGCATGAATATCATTTCTTTTTAAAATGAGAAGGCTGTAAGAAACTCTCCAACTTACATAGTGTATGTATTTAATTGCATGCACATTTATAAGGTGAGCTTATCTAATATTTGCAGCACATTGGTTTGTGATCATAAAGCTAGAAGAAACCTTAGATCAATTATCTAACTTTACAGATAATGAACATAATATGTCCTTTTCTAAAAAAAAGTATTTTTATAAAAGAAGTGTCTTACCCAAGTACAAAATTAGGATCATAATCATGGTCTCCTGGACCAGTGTCTTTGCCACCAGCCTACAGCCCAGAGTCTGCTTAAAGATTGCAGCAGGGAGAATCGCTTTTGATGTGAAAGATTCCTAAAGTGGTCTCAGTCACTGTTTTGCTGTTCACTCAGTATTTTTCCCTGAATACCTTTTATTTTTTTATTTTTTTTTTTATTTTTATTTTTTTTGTTAAAGATTTTATTTATTTATTCATGATAGTCACACAGGGGGAGACAGAGAGGCAGAGACACAGGCAGAGGGAGAAGCAGGCTCCATGCATCGGGAGCCCGACGTGGGACTCGATCCTGGGTCTCCAGGATCATGCCCCGGGCCAAAGGCAGGCGCCAAACCGCTGCGCCACCCAGGGATCCCCCCTGAATACCTTTTAAAATAATTAATGTCGTGTTCGAAGTTACTAGCACTGAGTGATGCTAATATTTTGAGGAAGACTATGACTCCTTTGTGGCACCGTATGCTTTTAATAATGTATCTACTCAAATATGCTAAGTGACTTCCACTCATAAAATGAGGAGACATGGTGTTGAGAAGGCACTGCTTCATCTCTGCTTCATATTCTGTGACAAATCTTTAAAAAATGAGATACATCTTTTTATTATTATGTTATAGGAATTTGCTTAAGTTTGTTTTGTGGCAAAGTAAAATTCTAATCTTATTTTATCTCAGCACATCAAATAGAGCAAATCTTAAATTTCAGTAACTATGGCTATAATTTAGTTTGTTTAAAGAAGTGTAATTTCCTGGGTGTGTGGATATGATCTTTGATGATATTCTATATTATTTGGATGTTGTTAAAGCATTGTGTCCCTTTTCAGACTCTGCAGTGTAGAAGACCAGTACAAATAGAGGAAAGTGTGCATATGAAAAGAGCACTTTAATGACAGGATAAGAAATCGAAGTTGCTTAGCCTGAAGATGAGGGAGCTCAGGAAATGTGCTAATTACCACTTGTAGCTTTTTATTTTTTGGCTGGGTACAGTATACTTTATTGATGGTACAGGATGAGGTAGGGGTCCCCAAGCCCCTCCCCTTCCTCGGGGTCTGGGATGTAAATTGGAGGTCAGGAGATTCTCAGTGTGTTGGGGGACTAAGTTGGGGCAGAGACTCCCCAGCAGCTAAGGGCCTCTCTCTTCCTCTTGTTCTTGCTGGGGCTGGTGGTCCAGGAGGCTCTTACTCCTTGGAGGCCATATGGACCATGAGGTCCACCACCCGGTTGCTGTAGCCGAATTCATTGTCATACCAGGAAATGAGCTTGATGAAGTGGTCATTGAGGGCAATGCCAGCCCCAGCGTCGAAGGTGGAAAAGTGGGTGTCACTGTTGAAGTCGCAGGAGACAACCTGGTCCTCAGTGTAGCCCAGGATGCACTGGAGGGAGCCTCCACTCGTAGCTTCTGAGTGATTTTATGAGAAGCACTGTTGTTCCCCCTTCCACCCAGAAAGGAGGATTTTGGTTTTGTGCTAGTGGTGACAGGGCATAACAAGGATACAATGAAGGGTATTCTTGCTGCATCTTAATTATTTCTCAAGACAAGAATTGATGATCATTGAGTTTTAAGTTATCTTTTCCTGTGTCTGAGTGAAATGATCTCTCAAGTTCTCTTTAAGTTCAGTTGTTCTCTTTGGGACAGAAAGATTCAAATCGGTTCCTCGTGTAATAAGTGATTAAGTACATCAACATAACTAAATCAAAGGATGTGGGAATTGACTCACCAACTCCTCACGCCACATAGTGGAGGAGCCGAAAGCCTGGAGAGAGTGAGTGGTGGAGAGAGAACTTACAGCAAGGTGTGACGCATGTCTGAGCTTTTCCATCTCTGCTCTCCTTCTGAATACTTGACTTCATTATCTAACATGTAATGGATTTGTTTGGTCATTACTTAACATTCAAGTAAAAATTGGGATGAAAAGTCAAGCTCAGGATAAATTGGGAAATGCAACTCTTTCCAATTATTGCGAGTGATGGCTTGGTCTGTCAGCTTGGTGGCTTTCTGCCAGAGTGGTTAAGGAAGAATAGATTTGTGGATTGTAGATGATTAGCAGTTGGAAATTATGGAATTTTGATGTGTGTCCTAGGTCATTGTGCTCTTCTCTTACAAGCTAGAAATAAATGTGTGGGAGTGGGTATCTTGCACCTCAGCACAACTGAGCACTTACTCCTGGGAATTCTGTGCACCCAGTGGTGGTATTAAAGTCCCACCAGGTAGAGCTTTCTCAGAGCCAGGATCACCACAGACTCAGTTCTTTTCTGTGACTTCAAATTATGTGGGAAAGGAAAGGACGGAGAGGTTCAAACCAATTTCCTTGTGGTGGAAAATACCAACATATAACAAAACGATAAAGTTGCAAAGGGCATGATTGTAATTTTGTCCACCCGTTCATCTGACTGAAGTAAAACCTGAAATCAGAAAAAAAAAAAAAAAAAAGATGTGGCTAGTATTTGGTGGTAGGTAAGGATTAGAGACCAGAAAAGAGAAAGAAAGAAAAAAAAAAAAACCAACATGTGAAAGTTACACATGTATTATGGGATTTCATTGTTGAGAGGGTGATGGCAGTTTTTTAAGGATGAAGACAAAATTATCATATATTTCTTTACAGGATGAGGGAAGACATCTCTCTCTTGATGCATAATTCTCTTTATGGCGTTAACATAAAAGACTTTTTTCTGAATGGGATTAATTTTTTTTGTTTTTTTTTTGAATGGGATTAATATTTTAAAAGAATGAGCACAGTATGGAAAGCACTCTGAGAAGCTGAGGAGACAAAAACTCAGGTCTTCTCAGTACCGCGTGTGGTTTCTCTTTGTAAAATGAGGGTGACCATTACCTTTTTTGAGAAAAGATGAAAAAAAATGTGGTAAGGTCTCTTGCTATTTGATTATCTTTGGCAAGTTTCTAATCCTTTCAAATCTTCAGAGAACCAAAGGTAAATTATAGAGCTGGCAGGGATATTAGAATTCATCATTCATGCTCAATGTAGAAATGTAATCCATCTTTTGGGTTAATATTAAACTTCTCATTAAATTTTTGTCTCTCCCATCCTTGCTCTTCGTAGTAAGTAAGCTCTATTGGATCCAAAATCTATGGATAGTCACCTCTATGGCCTTTGAGGATAACAACAGCTAATCCTTAGTAAATGTTTTTGTTCTTATTGGTGTGTATGAAAGCACCGCTATTTTTACTTTTATTATTATGTAAGGTTGGTGTTTGGAAGACACTTAAGAATCTGGTATAATTCCAATATTTTGCAGTGGAGACTGGGTCTAGGAAAGAGGACTATATAAATTTATATAGCTACATAGCTGCAGCATCTAGATGGAACTTAGATGAGCAAGCTTTGTTTCTCTCCCAGTCCAGAACACTACATTTTAAAGTAAACAGTCATGTTAGAAAAATCCACTTATAATTTGTTTTATTAAGATATAATTGACATATGCCTTTATATTAATTTTAAGTGCACAACATGACTGGATATGTGTAGACACTATGAAATGATCCCACAAGAAGTCTAGTTACCATCTGCTTCCACACAAAGTTACAATTTTTTTTCTTATGATACAAAACTTTCAAGATGTACTTTCTTAGCAACTTTCAAATATACAGAAAGTATTATTGACTAAGGTCACCATATATTACACCCCCATGACTCATGTATTTTATAACTGGAGGTTTGTACCTTTAACCCTCTTTGTCCATTTCAGCCACCCTTCAACTTTTCTTCCTGCTATTCATCTTTTCTATGTATTTTTGAATTTTGTTGTGTTATTTAGACTTCACATATAAGTGAGACCATACAGTATTTGTCTTTTGGTCTGATTATTTCACCTGGCATAACACCCTCAAGGTCCATCCCTGTTGCCACAAATGGCAAGATTCCATTCTTTTTTTAGTGGCTGAATAGTATTCCATTGTATATATGTGCACCACATCTTCTTTATCCGCTCATCTATCACATTTAGATTGTTTCTATACCTTGGCTATTGTAAATGATGCTGTGATGATCACAGGGGTACATACATCCTTTGGAATTAGTGTTTTCAATTTCTTTGGATAAATACCTGAAGTGGAATTGCTAGGTCATATGGTAGTTTTTTTTTTTTTTTAGCTTTTGAAGAACCTCCACATTGTTTTCTACAGTGGTTGTACAAACTTACACTCCCATCAACAGTGCACAATGGTTCTCCTTTCTCCACATTGTTACCAATACTTGTTATAGCTTGTCTTTTTGATAATAGCCATTCGAAGAGGGGTGAGGTGATATAACCTATTGTGGGTTTAATTTGTGATTAATGACTTTGAGCATCTATTCATGTGTCTGTTGGCCATCTGTACATCTTTGGAAAATGTCTATCCAGATCTTCTACTCATTTTTTAAGCAGACTGTGTTTTTGTTATCGAGTTATATGAGTTCTTTGTATATTTTGAATATTAACCCCTTATTGCATACATTATTTGCAAATATTTCTCCCATTCCGTAGACTGCCGGTTTATTTTGTTGATGGTTTCCTTTGCTGTGCAGAAGTCTTTTTTAGTTTGATGTAGTACCCCTTGTTTATTTTTGCGTTTGTTGCCTTTCCTTTTGGAGTCAGATCCAAAAAAAAAAAAAAAAAATCATTGCCGAGATTAACGTCAGGGAATTGACTGCCTGTGTTTTCTTCTAGCAGTTTTATGATTTCAGGTCTTATATTAAAGTCTTTAATCCATTTTGAGTTAATTTTTGTGTATGATGTAAGATATTAATTTAATTTTTCTTTCTTTCTTTTCTTTTTTTCACGTGGCTGCCTATGTTTTCCAACACCATTTATTGAAGAGACTATCCTTTCCATATTGTATATTCCTGCCTCCTTTGTCATCAGTCAATTGACCATATATAGCCTGGGTTTATTTCTGGGCTCTGTGTCCTGTTCCATTGATTTGTGTGTCTGTTTTTATGCCAATATCATACTATTTTGATTGCTCTACCTTTGTAATATTGTTTGAAATCAGGGAGCATAATGCTTTGTTCTTTTTCTCAAGATTGCTTTGGCTATTCATGCTATTCTCTGGTTCCATAGCAATTTTGGAATTGTTTGTTCTATTTCTCTGGAAAATGCCATTGGAATTTTGATAGGGATTGCATTGAATCTATAGATTGCCTTGGATAATATGGACATCTTCACAATATTAAATATTCCAGTCCACAAGCATGGGATATCTTTTCATTTATTTGTGTCATCTTCGATTTCTTTCATCAGTGTCGTAGTTTTCAGTGTACAGGTCTTTCTCCTCCTTGGTTAAACTTAATCCTAGGTATATTGTTCTTTTTTATATGATTGTAAATGAGGTTATTTTTTAAATTCTCTTTCTGATATTTTATTGTTAATGTATAGAAACACAACAGATTTTTTATGTTGGTTGTATATTCTCTGACTTCACTGATTTTATTTTTTATTTTTGGTTCTAACAGTTTTTTTTGTGGAGTCTTTAGGATTTCCTATGTATAAAATCATGTCATCCACAAATAGTGACTGTCTTACTTCTTCATTTCTAGTTTCTCTTTCTTGCCTGATTACTCTGGCTAGGGCCTCTGATATCAGGTTGAATAGAAGTGGTGAGAGTGGGCATCCTTGTCTCATTTCTGATGTTAGAGGAGAGCCTTTCCACTGTTGAGTATGATGCTAGTTGTAGGTTTATAATATGGGGACTTTACTGTGCTATGTTCTCTCTATATCCACTTTACTGAGAGTTTTTTTTTTATCATAAATAGATGTAGAATCTTGTCAAAAATTTCTTCTCTATTTATTGAGATAATCATATGATTTTTAGTCTTTGTTTTGTTATATATCACATTTATTTGTAGATATTGAATGATTTGCATCTCTAGAATAAATCCCACTTGATCATGTTATCTGATCCTTAATGTATTGTCAAATTCAGTTTGATAATATTTGGTGAAAATTTTTGCATCTATATTCATCAGGGATATTGGTCTGTCTGTAATTTTCCTACTTTGTAGTATCCTTGTCTTGTTTTCATATCAGAGTAATGTTGGACTCACAAAGTGAGTTGGGAGTTCTTCCTCTTCAATTTTTAGAAGAGATTGAGAAGGATAAGAATTAAATCTTTTAATCTTGATAGAATTCACCAATGAAGTCATCTGGTTCTGGATGTTTGTTTGTTGGGAGATTTTTGAATACTGACTCAATCTCCTCCCTAATAATAAGTTTATTCAGCTTTTCTATTCATAATTCAGTCTTGGAAGATTATATGTTTCTAGGAATTTATCCATTTCTTTTAGGTTGTCCAATATGTTGGCATATAATTGCTCATAGTAGTGTCTTTTGATCCTATATGGGGTTTTTTTGATTTGAATCGTACCTCTCCTTTTTCGTTTCTGATTTTATTTATTCGAGCCTCCTCTTTTTCTTAGTCTAGCTAAAACTTTGTCAATTTTATTTTATTTTTAAAAATATTTTATTTATTTATTCATGAAAGACACACACACACACAGAGGAAGAGACACAGGCAGAGGGAGAAGCAGGCTCCATGCTGGGACCCTGACATGGGACTCGATCCCGGGTCTCCAGGATCACACCCTGGGCCGAAGGCAGATGCCATACTACTGAGCCACCCAGGGATTCCCAAACTGTCAATTTTAGCTTTTAAAGAACCAGCTCTTAGTTTCATTGATCTTTCCTATTTTTTTGTCTTTATTTCATGTATTTATGGTCTGATATTTATTATTTCCTTCCTTCTACTAACTATAGGCTTCATTTGTTCTTTTTTCAGTACTTTTAGGTATAATGTTGGATGGTTTATTTGAGAATTTCTTGTTTCTTGAGACTGCCCTGTATCACTATGAAATTCCCTTTTAGAATTGCTTTTGTTGTATCTCATAGCTTTTGGTATGTCATATTTCATTTGACAATTTTCATATGACAATTTTCATTTGTCTCAAGTTAGGTATTTCTAAAAATTCTCCTTTGATTTCTTGGTTGTCTCATTGGTTGTTTAGAACGATGTTGTTTAATCCCCATATATTTGTGATCTTCTAATTGATTTCCAGTTTCATATCACTGTGGGTAGAAAAGATGCTTGATGTGATTTTAATCTTTTAAAATTTATTGAGACTTGTTTTGTGGCCTGACAGATGTTCTATCCTGGAGAATGTTCCATGTGCACTTGAGAAAAATGTGTATTCTGCTGCTTTTAGATAGAATATTTTGTATATGTCTATTAGGTTCATCTGGTCTAATGTGTTGTTCAAGGCCAGTGTTTCCTTATTGATTTATGTATGGTGGCCTACCCAGTGATGTAAGTGGGGTATTAAAATTCCTTACTGATATTGCTGTCAATTTCTCCATTTTGATCTGTTAATCAATTTATATATATGTAGGTGCTCCAGTGTTGGGTGTATAAATATTTACAGATGTTATATCTTCTTACAAATGTTATCACTATGTAATGCCCCTGTTTGTCTTTTATTTTCAATTTTACGGTCTTTGTTTTCAAGTCTATTTTGTCTGATGTAAATATACCTATTCCAGTTTTCTTTTGATTCCCATTTGTATGAAATATCTTTTTCTATCCCTTCACTTTTAGTCTCTGTGTTCTTACATCTGAAGTGAGTCTCTTGCAGGCAATATATAGATGGGTCTTGTTTTTGTCTTTTATCCATTTGGCCATCCTGTGTCTTTTGATGGGAGACATTAGCCTATTTACATTTAAATAATTCTTGATAGATATGCACTTATTGCCATTTCATTCATTGTTTCCTCTAGACAGTTCCTCTCTGTTCTTTTTTTAGTGTAATGCTTAGATTCCTTTTTCATTATCTATTGTGTATCTAAGTTTTGGCTTTGTGGTTACCATGAGGCTCACATATAACAACTTATATATGTGTTAATAGCAAGTTAAGTTTGAGCACATTTAAAAATGTCACATTTTATTTTATTTATTGCCTTTTAATTTTGTTTATTCCTTAACCAGTTATTAGAGTTATTTTTTTTTACTATTTTTATCTTTTAACCTTTATGCTAGTTTTATAAGTGATTAATCCACTAACTTTACTATTTACCTTTACCAGCAGGATTTTTACTTTCATATGTTTTCTTTTTTCTTTTCAGCTTACAGAAGTCCCTTTAATATTTTTTGTAAGGCCCATTTCTTGATGATTAACTCCTTAAACTGTTGTCTGGCTAGGAAACTATCAGTTTTTCTTTCTTTTAATATTTTATTTATTTATTCACAAGAGACACAGAGAGAGGCAGAGACATAGGCAGAAGGAGAGGCAACCTCCCTGCAAGGAGCCCTATGCAGAACTCGATTCCAGGACCCCAGGATCATGCCCTGAGCCAAAGGAAGATGCTCAACCACTGAGCCACTCAGGCATCCTACCAGTTTTTCAATTCTGAATGATAACCTTGTTGAGTAGAATATTCTTGATTGGAAGTTTTTCCTTTTTAGCACTTTGAATGTAGCATCCCCACTTATTTTGAGTCTACAAAGTTTCTGCTAAAAAATCAAATGATAACCCTATGAGGGTTCTCTTGTATGTAACAAGTTGTTTTTTTTCTTTTTCTTTCTGCTTTTAAGATTCTCTCTTTAACTTTTTCCATTTTAATTGTTTTGGTGTTTTGGTGTGGATATTTTGGGGTTATCTTATTTGGAACTCTCTGAGTGTCCTGGATCTGGATGTCTTTTTCCTTCCTCAAGTTAGGAAAGTTTTCAGCTATTATTTCTTCAAATGGTTTTTCTGCCCCTTTCTCTCTTCTTCTAGACCACTATACTATGAATGTTATTCTATTTGATGTTGTCACATAGGTCCCTTAAGTTATCTTCACTTTTTAAAATCCTTTTTGTTTTTGTTGCTTTGTTTGAGTGAGTTCTACTGCCTCTGTCTTCCAGATCACTGATCCTTTTTTCTGCTTCATCTAGTCTGCTGTTGCACCCCTCCAGTTTATTTTTTCTTTAAGCTATTGTGTTCTTCAGCTCCGTGACTTCTGTTTGGTACTTTCTTATATTTTCTGTCTCTTTGTTGACATTCTCACTGTGCTCATTCATTCTTCTCCTGAATTTGGTGAGCATCTTTATAACCATAACTTTGAACTCTTTATCAGGTAAATTACTTATCTCTGTTTCTTTAAGGTTTTTTCCCCCTGCCGTTTTCAGCTTGTTCTTTTATTTAGAACGCATTTCTCTTTCCTCATTTTTCTTGACTCTCTGTGTCGGTTCCTGTGTATTAGGCAAAAGAGCTACTTCCAGTCTTGAAGGAGTCACTCTATATAGGAAGCAAAGTTTATTGTTCAAACTTGCCCTAGCAGTTGGTTGTCCTCAAATCTTTGTGAATGCCTAAATAGGCTGGTTTATTTTTAATAGGTCCTAGTTGTTGAGGGTGTGCCAACACCTGTCTGTTCTTCAAAGGGAGAGATTTCAGCCAACACCTAGTTTTAGGCTTTTGGAAGCTAGACCCTCAGCAGCTTTTAAAGCATATAAATATGTACAGTTGTATGGGACCACAATTGTAAACCCTGCTGGCTTCCAGACTAGGCAATATGGAGGTATCCTCTTGGTGACAGTTGTAAAAATCAGGGCTTCAAACAAGTATATTAGCATTTTTCTGATAGGCACTGGCAAGCTATAGGAGTAAGGGAGAGTGAAAAGATGACATTCTCTCAGCCTACATTCCTGAGAGCACCTACGAAGCCTCTAGATGTGTGGCAAACCTGAAGTTTGCCCCTTAGGCTGACAATCCCTGACAAGTAAACAGGCTTTTTGCTTAGGATGACTGGGAGTGTGTTTCAGTCTGCTGTCTTGGTGGTGTCCTGGTGTTGGATCCTGCCAAGAACTGTCTCTCTGACCTTTTTAGTTCCAGGGGGTGCAGAAACTCAAGATCCCCTGGCCATCAGAGCCAAGTGCTCAGGGGCTGTCCCCTGTGTTGACTGTGCATACCAGAGACTTCAGTGAGGCAACAGGAGAGCTGGGGCCCACCTACTAGCAGGGTAACGGGAAATCATGGGGATGCAGCATGCCCACCAGCTTTAGCGATGCAGCATGACAGTGCTGTGACTTCATGCCCCCACTGGCATGAGCAAGGGAGTAAGAGAGTGCAAAAATGGTGCCCAGAAGTATTTCTGTCCCTGAGAAGAATCCCAAGAAGTCCCTGCCCCCTCTGAAAGATGCTGTATGATTAACAAATGAGTCTCCTTCACATTTGATCTAGGCACTTTTCAAACTGCTGCCTCTGTTCTGAGTCCTGGGGTATGTGAGTCTGTGCAAGCACTTTAGGAGCAGAATCTCAGTTTCCTACAGTCTTTTGAGTCTTCTGGACATAAGCCCTGTTGCTTTTCAAAGTCAGATGTTTGAGGGCTTGTCTCCCTGGTGCAAGTCCCAATGGTTGGGTGCCTAATATGGGTCATTAACCTCTCCCTCCTCAGGGAGAAACTCTGTATTTGTGAGAACCATATCAATTGTGGGTTGCCATGCCAAGGATGGTTTTGTGGCAAGACTATGTCCCTGCCTTTCCTACCTTTCATGAGGTGGCCCTTTTATCCTTTGTTGTGAACGAGCTGTTCAGCTAGTTTTCAGGTTTTTTTGAGAAGGATTTTTTTCTGTATGTAGTTGTAGATTTAGTATGTCCATGGGAAGAGGTGAGTTTAGGATCTTCCTACACTGCCATCTTGAACCACTCTCCTCCTATTATTGTGATGAGCAGCTACATTATCTGAAATTCAAGACTTTAGAAACCTCATTATTAATTAATAAGATAATTGATTAAAAGATTTATTTTTTCATTTGCCAATATTTCTTGAGACCTATTATATGCTAAGTACTTGTCCACAGAGAAAAATAAAGAAAACCAACAGAATTTCCTGATTTCATGAAGTTTGTCTTTGGTAATAAGGGAAAGACTACCAAATGAGTAAAACATTTTATGTCAGATATTAAAAAGTACTGTGAAAAATGAGCAGAGAGGTGGGTAGAGGAATGGTAGGAGACATTGAGGGGCTTATTTTGAATTTTAATCAAGTAGATCATGGAAGACCTCCATAAAGAGGTGGCATTTGGTCAAGGACCTGAATTAGGTAAAGAATAAAACCATGAGCAAGCAAAGGAATAGCAAATATAACTCCTCTGAAGTGGGAATGTGCCTAACAGTTTTGCTGATCAGCAGAGAGGTCTGTGGGGTCAGTGAAAGAGAGTGTTTTGGTGAGGTCATAGTACATCTCCATCCTCATGCCCCATTTCTCTTGACCAATGGATTCCACCACAGTCTAAATCTCACATGTGCAAGAGGACACCTCCTGGATAGTCCGGTCCACCCTCTCCTTTATGTAAAGTGCTTTCTGCCATACCAGTTCCTTCAAACAATTAAGATTTGAATCTGTAGGGTTTATAGTGAATGCTCTGGAATTTTGAGGTGAGGCTAGGCATTGACCTGTGGATGCCCTTGATACCAGAAATCTGGCACAGTGCCAATAATTTCCCCTTAGGAAATGTAAACATTTCTTCTGATGTTACAAGAGCCTCACATTACCAGTGGGAGAGACAGAGATGCAAATGAGTTTGCAAGAGGTGAAATTCTGTTTGTACCTATTTCCAAAATAAATGCAAATCCAATGGATACCTCTGAAGAACTGTTGGAGATTTAAACCCGGTTTCATTTTTAAGGGAGCTTGTTTTTCCACAAAGTTCTTCAGGATACCCCCCCCCCAAACACACACACATAAATAACCTTTGGGGATTCATTGCATTGCTAAATTATGGCACTAGCCTGCTGTGTTCTGGAAAAGAAGCTAATACCACTGCTTCTGTCAGTGGGAGAAGTCTGCCCTCAGGCTGGAACCAATTGCACTGAGAATATACTGAGAGGCAGGGGAGGGGAAGGAAGCCCTTAAAAATAGGTTCAAATCTTCACGGGGGTAGGAGCAACAGCTCTAGGAAATGCTCTACTGAAGCAGATCCAGAGAAAGCACCTATTCCTATTATTGCTAATCATAAAAGCTTTCTTTAATACATTATACTTTATACAGTATTTCCCTTTCCCTTCATTCAGTCTCCTCCATAATCTATATGGCTTTGTTATCAAAATGAACTCTATAAACCAGGAGATCTGCATCACCCAGGAGCTTGTTAGAAATGCCTTACCCAGGGCTGCATGGGTGGCTCAGTTGGTTGTTTGACTTATGATTTCTGCACAGGTCATGATCTTAGGGTTGTTAGACTGAGCCCCTCTTTCAGCTCTATGCTCAATGGAGTCTGTTTCAGATTCCTCTCTCCTTCTGCTCTCCCCCTGCTCACTCTCTCTCAAATAAATAAATAATAAATCTTTTAAAAAAGGAAATACTCCATCCAGAACTACGGAGCTAGAATTAGCATTTACTAAGACTCTTAACCCCTTAGAGTTGAAGAAGTATTGTTATAAGTTTTCTAGGATAATCTCCTGATTACAATAAGGAGATGGGGAGCTGGCATGGTTCGGTGACTGAGGCAAGGTCACACACTTGAGTGATAGTGAAGTCAGGCTAATGGTCAAGCTTTGTGCCTTTTGATCCAGCAGTCTCCCAACTGCAGTCATTTCTTCCTACACCATGATCCCTTTGTGATTTATCTATGATGTACTAGGTAAAAGAAAGAAAGAAAACCTTTGAAAGAAAACCAACCCCTCTTCTCTGAGCCTGGGTTATCAACTTCTCTTATTTTCTTCACCGGGTGCCTTGTGCCCCTTCCTTGTCTGCCTGTTGGTTCTAGAAATGCAGACACCTTGGGAAGCTCTGCAGCATTGCCCACGTGGAGCCAACAATGAGTGAATCTGATAAGAATTGCTGGCATCAAGAGTTTGCACTGGGCTTCTCTGCAAAAACTTCCCAGCTTCAATAAAAGAAAGGGGTAAAAATTTGGAACAACACAATGAAGGGAACACAGCAGGGACATTCTGATGAGTGCAAATGAGTTTTTTCGCTCTTGCTGTTGGTTATAAGAGAACAGATGATACTTAGTTTAATACCACAGGAAAATACATGTATAGCATTCTTTTATGTCTGCAGAGAGTACCCAGCCACTATTCTTCATGGTTTACTACAGTCCTGAAAATACTATCATTCCCATTTTAAGGATATAAAAATCTGCCTAGATGTCTCTTAGATGACCCTCAAAAAGTAGGTGTTTTATCCTTTGCTGACTTATTGATCTGTCAGGTAAAACTGAGTCTAATGGATAAGCAGTGATTTATCTATAAGAATTGTGGCTTGGGTGAAGACAAATTCTAACAGAGTTTTAAAGATGTGACTCAGATTCTGAGCTATAATTTTTTGAGTAATTAAAGCTCACTAAAATTTCAACTTAAATCTTCATATTTTAGTAGTTGACTTGTTCCATGTTAAATTATTTACTTCTGGTGAACCTACTGTGTGTGCTTGAGTTCATTGTAGTAGGTGGTAGGAAGGATTCAGTAATGAATGAGATCTTTTCAGGGCCTGCAGGTTAAGGGGACACACGTACATGTATAGGATACACATAATGGGAGACAAAGGGACATTCCTCTTCCCACTCAAAGAATAAAGGCCCAACCCAGGAAGTGGGTTTTGTGTTCTTTCTGGACAGAATGTAGGCTCTATGGGATGAACTCTGGGTGTTCTATGTTGGCAAATTGAATTTAAATTTTAAAAATGTAAAAAATAAATAAAATTTTAAAAAAGAAAAGAAAGAAAGTAGACACTGGGCATTCAGAATCTTGAGTAGGGAAAGCCATAGTGTAAGCAGAGACACAAATGAAAATGCTACATTAGTATTTGGAACAGCAAATAAACCATCTATTGAATGTGGATTGTAACCTACTAACTCAGAGGCAAAAGAAATATGCCTTTATTTTCTTTCAAGTAAGTCAACCTAAATCTGACTTTGATTCTCTGTGCCTCATGGTAAATTCATTATTGGGTCTTACCTCCTTTTCCAGGTGGAATCAAAGTCCTACCTGGGTCTTATGAGGCTCAGCACATTTATGGTCATTGATCACTGTCATGGAGTATGTGCCATGCTTGCGGCATGAGCACCTTTACTGCTACCAAGAACTATTCTTCTCTGGGATCCCAGAGTACTACTGCTTGCCCCCACCTGGCTTCTCCTCAGCACTTACCTCCAAATGTCTTCAGTTCTAAGGAAAATCCCCCTATCTAGATATTCTTAGGAGACTCCTTTCATATAATTTCCTTAATGACTTCATTCTTTTCCAAGAGCTAGGATCTTCAGATAGCTTCTGTTCTCCTCACCAGAAAAATCCCTGAGTCAAAGAAATACTACTTTAAGTGACCTACTTCAAAGAGCAAAGGACAAGGAGAAGAACAAATATAAGTTAATATTTTAATAAACAGCTGCATCACATTTAGAGTACCTAGGGCATGAGGTGGTGAAGGAGATGGTGGGGTCAGCCTTGCACTAACTCTGGTGACTGCTGACTAAGGTCACAAGGGTCTACATTTTGGTCTGATTCCAACTTTCCCACCTCTTTCATCATACATGAACTTGCCTCTGTCTGTGCCTTTCTTCCCTCTTCCTTGCTCAGAACAAGTCAGTTTTTCCTTCATTCGAAACCGATCAACCTTTACCCTGGTCGTGTCACGTTCTGTGTCTTGTGGGACACTGCGTCTGTGTGTACTCTGGTCTGATTTTTCATCTCCTGTCTCAGCAACATGCTCAAGTCTATCCTATTTAAAAACAAAACTAGCTCATCAAAAGTTCTTCTGTTTACCTTCCATCTCTTTCTAGCTCCTTCCTTAACACTCTGCTTTTCCTCACAAAATCTGATTGTGCCACAGACTTGCTTCCAAGACTCAGGAGTGCCTGAGAAACAGCCTCTGTAGCTCCAGTCTTGGAGACAGATGGGTTCTTCCACTTATGGTATATTCTAGTAAAATAGACTTGTAAGCCTTTCTAACTTCAAGTTCTTCATTTCTTCTTCTTCTTTTTTAAGATTTTATTTGTTTATTTTAGAAATAGAGCAAGTATGGGGACGGGCAGAGGGAGAGAGAGAGAATCTCAAGCAGACTCAGTACTGAGCGCAGAGCCTGATGCAGGGCTCAGTACCACAACCCTGAGATCACAACCTGAGCTGAAGCCAAGAGTCAGACGCTCAACTGACTAAGCCACCCAGGCACCCAAATTTCTTCATTTTTAAAGTGATAATAATGAGCCCAACCTTGAAGTACTATTATTATATCAATAAAATGTAGGTAAAGTTGTGGGGTTTTTGTTTTGTTTTTTTGTTTTTTTTAGATTTTATGTATTTATTCATGAGAGACACAGAGAGAGGCAGAGACATAGAGAGAGGCAGAGACACAGGCAGAGGGAGAAGCAGGCTCTCTGAGGGCAGCTGGATGTGGGACTCGATCCCAGGACCCCAGGATCATGACCTGAGCTGGAAGATGCTCAACCACTGAGCCACCCAGGCATCTCTAGCACAGTTTTGTATACGTAACAAACACTGAAGATATGGCAGTGTTGTTAGTGCTCACATATATTGCACCCTTGACCTGAACACCTACACCTGAACACATGAAGGACCTGAACACCTACCCTTCCCTGTCACATTCTTCCAGTTTCCTTGCCAGATTTCTGCTCATCCTTTAGTACTGTGCCCTGCTCTGGTGCCTGCGCCCATCTCCTCCCCTTTCCTTCCTCTAGTCCATTATGTTCCAGCTATTCTCTTATAGTCCCTAAGAAGTTGTCTTGTGTTTGTAGAATCTTCTGTTTCCCTCTTAACACTGCTCTAGGAGCTCCTTGAGGCCAGAAACTATGGCTTACATCTCCTGTCTTCACATCCTCATTCAGGACCTGACATGTGAATACTCAAATGCTTGTTGAATTCAATTTTATTTCACACACTTTTTAATAGTGCTTACTTGTGCCAGACACTTTAGAAATATTAGTTTGTTAATCCTCATAATGGTACCATGAGATGGGCCCTATTATCTTCATTCTCTAGATGAGGAAACTGAGGCACAGTAGGTTAAGTTACTCAATGTCATGTGGCAAGTAAGCAGAAGAGCTGAGATTTGAACCCAGGCCATTTCCCTCATTCATGTCTAGGTTTAATACTATCTACCCTGGGGTGATATTATAAACCTTGTCTGTTGGAAGGATTATCATGAAGACTATGAAACATATAAGTAAACTTTGTCAATTACAGAAAGTTGAATGCATAGGGGAGGTGAGTTCTTTGATTCTTGTTAAAAATATTATATAAATGTATGTTGTGACAATGACCAAAAAGAGAGCATTATAAACATAACATGTTATGGAAATGTGATTATTGTCAAAAGACTTTTTTTTACCTTGATTTTAAATCACTGAAAGAAGAAATTACCATTCATATTTTCTTCTCCATCAAAGGAAAGCAAAAAAATCAAAAATAGTTTAACATATGTCACCTCTGGAATGTGGTCCCACAGCCATTTCTCTGCAAGGATCAGTTCAACTTGTGAGCAGCTGTTTAGAGCAGATGAACTTCCTAAAATGGCCCTGGAGAGAAAAAAGCAAACAGGCAGCTGCTTGACCTTTTTTCAAATGAAAAAACAAACGCTGATCAGTTGGTCTTGATTGGCATGGGCAGAGTTGAGGAGTCTTTGATCAGTTTTTATAACAAATCACTCGTGATGATTACTCTCTGCTCACTAACATCACACCACAGATCTGGTGGGTCTGATGTGTGTTTCCATTTTAGCTACAACACAGTCAGCTGTGGACAGGATGTGCCGTGCTGTGCCAGGGGTGACCTATGGGGAGAAGTAATTCAGAGGATTTCTCAGTGTTTCTGCAGGTCACCTGTGCTAGGATTATCTGGAAAGGTTAAATCATGCAGGTTTATGGGACTCAGCTGGGATTTCCTAATTCAGAATCTCGGCGTGTGGATTCCAAGATGTCCCGTGGAAAGCAAACACCCCAGGCGACTTGTAGAACACACAATTTGAATATTGCTGCCCTATTTGGCTTGGGCTGCCTTAACACTGTACCACAGATTGGGTGGCTTAAACAACAGACATTTATTCCTCATAGTTCCAGAGGCTAGGAAGTCCAGAAACAAGGGGATAGTAAGGTTGGGTCCCATGAGGGCCTGCTTCCTGGCTTGTGGACTCCCACCTTCTTGCCACACAGTTACGTGGCCTTCCTTTGGTACAACAGCATGAAGAGATGTAGAGATAGGTATGTGATGCGGTGGGGGCGGTGGGGGGAAATCCTTCTGTCTTCTTAAAGGGCGTTGATCCCATCATGAGGACCATACCTTCATGTCTGCATCTAAACTCAGGTACCTGCCCAAAGCCTCATCTTCAAATACCATGCCACTGGGGATTAGCGTTTTAACCCTTGAATTTTGGGAGGAATACAACCACTAAGGTGGGATCGTGGTCTTTGACAGTCATGGAAGATCGAATGGCTTTAGAACCTATTTTGACATTTCCTGAAAGAATGCCAGATTCTTTTTTCTTCTAGTGGTGATCAATTAATTGATGTTTGTAACTGCACAGGAGCTTGGAAGTTGAGTTTGCCTTAGAACAAGAAGATACTCTTAAATCTATTCAGTTCAGTTGTGTCAGTGAATTCAATTCCATTCCCTGTGCCTGTAGGAAGGAAGAAAAGAAATGAATTTCCTGGGTGACCAACATTTGAATTGCTTGAGAATGATAAAAATAAACCCCCAGAGTAGTGGTTAAAGAGATGATGTATTAGGTAGGGCTTTAGCCAACACCTGAATGATGGCTGCTGCCCCTTAGAATTTTTTATTCAGACTTTGTGACAGCTGCTTAATATGGCAGGGAAAGATTTCATTTTAAAGCCCTGTTAGGAGGTGCTGGTGCAGATAAGTGTGTCCTCTTTGACATCTCAAAACAGTTTTCATGTTGTTCATCACACCAGCATAACCATGATGTTAACAGGATGGCAGCAGCTGTTAGCATCTTGTGATCATGTAACACTCTTGATCTTCTGCTGCTAGACACAGCACCAACTATATGCCAGAGAGCACTGTAGGTGTTTGGGGGTCCATTCATTTGTCTAAGGACATATGCAAATTATAATAGGTATGTCATACGCAACACTGCAATTCTGACATAGCCACCTGCCGTTCACACTGATTTCACAGATTAAAGGCATGGTCTCCAACAAGACTGCCCTCAGTTTGGATGCTAGACACAAGTATGGGGCTCCCCAGTCCACTTTCACTTCTGGCCAATTGGCTAAAAATTTGGAGGGGGTTTCCCATGATCTCCTTCAAATTAGATAATTTGCTATAACAACTCACAGAATTTAGGAAAGCACTGCACTTCGGATTACAGTTGTATTATAAAGGATACAAACCAGGACCAACTGAAGAGACATATAAAACTAGGTCTGAGAGGAACCCAAACATGGAGCTTCCTGGCAGTATCTCTGTGGAATCAGAAATGTCACCCTCCTGGCTTATTGATGTGTTCTCCAATGATGAAGCTCACCTGAGCCTAAGTGCTCAGAGCTTTTAATTAGGGGTTCATTTTGTAAGTATAATTGATTGAATCATTAGTCACATGAATGACTGATTCTCCAGTTGACCTCCCCTCTTGAACTGTGGCTCACAGTCTTAACCCTCTAATCACATAGTTGGTCTTTCTGGCACAGCCAGCCCCAATTATGAGTTATTGCCTTAACTTAAATTCAGGTGTGGTTCAAGGGCCCACCATGAATAATAAAGACATTTTTATCATTTGGAAAATTCTAGTGGGTGGGGGGCTCCTGGTGGCTCAGTTGGTTAAGTTTCTGCCTTCAGCTCAGGTCATGATCTCAGGGTCCTGGGATTGGCCCCAGGTTGGGCTCCCTGCTCAGAGGGGAGTTCTCCCTTTCCCTCTGCCTTCTGCTCTCTGCGTGTACCCCCCTGCTCATGCTTTCTCTCTGTCTCACTCTAACTCAAAAAAATAAAATAAAATATTTAAAAAAAGAAAGAAAGTTCCAGGGGTTTAGAACTTCCATGTCAGGAACCCAGGACAAAGACGAGACATGCTCTTTATCATACAATGTCTTAATTTCCAGAAAACCATATTTTAGATGAGTTAAATCTTAGCCATTGAAACCTTATCCATTGTTGAGGGAAGAATGAATCTTAGAAATTGTTTAGTTCTAACATCTTCCTTGAAAGATGAAGAAACAAGTCCAGACATAAAAGGCATCGTCCAAGTCTGTAACTAGTAAACAGTAGAGGTAGAAATGGAATCTGACCAACTTTGGGTTTTCTTACCTCAGGGCCAGAGATTTGAGACCCAGATGGACCATGCCTTATAAGATCTACATTTATGAGAAAAAGTGGGGATTGGAGGGATGTGGGGGAGAGAAAACACACGTTTGTGTGCACTCAAGCATGTGTCTTAAGGAGCTTGCAGTAGAGAATGTTGGGCATCTGCTGTTTACTTTCCTTGTTCCAGGGTTGCCATCTGGTTAATGAGGGCTTTTTAGACCACTGCTGAGAGAATTACTGAAAGATAAGACTTGGGGTCTGTGTCATCATTTCTCTTGACCTATGGAAACCTTATTATAAAAAAGAAATCAACACCCTGGCTTCTGGCTTTTCCTGACTCCTGATCGACTCAAGAGGAAATCATGGGGAAACAATCCTATCTCCCACTGTCATAACTTTCCTCCATTTTGATGAAAAGGGTCGGGAGAGGAATAGCATCACATTCTGGCTCTTAGGATGTCTGTGAAATATTCTGAGATTTTTTTCCCCCAAGAACAAATAAAAAGAAATGTAAAGAAAACATGAGATTGCCATCTTATGACTCTAGGCATGCTCCTTTTCTAGATTTAGGGATGTGGCTGACTAGATGATATTTACGAGCCCAACTAGATTGTATGGTGAGCATATGTGGGTAGTCACTATTGCTCCTGTATCCCTGTATAGCTACTTGCCTAAGCTAAAAGAAGGATTCGTATAACAGTTTGAAAAGAAAAGAAAAGAAAAGAAAAGAAAAGAAAACAAAACAAAACAAAAAACGAATAGATGTCTTCCAGCTAGCTGACATTTTTTTCTTCTTCAGGCATTTTTTTTCCTTTCTAAATCTTTTTGGTCAAGGAGCACCTTTTTTTTTTTTTTTAAGATTTTATTTGTTTATTCATGAGAGACACACAGAAAGAGGCAGAGACATAGGCAGAGGGAGAAGCAGGCTCCTTGCAGAGAGCTCGATGCAGGACATGACCCCAGGACCCCAGGACCATGCCCTGAGCTGAAGGCAAATGCTCAACCATTAAGTCACCCAGGTGCCCCTCAAGGAGCAACTTTTATTTTTTATTTTTTTTTATTTTTTATTTTTTTTTATTTTTTTTTATTTATTTATGATAGTCACAGAGAGAGAGAGAGAGAGAGAGAGAGGCAGAGACATAGGCAGAGGGAGAAGCAGGCTCCATGCACCGGGAGCCTGATGTGGGATTCGATCCAGGGTCTCCAGGATCGCACCCTGGGCCAAAGGCAGGCGCCAAACCACTGCGCCACCCAGGGATCCCAAGGAGCAACTTTTAAAAGTAGATGCCCTCTGCTGCTAGACCTTGTATTTTGGGAGGAAGGGACGGGGAGGAAGGAGGCATCCATTTAGCCCTCCTCTCCTAAAGATGTCATCTGCTCCTGGTCTTCAGTGCCTCCTCTATTCCTGTGACTTGTATGTCTCCAGTCCAGAACTTTCTCCCCAACTTCAGGCCCAAGCACCTCAGATTGTACTGGATCAGATGAAGTTCCTTATTTTCTCCCCTGATCATTCCCCCGTCTGTTTTCTCAGCTTGCCAAATGGCATCACAATCCATGAGAAACTTAGGGTCATCCTCAGGAACCCCCATACTCACTAACCCCAAACACACATTTCTTACCTCTAGTTTAAATTATGGTATCTCTCTGGTTCTGCTGTTACAGTGCAGACACTCATCACCCTTACCTGTCCCCTGCAGTGGACACCTCACTGCCCTGTCTTCTTCTGACAGTGCTCTTCCCCCTTCTACAGTTTACAACAAAAACACAGATTCTATGCTCTGCATTACATTGAGCCCAATGACATGCATTAAGGAATGGCATGGGTGAATGAATGAAGTGCTTGCTAGTGCATTCCTGAGCTGCTGTATTACTGCAGAGCAGATTTACCTGAGGCCTTGGTCACCTGAGCTCAGCACCGGGCCCTCATTAAATGCCTTTGGGTCAATAGTCACCTGAGCTCAGCACCGGGCCCTCATTAAATGCCTTTGGGTCAATAAATTATTAAGCCTAATTTAGAGCAGACTCTAACTTTTCCCATTCTGTGATCTTGGTGGCTCATGATCCTGGTTCTTAAAAGTAGGGTCCCTTCTTTTTTCATTATTACTATGGGGCTGGCATGGAACTACCTGGAAAATGGTAGGTGCTTCTGTATTTTGTGCACCGAATGGATGCAAGAATACACTTACTTCCCTGTGTGCTTGAGAGCCAGGAGACCCTCAGAGAAAAGTGAAAAGATTCCATTCATTTATAAATACAGAAGCTAGGGTTAAAGAGAGGGAAGCAAGTCACAATGTGAACCTGAGCTCCTCTGGCTGGGCTGTTCAGATGCCTCTCACGTCCCCTGTTGGGTTTCCCGCTGTGCAATCACTGGTCTTTTCAGTTGCTGGCTTTTTTTCTGTCTGCACCAGAGCTCACCTCGCAGTCTAACAACCTCTTTGACTCTCACCACGTGATGACCTGAATCACCCCTGCAATAGCCCTCCCCACCTCCCAACCTGCATCCTCCCCTGAGTCCATTTAGGTTTCTAGCTCCTCCGGCTTCCTTACCTCTTTCAACCCGGGCCTGAGTGGAGTCTCCTGTCCGTTTTGCACCATGTCCTTCTGTAGCTGGCATCACTCTTTTGGGTTTGGTCTCCCCTGGATACAGCAAGACTCTCCCAATCATTTCTGCCCCCCACCCCTGGCTGATTATTTGTTTAAAATATTTTAAATCTTTTTAAAAAATAATAAAAAAAAGATTTGGAGCAGTGATGCCTATTTCCAGATGTTGCTGCAGACCCCACAAAAATCCCTTCCCTGCCATGTCTCCATTTTTGCCATTTAAAAACTGCTCCCTTTGCATTGATGGGGTAAAACACATGGGACGAGCTATTTTTTTCTATTGGCAGAAGCCCACAGTACGGAAATCTTTTGCTAACACGGGAGCCAAAGAAAAGGTTTGTTTTTGTTATTTCTATCGTTTAAAATATGATGCTTTACTAGCACATGTGCACCTGATGGCAAAGGGAAGGAGAGAGAGAGATTTATGCTGCTCCAGTGCAGGAAGAAGTACCATCTCTTGGCCCACACCCCCCCCTCTTCTGAAGCCCTCCTGCCTATTTATCTGGGCCCCCACAGTATTGCAGAGCTGTATGGAGAAGCCACACAAAGTGGCTGTCATGGTTTAGAAGCTTTAGAAAACAAGATGTTTGGCCTTTAGTTTGATCCCTGGGTGTGGTGGTCCAAGGAACATGGAGTTGATGGGGGTTGGGGCCTTCCTGGATGAGAAGGTGAATCTAAATCTCTTTATGATTTAAAGATTGAGCTGAACTGCTTATCTTTTGGGTCAAGTCCAAGTCTTCTGCTTATCTTCCCACACCCCACTTTGCACATCTCACGCTCCAGCCTCAGCAGCTGCTCACAATGCCCACACAAGCCTGACCTGCCATGCTTCCTGTATTTCTGCCATACGCGATCTTACTCCATGGGGATGCTGCTTACTTATCTACTTATTCCTTTTTTACTTAAAATACTCTCTATTCCCCCAAAGCTGGGACCTATGACAGTGCTTCTCAAAAGCATAGGCCCCAATCCTGCAACATTAACTCACCCCAGAACTTATTAAGAGTGTAAATCTCAGACCCCAGCCCAGACCTCCTGGATCAGAAACTCTTGGGTGAGGCCCTGTAGCCTGTGTTTCAGGAAGCCCTTCAGGGGATTCTCAAGCATACTCTGGTTTCAGAACCATAACTCTACAGTGAATGCCAGGTCCTCCTCATCCGCCTGTGAACACTGTCAAAAGGTCTTATGATGGATGTAGGAAGCTGGGTCTGCACTGGCTTTCAGGAAGGCCCTGGATTGTGTATAATGCCATGATTCATTTTCATTTGCTTCATGTGTTTGTGGAGAAAATCCTCCTAAACACAAGGGCACATGGTAGACTTTGGGGAAATTTCAGGCATGGCTCAGCCATGAATTTTACACATATGAGAACTGGAAGGAAACAAGAGAGGTTTAAGATTTGCAAACAACTCTAAGGCAGAACATTGTCAAATGATCTAAGAGGAACTGAGAAAGATAGGTACAAGGAGAGGATGTTTCTTGGTTAGGGCGCAGGGACACGAATGAGTCTGAGTCACCCAACAATGATCATTAAATGCAGGTGATGAGAGGACAGGGCCGAGAGAGGAGTAGTCCCTGGCCTCAGAAAGCTCACAGAAGGGAAGACGTACCAACAGTCCCACAATTGTGCCTATCAGTGCAACGAGCAGTCTGGGAGTGGTGGTCCAAAGTGTGAGCTCTGCAGCCAGCTTGGCTCAACCTTCTGCACCTGCCCCTTACCAGCTATGTGAATTTGAGTAATTTGCTTTACCAGTCTGTCTCTGCCTCAGTTCACTCATCTGTAAAGTAGGAATAATAAAAGGACTGTGTGAAGATTAGCATGCAATAGAGGAAAGATATTTAAGACATTTAGCCTGGCACATAGTGAGGGCCCAGCAGAGTTACTATTTTCGTCATTAAGTATTGAGACAGCAACTTGTATACAAGATACCCAGTATAGTGTAACTATTCTGATGATGTTTTACTTGTAGTAGGGTAGATCCAGAAAGCATTTTGACAGTAAGCCCAACTGATTTGGTGGAATTATTTCATATTGGTCACCAAATATAGTGTTAGGATTTAATCTGGGAATGATTCTGGTGTCTCTTCTCTTGGTGAATGAGGTCTCAGTCTGTTCCACACTTATGGGCCAGTACAGCCTAATTCAGAATTTCCAATGCCAGGCAGTCCACTTAAGGTAAAACCTCAGTGTAAGTTGGAAAACCTGCCAGAAACTGTCTCTGGCATCATCCTCAGGCCTCTGGGTGGGGCAGCTTGCCTTGAAAAACATAAAGAGAGAGTGAGGTCACATTGCATCACCACTGGTGCCAAGGCATTCTGCTCCAGCACAGATCAAATGGCCTTTCTTCAATTTCCAAAGTTAGAGTTTCCTATTCTTTGGAGCCATTTGGATACTCACGTTAGAAGAAAAAGGAAAAGATAATATGCTGGACTAACCAGTAAAATGATTAGAAAATATTATTCATATTGAAGCAGTTGGATATACAGCTCCAAGAGAAGGGGGTACTCTCTACGTGTATGTATGAAATGCACTGGGCAGGTGCTCTGAGCATCACTGCATGTCCTAGAATTTGCCTGATGCGACCTCCAGGGTTTCTCTCTGGCCTGGAATTCTGCAGTGGTGACATAGGAATGGAATAGAGGGGTGAAGTCATCTTCACCCTGAAGTTCACAAGCTTTGATAAAAGCTGGACCCCTATAAAACTGGCTCCAGTCAACTCTGTGTAGGCACCAAGGGGGTTCCGTGCTGATTGTCTGGAGGGTCACAGTTTGAAAGGTGAGGAAGGAGTAGGCCTCTCTCAGGCATGCCATCTTATTGTGTGCGTTGGAGCAATGGTCTTTTCATACTGCACAAAGTCAAGCCATTTCAGTGGTACCTATTTGGGTTGGGGTCAAAGAAGGCACCCTATCACTACAGAATGAGCAAATCCAGATTGCAGGCCTGGGGCTGAGTAGACACTGAAAAGATAGTGTATGTATCCCAAACCCATTGCATTCATTTGCTAGGGGTATTCTAACAAAGTACAACAAACTCAATGACTTAATTAACAGAATTTGATCATTTTCATAGTTCTAGAGGCTAGAAGTTCAAGATGAAGGTATCAGCCTGGTGGTTCCTTCTGAGTGAAAACCTTTTCCATGCCTTTCCACCATCTTCTGGTGGCTTGGTGACACTCCTTGCCATCCCTTGGTGGGTGGAGGCTTCACTCTGTCTCTCCCTTCATCTTCACGTGATGATTTCCTTGCATACATGTCTGTCTTCAAATTTCCCCTTTTTATAAGGACACCCATCATATAAGATTAGGGTCCATCCTCATGACTTCATTTTAACTTAATTTACCTTTGTAAAGACCCTGCCTCCAAATATGGTTACATGGTAAGACTTGAATATACAAATTTTTGAGAAATACAGTGCAACCCACAGTTGCATATAATGAATGCTCTCTAATTCCATCCCAAACACAATTACATGAGAGAGCTGCAGACCATGACACAGGAAGCCTGAAAGGTAATGCCATCTCTACCTCTAATTTGTGATTTGACTTAGACGCATGGATTCTGAGGCCTCTCCCCATTCTATGAAGGGAGGACTTGCTGTTCTCTTAGATTTCTTTCATTTCTAGTCTTCTAGGACTCCACACGTCTTTCTTGAAAGTTCTCCCGTCCTGGCTAGGAAGTCTTACATGGGTTAATAGCATCATACTTACTCATCAGGCTTGTAGCGATGCAAGCTGTGCCAGGGATTGGCCCAAGAGAGAACTCCAAACACTTATGACAATAGGGGAGGAAGAGCTGATTTATGCTTTCCTTTGAACTGTCAAGAATACTTGTGAACTTCTGGTTTTGTGGATGTATGATGGATGCCTTCATTATCCTCTACATTCTCCATATGAACAGGCCTTGTCAAGAGTGTAATCTCTCCAGTCTGATATTACCTAGAATATGTCAACCTAAGGGGCCTGACCACTGGAGGTGATGTCATGGGTTTAGGACCCTATGGGAGTATGGACACTGCTGGATCTTACCAAGTCTTTACGACTGATGCAAATGGTGAACCACATTGCACAACTTAGGTTGTTTTCATTGCTCTGCTTGGCCAATCCTGAGTGCCTTGTGAAGTAGTACATCTGGCGAAGGTTAAATTTCGCACATTTTAGTAACCTGTTTTCATATGCATGTATGAACTTTTGACTCTTCATTTATTTTTTAGTGTTATATATGTGTCTGTATACTTTACCAGAACATTACTTTTCAAATATCATAAGCTTATCATCTGTGTGTCTTGGGCAAGGTGCTTTGCCTCTCTGAACATCAGATTCCTCGTCTATAAAATAGGCATAGAAACCCCTTCCTAGAGACTGTGAAAATTAATCAGGTGAAAAATGGTGGATAATAAGCAAAGGACTTTATGGAGAGAGAGACCACATATATCCCTGTCCATACCCTTTGTCTTGGGGTGATAATAGCACTTCTTTGTAGTCCCAGAAATGTCTGAGTTTGCATAATAATTTATATGATCACCTTAGAAAGTAGTGAATATAAGAAATATTGGTTTTATCACCCATGTCACTACAAAGATGATCTTAAGTCTTGGGTTCTTAGTCTTCACTTAAAAAAGTTAGAGATTTTTTTCCTTTGCTCATTTTGAAGGACAGAATAACCATCTGAATATGGGCTCTATACACCCATGCCTGTCCACAGAATCGGTGTCGTGGGCCATTGTGCAGCCCATGTGCATCCAATGGATGCTCTACCTTGGAAACTATTCCACCCCTGTCAGTGCTTAGGCAGTCACTCACCTGACTTGTCCCTGCCCCTTACTCTATCCTTAGGACTGGCTACTGGGTAATACTGGTTTCTCTGGCTCAGCCTTTCCTGTCTTCTCCTAAAGACAAGTACTCAGTGATCCCTGTCCATATTGAGGCTAAAACCACTGATCACACTGGTAGACAGATGGTGGTAGAAAGAAGAAAAACCCAGGAAGGCTGCAAAGCTTGTGAAAGGATACGGTGTTCTTCCCAAGTCTTTGTTGTATATTTCCCTACATCCTTGGTGTGACAGCGATTGCAAACCTCAGTACGCTTCTGTCTTTGCATTTAGGCCTAAGGCCTGGACATACCACTCTCTCCCTTTCTTTAGGCTCCATTTTCTCCTTTGGGAAAAAACACACCTCCATTAAAGTCTTGTCCTTCACCTAATGCTGAATAAGAGGTTATGGCCTTTCTTTGAATGAGCATTTGCATCTCTGAGGATTTACAGACTGAAGAATACTCATTTAACAAGGACTTTTAATCATCAAACTGCATATTTTTTTTTAAAATTACTATTAGCCTTGAAATTTTTAGCAGTGGAAAGCAATTTAGGGATTACAAAATCTACTGTGCTCGATCCCCCTTTGCACAGTTGAGGAAAATGGATACTCAGAGATGAGTAACTGTCTTTTAATCACAAAGTGGCCCTCATGCTAGGTCTCCAGACTCAAAATTTCTTTCTAACACACTATTCATGGTCATTGATTTATCATTTTGTTTTTACATAATGTATTGAATATAATAAGTGTTCACCAGTGAATGATGAACTTCTAGATGGATCGTATAGTTTCTAAGTGTGTATTGCAAATGCCGAGCCTCTTCCTTCTGTAGATTACACTGGCCAGGTTTGGGCATCAGCACTTTTAGCATTCATGGTGTTTTGTTTATTTATAAAGCAACTGGCTGCTATCTATGGCATGCAATAATTTGTCATGAGGACAATAACTACCTCTTGGGTTGTTCTAGGGATTAAATGAGATAGGGTACCGAAAATCCTGAGCATGAATAGGAATCCCTAGGGTTGCAAAGCTGCATGTCAGAGTGATGATGTAGTGAGAAAATCTAGTTATAAAACACCCAGCATTGATTTTTGGAGTGGGTTGGATTCAAGGAATGGATTTGGAAAGATCTCTGTGTATAGTCGTCATGAATGTAGGAGATCTATCTATGTAATAATTCTATGTCATAGTGTTCTTTGCATTTTTTTTTCTTGCTAACACCAGAGACCTCATTATGGTTGCCCCTCTCTGGGACTCTGCAAGGCAACATGCTGGCATGAACATGTAACCCGCAGAGAGTAAATCAGGGATGAGAACCCTTCCTCATGCTCAGGAGACCCAGGGAAGTGAATCATCTGGATTTGTACTCATTTCATGGATAAAAACATACCCTCCGGATCCTCAATTTCCTGCCTGGTTCAAATGTTACCTTTGCCTAGCCAGAGCCTTCAGCTTGAAGTGATCGCTCATTCCCCTGAAGCATGACAGCTGCCCCTCTAGTATGCACACAAGCTTCTCATTTACCTTTCATATTGTGCTCTCATCTATGCCTTACTTTCTCCTGTGTCCCCCCAGTGTGCTTAGCCCAGAATCTGACATATAGTAGGAGCTCATGAACTGTGTGCTGAAATGGATTGAGCAGGGGAGATGGAAGGAGGGGACTCAGTGAATCAGGGCCAGCCCTTTATCTTGGAGAATATATCCAGCTCTGCTTGTTAGTGTCAAGGATTCCAAACTTCATCTTTGAACCTGAGCCGCACATCTCTGTGGCCTCGATGGATTCTTTGGCAGTACAGAAGCACGGCAACGGAAACATTTATGGAAATTCAAGCAAACTGGCTAATAAAGGGGACAAAAAGAAGCCTACACAGTCCTCTCCTTCCATGCTCTATTTCTTTTAACAAAGTCTGTTTGCATTATCACTTCAACAGTTTGGTAAATAACTGTGGCTTCTCACTGATCTATCCTCATGTGCTTGAGTGGTAATATGTGATGATTAGTCATGGGGAAAAGCTGTACGTATCTTCCAAGCTGCTTGGCGATATGTATGCAGGAGTTTGAGGTAAATAGACATGAGTACAAGCATATTGGCTTTGCAGGACAATTTTAGTATGTATTCATTGACTTGGAATTTTCAGGTTTGTTCATATCAAGCTTTTTTTTTTTTTTTTAAAGAACATTCTGACACTATAGTGGTTTTCTTTTTTCTTTTTGACAGCAGGAAAACCTTATTTTTCAATACTTTTATTAAAAAATCCAGAATTGTCCTCAAAGCACTTGAGCTGGAAGGTGTTTTGGGAGGTTGTCTTTCCTGATCATCTCTTCCAACCCTGTCCCAACCCCTTCTCACAACCATAGGGTCCTGTGGAACACAAGAAACCTCCATATTTATCATCGTTATCACTCATGTAGCTTATTATAGAAGACTCTTGGACTGGAAGTCAAGAAAGATCAGTTCTAGGCCTGGCTTGGCCATTAACTTGCTGTAACATTGAGTAAGCCAAGTTCTTTTCCTTGATCTTGGTTTCTTCATTGGGGAAATGAAAGAATTTGTCTCTTTGAGCTGCTTGCTAGAGCAACCTAAGGGTTGATAGTCTTATTTTAGTCCAGTTTATAATGAAAAGTTATTTTCCTTTAATTTAAATCACATGATCTTAGCACTGGGCATGGGCTTATATAGCTTCAGATTTCTTGCATTGTCTTGGAACTTTACTTCTTTTTGTTGGCCAAGAGGCACAAGATGCTTTACTGAATGCCTCTACTTCACAACAGCCCTCAACCTCTCCTGTAACTAGAGTATTTCTGGTCTATAAAGGATTATCCCATTCATCTCTCCTACGACCTTTATAGACGGTGTGTAAGGTACTGGGGGGTAGGTATTTCACATCTATCTTAGAGTAATGGAAAAAGTTACATCGCCCAAAAGGATCCAAGTCACACAACTAGTAAGCAATGAGGGATATTTCCACCTACTCATACAGAGCTTCTACTGTGTATTGGGTCAACTTTTGACAACTAGAAAATATAAGAAATCCATGATGTTTCCCTAGAAAGTCCCACAGTTTTTTTGTGTTTAATAATTGACTTCTATGAGTTCTGTTTTCCTAACCCAGAAGAAATGACAAATGGAGCATATAATGTCTAAGAAATCTGTTAACCCTTCCCCCCTCTCCAAACCTCCACTAGATCTTCTACTCCACAACCAGAGAGAATTTGTTGTTGAAGCACAAAAATAATCACATTACTCCCCTTTAATGTTTTTCTACTATCTTCTTAGAAGCTCTGTAGGGTAGCTTAAAGTCTTGCACCTGGAATGTTAAACCATTCATAATATGGCTTTTGCTTTCCTCAATAGCCACCCTTTCCCCCATCATTTCCATGCCCTCCCTTTATTTGTTCAAAACCAACTTTCACACTCATGATATTCCAGTTTTCATGCTAGGATGAAGATGACAGCTGGTACGTGAAATAGATCTCAGTGATGTCCTTCTGAGATAGCCATTTATAGTCCAGCTGAGCCAAATGTCATTTGACACTGCTCAGCCCAGTTTGCCTTCCCATTTCATCTATCCTCCTTCCACCTGGAAAACATCTGCTCGTCTTCAGAACTCAGTCTCTATCACCTCTATGAAGCCTTTCCCTGAGTCTCAAAAAGAATTGAACACAACTTACTTTTGACCCCCATTATACTTTGTATATATCTCCATGATAGCACTAATAACACTCTAACCGTATTCATTGGTGTACCAGACTGCAGATGCCTTGAAGGTAGGAAACTCAATAAACATTTATTTAGGGCATTAACAGTTTTGTGAGTCAAAGTACTGCACAATCAATAAACCACTGCCTGGGAACACTAGTCCATTTACTATGCTTATATTATTTTTAGAGAGGTTGATCTGGCTGTAAATATATCCCAATGTATTACCCTTAGTGGTAGATCATATATTAAGTCATTTGCCATTTCAGTAAAGTGTGCTGAGACTCTTGACTGCCACCATTGGCTGGGGTTAACTTTGAGAGAACCGTACAAAGTTGGCAGCTAATGGATGGGTGAACCAGGGTACAGCCATTTATACTGTACATAAACCTTCCTATTACAGACATATAGAGGGGGGAAATAGATAGATATGGGCCATGTTTGTGCCCAAATTAGACTATTTTAAATAATCTGTTATTATCTTATTTAAAAAATGAACATTTGCTTGCAATTTCAGTTTATTAAAAAAATTACAAATTTATTTTTAAGGTTTTAAAAATTACCGATTTTTTTAAAATAGCATGCCTGAGTAAAAGAGGAGGGGAGGAAAATGCCAGGATAAAAAAATTAAATATTTAATTCTTTTCAGGATTCCTTCTAAGCTATTGTGTGTTTAAAAGCTATTGTTGTTAGTGCATGGTATTCAAGAACTCTGTACAAATCTATCTCCCTTCCATTTTCCAAAGTATAACAGAAAATTGATAACAAGTGAAGATACAATTACTACTTGATATTGAAACCCATGCTGTGGATTCCTGCATTTCTGATAGATGTTTTATTCTAAATTCAACACCTGCATAAGCCTTGTGCATTCAGTTGGGAGATAACTTTCTCTTTCCTCATACAGGATCCAAGTTACTGCCTTTGCCTTCTTAATTCACCTTACCCATCTTTAAATGCATCCACATCTCTTCAGCACTTGTGGCACTTTCGGGAATTCTCTTCACTTCTGGTAGTTTGTATGTTCGATGTGTTTGCCTTCTGTCTTGTTTTCATGCCCATTCAATCAATTTTTCACACTCCACCAGAGTGAGATGTATCATCCGTCCATCTGTCTGTCTCTCTGTCTTCCCTTATCCTTAAACTAAATTATGTTACCCCCGCACTTCTTTTATAAAACAAATCAAAATTTATAATCCTATATTTAAATAGTGTATGTATTTGATTTATTTAGCTCCCAACTAGGCTGTGAGGTCCTTGTGAAGAGGGATCATGTCTTTTCTGTTAACTACAACTAGCCTAGTGCCAAGTACCCACTTGGCAAGTGTGTTGCTCATTTAAAACAGTAAATGCTCACATTCAGTGCTACTTCATTGGTACTCTTTGTCTAATTTAAAAAACACTAATTTTATTGGGTTATACAATCTCTTCATCTTATTACAAAGAGACCTTTCTTATGTCTCATGATGGATTTATTTGGTTGGCACAAAATGAATTGTTAAGGTGTGTTACAATGAGGAGGACATTGGGTTAACTTTGAAATTCCAGCTACTTCCTTTTCCACGTATCTTGACAAAAGTGGAGGCAGACAGGGTGATGGACAGCATGTTAGTCTCCATGTTCGTACGCCCAGGATCTGTTCCATTGCTCATTAGTGACAGGACCTGGAGCTGCTCATGTGGCTCCTTTGACCCTCAGGAGCTTCCTATCTAATGGGTGGGATAGGATTATATGCTGGTCTATTTAATTGGGTTATAAAATGCCAGTGAAGTGCAAAGTTAATTGCAGAGTACCGAACAAATGGTTGTTGTTACCATTACCGTAGGATCTATATGTATGGGCAAAAGTGAAATCCTTGGAAACAAGCTGGAAGATTTTTTTCTTTAGCATCTCTTCTGCCAAAATGTATATTGATTGCAGCTGGATGGAAACCATGGCAAGAGGGAAAAGGACACTGACTAGGAGTCAGAGCCTGCTTAATATTCTGACAGCTTGAACATGTTTCTTTATGTTTTATAATAATAACTTAGTTTCTAAGTAAGTTCTTTGACAGGAGAGCCCAGTAAATCAGGAAGGCTATAAATTCCTGAAAGGCTACCCTTAGGGAAATGACCAGGAAGGGACAAAGGGGTTGGACCAGTGTGTTTGGCTGAGAGTGCTCTGCTGTCTAAGGCTTTATACGCTTCCAAGGAAGCCAGCAATGTGGCCTCTGAACGGCCAGGGAACCAGCTGCCTGTCGTCCTTGGACTTTATTTATTGAGAGCCTGCTATGTGCTACACTCAGTAGTAGGCGCTCTGACCAATGTATTACTCTTGACCTTCAGAATAGCTCTTTAAACGAGTCCTATTATAATGTTAATACATTTAGAAAAGCTGATACTCGGACTGGTACGTGACATTCCCGAAACTACAATTATCATCAGGGCTTCCAATTCTAAATCAAGGCTCTTTTCATTTTTGAGGCCCCACTCCCACTCCCTGCCAAGTGTAATTGTACTAGTAACCGCATTTACAAAGTAATTCCACACAGATTACCTTACTTGATTGCCACTTTCTCTGTCCTCGACCTCTCCAAGACATGCTCTTGTGTCGCGTAGGGCATGCCTTGAAAGGTGCACTGCAGGAGAACCAGCACTCTGGCCCTGCCCCCTTCACCAGTTAACTTTGTTACCTCAAGCCCAGAAAGAGGAGGTTGCCTCTAGTCTAGTTATTTGGTGGAAAAATCTGGAATAGGTTTCTTGAGAACCAGGTCTCATAAGGATCTTTGTAGATAAAATGTCCTAAACAGACAAGTATTTGTGCGTTTGTGGAAGCCATTATTTAATTAAAAGCTATAATTATGACTTACTACTTCAGATAGTAGATAAAAGTGTGACTGTAAGATGGGATAAGGGAAAACATTAGTAGAAAAGTTTACTGTAAAGCTTTGATCCTAATCTCTAATGAAAACGATATTTAGGGACAAAGGAGAAGGAGTGTTGTTTGTGGAAGTCTCAGCTTTAGGCATCAAACAGACATGGACAGAGTTTGGACTGTCTTTAAGAGAGTCTGAGCGTACCAAGGGCTCCTCTTTGTCAGGGACCCAGGTTATCCACTCTAGAAAGTGAAGCCTATAGAAAGTCAGCCAGTCTCATAGAAAAGAAATGAGCAATACTTTAAGCTGGGTAGCTTTCAGGTAAGTCTATAGGAAAGATCATTGTTCAGTATTATAATTAATGTGATGGCTCATGTAGTTATCGAAGTTATTGGAGGCTGTTAATCTGGATTTTACAGGAATTCAGATTTATGAAAATGAATTTGTAATGAAAATGAATGGCAGAAATCAGCTAACAAGGGGAATGCTCAGCCTATCCAGGCAAGGCTTCCTTTATAATAAGACAAGTATATCACTTCTAGGGGATAAAAATAACATACCTTGGGGGATATTTTGTTACAAAGTTCATTGTGGATTTTCTTTTGGGATCAGTTGCTGCTTCTCCAGGGAGGATGATCTTGGGGCTACTTCCTTCTTTCTCTGATCTTTCCTTTCCTTCCCTTCAACGGTTCCTTCCAGATGCGTCCTGGTCTGGTGGAATGAAGGTTGTGGAATTTGGAGGGAGGAACGAGGAAGCCTACTCAGGCTGAGTCAGATGCATTAGGAAATTAGTAAAAGGGATTTTTCAGTAGGGATGGTGATGTGTTGGGGTGACAAACTTTTTGAAGTAGCGTTTTTACTAGTCGGTGTTAAGTCGTAAATATCATGCCGGCAAACTTGATGTTAAATGACTTGTTAAATGATTTATACAGCTTGTCAAGTTGTAAGGCCATGATGTGAACTGGGTCTGTCTGGCTTGAATGAAGAGGACCCAAGGAATTCCTGGGTCTAGTCCTATTACTTTTGGATAGCAGGAGGCTCCTTCAAATGTCAGTCGCTATTTTATTTGCCAGATTGATTACATTTTGTCTGGAACACAGACTCTTGTTGGTGCTCAACTCAGGACCTATTTCCTTTATTTAATTGATTGTTGCTTCTATTCCATTAGGTAAGACTTATCCTTTAGGGATAAAAATTACTTGTAGAGAGAAATCTATAGCCTCTGTCTGCTGTCTCTTCTTTCATAACTTTTCATATTTTCTGATTTAGGGCAGAATTTCTTTATATCAATGATTTAATTTTTTATAGTGCCAGTTTTGTTCTTTTCCATTTCCAGTGTGGAATTAATTTGGCTTTTGCTTCTTTGCTATTCTCAGCCACATTCCTTAATAATTTCAGACTGACTGTCGCTAAAATATCTTTTAATCTCATCAATCATCCCTTATTCTAACAAGCCCACTACTTCACTTATTTACTTGAAAACAGAGTAAATATTCTTTCTTTCTTTCTTTCTTTCTTTCTTTCTTTCTTTCTTTCTTTCTTTCTTCTTTCTTTCTTTTTTTCTTTCTTTCTTTCTTTCTTTCTTTCTTTCTTTCTTTCTTTCTTTCTTTCTTTTTCTTCCTATGTTTTTCTTCACCTTTAGAGCATCAAGTTTTGCAGTATGGGTCCCACCTGTGCTGTTTTTGGTCTTGTGTTCATTCCCCTTGAGCATGGGTCCAGGACTAGAATTTACCAAAAATTAAGCTCCTGTGTTCTCCCTTATTCCCTAGGAATTTCCATGTGAATATGATAGATTCTATCTCTCAGGAACTATGTTAGAGGCTTGTTTGATGTGCAAAGTTGTTCACTAATTTTTAGGAGATCAATTAGTAAGGCTCTGCCTAAATAAGAAAGGATCTTCAGCTTCCAATGCCTGAATATTAGTCACAGTTTTCCAGAGACACAGGACCAATAGGATATATATTGGCTGCCATGATCATGATTATGGAGGCCAAGAAGTCCTGTGATTAAAGCTGGGTATAATTCAGTCTGAGTCTGGAAGCCTGAGAATCTGGAATACTGACTGTCCAAGGCCAAGAGAAGATGGATGTCTCAGCTCAAGCAAAGAGCAAATTCACCCTTCTGCCTTTTTGTTACATTCAGGTCCTCTAAAGATTGGATGATACACATCTACATTGCTCAATCTAATGATTCAAATGCCAGTCTCTTCCAGAAACACTTTCACAGACACACCTAGCAGTAAGTCTTGCTGGCTACCAGGGCTTCCCTTAGCCCAGGCAAGCAGACACACACAAAATTAACCACCACAGCCTATCCTTTGGCTGTGAAAAGTAGACTTATTCTCCTGAGTGATCTGAAACAATTTCTAGTTCTTGTTTTTCCAGAAACAGAGTGTACAGCTATCAAGATTCTTCCTATCTTCACTGGTGCCCGCCACCAGTTTTGTACTCCTTCCCTATGTGGCCTATCTGAACCCCATTTTCATGCCAGGGTCCCCACTCATGCTGTGGAGTCCTACTCCATTAGGAAAGGAATAGACATCAGAGGAGAGAATGGATCATCTTGGATGGGATAGTAAACCATTTTCCTGCTGTATGTGCAGGGAGGTAGCTGTCAGATTTCTGATTTCTGCATCTCTGAGATGAGGGTACACGCTGGGAGGCAGTCAGAGCTTCTGCTGCTTCTCTAGCTCTGTGGAGGCCCACCAACTGGGGATGAGGCCACATGCCTGTGTCATACAGATGAGTATCATTTGTTCCCAGATGCTGAAAATTGTTGATTTTATTAGTTTCTACTGCTATTGTGATGTCAGGTCATATTTTTGTGTTTTTTTTTTTTGTGTGTGTGTATTACACAGACATAGAGAACATGAAGTGCCATAAGAATCAGCATTTCCGTCCTTGCAAAGTCTTATTACTGTATCATCACAGATTTCCCTTCAGTAGCTATAATTTCCTGGAGTCCTTTTAGAATAGAAGATATCTATTCTTTAGCTCATGTTTTTTTCTATCAGTGGAAACATAGTGTCAGCAGCTGAATCTAGCAACCTTTGGGGGATTTTCAAATCTAATTTGTCCTTCCTGTGGTCCACTCAATGCACATGGGGAAGCAACTCAGCGTCCTGTTAGACGACCAAGTCGCTGTTAGACATCCACTAGTCGCTGGGAGATGAGGGCCAACTATGACTTATCTGTGCATCCTAAGCACTTTGCAAAAAGCCTAGCACCTGGACTTTTAGAATGTACCAAATTAGGGTTCTTATAGAACCAGTATAGAGGCCTATAAAGATTTCAAGGGAAAATGCAGCCATCTTTTCAATCACTGTATCTTCAGCCCCTAATTGGGTAACTATTTTGAGAGGTAGCCAACGAGTTTTTGATCATCTTAACTGCAGTGGTAATTTCATACTAAATCTCCCATTGGAGAAATAAATTATTTTCATTGAAAAGCTAAGTTACATGAAACCATGATTTAAGAGAAAAGCAGAATTTTTACCTCTTTTTAAGCTAATAACCCTTTATTTTCCAAATAAACCAAATGCCCTGCTTCCTAGGGCAAAGCTAACACATTCTAAAATTTCCACTACTTGACACACTCCAAACTCTGTTTTGCTCTGTTTTCCATGATGATCCTAGTGCAAAGTCTGCAGCTTGCTCAGCCTCACAAAGCTATGGCACACTGTAATAAAACTGCTGGTAGCAGCATTTGGGTCCCCAAGGGAACGTTCTTGCAAACCAGCAGCTGATGTTGAGTTGACAGAGGCAAGCGGTGAACCACAGAAGCAATGCAGCACTCTGACCTGCCAAGTTGTAGGTATGTGACCATTGGCAGTTTCAGTACCAGCTTTCAGCCTGACAAAGCATTGGCCCAGTGTACCAGCTATTTTGTTGACATAAAACTATACAGGAAATCTTTTCAAATGTGGTAATAAAAAAAAAAAACAACAACAATGGGCTGATTATTTAGCAGATTTGTCACAGTTTTCTGCAATCTTCAAGAATCACTGATGTGTCTGATTGTGTTTTGTCCTGGTTAAACCTCACTAGCATCTCTAGTTTGCTTTGTGGTTGCAAAGTGCTGATAAGGGTCCTTTCTATTATCCATAAGAGCAATGGTAGAAACAACAACAACAACAACAACAACAAAACCAATGGTCTACCGGGCCTCACTTGAGAAACAATTTCCCAGAGTAAAACAACCTTTGAAACTTCATATTCTCTTCCACATTGATTTGTTCTGAGAATTTTACAAGTATTTTGGTCCTTTTTCAAAGTAAACATGGAAACCACATGTATAAAAATTGAAAATATTGCTTGGATATGAGTAGGGAATGTGTTTCTACTGGTGAATTGGGGCTTGAGTGTTAGCAGACATATTTACTTTGTGTGGTAGAAGCATTGCACAACATCCCAATATAATATAGCCAAATGTAGGATTTTCTAAATTACGATGATTAAAATGTCCATTATTTAATTCCTCATGAATCTGAAGATACAGATCCAACAAACTCAGCTGGCTGGAGCCCAACTGGAACCCAGGAAATAAAGCCAAAAGGAATTTAGAAGAGATAAAGTTGATACCCTGAAACTTACATGTTCTCAGTCCCTTTTCCCTCCCTTCCCTCCCCGACACATGTACACACTATGGGAGATTCTTTTTAGGGTTTGTTATTCTAATTTTAGACATAGTTCTAGTAGAGCTGGTGATCTATCTTTTCATCCATGGAAGACTAGAAGATTCTGAAAGCAGATACAGTGGCTAATGTTGAAGGAGGCAATTATGATTCTCCTAGAAGAAGCAGAGAAAGAAAAATGGTAAAAAAAAAAACAAAACAAAAAATACAAAACAGGCAGAAAAACTCTTAAAAGCATTGGGTTCCATCTATTGAGAAGGCAGGAACCCTGTACATTTCACTAGATCCAGAGGATGTTGCAGTACAGGACAATGTGGGTATTCATCATCACCATCTGGATATGTAAAGAAAGGATTATATTAGATTCAATATAGTGTGCCTAATAAAGAGCAGAAATGTATAGTGCATTTTAAGAAACACACTGTGCAAGAAAGTCAATGTTTTTATGAACTTAAAAGGGGGAGAAAAACCCCTCTCAACTGAGAACATTGGTATCCAGAATAGCAACCAAGTCATGATAATACATTTAGCTTCCTTGTGGTTGGTATGCACTTGGATCCTTTGTTATTTATAAGTTCTATGACCTTGGGCATGGGATTTTATCTCTCATAGCTTTAGAGTTCTCCTCTGTAAAATGATTGTAATAACATTTGCCCTCAGGAGTGTTCTATAAATTCAATAAAATTTTTTTTTTTTGGTAAAGTGTTTTTGCATTGTGCCTTTCAAATAATGTGTACTTGAAAATTGTGGCTATTATTTATTTCCAGCTTTCTGTGAACAAGGAAATACATTGGAGCTGAGTAGTACCAAGAATTACAGACCATACATCATATTTTGATTACACTTAGGTTAGGTGTCTTTTTGTTGAATACTCTAAAAAATATTACATGAACTAAAAACATCAACACTGGGGAGATTATGCTATACCCTTGAAGTAGCTGGCACCATTACTAAATTTGGGGCAAGATAATTATTTTTTAAGGGGGGGAGTTTTTCAATGTCTTGTAGGATGGCTGGTGAGCAGCATCCCTAGCCTCTGCCCACTAGATGCCAGGAGTACCATCCCCCCCTTGCTTGTGACAACCAAAAAGGGCTCAAGAGACATTGCCAAATGTCCCTGCAGGGCAAAATCACCTTGATTGAGAACTACTGTACTAGGGAAACAAGGGTACAAATATCAAGTATAAAGTTTTAAACAGCAATCACAGGTAAATGCTGAGTGTTTTTAAATTCTCACTCTCTTTGTGCTGTGACACTGTGGTGACATGTATCTGCTTTATTGCCGTTACCTAGATGTATCATTTCCTTTACAATTTAGATGCTCTTTAGTGACAGTTAAATGAGAGTGAGAAAGGATTGGGGTGGAACAGTGTGTCTCATGTAATCTTTTGAGAATGAGGCTCCCATGTGAACTTCAATCACTGATTTTCTGGGTGGCTTTAAATCAATCAACCTATGTTTAAGGAATGTGTACCCCCTTTTTAAAGTCCTGTGCCAGATATTGCAAGGGAAAGAAAACGTTTCTCTGAACCCCCTGGATAAGGGAATTTCTTACCTGGTGTGTAACATTTCTTTTCTGGTTCCATGTCTCTGGAGGCCAGTGATGGTAGCCCCTCCAGTTCCAAACAGTGTGCCTTTCCCTCTAGCTCCATTAATCCTTTGTTCCAATGTCCTCATTCCTTAATTCACCTCTCCACCCTCCCCCACCGCCACCCCTACTGCATAATTATACAGGGTTCCAAACATCATCATCTTCTTTCTGGCATGACTCAGACTCCTGATCAAGTTCCATTTCTGGTTGCCTCATTTAGGGAAAATTATCTGCCTCTTTTAGCCCACATTAGTGTGGAACACTGGTCCATCTATTACTCAGTTGGTCTTTAATTCTAAAATGCAGTCATAATCAAATTTTTTTGGCTCTCTATTCTGTCCACTTTGGGGTGAATTCATCAGTTATGATTATATTGGTCAATATCAGTAACAAGAGATCTGAAATTATAGTGACTTAAACTAAACAGAATTAATTTTCTTTTAACATAGATATCAAGAGATAGGCATCCCAAAGCTGATATGATGATATTAGGATATCATTAGACTCTCCATTTTCCTCCATCCTTCTGTTTTGCCCTTGCTATTGCGTCACTTCTGTTCTCAAGGTTGCTTCATGGTCAAAAGATGTCCACCTATTGCAGCTCCAACCATCACATTGCAATCTCAGGCAGAGATGGAGAAAGAGAAGGGTAAAACAGAGGGCTTTCCAATAGAATACTTTCTTTTTCTTCAAAGTCTCTCTTAGAATTGTTTTGTTTAAATTTTAAAACCTACAAAGGGGCAGCTGAGATATGTACCTGGGCACATCGCTGCTGCCAAAGATAGAGACAGTTAATACAGGGGGAATGAAATAGCTAACACTCAGGCCGCATACATCTCTGTCACACAGAGAATTTTGAGAGGAATTTCATATCAGATGTTATATACACCATGCATGAAGTAAGGCTTCAATAAGATGTTTCATATTCTGCATAGCAAAGATTTCTTACTATAATGCTACCCAGCTGTTATTCCCAACACAGTTTCTTTATGCTGAAGTACAGAGCTGGAAGGATTCTTTATCATTGCTCCAGGGAATAAGGTGAAAAGCCAACATTGCTCTGAAAAGTGAAAGATGTGGTCAGTCAATTTGGTTGACGATTATTTTCTTCCTCCACTGATTTGTTAGGAATGGCAAATTAACTGTGGTTTTTTTTAATGATTTTATTTATTTATTCATGAGAGACAGAGAGAGAGTGGGAGAGAGAGACAGAGAGAGAGAGAGAGAGAGGCAGAGACACAGGCAGAGGGAGAAGCAGGCTCCATGCAGGGAGCCCAATCCGGACTTGATCTCAGGTCTCCAGGATCAGGCCCTGGGCTGAAGGCAGTGCTAAACCGCTGAGCCACTGGGCTGCCCTCGCTGTGGGTTTTTTATATGTAGCTAGAGTTTATCAGTGAAGCAAATTAATGGCACTCTTTCTCTAGGATATATGAGAACCACGAACAGTTTTGATATACAAGGGTAAATGTAGTACTCAGGCCTGTTGAGCTGTGACATCAGTATGGTGTGGGAGAAAGAATGGACTGTGTTCAGCAATCCTCTATTCTGCTCCACCTTAAACCATTTCCCAGCCCTATCACTCTAAGGTTCCATTTTCTACCTGTGAAATGGGACTAACAACCTTTTACCTTCCTATTACTGGTTTTGTCTCTTCTCAGAGATGTATTGAATGCCCTCCCCCCCCCCCCCATGGCAAGACATTATGGTAGGACAGGAGTGTTTTGAGCTTTAAATGAAATCTCATATTTCAAAGTAAATGTACCTTCAAAAATACCATTGTGTTGGTAGCGTTGAATTTATTATTTAGATCCAGATCAGATTTTAGTCATTCTTGGCAACAATGAAGCATTTTTCCAAAAATATCCTGGTAGTAATCAATTATCTCAAAAAGAATTCTTCTCTCCTGTGTGATACTACAACAGTGTGTTACCCGGTAATACTAGTTAAGGAGGACCTAGGAAGCACAACCAGATAACCTAGATTTACCCCAACCCTCTTACTTGCCTCCCAGACTTCAACAAAACATCTCCTCATGCCACTTCCAAATCTAAAATCTACAGGTAACATACTTATTCTTTGTCTTTTTATGCAGTGGCAAAATCCTGAAGTCCTTCATGTATTTGTTATGCAACATTCAGCATTTATAAAGTCAGGGTGACACCATCACTTAGGAAGTCCAACGGGAGGATTGGATATTAAAAAGAAAAAGAGTTTTATTTATTTTTTCATTCTGGTTTAATGAAAATTTGATCCACTGTCTTTCTCTTAATTAGAAATGATTTGCATCAAGGTTTTCTTACAGGGCATACAGGAACTAATTAGAATATTGTTAATAATACAGATCTGTACTGCATTCCCGGAAGGCCACAGAGCTCTGTCAGAGAAAAATAATTCATTCTTTGGTCTGTATTGTATAAGAGGAGATCGTATCTGGTTGAGGGAAAAATGGTGGCATTTGAGCCCAGCTTTGACAGGTCTTGATGTGTTTTGACAGTCAAGCATTCCAGGAAGAAACTCCTAAAGTAGGGAGTAAAGGAGTTCCTGGGGTGTGAGTAGGGAAAAGTGAGGGGATTTTATGAGCATTTCAAAGAACCAGAATGTAAACTCCTTGAAAATAAGACTGTAACTATTACCCACATCCCCACATCCAACCTAGTCATGCTGACAACAGAGAGCTTGATAGTTAGTTATCAAATTGGATTATAGCCGGTTCTAAGCCAAACCAAAAGATTGCAGAAAGATGGGTGTGCCCACCTTTTCCTCTTGCTGTACTTGAATGTGACTTGAGTGTTTCATAAAAAGTATTTCACAGTTCCCATTTGTGAGCCATTCGAAAGATGGTGTTATAGATTGGCTGACATTAAGTCTTGTGCCACAAAAGAAGTTTATCCCAGGGAGAATAGGGCCACGGATGGCATCTTCTCAAGTGAACCACAGATACTTACATCTCCCTTCCAACAGTTTTGAGGAGTTGGCTCTGCACCTCAACATAAACTCCTGGTTCATTCCCAAGTAGTCCATTTTACCTGTGATCAGCAGACCTGCTTCCTGTCACATGCACACAAAAAATTACTGTGCAGATTTAAAAGGTGGGTGGGCTAACTTTGTGACTGCAACTGATGTTTTACATTAAAAGGTAGACATGTGAATTGGCAAAATAAATATTTTAAGGCTGTGGTCCTCAGACTTGAGCAGCTACAGAATCACCTACGGTTCTTGTAAAACCTTTGAGTACCAGGCCCCACCCGTGGGATTTTCAATTTGGTAGGTTGGTGACCAGGCTCTGAGGATTTGCATTTCTCAAAGTTGCCAGGTGATATCAATGCTGATGCTGTCAAGACCACATATTGAGAACCATCCTTTATGGATATTCCAAAGCCAAGCGCAAGTAAGTATCCTCTTTGGGAAAGTGTGGAGAACAAAATCTGGGGGAGGATGTTTCACTTTGCAGCCCCAGAGTCGGTCTGGCTTTCTCTCAACAAAGCTGGTACCTCCTCAGGCTTCATCTTACCATACTGACCAAAAGAACTGCCTCCCAGGATGAGCCTGGCCCTTTCCATCCATCTGAACTGTCTCTCACACTGTTCTTTTTAGTGTCCACTTATTGAATGAAATACTCTTCAAGGTCCAGCTAAGTGCCAGAGGCTCTTTCTGATGCTTATAAACAGAATGAATCGTTCAAACAATGTGCTCTCATAGCTCCTCGCTTATATCTTTACATATAACATCTGCCTACATCATCTAGTTACACTTACCCATTTTAGTCTCTCCTGTAAGCATAAGGGCTGGAAGTCCAGGAGGAGAGGGTTTGAGTGGGATTCGGTTTTCCCTGGCATCTAGCACAGTGTCTGGCATAGAGTTTGTGCCTGGCGACTATTTCTTGAATGAATAGATAAGTCTTTTAATCCTTTTTCCTCTCACTTAGCAGCATTCTCTGCCTGAACAGCGGGACTGGAAGGAGGGAGAGCATTAATATAGAATGAAATTGAATTTGAAATATAGAGACTGATGATTGAATCTTAGCTCTGCATTTATTAGTAGCCTGACCTCAGGCAGTACACTGAACCTGTCTGAACTTCTGTTCCATTCTCCGTCTAACGGGAAGAACCTGCACCCGCAGAGATGTCTGAGAGTCAAATGAGATACTGTATCCTAATGCTTTGGCAAACTGTAAATCCTATAAATGCAGACGTGATGCTAGCTGCTTATAGTTTTTTAATGTCTAATGACAGGATGTATATCTTCCCGAATGACCCACAGTAACTGTGGATTCAACACACTTTGTATCATGATAATGCACCAGACTTAAGGTTTTATCAGCCCATATTAAATGTGTTACCTACGTGAAAAAGTATCTGGTTTTTGTGTTTTGTTTGTCTTCAAAAGTGAGGGAAAAGGTTGGGAGGATTAAATAGGGAAGCAGGTCTCTTATTGACCAGTCACCAGTGACTGTCCCTGACACTCCCTACTCATTCTTGATGACGTGAAACAGTCCCAGAACTGGTAGGCTGAAGGCCCTCGGTGATGCTTGTGTGACAGAGGAGGAACTGCAGGTCAGAGAGACGGCATCTATCCAGGTTTACCCAGGTGCTTGGTGCCCAGTTCACACCACCTGAAAATCCTGTCCAAAGTCTGTGACAAATGTCTGCTGGACTAAAAAGCTTAATATTCAGACCCTCCTTAGCTGGGGACTATGGTCTCTATCAATCCACTGACTCAAGTGATTTGGATTTTTTGTATGTATGTGATGGGATTTTACTGAATCTCCCTTTTGGGTCCTAGTGGATGTCTGCGTCTATGAGTACAAAGGACAGATGTATAGATTTCAGCTGAGAATTCAATTTTTTTTGGTGTTCAGGTTGCAAACATCTTCCTAAAGATTTGGAATATTGGGACAGAAATATGTTGAACTTAGTATTTTATTCATTGTTTTATGATTAAATATTGATCCATGAAGCCTGTTATTTATATTTTGTATTTATGTTGTTCATATTTCATATTTTCTCAATTAAAAATAAGGATATATGATCTGAGAATAGGAATGTTTGAAGTCAGGATTGTCCTATGTATGAGACATGTATCAATATGTCACATATAATTTTATCTTAGATTTTAAAAAGCCATTAATGCTTTAAACTATAACATTTCATTTTTTAGGTCATGAATACTTCAGCTTCATTCAGCAACTTTTATGGAACATTTTCTGTGTGCCAGGGACTGTGCAAATTGCTAATGATACCAAGTTGAACAATACACAGATCTTGCTTGGAAGAAACTTACTGATGAGAAAAATGTATTTAAAAGTGAAGCATAATAAATGCACTTATTACAGTGAAGTATAATAAATGCAATAATGTAGTAAATAATAGGTAGAGGGTTGGCACGCACAAAAAGGAGTGGGCAGTTGTTTGGGTGGCTCTTGAAGGCAATACAGATGGGAACTCTCTTTCAGAATGAGTAGGAGTTCATCAGAAGGGGGAACTAGGAGAAAAGATGGTGAGTTCAGTACTGAAACTAGCAGGCACCCAGACATGAAGATGTGGAACAGTGTGGCATATTCAGGTGGCTGTAAAGCAGTTGATATCTCTGGAATATAGAATATGTATACATTGGTGGTAGAAACTGAGGATGATGAAAGAGGTACTGGCAAGTTTCTGGAAGGCCTTGTAAAGGCCATTAAAGGGTTTGAATTTTATCCTGCAGGCCAAGAGGAGTTTTGAGCATGTTTAATTTGGGGGACATGTGCTGTGGTCAGAGTTGTACTTAAAGAAGAAATTTTGCTCTCATTATTGCTCTCCCCACACCTCTCTTTGGTTCCACTTCCTTGTAGTCTATAGCAGAGTAAGAGATGGTTTCTTATGCCGGATATGCAAGGATGGGAGGGCAGATTTGCATGTTGCCAAGTTATCAAAGAAAAATCATTTCCTTCAAATCCAACAATTTCCCCCTCCAGAAGTGCTAATAATAAAAATTATCAGGAGTGGACTACCGTACAGTATTACCCTAAACAGAATTTTTTAAATACTTCTATTTTATATGAAAATAATTCGTAAGTGAAAACATTAAAATGGGATTTCAGTATAATTTTAATAACACAAAAACTCAAGATGTTTATTACAACTCGAAGTTAAAATAAGAAGGGGAAAATCTAGCTTGTCAAGGCAATCTATGAATTAAGAATCTAAACTGTTATTAATTAAGAAGAAAACCCTTAAAAGGAAATTCATCAACAATGAGATCTGTACTTTGGAAGGACCAATCCCTCCCTGGCCAATGAGGAGACATTATCGTTTCAGTCACCCTATTTATTAGAGTTGCTTGCTGGGGGTTTGGGCTTTGGGGATTAATCCTCTATTGACAGATGAGGAGTAGATGGGATCACTTGCTTGGGTCACTGTAATAAATTTATTACTGCCTAGGGACTACCAGTTAAATCAGATGGTGCCACTTATAGGTGTATTGATCCAAGAGCTGAGATAGCTGTTGATTGGGTAGCCTACTCAAAGGCCTTTAACTTTGATACCGTGATTGTGCTGATTTTTAATACGACACAGTTATCTCCCTCGTAGAAACTCCCCTTCTTCCATTCTCAACGACACCTACTCTATCTCACAAAGAGAATAATGACTTGAAATAATTCCAAGAGTGAGTCCATTGATCTGCTTGAGAATCCATTTTGTAGATTAATCAACTCCACATTCGAGGAAATCCCTAACTGCCTCCTAACCCTGTACTGCAAATTTAGTTCTTATTAGATTGTTACTCAGTTGAAAGCCTGATCATAAGGATAAATTATTCTACTTTCCGTAAGCATTATTTTCCCCAGATTTTTTCCTCTCTATTGCTCTCTCCTGATGCCATTTCTCATTTTTCATATTTCTCCTACTTTTGGAGCACAAAGGAGAATCATGAATAAATAACCTTAAAGTAATTATTGTTTATTTAGGAGATGCTTAGCTAGTTGGAGAAGGAGAAAAAAACCAACAAAAGCTGGCAATTTGGTGAGGTTTTTTTTTTTTTTAAGATTTTATTTATTTATTTATTTATGAGAGACACGCAGAGAGAGAGGCAGAGACACAGCAGAGGGAGAAGCAGGCTACACATAGGGAGCCCAGTGTGGGACTTGATCCCAGAACTCCATGATCATGCCCTGGGCTAAAGGAAGGTGCTCAGCCACTGAGTCACCCAGGTGTTCCAATTTGGTGGGTTTTACAAAATAATATGTTTATGGCAAAAGGGGAAATACTCATTTACATGAGAATCTGAATTTCAGAGAGATTTAAAAAATTCTAAATATTCTTTGTCCCTCTAAAGCCATGGATAGTTGAAACCTGACCACATAGTGGGAGGAAACACTTATCTTCTGTTCATATAGGACATAGGTATAGGTATTTTAGTCCTTGATAGGTAGCTTAGTGACTTGAATTTCTTTATAAAATGAATAAAAGCAAAGACAAAATCAACCAACAAAATCAAATATTTTTCAAAAATACATTATTTTCTCAGTCACTAGCCAGTTTTTATAGCATAGGCCATTTTTGTGATATGATAAATCATTATTCACTTTCTGATATTTATATACATCTTTTTTATCCTGTGGTGATAAAAATAACATTAATAAATACTAAAAATAATTATAAAATATTGTATCATGTCAGAATCACACTAGACATGTGGCACCTGGGTGGCACAGTCGGTGAAGCATCTGATTCTTGATTTCGGCTCAGGTCATGATCTCAGGGTCATGAGATGGGGCCCCACAGGGTCTCTAAGCTAGGTGTGGAGTCTCTTTGGGATTCTCTTTCTCTCCCTCTACCCCACCCACCTCCCCACGCTGCCCTGCTCTTGTGTGCACCCATGCACACTCTGTCAAAAGGAGAAAGAAAGAAAAAGAAAGAAAGAAAGAAAGAAAAAAGAAAGAGAAGAAAAAAAAAGAAAGAAAGAAAGAAAGAAAGAAAGAAAGAAAGAAAGAAAGAAAGAAAAGAAAGGAAAGAAGAAGAAATGAAGGAAGAAAGAAAGACTAAGGAGGGCACTTGATGGGATAAACACTGGGTGTTATACTATATGTTGGCAAATTGAATTTAAATAAAAATTAATTTAAATTAATTTAAAAATGAATGAATTAAAAGAAAGAAAGAGAAATGAAGAAGGAAGGAAAGAGAAAAAGAAACGAAGAAAGAAACGAAGAAAGAAATGGACATGATATAAGTTGGTATAAAATTGGATATGCTACTTAGCAAAATTATGAGTGTGCACAAAGTGGCCTTATCCTGTTAAGCCTTAGTTTGCCCCTCTCTGAAATGGGGCTATCTTTCTGTACTACTTATGTCATAGAATGATTTGAAGATCAAATTTTTAATAGATATGAAAATACTTTGAGACCTATAAAATATTAAACTTTTATTGATAAATATTTTCAGTCTGTTTCTTCTGGGGCAGTTCTACTTGGTTTGCTTGCTTATTTATTTGTTTACTTATTTATTCATCCATGCATTTATTCATTTATTTGCATTGTATTTTCTAAGGAATTTTTTACTTTGATGAGATCGCCATCATAGATACTCATATATCCATTATTCCCTAAATGTCCATAACAAAAATGACAAGCCATGCTCCTCAAGTTAATATAAATTCCTGGTAACCATTCTTTGATTAACAATTATCAAGGGAAAACTGAAAAAAAAACTGATAAGACTACTCGTTTCTCAACTTCTTTGAGTATTTGAACATTATAATGATTCAACATCTTGATAAATCATTGAGTTTCTTAAATTGGGAATATATTAAAATTTTCAATCTTACCTTGGCTGTTGGGCGAACTTTAATATACAGTGCACCTTACTCCCTCTTTACTTTCTAGATTGTAATAAACTGGTAGGTTAGTACTGGAAAGATAAATTGTGTGTGAAACACATCTTTTGGTTCATTGATAAATATGTCATGTGGATAGAATCCAAAGCTTCATTAAAGTCCCGATGTATTATAGCTCTGCTTCATTTTTTATCTATCATCCTTAATATTCAGCACAAGGGATGAGACTCCTTGATAGTACCTTTACAAGGTAGTAAGTGGCAAAGTTTTATAAGACACATTTACTCCGTCTTCTTCACATTATTCATGTGATGGATTACTGAAAGCTTTTTCAGCATGTTTCCGGGTAAAAAATTAATCTTATGGAACTGAACTTCCAAAGTCATCATTTTATATAGACATAACTCATTCATCCAAAGCTCATCAAGGATAACATGAGCTTAAAAATAATTAAATTAGGTAAAATCCTATATAAGCAAGTGGTCTAGATCTATCTAGTTTTATGTCTACCTATCACTTCTGGAGACTGAGAGCACAGGAAGATGTCCCATGCAATTTTTTAGTAACAGCTTTATTGATATATGATTCATATACCATAAGGTTCACCCTTTTAAAGTGTACAACTCAGTGGTGGTTAGTATATTCATAGAGTTGTACACCCATCACCACTATCAAATCCTGGAACATTTTCATCACTGCACATCCATTGAGCAGTTACTCCCTATTTCCCCTTTACCCTAGCCCATGCCAACCATTAATCTACATTTTGTCTCTAAGTATTTTCTTATTATCTACATTTTATAGTGATGGAATCATATATTCTGTGGCCTTTTCTGCCTTGTTTATTACACTAAAGATGTCTTCAAGCTCATCTATGTGGTAATCATATTGGTATTTCATTATTTTCATGTCTGTGTAGTATTCCATTGTATGGATATACCCAATTTTGTTTATCCATTCCATGAGATCTTTGCATTCACAAAGTACCTCATGGATTCCTCCTCTAACCTCCCAGAAGAGAATACTTCTGGTGGAAAAGTTGGCCATGAATTACAACTATTTATTTATAGCAATTGAGAGGAAAGGACTCTTTTGTAGATACCATATTGTGCTGGAAATGATAAAAATCTGTTTCTTTTGTAGGCTTTTCTTCCTCTCCTCCACTAATTAAATGTGATTTTCTGCTCTGATTGAATGATTGATTGATTGATATTAAATCTCAAGCTACAGACCTTCCCTGGATGAATAGATCTGCTTAAAGTTGCCTCTTCCTACCACTCTATTCTAGGCTCATCCATTATGTTCCAATCACATTCGCCTTTCAGTATCTTGAATACAACAAACTCTAGGCTCAGGTCTTCACATATGCTCTTCCCACTTGGAGTGTTCTTCACTTAGCTAACCCTTTATCAGGTGCAATTCTCAGCTTAAACACCCTTTATCTCAGAGTCCTTCCCTCACCATCCCCTACCTCCCAATCCAGTATAGATTATATGACCCTATTATTTTTTTTTATAGAGACTCAATTCTTTTCCTCTCTGGCAGTTAACACAACTCGTAATTGTAAATTTATTCGTGTGCTCCAAAATATAGCCTCTCCTAGGATGTTGGCTCCAAGACGGCTGGACGTTTTTTTAACATGTCTTTTTAACTTCCATATCCCTGGTGTCTAAAACAGTTTCTGGCATACAATGGGCGTTCTGTAAATACTTCTTGAATAAACAATTGGCTTTAATTACCACGTGTGTCCTGATGACTCCCTATGTGGCATCCCTGTCCCAGACCTATCTGATGATCCATTCTAGTGTGGGCTGCCATCTTGACATCTCTATCTGAATGTTCCTCAGGGTACAACAAAGTCAGCCTTTCTAAAACCAGGCTCATTGTCTTTCCTCTCCAACTTCGCTTCTACCTGCCCTCTTTAATGATTTCTTAATTATCTAAACCAGAAACCCGAGCATTACCTTAGATTCTTTTCTCTCTTTATGAAGGCTCTTCATACCTAATTGGTCATAAGTTTCAATGGATGGTCTTTTAGCTATTCCATTAATATGTTATTTCCACTGCCACTACTCTATTTCAAGTTCTCATTTTCTCTTAGTTGTGCAGTTGTGATATCTTTTTTTTTTTTTTGGTATCTTTCTAACTCCTCTCTCTCAATTCCCCCTTCCTCCCTCCCTCCATCCTCGGTCTTATTTAATCCATATGGCACACCACTGTGATCTCTCTAACTCTAAAATTTGACTCTGTCCCTCTGCTTCAAAGTCTTTAGTACTTGCCTGTTCCCTATAGGCAAGGTGCCAGCCTCATTGTTTGGCCTGCATGACCCCACCTGCCTCTTCAGCTTCGGCAGGAACCATTTGCTCATGAATTCCAAGGATGCCAGACTACTTTCAGTCTCCCACATGTGCTATTTTCTTTAAAAGACTGCACCCTAAAGAAGATGTGGTGTATGTATACAATGGAATATTACTCAGCCATTAGAAACGACAAATACCCACCATTTGCTTCGACGTGGATGGAACTGGAGGGTATTATGCTGAGTGAAATAAGTCAATCAGAGAAGGACAAACATTATATGGTCTCATTCATTGGGGAATATAAAAAATAGTGAAAGGGAATAAAGGGGAAAGGAGAAAAAAATGAGTGGAAATATCAGAAAGGGAGACAGAACACGAAAGACTCCTAACTCTGGGAAATGAACTAGGGGTGATGGAAAGGGAGGTGGGCGGGGGGTGGAGGTGACTGAGTGACAGGCACTGAGGTGGGCACTTGATAGGATGAGCACTGGGTGTAATTCTATATGTTGGCAAATTGAACACCAATAAAAAATAAATTTATAGAAAAAAATAAAATAAAATGCTATGTAAGTGTATTCTCTAGATTATCCATCTCTCAATTATTAAACTATAAATTACAAGTAAAAAAAAAAAAAGACTGCACCCTTCCCCATAGGGCTTCTTCTAGCCACAAAGCCCTCCTTTTCTTATCTGCTTGACAAATTTTCCGGTCTTCTTATCAGACTGCCATGTGCCATCTATTCCTCAAGATTAACTGCCCTCAGAAGAGTTAGGGTTCTTCCTTTCTGCTCAATGACATCCTGTATGTATTTGAATAACAGCTTGTAGCACATTGTTTTGCAGATTGTGGCAGATGTCTCTCCCACATACTGGACACGAGCCTGCTAAGGGCAAAAGTTGTACTCTTCTGAGGGCTCAGACTTTGGGTGGTGACAGACATAGGTTCTAATCCTGATCCTGACTTGTAGTCCTGGGGCTTAGGTGAACCATTTAACATTTTAAGTGACAAGATGTATATGGTTCCTAGTTTACTACCTGAGATACAAAAAGCATTTACTAGTATCAGTCATGATTGATCATATTATTTTTAATGGTACTGGAAGTCACTGTACTGTCCTAGGCATAGGACAGTAACTGACATATGGTGGCAACATTTGTTGAATCAATGATTAAATAAAAACTCACTTCATTTTTGGTGGATCATGATTAAACATCAGTAAAGTAGAGGAGAAATAACAAAAAGCTATGAGCTGAGTCCCTCAAGACAACTGTACAACACAAATGGAAGTGATATAACAACAAGGGTTTTAGTCTGCAGTGTTGGAGAGAGGGCTGGGTGAATTGGGCTCTGCTTCACCCCAACTCTGTTGAAGGCCAGATCTGAAAATTTTAGAGAATTCACACAAAATCCATGATACGTAAAGAGTGGCCCAGTAAGCTATTTATTGAAGTTATGTGGGGTTTTTTGAGGAATCTTCTAAAAACATATGTACATGATGATAATAGGAGCAAAGCACCCAAACACATATTTACATTTTGGCAATGGATGTCACCAACTAAAAATGGTTATTAGAGGAGGCAATATGATTGATGAGGATTATATGGGCATAACATGCCAGAAAACTCAGGTTTTAGCTCCGGATAAGTCCCTTTACGTCTTCAGACCTCCATATTTTATGTGTAAAAGTTTGGCCTGGTGGTTCCCTTTGGTTCTTTTAAACTGAAAAGTTCAAAAGTTACTTTAGACTACTCTTCAAGTAGGGTGTCAGTGATATCCCTGAACAAGAAAATGCCCAAGCAGTCAAGACCCATTTTAGTGATATCTTACTGATGCTGTTTATTACGCTATAGGAATAGGACTATTTCTCATCTTCTATTGTTTCACCAAAATCCAGGTATCAAAAACAATCATATAATAATCTTTTCTATTGTTTTAAATCAATGGTTAGCAACAATAAAAAGTGTAAATTATTCATAATCCTATAACTCATACAAAACAGTGAAAATTGGAAGAACAGATGAATGAAATAAGTGCTGTTGGACATGGCCATGAACAAAATGCATGAGGATCTCAGAGAAGTAGAGAGCTTTGAAGAATGGCAGGACATGAGTATAAAAAGTAAGAGGAAAGGACATTCACGTCACTTAGTACAGAGAGGGAAAAGCATAATGTGATAGTTTGGGAGTAGGTTGAGAGGTAGTGAGCCTAATTTGCATGAAAATTAAAAAGTACACTATTAGTGGGAATGCAAGCTGGTGAGGCCACTCTGGAAAACATTATGGAGGTTCCTCAAAAGTTGCAAATAGAGCTACCCTACAACTCAGTGATGGCACTACTATTTACCCCAAAAATACAAATGTAGTGATCCAAAGGAGCACATATGCCCCATGTTTATAGCAGCAATGTCCACAGTAGGCAAACTATGGAAAGAGCCTAGATGTCCATCCACAGATGAATGGATAAAGAAGATGCGGTATACAATATTACTCAACCACCAAAAATTGAAGTCTTGCCATTTGCAACAATGTGGATGGAGCTAAAGGATATTATGCTGAGCTAAATCAGTCAATCAGAGAAAGACAAATACCATATGATTTCACTCATATGTGGAATTTAAGAAACAAAATGGGATCATAGGAGAAGAGAGGAAAAAATAAAACAAGACAAAATCAGAGAGGGCGATAAACTCTAAGAATAGACTCTTAATCATAGGACACAAACTGAGGGTGGCTGGAGGGAAAGGGGATGGGTGAATGGGGTAACTGGCTGATGAGGATTAAGGAGGGCACGTGATGCAATGAGCACTGTGTATTATATATAACTAATGAGTCACTGACCTCTATGTCCAAAACCAATAATATATTATATGTTAATTAATTGAATTTAAGTAAAATTTTAAAAAAGAAATTTGCACCAAAAAAATAGTTGGAGTTTATATTGACTCCCCTTTATATCAGGGTGAACACTTTATCCTGATTGGGAGGCCTAAGCCACCTTTTTTTTTTTTTTTTTTTTTCTAAGCCACTTTTTGTATGCATCTTGGTTCTTATCAATATAGAACCAGAAAACTAAGTAACTGGAATTTAGACATCTAATTTTAAAAATAAAATTACATTGTTTCTATAAATAAATAAATAAATAAATAAATAAATAAATAAATAAAATCTAGGCTGAGGCCAGATTGCAGGCAAATTGAATGTATACACAATCTTTACTTTCAAAGACTCAAATTGAACAAAATCTCTGTGGTGGCAGTTTCATCACTGATTAAGAATTGGACTAGATGATCTGCAATATTCCATCCAATCATAATGTTCTTCAATTTTATAATTCTCCATCATGCCAGGATCTGGAAATTACATAAATATTCCAGCTAGATAGAATAGATGATAGATAAAAAGATAATAAATAGGTATTAGATAGATATATGAGAAATTAGAAAGATGTAGATAAATAGATAGACATACAAGGAATTCTTGAGTCTCTCTGCCTCATCTGCCATCTATTCTAGAGATTTCCCAACTGTTCCCAGAAAATTGGAAGAGTAAAGAATTGCCCTAATAGTTTTTAACTCTAATTCTGAATTATTTGTTAAAAATCAAAATTGCCACCTATGTGCAGAAAACTCTTTTGTGCAACACCACTCTTTCAAGAAACACGTATTGATTTTGAATATATTGCAAGGCAATTTGCTGCTGGTAAGAAAGTGTAATTGACAGCTGATCATAGCAATCAGTAGTAAAAAGGAATAAAGGGAAATAAAAACAGAGTAGCACTCCAGATGGATTTGTCAAGACACTCCTTCTAGCCCCTCATCGGGTGCCTGCCAGTGCGGGCATGGTGACAGTGGTGATGTCGTCCATCATTTTCTTGAAGCTACAAGTAAATGGCCCTTTAAAATGGACTTCATGGCAAGTGCTGCACTGACCTTAGATTAACATTAACAAAAGAGAAATCCTCTTTTCCTTGGGAACAGTTGGAGCCATGTGAGATCTTTCCTCAAATAGAAAGCGGTGTTCTTACTGATAGGAGAGGCTGCCAGTTACATTATTTTATTATTAGTTTGGAAATATTTTCTAAAAAATTAAAAATTTAAAAATTAAAAAAATTAAAAATAAAAAAGGAAATAATTTTAAAAACTGGTTTTTTGAATAAGTAATATATGTACAGGGTACCAACTTCAAACAAAAAATTGATATATGTCTCTTAACTCCCTCTTTAGTCAACCAGAAGTAAAACTCTTTTTAGGTAGCCTTCCAGAGATAGTCATGCATAGGGAAGAATTTTCCATGTAACAGTCTGATGAGCTCATGGATATGCAAGCAAATACAGAAGGACATAAACCAAATTTGGAATATCTCTAACTTATAAATGGAAATCAATATATTTGCAGACACACATAAATATAAAACATATCTCTAAAATATGCCTAGCAAAGAAATCAGCAAATTTTCTGTAAAGGACTGGAGAATGAATATTTGAGGTTTGGTGAATTCCATCATAGCATGAAAGCTGCATAGATGATGACCAAACAAATGAGTACAGTTGTATTCCAATAAAACTGTATTTATAGACACTGAAATTTGATTTTCATACAATTTTAACTTATCAAAAGACATTATTCTCTTTATCATCTTTCAGCTATTTAAAAATGTAAAAGCCATGTTTAACTCTCAGCCCGTAAGATAACGTAGGCCATAGTTTGCCAACCACTAATTTAGAACATATTCGTGGAGAAATGAACTTTTCCAACCAAAATTTTGATTTACTTATTCACTTCTTCTAGAGAGAATATTTGTTGTTTTTACTTTACATGAGACCATGAATATCTTTGCATTTTCTACTGTATTTATTTATTTACTTACTTTTATTTATCTCAATCTGAGTTGATTAATTTTTATTAACATATAGTGTTATATTGGTTTCACGTGTGCATCATAGTGATTCAACAATTCTGTACTCCGTGCTCATCAAGATAGGTATACTCTTTTTTTTTTAAATTGGTGTTCAATTTGCCAACATATAGAATAACACCCAGTGCTCATCCCATCAAGTGCCCCCCTCAGTGCCCGTCACCCAGTCACCCCCATCCCCCACCCACCTGCCTTTCTATCACCCCTTGTTCGTTTCCCAGAGTTAAGAGTCTCCATATAGGTATACTCTTAATCCCTTTTGGCTATTTCACCCATCCCCTTACTCACCTCTTCTCTGGCAGCCACTAGTTTGTATTTAAAAGTCTGTTTTTTTTTCTTGCCTCCTTTTTCTCTGTTTAGTTGCTTAAATTCCACATATGAGTGAAATCATATAGTATTGGTCTTTCTCTGACTGACTTACGTCACTTAACTTTATACCCTGTAGGTCCACTCATGTTGTAGCAAATGGCAAGGTTTTTATTTTTATTTTTTTTATGGCTGGGTAATATTCATACACACACACACACACACACACATCTTATTTATTCTATTTTTAACTTTTTAAGGAACCTTAAGCTGTTTTCCACAGTGGCTGCACCAATTTGCATTCCCACCAACAGTGCACAAGGGCCATTTTTTCTGCATCCTCACCAACATATGTGGTTTCCTGTGTTTTTGATTTTGGTCATTCTGACAGGTTTAAGGTGATATCTAATTGTGGTTTTGATTTGGATTTCTCGGATGATTAATGATATTAAGCATCTTTTCATGTGTCTGTTGACTATCTGTATGTCTTCTTGGAAGAAAATGTCTATTTAGGTCCTTTACCCATTTTTTAAAATTGGATTGTTTGTGGGGTTTTGGGGGTTTTGAGTTGTATAAGTTCTTTATGTATTTTGGATGTTAATCCGTTATCAGATATATTATTTGCAAATGTCGTCTTCCATTTAGTAGGTTGTCTTTTTGTTTTGTTGATAGTTTCCTTCGATGTACAAAAGCTTTTTATTTTTGGTGTAGTCCCAGTAGTCTGATTTGGTTTTGTGTCCCTTGCCTGGGGAAACATATCTAGAAAAATGCTTCTATGACCCGTGTCAGAGAAATTACTGCTTATGTTTTCTTCTAGGAGTTTTATGGACTTATTCACATTTTAACTTCTTCTATGCAAGGTTGACCTGACTGTGTGAATCAGGTGGGTAGGCTTCTTGAAAAACTAGGGACATACATTGGACAATGTCTTAGGAGCTTTCCTTTTCTCACATCTTGTGGTTTAATGGTTCTGAATTATCTCTTTCTATTAGAGACCATCTTTACTTAAATGTGATATATAAAATGCACCTATGAAAGCCCTTCTCCCAGCAAGCTTTTGGCTTCTAATATTTCAATTGCATTTACAGCTAGATGTTGATTTCTGCATTTCATGGATTCAGTTTTCTCTGGTTCTGAAGTTTCTCTGTATTAAATGAGATGTTTTGGATGTGCATTAATTCTTAAATACCTCCTGGGTATAAGTTGGGGCACTGCCATGTTATCATTGCATTGCCCAGTGCATTCCAGGATCTGGAAACATTTTATTTTGGTGGGATTCTTTCTTATCCAGTACTCCCACGAATATGAGCTGTAAGTCATATTAAATGAGCACATCTACAAAACACAACTAATATGCACCTTGTGGGCATGTGGTGAAACTTAATTAGTTAATGCTTCTAAAGAACTTTTAAATTCATGGATAAAATGTATTATTCAGTTGCTAAGAGCTATTATTGTTTATTATTTCCTCTAGGTATTTCCCAGCAGGTGCTTTGCTATTAGGATATAATGGCAGTAATTTTGAAACAAGTTGACATTTGCATGCATTTGTAGAATGCATGAAGCTACAGGTCACATTCTAGTGAAATCTTCTCCTCCTTCCCCCCAAAGTCATTAGGTGCTCAATTATAGCCTCCTTCTCTTAGATGTTCATACAATTTATTAGTGTTTAATAGTAACATCACCATCAGTGTAAGAAAAAATCAATAGAAAAACTTTTTCCAATTAGATTAAGTGACCTAGTAATATATCTATGTTAATAATTTGCTTAATGGTAAAGCCATGTCTAAAAGGGATGGCAGAAATGTTATATCCAATAATTTACTAATAGTTGTAGATTGACCTTTTATGTTGGTTGACACTATGGTATTTGGATAAGAGCCATTGGATACAGACGCTAAGTCACTCTTCCATAATATGTACACAAGCTGGGAAGGGCTTGTGATTTTTAGATGTTGTGGCGTTTAATGCCCACTTGCAAAAATGTAAAAGCCAGCCAGCTTGTTATAATAGAAAAAATACTGAGCCAGCATCAAGCCACTCCTTTAGAGACTCAGTTCTTCTCCTTCTTTGCAAATTTCTTCTCTTTCTGGGTCTCAGGCTCCTTTTCAAATTAAACTATATTGTTGGTTTTCAAACTGTATCCCTTGAAATTTAAGATTCAGAACAGATGTGTCAGGGTTTCTAACAACATTTAAATATTTCCCAACAAACATTGGAGATATATATGCCCAAGGACTCCATCTATTGCTTTTTCTTTTTATGTATTTTAGGATTCCTTTTAAATTTACATCAAGATTTTCATTGCTTAGGACAATTTTCAAAGACAGTTTGTGATCCAAAAGATCCCCTCTAGCTCTGTTTTCTTATGATCTTCCATCTCAAGTAAAGCGGAAACACACACACACACACACACACACACACACACACATACATAACTACTTAAAACACTTTGGAGATTTCAGTTGTAGACTCTGATACCAAAGACAAGTTTAATTCCTGAGGCTTATGCACTATAGAAGCTCTGTTAAATAAATAAAATATTCAATGAATAAATAAATAGCATTTGAAAGGCACTCTCTGAAACTGCTACTAGAATGCTTGGCAAATACCTGCCTTATTTTTTCTCAATATCTTATTCCCTCCTAAGTATTCATTGTAGCCAATATTCATTTCCAGGGTTCTCTGGACTTAGGAAGTCATGAAGGTGTGGTTCAAGTGGGAAAGAGCTGTAATATGCCTGCTTAAGTGCCTACTGTATGGGGGAGTGAGATAAAGCAGAGAGGAGAATGGAACTCAATAATTTGTGCTATATTATCACTCTGCTTTTCACAAGGTAGAAGCTTTTAAAATGCTAGTCCCAATGCCTATTTTTCTTTCCCCCATGGAATCCTCATGGTTCTGACTCACAGAAATACTTTCAGAAGCAACTGTTAGAAGCTGAGTTTGCATCTTTCCATTGCAACAGAGAATATATATATATATATATATATATATATATATATATAGAGAGAGAGAGAGAGAGAGAGAGAGAGAATAGACAGAGAATTTTATAAATTTTAAATTTTATATATTTGTATGTGTAGGTATATATAAATACACACACATAATATAAATACTGTAATTGCCAGTGCAAATATGCCACATCTAGTAAACAAATAAGCAAACAAAAAGTTAAGTGCTCAGAAACATATGTTGAATTGTGTTGATGTAACAACACTCAATGTTAGGTCCTCTGGCTTGAAAACTAACTCCATCCTTAATATTTTGTGTGACACCTGAAGTCCCCCCTTAATGCTAGTCTTCCTTGGGTGATGTAGTCATTGTCTGTCATTTAGAAAGATGAATTCACTGACACTGTGACAAGGGCATGACCATGGCTGTTTGTAGGTCTTACATTTTGAGTTGTTTGTACAATAAAGAGAATCCTTTGCCTGACATTTTCCACCATGCAATGCCTGTGGTGTGCTCTGAACATCCAAAGGCTCTCAGAGAGGCAGTGGATGGAACGGAAACTCTGCCAGTGAGGAGCTTCTGTTCTGCTACCGACGGTCTGTGAACGTGGGCAAGCGCTGTTCCCTGTGTACATCTCAGTTTCCTTGTCTGTGAAGTGCGGAGGTTGAGCAAGAAGATGTTTAAGGTCTGTCTTAGTCCTGAAAGCTCTAGTATCAGGCACAGAGCAAATTTCAGCAGTTGCGTTTACACGGTATTTATTTAATGCCCGACAATGATCATTATAAGTATTTACTAGGTGTTGGGCATTGTGCTAAGTTTTACTTTTATTATAAGTTTTAAACTTTAACTTCCTGAGGACACTGCTACCTTTTGTAAAAAAAAAAATAATTTCAATTTAGTTAACATTCACTGTATTATTAGTTTCAAGGGTAGACTGTAGTGACTCATCAGTTGCATATAACATCCAGTGCTCATTATATCACGTGGCTTCCTTAATGTCCATCACCCAGTTATCTCATCCCCCCCACCCCTCCAGCAACCCTCAATTTGTTCCCTAGAATTAAGAGTCTCTTCTGGTTTGCCTCCCTCTTTGTTTTTATTTTTATTTTCCTTCCCTTCCCCTATGTTCACCTGTTTTGTTTCTTAAATTCCACGTAGGAGTGAAATCATATGGTATTTGTCTTTCCCTGACTGATTTATTTCACTTAGCGTAATACCCTCTAGTTCCATCCACATCATTGCAAACGGCAAGATTTCATTCTTTTTGATGGCTGAGTAATATTCCATTGTGTATATATATCACATCTTTTTTTATCTATTCATCTGTTGGTGGACATTTGGGTTCTTTCCATACTTTGGCTATCATGGACATTACCCTTTTTTTATTTTATTTTTACAGAGGGGTAAAATGAGGCTTAGAGCAGGGAAATCTCTCTCTGAAAGGCACAATTAGCAAGTAACAGAAGTAGAACTTAAACCTAAACAAACTGACTCTGGAGACCACAATGCAATGTCAGTGCCATATTGCCTCTAATTGTTAGAGGCACTATGCTAAGACCTGTCAGGGGCCACAAAGGCCACTATGACGCAGTCCCTGTCCTCTGGTTTTATTTAAGCTGAGAGGAGAGATGAGTGAAAGGGTTAAGAGAAAGACCAGGCAGCCTATGCATTGGTTTCCAAAGGAGAGGTGCAGCACACGGCTATTATGGGAGTCTTAAGGAGAGGGCAATAGGAACTTGGCACCACTGAAGTGTCATTACAAAACCAGCCAAAAGCATCGTCAGCATTTAACAAGATTTCCATTGCCTTTTCCAAAGGAACAGGAGCAGGAGAGAGATGTTATAAAAAGCAGAATAAAGGAAACATCCATTTATCAGCTGTGTTCTCAGTCATCCACAGTGGGGTTGGGCTGACAGACTTTGATAATCAAGTCAAAGGTGGTTTGCCAGGCAATTCTGTGCAACCCAGAGGGTCTTTGGTTTCCTCCCACCTCCTCATTGTTGCCATTGCCCTTGTCTGCCTTTCCTAACAACCTGCCCATCTAGAATGTATCCCAGTTTTCACTTGTGCTTTCAGCTTAAAGTTATACAACTACAGAATTTTATAACAGGCCCCTTTGATAACATCTTTATTCTTCTCCTGGACACTGGAGTCATTGGGGAAGAGTCCCCTGGAGTCACCTCTGCTGGCCAGCATGGCTTAGTCACCTCATGTCAGAGAGGGATCCAGGAGGTGGAGCAGCCAATAGCTATTGCTCTTCACCCTTCCTCATACCAGCTCTGACACACCCACAGGCACCCACACTCATTTGCAGGAGACCAACCACTATCATATCCTTTATTCATGAAGGAAAGAAGAAATGTCACCCTTGAAGAGATTTCTGAACTCATTTGTGAAGAGTGAACTTGTGCAGATGTTAACATCATGAAATGATGATGTCTTATATTGGTTGTTGAAAATTTTGCATTGCTGTCCAATAGAACTTTCTGCAATGGTGTAAGTGTTCCCTGTCTATGCTGTTCAACACATTTGCCACTGGCCACGTGTGGCAGTTGACCACCTGAAATGTCAAACTTGCAGTGAGACTGAGGAAGTGAATTTCAGATTTTATTTAAATTCAACTATTTTAAATTTAAGTGGACACAGTGACTAGTGGCTACAATATAGGGTAAGGCAGCTATGGATCAAAATATCCAAGTATTCAGAACTGACAATCTAGGAGGGTTTAGTCTACTAAACATTGATATCATGTTTTCCTAGTCATGTACAGTATTTTATAAAGTTGTTTCCTGTATGTAATTGTACTCGAGGAGAAAGATCTTGAGTGTATCATGAATTTAGATTCCATAAATATTTATTGGAAGTATATGTGTGCCATCTATCCACCGGATCCCAGGCTCAGCCTCAGAATCATCTTCAATGCATTGCTCTAGTTAGCATCATTTGGTCAGATTTGTCAAGAGAGAGAGAAACCTGTTTGCCACCTCTGAGATAAGGATAAAACGTGCGGTGTACTTTGATACAGATATCTTCAATTAACGGTTGATGACCAGATAATCTTTAAAGTCTTATCATAAGAATGAATGATTCCATCAATAAAAAGAGAATCAGGTCTACCTCTTACCCACATTTCTTTATAAAGTTCATCACAAAAACCATCTCTGTAGCACTAAGATTATAACCCTCTGCCTTCAATAAATCCCCCTCTCCCTATAGAAAAATTCAACAGAAAGAGATAGGTACATCAAAGATTTTAAAGAATCAACTTATTGGCTTAAAAGATATCAAATGACTGATTGTTCTCTTTTGTTGCTGGCCTCAGGCCAAGCCACAGCCATTATAAACATTGATTAAGGTCAAGCACTGTTAGGTCCTGGTATACCTAGGGGATTGAATCCCACGTTACTAAAGATTATAAAGTGACATTGCAAGATCAACAGGGCTTTACTAGGTTGCACTTAAGTAAGCAGTAATGCTTTATGAGATCTATGTGTGTGTGTGTGTGTGTGTGTTTGTGTGTGTATAAATCATCAATTTTAGCATCACAGTTGTGGTGATTTTAATGATTTGGCAGTGATATTCTTAAACACTATCAGGCTTGGCCTACAGGAAGAAGAGTGATGAGTATGGAGGTACTTGAAAAAAATTTCAAACATTGTAATCACTGAAACAGAGGCTGAGTGATTATGATAGCACCCAAACCCATGGTATAGTTTGAATTTTTAAAATTGTTAGAATGTTTTCCAGTTATTTTGTGATTGTAGTACTAGGTCATGGTATTTTAAAAAACAATTCTCATTTCTTATTAATGATGAGCTTATGTTTGAAATCAGTTTTTAAACACATAATTATTTCATTCTTAAATATATGTAAATTAATTTATTCATTTATCAATGATTGCACACCTTTATGGTAGAAAGTATAGTGCTACATATACCCTAAGGAGATACTAAGATGTGAGGGCAGCCCGGATGGCTCAGTGGTTTAGCACCGCCTTCAGCCCTGGGCCTGATCCCAGAGACCCGGGATCGAGTCCCACATTGGGCTCCCTGCATGGAGCCTGCTTCTCCCTCTGCCTGTGTCTCTGCCTCTCTCTCTCTGTGTGTCTCTATGAATAAATAAATAAAATCTTAGAAAAGAGAGAGATAGTAAAATGTAAGCCTTCCTCTCTAAGAGTTTGGCTTCTACTTTTGGAGCCATGTGTGTGTGTGCATATATATATACATATATGTGCACGTATATGTGCATAGAGAGTGAGAGAGTGAAGAAAGGAGAGAAAAATAAACTATTATTCGAATTAGATCTTGGTTAGCAACATCTTAAAACAAAGAGGCAGTGGTGCTTGGAAACTGAGGGAAAAATGAGATACATGTATGCCCTGGGCTTTTAGGGAATTAGATACGGATTTAGATCTTTGTTTGGGTCTCAGCTCCCCAGACTATTAGCATGTGATTTTTTGAAATCATTTAACCCTTTTATAGTGGGTTGAGTAGTGTCTCTCCAAAATTCACGTCCATCCAGAACCTGAGACTGTGGCTTTACTTAGAAATACTGTCTTTGTAGATTTATTAAAATGAAGTCATATTAGATTTGAATGGGCTCTAAATCCAATGTCTGGTGTCTTTTTCAGCAGAGGGGAGGACACACAGAGGAAAACACTATGTGAAGGCAAAGGCAGATGTGCCTACAAACTAAGGAACAGCTAGGATTGCCAGCACCCACCAGAAGCTAGGAGAAAAGCACTGAGCAGATTCTCCTTCAGAGCATCCAGAAGGAACCAGCTATGCCAGTGCCTTAATTTCAGACTTCTGGCTTGTAGAATTAGAAGAGACTAAATTTCTGTTGTTTTAAACTACCCAGTTTGTGGTACTTCGTTAAGGCAACTGTAGGAAATGAATATACCTCCAAACCTTAATTTCCTTTACTGTAAAATGGCGATGATGATGCTTACCACCTGAGAGTTTTAGTGAGAACTAATGAACCAGAATTGAATTAAGAGGAGATTTTTCAAGTGCAAAATGCTCTAGAAATATTTGCACATTTAAATATCAATTTTCCAGGATTGTGAAATATATCTCCCAGCTGCTCAGCATTCACTCTGCTTAAAAGAGGGTGTCCGTATGCCTGCTACCTCACAATAGAATTAGGAATGTTTAGTTGTCTAATTTCATATCATGTTGCCTTCCTGGCAACAACATTTTACAGATATTTACTTATCAGAGAAGAAAAATGGAAGTGCTTTGACCAAGGTGGAATGTTTAGTGCATTTGGACTTTCTGGCAGTGTTTTTCATTTAATCAGAATCATTCCCCCACCCCTCCAGATAAGCAAAGTTGTTATGCTGTGGTTTAGTAAGTAAAATATGTACATCTGGTTAAAATAAAAATCTAAGTGAGAATTTGTATTCCATGCTTGGCTTCTCAACTGCTACTGGTTTTCCTAGTAAGGCACACCGTCCTCTTCCTTCCTGATTGGGATTGGAACTCTGTGTACCATGTAGTAAATGTAATCTAGAATCCCAGGAGAGATGGTATGTGTAAAGCTACTTAGTTCAGTTCGTTTTCAGATGATTTGGTAAATATTAGCTAATTTGTTCTCATTGCTCCCCTGAGAGATCTATGAGTTGTGTTCTTTTGTAGCACAGAAGCTGAAATAGAACAGTTTAGTGATTTACCAAAAGAATAAAAGGAATGGGTGCTGCCGCTGGGGCTGGACTCCTGGCATTTGAGGTTTCTACTCACTGATGAACTCAGACCTGCGACTCCCACTGACATGAGAGAACCCTCAGGCATGCCCATATTGCCACTGACCCTGCTGCAAATGTTCAAAGAATTTTTCTAGGCTAACATCCATCATTTATTGCAAAAATTTTTGCTCTCTCTTGAGTCTCCCAGTTTCGATTTCATTGCCTTATCTCTAGAGATATTATAGTAAATATAATAGACACGGCCTCCTGCCTTCATTGTGCTATGTCTGGTAGGGGATAGAGGCAATTACAGCTCAGTGTGGGAGGTAGCGTGATATCTGTCAGAGCCCAAGATTAGCTAGACAAGGTACTTACTTTCAGCAAGATGTGGCAGGAGTGAGTAGTCTGAAACATCCTGGTGCTAGACTTGTTAACCGATGTGGTGTAAGGGGTTGGAAAAGTTATCCACCTTTGAATGCAAATAGGGGCTCAACCTGGTGAACAAGCAATGCTAACGAGATTTTCAATTAGTTAAGAAGTTGTATGGGAAGTCAGGAGTGATACATGAGATGAAGTAGAGTTGTATCCCAATAATTGGGCTAAACATAGGGATGGATGCCTGGAAACGGTGCAGTCCCAAACATCTGGAGAGTTGTCATCAGAGTAATAAATGGAGCCTAGTCGTTGGCTTGAGGTTTAGGAATAAGGCTTTCTTCTATGAAAGGGAAACTGAAAAAGCAAATTAGGGCCAGCAAATGAACAGAGGCCTTTGGAGTATGAGGCAGATTAGCAGAAAAAGATCCCTATTGTGGGGCAATGGTAGAAAGAGTGGCCATGACTTGGGAGCTGGGGAGTGAGATGAAGGAATGGACTTCTAGGACTTGATATTTCTGAACTCTGAATGGGGGCTGGAACCAGTGGAATAAATTGTGTCATGAGACAAAATTTGGGGGGAAAATAAGGATTGGAAATGAGGCTATAGGTATGAAACATAGCTGTAGCCTCAACTGTGGGGTAGATGAGGGATGAAGTTTGGAACCAGCCTAGGCCTTATATATCTTTTTTAAGTGGATTTTTGTTGGTTGTTGTTAGAGGCCATGCGTCACAAAAGGTTAAGTGCACAAGAAGAATAGCAAGAGTGCTAATTCAGCCTTTGTTTAGTTATTGGATGTATGACCTGGAGTTACTGGAGAAAATTCTTTCTAGCCCTGATTATCAATAAATGAAAGCATTGTCCTGTATCAGTAGTTGCTAAATGCCAGGCTATGGGCTGATGCTGGGTTGCTTGTAAGAATCAACCACCAGGGGGGAGGGCAGCACCTGGGTGGCTCAGTCAGTTGGGCATCGACTCTTGATTTTGGCTCAGGTCATGATCTTGGTCATGGTATTGAGTTCTGCGTGGGCTCTGCACTCAGGGTCGAGTTTGCCTGCCCCTTTCCCTTTGCTGGCCCCCTCCCAGATCATGTGCTCTCTCTGTCTCTCTCTCTTAAAATAAATAAGAAATAGAATCAACCACCTGGGGAGCTTGTTAAAAATATGAGCCCTGTAAGATTATGCTTGAAATAGCTGGCAGTGGATCCTGGGAATCTGTGCCTGTCACCCATACCCCATGTGATCTTAAGGGAGGAACCTATCTAAGACTACATAAGATTAGCCACTGGAGTTTCTTCAACATTATGTTTTTGTTATTTTTTTCCCTATCATTTGCTTTTGTACCTCTTTGGTTCATGGCCTGGGATGATGATCAGCAATTCAATACAAAAATTTATTGGCACATAATTTCCAATTGACATTTGAAGTCGAGGAGCCAAGTGATGCAGGAAACTCATTTTTACTGCCTGAGAGTCTCAGCCCCAACAGTAGCACAAACCATTGCGGGTGTAATGTGGAATCTGCTTTCATTGAACTCCCAAGCCCATTTTTACAGAGGCAGAAGTTTGGCTTTCTTTAAGTCTCTGGTGTCCCCTTTTTTATACCATAAGGCTTTTCTGAAGCCTAATTAAAAACATCTATGTAGCATTTCACATTCCTTAGAGAAAAAGTCTTTATAAATAACTGTAGGATGAAGTCATTGTGGAGATTAGGTGATTTCTCCTGCCAGGTAAGACAGATTCCCTTAGAGTTCATATTAGATGAAGTCAATCAACTTGCCGTGTGCAGTGGGTTATTTTGGAGGCAAGTAATATATCCTGGACCTCACATGTTACTTGGTTCTCCAGGAAGGGAATTTCCTACTCAGGAAGTAACTTAATTCTTTTTCTTTTGGAAGGGAGATAAGTCACTTACAGACTCTTCCTAGGTTCTAAACCTTTGTAATTAGCCACAGAAGTCTGTTCTTATCTTAGACTCATATAAAATTATAATTGAAAGGGCTACTGGCAATTTTCTGGTTTATACACAGGGAAACCATGTCTCAGGGAGGAAATGACTTACTCAAGATCACACAGCGAATTAGTGGCATGAAAACCTCAGTCTCTGGTTCTTAGCTCTGCATTCAATGTCCAAAAAAAGAGGCCACTAGGATGGCCAAAAGAAAAAGTAAGGACAAAGCCAAATGCTGGCAAAGATGTGGAAAAACTGCATCATTCATATATTGCTGGTGGAGATAAAAACTTATACAGCTACTCTGTAAAAACAACTTGGCAGTTTCTTATAAAACTAAACATTGAATTACCACACACCTCGCAATTGTACCCTTGAGAACCATTCCAGAAAAATGAAAACTATGTTCATATAAAAAACTGTACATGATTGTTTATAGCAGCTTAACCAGTAATGTCCAAAGACCCCAAACGGCTCAGATGTCCTTTAAAGGGTGAATGATTTAACAAACTGTGGCACATTCATGCCACGAAACACTACTCAACAATAAAAAGGAAAAAACTATTGCTACCTGTAACATTCTGGGTGAATCTCCAAGGAATTATCGTGAGTGGGAAAAAAGCCAGTCCCCAAAGGTTACATACCATAGGAATCTTTTTATAGAACTATTTTTTTTAATGACAACATTTTCGAGGTGGAGAACAAATTAGCAATTTCCAGGAATTACAGAAGTTGTGGTGGCGTGGGCAGAAAGGAAGTGAGTGTTGTAAAAAGGCAGCATAAGACTGCCTGGCTGGCTCAGTCAGTGGAGCATGTGGTTCTTGATCTTGGGGTTGTGAGTTTGAGCCCCATGTTGGGTGTACAGATTACTTAAAAATCAAATCTTTAAAAAAAAGGCAACATAAGAGATTCTTGTAGGGATATAACAACAGAACATGCAGATTGTGGTGGTGGACACGTGAACATCTATGTGTGATAAAATTAATAGAACTAAATATAAACACAAACAAGTTGAACTTGGGAGGTGTGTTATAAAAGTATGAATGTTCTGGTTGTGATATTGTGTCATATATAATATATCTAATATTTAATACATGTTATATCTAATATATATCATAATATAATATAATATAATATAATATAATATAATATAATATAATAGTTTTGAAAATGTTACCATTGGGGGAAATTGAGTAAAGCGCACATGGGACCTCTGTATTACTTCTCACAATTACATGTGAGTTTGCAATTGTCTTACATAAATTTCAATGAAATAAAAGATATTCCTATTAGAAGTTCAAAATAAGAAAAAACCCTGTTAGTATTTTCCTTTTGTCCAAATGGACAAAGATGTTTTTATGTTGATCCAGTGTTGGTGAGGATACAGTTAAGTAGACATTTTTGTGTACTGCGCTTCTGAGACTATAAATTGCTACACTTTGCAAATAATTTTACATACTAAAATATTTTGACCTTATAATTTCACACCTATGAAATTGTCCTAGAAAAATATTCAGGGATATGAATTAAACTTACTTATATATAAACATTTTCACTATAGTATATGGTATAGTGTAGTATTATGATAACAAAGAAACTATAAGTAACCCATATAATAAAGGATAGTTATTCGTCAAAATTATATTTCCCTCAAATATTTACCAATTAGAACAAATACTCATTACCTAATGTTAAGTACAAAGTATAAGATATGTTATTTTTATATCACAAACTCTGTATCAACATATACACGTAACTCCTATGCTTACTAGCTGTGTGACCTTGGGTAAATTGCTAATCCTCTCTGTGGACTTCTTATCTGTACAGTGGGGATAGGATAGCACCAACTTATTCTTTTTTTTTTCCAACTTATTCTTTTAGTAAAAAAGTAAATGATTAAAGTTCTTCTCAGGGTATTCTAGCACTAAATAGTACTTTTATCTGGATAGTAGCAATACTACCCATATTTACACTCTTTTTTTAAAAAAAGTTTTCAACAATGGTCATGTTTTTACTTTGCATTTTAAAAATAATGTTTTTTTATGTATACATATACATATATATACTAAACTTACTCTAATCATGACTAATTTTTATTCGTGCTTAATTCATATTTAGAACGATTACAGGTAGTCCATTTCTGAGAGAGGAGGACTACGAAGTTCTATCCACCTGAAACTTTCCTTAGAGATGCTCTTGGAAAGTGAGAGAAAATTGGAATAGAGCATTTAAATTTTTTTTATTTTAACTATGACCAATTTTAGAAATTATAGTTAAGGAATGTGATTCGATCTTGAAGAACAGAAAGTGTTGAGAAATATTTACTGTTCATTTTGGCATTAGATAATCAATTTCTTGGGGAATTAACCACTGATGCAAATAAATCATACACTGGTTATTTGAAAAAGATTGATATTGGTGATGACAGTTGAGAACTCCAACCATGTCCTGGGTCATGTTTTAAAGACATTAAAAATTTACTTATTCTTAGTGAATAATGTTTTAATTTGCTTTAAAAATAGCAGCCATTGGGATCCCTGGGTGGCTCAGCGGTTTAGCACCTGCCTTCAGCCCAGGGCGTGATCCTGGAGACCCGGGATCGAGTCCCGCATTGGGCTCCCTGCATGAAGCCTGCTTTTCCCTCTGCCTGTGTCTCTACCTCTCTCTCTGTGTCTCTCATGAATAAATAAATAAAATCTAAAAAAAAAAAAAGTTAAAAAAATAGCAGCCATGTCTTTTGCCCATTTCATGATTGGATTGTTTGTTTCTTTGGTGTTGAGTTTAATAAGTTCTTTATAGATCTTGGAAACTAGCCCTTTATCTGATATGTCATTTGCAAATATCTTCTCCCATTCTGTAGGTTGTCTTTGAGTTTTGTTGACTGTATCCTTTGCTGTGCAAAAGCTTCTTATCTTGATGAAGTCCCAATAGTTCATTTTTGCTTTTGTTTCTTTTGCCTTCGTGGATGTATCTTGCAAGAAGTTACTATGGCCGAGTTCAAAAAGGGTGTTGCCTGTGTGAGGGTATTATGCTGAGTGAAGTAAGCCAGTCGGAGAAGGACAAACATTATATGTTCTCATTCATTTGGGGAATATAAATAATAGTGAAAGGGAATATAAGGGAAGGGGGAAGAAATGTGTGGGAAATATCAGAAAGGGAGACAGAACGTAAAGACTGCTAACTCTGGGAAACGAACTAGGGGTGGTGGAAGGGGAGGAGGGCGGGGGGTAGGAGTGAATGGGTGACGGGCACTGGGGGTTATTCTGTATGTTAGTAAATTGAACACCAATAAAAAATAAATTAAAAAAAAATAGCAGCCATTATAGCAGCTGTAGAAAATTCTGTAAACTTGGCATTACAGCCGTGTCAGAGAAAAGGGTGATCATGGGAAACAAAACACTACAGAATGCACATTAAAGGGGGCATTAGCCCGTCTGTCTAATCTTGTCTATCTAATCTTATCTACCAAACCAGAGGCCAATCTATCAATCTACCTTTAAGCTTTTGCCCAAACTTAAAATCCTGTGAAAAATTGCAATTCATGACTTTAGGTTTCTAAAGCTTAGAAATATAAATTATAGTTGTTTTGCCCATTACTTATCCTCATTTTTAAATTTTCCTTTTCTCTTTTATTGTGTTTTGAGGTTTTTAAAAATATTTTGTACCTTGAATACTTCTTGGCATAATCTAGACACCCATTCATGTTAACAGAGTGCTTGCAACAATACAGGCTTTAAAAAGAAAATGTTTGCGGAGAAAAGAGATTATTTTCTTCAATTCAGACTCCAAGAAAAACCAGAATCCATATTCCTCTATAAAAATCAATAGTATTTGCTACTAATGTGTTTTACCAACTTTTAAGAAGATATTAAAAGAGCTTGAATTTATTAGTTTCTGTTTTTATTCCTAATACAGAAAATATATAATTTCAAAGAAAATTCAAATGGTTCTTTTTTAAAGATTTTATTTATTTATTTGACAGAAAGAGAGAGAGAGAGAGAGAGCACAAGCAGGGGAGCAGCAGGCGTAGAGAGGGAGAAGCAGGCTGTCTGCTTAGCAGGTCCCCCCCGCCTCCCCCCCCCAGCCTGTGTGGCAGGGCTCATTCCCAGGGACCCTGGGATCATGGCCTGAGCCGAAGGCAGATGCTAACAAACTGAGCCACCCAGGTGCCCCTCAGATGGTTCTTAAAAATTTGGAAATACACTCAATCTCACTCATAGAAAGATAAAGGCAAGTTAAAAATGAAATCCTGACATATCATCTTTAAACTTTTTAGATTTTGCAAAGATGAGAAAATTGTATAACATACTCTACTGACAGGGCTACAGATGAAACAGGCTCTAGTATAATGCTGGTATGAGCATAAACTGGTTTAATCTTTATTGAGGGCAACTTGGAAATATCTGTCAAAATTACAAAGACACGTATCATAAAACAGCAATTCTATTTCTAGGAATTTATCCCAGATATACTCAGATGTGTGAAAGACGAATATATAAAATAATTCATCACAGCATCATCTCTAAGGGCGAAAGATTGGATAAAATGATGTTTGGTTAAATAAATGAAAGTTAATCCATAAAATGGAATCCTATATATCTGAAACACAAGAGAGCTTTTTATTTGCCATATGGAATAACCTCTAAGCTATTGTGTTAAACAGACAAAGCAAAGGCACAGTGTTATGCAACCTACCTGATTTTTACTAATAGATTAATAAAATGTCTCTGGAGGAACACATTAACACATTGGTTTCTCTGTGGAGGGGGGGGACTATTGGCTGGAGGGTCAGGGATAGAGACTTTCTAAAAGGTCTTTTGTATCTTTTGAGTATTAAACTAGATAAATATATCCTAATCAGAAAATGAATTAACTTTATATAATAAGACATATGTATATGTATATATATGACCTCTAATCAGTGGAACTGCTTAAAACCAACTTTTTCCTTGTTACAGAGTTCATTTTTCCCAATATCATCCTTAAAAAAGAAAGATGCCATGTAATTATTCTGTGATGAGAAATTATTTTTGAAAGTTTAAAGAGTTAAGCTGTACAGTATTGAAGTCATTTTACTGTTTCTACTCATATGAAGAAAGTATAAAAACCTCAAGCAATGATGGCCTCCCTCCTACCCCTTCTTTTCCCCTTCCTCCTCTTCTCCTTTCTCCTTCTTCTCCTTCTTATTCTCCTCTTGTTGAGCTTTGCTGTAACATTGATTAAAGCTGGGAGGATTTTCTAAATATATTCCCCAAAATATCGGGGACATGGATGGCCCATGAGAATTAATATTTGAGCGTTCATATTTGTACAATTGTTTAAATTGTTTCCATGCTCATAGAAATAGAAACAGGACCAAACTGCCTTTCTGAACCTATCGGCCTCATTTTAGTGAAGGACTTTTATTGGTTTTAATTTAGCTTCATTTGGGAAGGTTGTGTTGTTGTTTGTTTGTTTGTTTTTAAGTAGGGAGTATAGAACATATGCCAAGGAGATATGCACCTATATGTTTCTGTAAAGATTATCAATGCATTCCGGTAATCTTTGCTATCAACTCTGGAGAAGATATGGGGAAAAAAGGAGCTTAAGCCACTTAGCTTTAACATGCCATCTTGATCTGGCTCAAGATCTAGTGTGTTTTCATATTTAATTTATCTTCTGTCTAAAACCCTGATAATCCAATCCTAAAACTGACTCTGCACTCTTGAACATGCTTTTGGAACTCCATAAAATAATTACATTTTCAAACATGCAGTTTTGGCAACTAGTCACGATTGCTTCTCAACCTCTGTAAGTGGCTGTCAAAATGGGCCGAAATCTGATGTGCCATGAAGAAACCTCAGGAGCGAATAATGATAGTGGGGAGGGAGGTGAAGTTATCAGACCTTACTTATCTTCTCTACTTTTCTTGCAGCCTCTCATCCTCATGCTGAGTCTGCATCAAGAGTGACCCATTTATATTCTTTGTACCTCAGGAGGCCAGCACGCTCGCTGTTCTGGGCAAACATGGGAAAGAACGTAACGGAGATCTGGCTTTACCACATTCATAATGAATTAGGCTCTCTTGATGGAACACCAACACATCTGGAAAAAAAAAAAAAAAAGAATACAAAACAAAGTAAACACCAGTCCCCTTTGCATAAAACAAAAGGACAACAATAATAGGTTTGATCCAGAGCTGTTAAAAAACATATCTGACTGGGTTTTTTTTTTTTTTCTGGATTCATCATTTAGTGACACACAACTTTATAAAGGCAATGAGTCTCTCACAATGCTGACTTTAACCCTGTATGACTTGTTTGCTCATATCAGAGTATTTACTTATTAATTTTGGATCAGAACCCAGTGGAAGACTCTTAACTATAGAGAACAAACTGACGGCGGCTGGAAGGGAAGTCGGGGGAGGATGGGATAACTGGGTGATGGGCATTGAGGAGGGCAAGTGATGGAATGAGCACTGGGCGTTACATGCAACTGATGAATCATGAAACCCTACCTCTGAAACTATATGTTAATTAATTGAATTCAAATAAAATGAATTTTTAAAAAAAGAACCTAGTGGAAAGGAAGGAGCAATCAGTGTCCCATCTAACTTCCTCTCAATATTATGAAGCTGTCAAGCCACTGGTCTGGCTCAGAAAACCTATGCAGTCCTGCACTTCTGTTCCCAACTTGAGCAAAATATATTTGACTTTTTAAGAAATTTATTTCTTTCCTTTTGTCTGGTCAGCAAAAAGACAACACTTCCCTCAGTGCTCTCCTAGTTCATTTAGTATATGCTTGGCCTATGCCTTTGTCATTAGCGGTTGTTCTCATGCCTGCCCTCCCCACTAGAATGTGCACAAGCTGAGAAACAGGATTCTGTTCTTTCTCTCTCTGTTCCCCTATAGCTTTCAGCAGGGGACCTGGCACAGAGCTGCTACACAGGCAATGTTCATTTAATTGAACGGAGTTATGAGTGACACTTTGCTTATGCAAATGTAAACAGCTAGGGAAGAAAGGTGGGAAGGGGAAAGCCAGGTATGAAATATAAATTGGCTGTATTTCTAATATTAAGCTCCAGCTGCAAGTGTCATCATCCAGAAGCATGTTTGGTTGCCCCTCTGTGTCTGTAAGGAGATGTTATGGGCCCATTCACCTGCCAGTGTCTTATGTTGACTTGCTAGCAGGCTGCCTGAAGAAAACAACTCCCACCGTGTGTGTGTGTGTGTGTGTGTGTGTGTGTGTCCCCAGCTGGGTAGAGAAGAGGGACAGCCCTGTTCATTTGTGGACATGAGGCATTTCACAGTTTACGAAATGCAACTATGCCTGTCTAATATCATATTTGATTTCCAAAATAATATGAGAATACTTTTTCTAACTACAATTAAGTAAACTGAGTTTTAGAGCAATTTAAATGCCTTGCCCAGGTTCTTCCAGTCAGGGAGGGACAGACCAAGACTGGCCCCTGGATCTGTTGTTCCAAAGAATGGGGAAGAATGGAATTTCAGAATTACCTGGAGACCTCGGACCCCACACATACCCTCCGTTGGTGGTGATTCCCTCTCCTTCTTTTCTCTCGTCACTGTTTCTATGAGACAGTGTTGCATCCCTTGGGTGGTTTAGGGTAGAGTAAGGATTGAAAACCTCTGACACAGTGATTGGACCCCTAGTTCAAGGGCTTTCTGCTCGGAGCATTTTCCACCAAATGCCTTTGCTGTTGTCTCATCTAGGTGAGGCTGAAGGGAGCACTCAACTAGGTAACTCAGTTCTGATCTGTCCCATGGCTTCCCTGCGCATTCCCAGCTCCTGGTTGCTGTGTTTTGCTCAGTGCCCTTGGGCTGATGGAGGGCGTGCTGTGTGAAATGATTGCATCTCCATGCCAGTTGGCACAAGGAAGCCACGCTGTGCGTATTTATTTGTGCCCATGCCACTTGACAACAGTAAGATTTAGAATTTGGTTTGCATTTGTAAAGGAATTGGGAAGAAGGCCTTTTTCTCAGTCGGCTGCTCACCAACTACTATAAACACCCGATATCTCAATCCTGGTCAGTGACAATGACTTTCTTCATATAAGTCTGGCAATATTTAACTTCTCTGCACAGAATAAATATTTGGGATGGAAGATATGGACCCATTTCCCTATTGTTCCAAAGAGAATTTGAAAACATATCGGTTCCACCATTGGCAATGGAGTACAGTGCCAGGCAGTGCCAATCTTTCCAGATTTTTTGAGGTCCCTGCTGATCCTGAGATCTATGTGTTAGCGTTGGAGGAAGGAGGTTGTGTGTATGTGTGTGTGTGTGTGTTTCTTTTTCATTGTTTGTATTTAGTTTTTGCTCAAGATCTTCTCTATGTTTAACCTGACCTTGCAATTTCCCTAAATTGCACCTAATAGTTTTTCCATCAGTAAGAACATGTACTTTGTGGCAGGCATTATGTTCCACGTGTTGTCTACATTACCTCTCATTTTTAAACTAACCCACTGTGTGGGGGCTATTATTCCCAAAACCCAGTGGGGAAAGTGAGGGTTTTTATCCTGTATTTTCTAAGAGCATGGCAGCAGAACTGGAATTCTAGCCCTGCCTTGGTCAGGTTTCAAAGCCCATACTTATTGTATGCGATATTGCATAAACTAAACAGAAACTTAGTTTTTAGGAAGGTAACAATTTTGTATAGCATTTCTTACTCAACTTGCTATCCATTGGGGAATGCTCTCATCATTTTATTTTTTTTTTAAAGATTTTATTTATTTATTTATTCATGAGAGAAGAGAGGCAGAGACACAGGCAGAGGGAGAAGCAGGCCGCATGCAGGGAGCCCGACGTGGGACTCGATCCCGGGTCTCTTGGGTCACACCCTGGGCTGAGGGCGGCGCTAAACCGCTGAGCCACCCGGGCTGCCCTCTCATCATTTTAAATAAAGAAATTTCTCCATGAAAACATAACTAGCTAAATACAGACAGGAAATATGAGGGAAAGGCATACATACCATTTTAGGAGTGTGTGAAAACAAAAGCAGTGATTGGACTTGAAGTCAGCAATGGATTGCTTAAAAAGAGTGTGAGGTTTTGGAGATGGGATGTTTGAAATACTTGGGTCACATGTAACCCCATTTCCTTAGTTCACCTGACCGGAAGTATAAAATTAGTGTGTTAGAGTCAGATGGTGCTAGGAGTTCATTCCCCAACTTTACAGACAGGGTCTGAGAGAGCGATGCTCCCTAAGCCCGTATTGGGACGCATAGACCTAGAACTGAGCCTCCTTATCTCGAGACCAGTATATTTTTTTGTGGGCTGCTGTGATACGCTTTGGTCACTCACAAAAAATGTAGGGAAGCAGACATCTCAGCTTTTCTGACTTGTGTCAAAGGTGAACCCAGACCCCAGCACCCTGATGCGGAGTTCAGAGCCGAGTATATGGCAATATAGACATTGTGAGCCTAAGGATACATCTGGGAAAATTTCTGAGTCCAAATGGATCACGTAAATAAAATATAACAGTGGGACTCATAGACTGAAGTTGCCAGTGAAGGATACATCAGGGAGAACAGCCCATTAAGTTCTGAGTGACAATGTGGCCTCTCCCATCGGCAGTTTGTCAAGCAAGGAGTGTGGGCAGCAGAGTGGAAGCGTGCTGGCTAGCTCAGGCAGGTGGCACGTTGCCTTCCATAGTTTTTATGCAGAGCACACACCAAGCAAATGATTCTCAGCAGGGAAGGATGCAGACTACTTCTCGGGTATTACTTCCATTTGGGGTAGATGAAATATGGGTTCTGGAAGCCTTTTTTGGCAAACTCTCCAGTTATCACAAGGAGTGCTTACAAGGAAGAAAGGAAGAAGAATGTGGATTCTTTTTGAGTCTGTTGAAGCCTTGAAATGTTTTTTTTTTTTTTTTTTGGCTCGTGTGTGTGTGTGTGTGTGAAAGTCAATTTAATCTTGTTGAACTGAATCATGATTTTTTTTTTCTAAATCCAAAGACAGAACAGATTTTCGCATCTTCCTCAACTAGGGATGTGGAGACGGGATGGGCAAAAGTGGATTGGTAACAGGAAACAGATGCCACAGTTCCTCTGTGATTTGCAGAGGTCAGGAGATCTCCATTTAGCTCTTCTTACCCGTTGATTATAAATGACCATGAAATATCTAGGTGTGAAACAATCAATGAATTTTTCAATAGATTTCATTTTTTTCTTCCAGCCCATCTTAGCTACCTCCCCCTAGAGTTACGGAGAAACCCTTGTCTAGTTGGACTGGGAACTGATTTTGCCAGGTTGCTAAACTCCATTTCTCTGCTTCTGCTGAAAACATCACCCACCTGGAGCTGGTTTTGTGACTTAGGATATGACAGAAGAAAGTATAGCTCTGAGAGATATTCCCAATTTCTTCTTCAAAATGATGTTCACTCCAAAACAAGTTTGGATAGAGCAACTTATGTCAAATTTCTCACAGGATAGTAAAATTAAACAAACAAAAACCCTTCAAGGACTTGCCATAAGCAGATGTCAGAATTGGGCTTGATATCTGCATTCTGAAATCTCATGCCTGAGTGTGAGGGGGTGGTAGTTGTCCTCAACTTATACCATTCTTGGAATTGCAGGAACACCTCTGAGGTAGATAAAGTCCGTGGCTTTAACTGCAAGTCCTTAAAGATGTCAGCAGGAAGCGCGCACAGGAAACTGGGAAGGAGAGTGACTGGCGGGGATGCCAAGGAAGTCCCAAATGGACATCTCCAGCCCCGGCCCTACCGTCCTGGCACACCCCACTGGTCAAGTCCACCTTTCCCAGTTCCTGTCACCTCCACTCCTCCCTGCCTTTTATACTTTGCCCAGAAAAGTCTGTTCCTTTTCTGAGGCCCAAGCTCAAATGTCCTGCATTCTGTTAAGTCCCCTCCAGGCCCCACTGCAGGGAGAGGGAAGAGCATTAAATTCTTCTCTCATCTGTGTTTCAAGATTATATTTACGGCTCTCTTTTCAGTAGTTAATATTATATATGTATATATATATATATATATGTTTTTTTTTTTTACTGGCTGTCTATAACTTTTATCAGACTGTAAACCAAATCTACCCTATGTATCTCCAGCCTCTAGTAAGTGCTTCCTGGTGGGGATGCAGGAACTTTTGTTCATTTGAAATCAATTTTTAAACTATTCTCATTTGAGCAGATAATCTTACTTTTCTTTTTCAGTGTTTGTGAGACAGTCAAGCTTTCATCTATCAAGACAAAAGTCTCATTTGTAAACGAACAAGGTTACTCCTTTTGTCTTTTCCCTCTGTGAATCTGATCTAAAAGCCTTAGCAGCTTTGAATGAGACTGAAACTAAGATTTTAAAGTCTTTAATTTTTGGCTCAGAGGGTTAGAGAGAATATTTTTGGCTCCACTTCTGGGGAGGAGAATGTTCAGATTTATTATTAACATGTTTCTTTCACTTTACCTAGCTCTTCTCATCTTACAGTACATCATACTCTTTAATAAAGTTTCTTTTTCCTTCTCTTTCTCTTTTTTCCCTCCCTCTCTTTCTTTCTTCCTTAGCAATGGTAATTGATATGTGAAACCCATCTATCTGTTATCTTCCCCTACACCTAATGGCATTTATCTGTCAAAATTAGATGGAGTCTAATCTAAGGTCATGGGATTCACGTTGAGTTTAGAGGTGCCTATGGCTTTGGAATCAAATTCTACAGGTAGCACTCTCTGCTAAACATAGCTCGCTTTAGCATTTTTCTTTCAGTCAACATAATCACTCTTCAAGACAAAGAAAAAACTGCCAGTAGTCTTTATAGCCTTGGTGATTCCGTTGTAGAATCAGAAAACAGTAGAATAAGAACAAACCTTGGCAATCATCTCAATGAGACTTCTACAAGCCCTGTGATAAGAATTTCTTAGTTGCAATTTTAACACCACCCCTGAAACAACTTACTATCATCCAAGTTAGCACAGGTCTTTGTTGGTCAACTTTGGGTCTTCTTTACTTTCTTGGGTATACACCACATGGAACCATATTTACACCAACAACACAGACTTCTTGTCCTTTTCCATGCAGATGTTCCTAAAATGCTTAGACTGACTGCCCTAGTTCCAATATTTCTGGATTATAGTGGAAGGTAGCTCTAGAGTATTCAGAAAGCACCATGTCAGCTTTGGATCCTGTTTTTCAGCATCTATGAGTTCTCTTTCTCCCATTCTGGGTTCTCTTCGTCAGTTTATTCTCATCATAAAATCACTACCAGAGTCCTACTTAGTGGTTGCTGGAACAGCCTCATCAGCATCACCTGAGAGCTTATTTGAAATGTGGAATCTTGGGCCTCACTTCAGACTCATTCAACTAGAACAGTGTTTTCACAAGACCCTCAGGTGAGTTGTATGTACATTTAAGTTTGAGAAGCATTGCTCTGTCTAGGCAGTGTCTCATGATTTCCTATGGCCTCGTCCATTTTGATAGCACTGATGTCAGAACTAAAACAGGTTCTAGCTGGGTGATTCTCAAATCAGAATGACCAAGTTGAAGTAAGTTCTACACAGTAAGAGGAAGATGCCTCTTCAATTTTATTACTCACTTTGTCACTGAGCAGGGGCTATGCAACCATGTCCTGAGCCCCTCCTTCCCAATGGAGCTTTTCATAAAAACTGCTGCTCCTTTTTGTCCTCAGTTCCCTTCTCTGGTGGCAGACCAGGAGAGTAGCCTACACTTTTGGGCAGGCACCATCATGTTCTTTTCAATGATTTGCAAACTTCTCCGTAGGCTCTTAATATATCCCTTGCCTCCTCTCTTTCAGCCTGAAATAAAAAAGCCTACCTAGAAAACAGTTCATGCCAATAGATCCCGATGGACTCACCAAATCCCAACAACACATCATACACACACACAAATTTAAGTCTGAATTCCCCTTGGATTTAACTGATCCAACCCATATTCACCAACATTAAACCAATATGTATCTTCCAAAGCCTTCTCTCCTAATTGCTGCCTTGTAGCCCATGAAAACTGTGCTTTACACCCTTATTCCATGTGACTGCCTTTTAAGCATGTGAAGAGCATTTTTATGCCTCCATCCGGACCTAAACCTTCTCATTGGTAGCCTGAGCATTCCCATTTTCCTCCATATTTTCTCATTTTTAACTTTCACTTATTTCCCCAGAACTTCACTTAACATTCTAAGAATGGATGATACAAACTGATCACAAAATAAATTGATGACTATAAGCAAGAGATAGTGGAAGGCAGAGAGTAATGACAGAGGACATTCTCCTAACAAATGAGGCTGCATATAATGTAGCAGAAGAGGTCTATGAGCAGCCAAGCTGGAACATAAGTCTGTTGCTTTACTGCCTCTCATGTATCAAGCAGATGAGCTGCTGATAGTCTCTTCTCAAAATATCATTGTCCAGCTTACTTTTTTTCCCAGTTTATTTATAGTCTAGATCTTAGTTTCTCAGAGCTCATTCTGGGAACTCTACAAGCAATACAATAATGGGAGTCTATTCTTCAAAGGTTCTGTGTATCCAGAGCTCTTCAAATTATTGAATATTAGAAAAAATAAAGTTAGGGATCATAATAAATCTGCTGTGAGGACTGTTGTGATAGGTGAAGCTTTTATGAGTTGATGAGGTACGTATCTAAGTAGACACAAAACATCTTAGAATCATTGGCAAGAATCACTTACGATGTTCTTTTGCTTCTCAGTTGCAGATCATAATGCTTTAGAATAAGAAAAACAAACAAATAGACCAAATAAATCCTCAATGATTTGTAACTTATTTGAGGCTAATACAATGTAGCACACTTTCTTTTCTTTTTCTTTCTTTCTTTTTTTTAAAAGATTTTATTTATTTATTCATGAGAGACACAGAGAGAGAAAGAGAGGCAGAGACATAGGCAGAGGGAAAAGCAGGCTCCATGCAGGGAGCCTGACGTGGGACTCGATCCTGGGTCTCCAGGATCACACCCTGGGCTGAAGGCGGTGCTAAACCGCTGAGCCACCCGGGCTGCCCGCACACTTTCTTTTCTTTGCTGATGATTAAATAATCAAATATAACCTAAGTTTTTTATCCTTTTAGTAAAATTTGCTCCGTTGGAAGAGATTATATATGAATGATTATACATTATAGTAATCGTCAGTAGAGTAAATCTGAGGTTTTATGTGTTATATTTTAAAATATGGAGGTTTTCTGTATATAAAATTGACTACGTATGTAATAACTTTAAAAATTTGCTATCATCACAAAGATCATAAAATCATTCATAACTCCAATAAACGCTCAATATTTTGATGTACTATTTTCTTTTTTTTTGAGACTTTATTTAGTTATTTGAGAGAGAGAGAGAGTGAGTGAGAGAGAGGGAGCACAGTGGGGGTAGGGGGACAAGGAGGAGGAGCAGAGAGGGAGAAACAGATGTCCTGCTGAGCAGGGAGCCCACCATGGGGCTTAATCCTGAGTCTGGGATCATGACCTGCATTGAAGGCAGACACTTAACCAACTGAACCCCCCAGATGCCCCTAATGTACTAATTTTAAATCCTCTTCTTCAACCAATGAGATACATGAGCATATACATGTTATGATTGTTGATTATATACATTTTGTATTCTGCTTTTATTACCTGTCATATATCATCATATTATTAAATAATCTTTTATTTTAATTATTGCATAATAGTCTAGTACATCATCACTTATTTTACCATTCCCTATTGTTGCACATTTAGATTGTTTTCCCCCTACTGGGCTAAATATCTTTGTATGTAAATTTTGACCATTTCTGTGATTATTTCCTCATGATGAATTCTGTGAATTGAGATTGCTACGTTAAAAATTATGGAGGAGCCTGGCTGGCTCAGTTGGTTAAGCCACCTATTTGATTTTGCCTCAGGTTGTGATCTCAGGGTCATGGGATGGAGCCTCACTTAGGATTCGTGCGCAGTGCAGTCTGCCTATCTCTCTTCCTCTGCTCTCAACCCCCCACCCCAATTTCTCTCTCTCTCTCTTTTTCTCAAATAAATAAAAAATAATTATGGACACATTATTTGTATCTTTTAAATTTATATAGTGTTTAAGTTATTAGTTGGTTAAAATGGCATTTAATACATGTCAGTTGTGTGGAAAGAAAAGGTGTGTGTGTGTGTGTGTGTGTATAGGGAGGAGATAGAGAATTAGAGTTACATATTTTCAAGGAAAGAAAAAGAAAGTAAATTTGTTAATAAATGAGTCAAGACCCTAACAGTGAACTAATCTGAGAAGCTTTTTAAAAAATGATTTTTATAATGAAAAATCTTACTTTCATATTATAGAAAAAGGAGAATTTCTAACCTTTTTGTTTCCTAATAGAAAACATACACTTAAGTGTGTAATTAGCAGGTTTTTTTGCACAACACCATAAATATTTATAGATTGGATAATATCTTTTAAATTCCTTAAAGTTTTATAATATTCTTATGTCATAAAAGCAAAGACATAGAAAAACTAGACTATAAATATCATAAAGGCAGAGATGGCAGCTGTCTTAGCAAGTCTGTATCTCAGCCCCCAATAGATCCCTTGACATATGGCGGGTTCACAGTAGATACTTGAACAGTACTAGAGAGTCTCCTTTTTGTGACTACTTGAGTGAAAGAATAGATCTGTTCAATGTAATTTTATTTTCATAAAAAATTCAAATGGAGAGAAATATAATGAAGAAATATTATCTGTAAACAAACAAACAAACAAACAAACAAACAAAAACAAAGGATCCAAAAGACCAACATGAAGTTATGGTCTCTCACTCTCTCTCCCTTTTTAAAAAGATTTTGTTTATTTATTTATTTATTTATTTATTTATTTATTTATTTATTTAAGAGAGGGAGAGCGAGCGCACAAGCAAGGGGAGTGGCAGTGAGAGAGGGAGAAGTAGATTCCCCGCAGAGCAGGAAGCCTGATGTGGGGGCTCCATCCCAGGACCCTGGGATCATGACCTAAGCCCAAGGCAGATGCTTAACTGACTGAGTCACCCAGGTGCCCTTAAGTTATGGTCTCTCAAAGGCAAGAGGTAGTCCTCAATCTGGAGATTGGGGTAAATGGAACCCGGGATCATCCAGAAACTCATGGGAGACCTTAATTCTCACTTTTCAAAGGCAAGTTACCTGAAACCCTACTGGAAAATCTTTCTGTTTGTCCTTGCCTTATTGCAGCATAGAGAATATTCTGTAACACTTTAAATGTATTTTCTTTTAAAATTTGATCTAGTAGAGCTGAGAAAAAGTAAATTTTAGTTTAAAAAATTAAACTAACACCTATAGCAGCATGAGGAAAATGTATTTTGCTTGTCAGTGTATTTGAGGTAATGAGGAATAGTACAGAGAAAGACAAGCAATTTAAACTAAGTAGTATCTCTCTTTCCTCAACTGGCTCAAATTGTTTTCCAGCCACCACTGAAGTGTTTTAAGGGTTAAAAAAATGCTTAGGGGCTATTGGCTTCTTCCTTCTTGTTACCAGGTAAAAATATCCTGAATAGTAAGACCCTCATTCTGACATCTTCTGTGTAGTTTACATTTAGATATATGAGGCCAGGTGAACAAAACGTCTTTCCAGTAGATCCAGTCAAAAAGGAGGATTTTGAGGACATAATTTTAGCTTTAACCACAGTGAACATTAACCCTTAAGGTGAAAATTTTTAAATGCAATCTAAGAAATAAAAGCAGAAATAAAATAAAAGGGAATGATGAGTTAGGAAAAAAGGGTCTGTAGTAGGGATACATAGAGTGCCACACTTAAGACTCTCAGCCCCATACTCCTGGGAGTGGACTTGCAGGTGTGGAAGAGATGTATGGTACTGTCTTTAGTGGGGCTCAATAGGAAAGAGGGGCAAGGTAGGATGCCAGGGGAGTGCATACCACTCTAACTGTGATCCAGCAAGTAACCCATCCATCATTCCAAGGTTGATCATTCTTGCAACTGATAAATGAATTAATTTACATTCCTTTATTTAATAGCCTTATTACAATTGGAAATTTGTAAGTGATGTTTTGGGATCTTATGCATAATTACTGAAAAAAAGTTTGCATATTTAATTCCACACAGTGTTGGAATTTTACTCATCAAAGATTCCATTTTGGACGTTCCTAATAATATGAGTAAAAGTGGGAATGTCTCTTTGAGGTCTGTTTATCCAGTGCACTTGGGATCATGCATTCTCCACTTCCCTGAATTGGAAGGATGATTAGGAAGAGTGCTCCATATCTGATTTTTCTTTGACCATGTATAACTCTTGGTAAATATTTGTAAACCACTGAAAAGTTACATGAAAGGTCAATGTGTCAAAGAGCATTTGTTTCACAGAAGGGTCATTTCTTGGACTATTTATCTGCTGCATGTATTTGAAACTCAAACATGATCATCCCTTCAGATCAGGAGAAATGAAATGGATCCCCTACTATTGTGCTCTCAGTTTTCAGTGTCATGTTTGTCAGCCAACACTTCTCATCACTCTGTTCTAGAAACATAAAATAGCAAGGTATCAGTGGTGGACCTGTGAGGAGCTTGTCTACATTATTTCTCCTACTATAAAATCCATTAATATAAAAACGCCCATAAACAAAATGAGAAAGAGCTTGGGAGCAATCAATAAGCAATCAATAAGGCACAATAAGGCACAATAAAGTCACTAATCTCTTTTCTGAGAAAATTTTCAGCAAGGAAATTGTGCATAGAAAGTCTTCAAGGAATAATTGACTTCAACAAGTTTTCTACTGGTAAACAAAAACTTTTTTGCTTTGAAGTAAAAAAAACAAAAACAAAAAAGATCAGCAAAAGAACAGTAAACAAGGAGAAACAGCTTTCTAGCAAGAAAAATGAGCAGGAAAAGGTCACCATCTTGTGTTTTTTGTATTCTTTATCTATCTCACAGTTTGTGGTTCCGAAGTATTTTATCAGCATTAGTCTTTTTTTCTTCAAAAATCTGGGAACATTCAACCATTAATAGTTATGCCAATTTAAATCTCAAAGTAAAATCTGGGCAACAAGTAGCATGTTTGTTGGAGGAGGGGTGTAAAGAAAACTGATTTGTGTTTATTTGGTTTTTGTTAAAAACAAAAGTTATTGGCTTTAAACTGTCTTCTTGTTTTCTGTTTTGCAATTAATAGACGTTCACCATAAAAGATTTAAGAAATATATAATAAGTAAAAGAAAATGAATAGCACTCAATCTTATTTCATAAATATAACTTTTATAACTTTTGTATTCTATTATGAATAGGTCTGTATCCACTCAAACGTTTTTCTTATATGGTGAACATTTTTCCATGATATTTCTAATCCTACAAAGTATTTCATCAAATAGATCCATATGATTTAGTCAGTGTCCTTTATTAATCTTTTGTTTATTTAATTTTAATTAAGAAGACCAGTGTCAGTTGAATAAGAAGTCAGGCAAGCCAAACACAGCTATGAAGCTCAGATAATGATGGTTATAGATCCTAACTTAGCAGAACAAAGCAAAATTTGATTTCTGTCTCTTCCCAATCATTTAACAAGGCAGACAAAGGAAACTTTGTATGAACTCCATAAATTAACCAGTGCAAAATTTTGGTCCAGGAATGTGAGTGTAAGACAAGGGAAACAGGTAGGTGGGAGTACCCAAAGGGAGAGTCATGAAGGCCAACTAGGGCGTACTTCATTTAATCATGTTAAGCAGTTTTTTAAAATGTAGCTATTAGTCTACTTCTCTGGCTGGTTTGTTTTCATGGCAAAGAACTGGCTTTGGTTACAACTTCCCCTAGTAAGATATATGGGCATATGTAGAACTGTGTGGTGGCATGAAGCCCAAGCATAATTATAATCCTAGAGACCCTGCATGGCTGATTAATAGGGGCTAAGCTTAGAAAGACTCTTCCTAGACTCTCTCCTTTATCTTCTTCAATCCACTTGAGGGGAGAGAGACTCTCCGGGACACTGCATCTCCAAAAAATGGCATAAGGAACAAGTAATTCTCTAACTTTATTCAGACATGAGGCTGGTTTTTTCTTAAACCCAGCTATTAGCCTTTCACAAATGATTTCTGTTTTTGGAACACTTTTGAGAACTTCACTCTGACTAGAAGTGATCATGCTCTAGAATCCCTTTAGTGCTTCTATGTTGCTACCTGAGTATCTGTGCCTTTTATACGATAGCAGTGATAAAATCGAGATGCACATTTGAATCACCTGGGAGGGATTAAAATGTTTCCCTTGCTGTTCCAATTTTCTGGAACCCAGCTCCAGTCATTGGTTTTGTTTTGAATCTCTTATGCACCTGTGTTGAAAACCACCACCTGGTGGTACAGTTTTCCTTTATGTACTTTAGGGAATATATTTAATGTAACTTCAGATTCCCATGAGGCTAATTCAGGGACCTTACAGATAGTAGGGTCTCAATAAGCATGTCGTTGAATGAATGAATACAATCTTAAAGCCTAATACTGCAAAAAGCATTTAAGTGATATCTAAAATCAGAGGTTGGGACATAATCCCTGATAGCTGCTTCCTTTTCTTACTCCTAGATACGTATAACTTAAAAGATAGAAATAATTCCACTAAGTAACCATAAATGCTTCCTGCTCTGATCTTTTAGAGGCCTGAAGAATTTCAAATTTTTTCCATAAGCAAAGGAGAAAACAGAATCCTTCTAAAATTTGAGCTACAGCATTACCGGGGAGTCATCCTTTTATCTTTACCCCCCTCTCCCTCTTTTTTTTCTCTTCCTGATCCCTCCCTTCCTTTTTCCTTCCTTCTTCTTTCCTTCTTTCCTTCTTTCCTTCTTTCCTTCTTTCCTTCTTTCCTTCTTTCCTTCCTTCCTTCCTTCCTTCCTTCCTTCCTTCCTTCCTTCCTTCCTTCCTTCCAAAACTGATTACCAAGTGCTTACTATATGGTGGACATTATTCTAGGCTTTGAGAATATGCTAGTGAACAAAATAGACAAAAATCCTGGTCTTCACAGAAGTAATATTCCAGTGGGAGAAATAATATATATGTAGGATGATGGTAAGGGCTGAAGAGGAAAAGAAGGGCATAGGGAGTGAAGTTGCAATTTTTATATGGATGGGCTAGTCTAGGCCTTCTGAGAAGGTGTTGTCTGTGTAAACAGTGGAAGAAGCTGAAGGAACATCTAGGGGACAAGTTTTCCAGGCCAATGGAACAGCAAGAGCAGAGGCTGTGAGACACGAGCACACACTGGTATATTCCAGAAACAGCCAGCTTAGGAGTAGGAGATAAAAGAACTGGGGAAGCCAGATCTTGTAGGACCTGGTAGGGGATAGTATGGACAATTGGCTTTAATTCTTAAAGGGATAGGAAATCATTGAGAGTTTTGAACCAAGGAGTGACCTGACCTGACATTTTAATAGGATCTTCCTGGTTGCTGTGTTGGCTAGACTGAAGGGGGTAATGAGTAGAAACAAAGAAACCAGTTAAGAAGCAATTGCAATAAATCAGATGAGGTGATGGTGGTTTGGACCAGACTATTAGTAGTAGGAGTTCAACAGTGGTTAGGTGGTGAATCTCTTCTGTGATCTATGGACCAATGCAGCAAGACTGACAAGAACACAAAATTTCCTCCCTGGACACATGTTGTAATGACTTTAATATTCAAATTTTCTTGGAGTCCCTTGTGAATGTCTTATGCCTTCCTTTATACAATTGCAAACAATGCAAAATAAAAGCAGAAAAATGTGATTTGGTTTTAACAAGTACTCAGCTACAATTTCTTGGATGCTTTTCTTGTGGAAAGACTGAAGATGGAATTTCTGTATCCAGAGAGTGGGAATAGATGTTTCAATATGCCTTGCAATACTGAGATTCTATGATTCTGGGATCCTTAGTAACTATGAAAATTATCTGAATGTGTAAGGACTACAAACTTACATATGATAGTGGCACAGATTATAACAATAAGTTGGAAAAGAAAACTAATAATCATGGGTAATATTCAAAATATTGTACAATTAGCCAGCAGAGACACTGACCAATCAGAACAGATGCCAGCTGAAAACAACAGGTACAGCGTGTGCCTGACTGGGTATTAGTTCTGCTTATACTTGAATATGAATCAAACACACTTTAGCAGACATGGTTTGACAAACGTCCCTGTCAGTTTAAGCCAATTCAATTGTGCAAGTCGAATGGACATGGATTTTGTGCTTAGGTTTGTGTCTGACACTTTGAGAAGCATATGAAAGATATATAAAACGTGGTTATGACCTTCTGAGTGCTTTTCATCCATTTTAGAAGACTTCACTTGGCATTTAGGACTATTGAGAATCATGCATCCTGTGATGCAATAACAATTTTATAGATCCTTGGCCTCCCAACACCTTGCCCCTACCTGAATGGCTGGGAGTAGTGTAATGAAAGAAGAAAGTGAACTGCCTTGAAGGATTTTAGGACATGTCATTGACCTCATGATGCTTGCAGGCATCATGGTGCAGACACACAGTGTCTCTAGCCAGCATTCATCGTACTAACTGAGTGAGATCTGGTACAGAGTGAGATCCTTTCTACATGTCCATGATCTGCTCCTGATTTAGGTGCTTCCGAGTGCTGTCAGAACCAATAATCATAAGCCAAAGGGTATGCAGACAAGGATAAGGAAATAACGAGAGCAGAAAGAAGCAGTCCTACGAGTGCAGCCTTGTCACGTGCTTCAATCCCAATTCATGATTAGTTTTAAGAAACTTTTTGTTAGGATACAAACAGTGATTCGAAGGGGCACGTGCACCCTAATGTTTATAGCAGCAATGTCTGCAACAGCCAAACTATGGCAAGAGTGCAGATGTCCATCGACAGATGAATGGATAAAGTAGATGTGATGCATCTATACAAAGGAATATTACTCAACCATCAAAAAGATGAAATAGTCCCATTTGCAACAACATGGATGGAACTAGAAGGTATTATGTTAAGCAAAATAAGGCAGTCAGAGAAAGACAAATACCATATGATTTCACTCATATGTGGAATTTAAGAAACAAAACAGTTGAACACGGGGGAAAGGGAAGGAAAAATAAAATAAGATGAAATCAGAGAGGAAGACAAACCATAAGAGACTCTTCACTATAGGAAACAAACTGAGGGGAGGTGAGTGGGGGATGCAGTAATTGGGTGATGGGGATTAAGGAGGGCACTTGGTGGAATGAGCACTGGCTGTTAAATGCAACTGATGACTCATTACATTCTACCCCTGAAACTAATAATACAATATATGTTAACTAAGTTGAATTTTTTTAAAAAGTTAAACAAAAACTCTGTTGTGTGAGATCTGATCAAGTATGCTTGAAAGCCTGGATGAACTTCATTCATTCAGCCCTTGAAGCAGACATCTGGATCAAGGTTATGACTCATTTCCACAATCAACACACCAAGCCTATATAACAAATGCAGAGAATTCACAGAATTTTAGTTTATTTGACCTATTTATACCCTAATCATTAACAGGAGCCTAGGGGCAGAAGAGAGGACACAAGCTCTATCCAGAAGGAACAGAGAGTTTCCCAAGTCAACTAACTCCAGATTCTCTCCCTGAAGCTGGAGGCCCATTATAGCTCTGCCAAATGCCTTTTTTTAGTATCTTCCTATTTAAGCCTGCCTCGCTAAGCTGGTTACGTGCCAGAATATGTTGGACTGACCATGCCGTAATGGACTCCTTCTGCATTAAATCTTTCAGAGCTGGTAAATTTAGACAACCTAAAGAGCCATGTTATGTCTGTACCACTTATCAAATTGGCATAAGGGTTAGAGACTTAAGACTGGGACCTGGATTTTCCCAGAGGGCTGAATTATTTAATCATCAGCAATTTTGAGGTTCACAGTGGAGTAGAAATAATGGAATTATTTGCTCCTGGATGTAAAAACATCTTCCCAGAAGGTCAGAAAAGGAATCCACAGCCTTTTTCTGTTTGCTAGGTGGTCTGGGCCCTGCTAACATGCACGGTTTATCTGACTGGAAGCGTATGAAGAATCTGTTAGAGGAGAGTAGGTTTTGTACCAATCTGAAAAGCAGGCTCTGCATCCGGCCGATGGTTCCTCATGAGGGGACAAAGCGTCAAATTTGGTACATTATTCCTCTCCTTCTGGAAATACTCTTCCACAAAGCTATGGAGCTATGGCGTCATGTCCTGAATCCTGCTTCTACCACCGGCTCACTGTGAGACTTGGGCCAATTACTCCTTCCTCTGTGCCACAGTTTCCTTATCTATGAAATGGGGCTGATAATGTCACCTCCTTACAAGGTCACAGGGAGGCCGAATTTAGTCTCTTGAGGATAGCGACTGGTGGAAAGAAGTGCTCAGGGAATGTTAACTATTCCTATTTGCTGGTGTTAAAGTGGGGAGGGCTGACCAGAAAACTTCCACAAATAAAACGTTTAGGTCTTTTTTTTTTAATTGTCAAAGTTCTATGGAAATAGATGAAGAGCTTAAATAAAACTAATGAAGCATGGCCTGGAGTAACAAGAGTAATAATCAACATATCTTTAAAACACTGGATTGAAAATGAAGAAAAGCTCTTACTCCAACAAAGAGACCAATATATGTGAGCAACATGCTATGTGTCAGGCGTGCGTCGCAGCAAGTGTGTCACATTTAGCCTCCCCTCCCCCTGGCATTACTGTCCGCAATTTATAAAGAAACCGAAGCTCTAGTGAGCAAGCAGCAAGATGAAAACTCAAGGCTGACATCTCTAAAACTCTCCTCTTGCAACTAACTCCAATTACCACCTGATCTTTCCTGCTTCCTGTCCTCTTGTTCCAAGCCTCCATTTCCTTTCTGTGATGTTGCACGACACTCTCTTGATGCTCCTCTCTCAGCAGCACTGCTCCCCTGACACGGTCTCGAAGGGCCCTAATTGGCTTTCCCAGGATGCAGCTGGATTTCACCCAAACAGTGGTGGCTTGGTATGGGTTTTTTTCCCCAACCTTAGCCAGATAGCAGGCTTCTTATGTCCAGTAGTCAATGGCTAACTAATGACTCCCTTTGTGTCCCATCATGAAAATATTTCAAGTGTGGTGGAGAAGCAATCAGAAGTTGGAAGGTAAAAGTATGGCCAATTCTGCATGTGTGTGCATGTATGTGCATGTTGTCCTTGCGTTCCTACTACGTTCTGGTAATAAACATTCTCATATTCACATGGTTGACTAGGCTTGCTCCTGTGATTGATCTAAGATAGATCACACAGTTTGGGAGAGGAAGACTTAGACTCTGGAGTCAGCGGGAAGACAAGACTGAAGTTTGCTGGAAGCTTGTCAGACAGCCTGGACCTGGGAGTAGCAAAGACCTGGGTTCAAATCTTTGCTCCAGTTTTCAAAAACTATGTGACTGGGTGAAATCCAGCTGCATCCTGGGAAAGTCATGAGTTTACATGACTTTTTAAGCTTCATTTCTTCCTGTGCAGAGGAAAGTAATCTTATTTTGTTATAAGTTCCCTCGGATGATCAGTGAGGTAATGAGAGTCTGGTACATGGCACATAGATTAGACAGTGCCAAGCGAGTGGCGGTGACTACTAACGTGCAATGATTTAATTGGAAAAGCCAGCTATGTATAAGCAGCCGTGTTTTACCCGGTCACACGCATGGTGGTGTCATAGACCTTCTCCTCAGAAGGTGTCTATTGAAATGTTGCCCTTTACAAACTGAGTTGCACACACTATGGCAGCCTTCCCATCAGCCTACTTCAACTGCACTTGACACCTCTGAGAATACGTGTCACCTTCCACATGTCCACAGACACAACACGAGCTGGAAATGTCAGGGGTGAAGTGTGGGATGTCTAGTTGGCTTCTCCTCATCATTCAAGTCTTGTGGAAGTACTGCCTTCTCAGAGGGAACTTCCTGACCACAGTATCTCAAATGCCCCTCACCCCCTACCCCCATCCCCGGCCAGCCACTTTCTCTCCTTCTCCACTCTGCTTTATTTATTTATTAAAAAAAATAGGCTTCATCTTTTTTAGAGTAGTTTTAAGTCCCCAGGAAAATTAAGCAGGAGGCACAGAGAGGTTCCCATATGCCCTGTGCCCTCCCCCATGCATAACTTACTCCCCCCCCAACACCCCATATTACAGGGGCACATTTTTTATGATGGTACAATTGACAAACTTGCAGTGACACATCACAATTGCCAAAGTCCGTAATTTACATAAGAGTTCACTGTTGGTGTTGTACATTTTGCGGGTTTTGACAAATATATGACATGTGACCACCGTTATAGTGTCATACAGTATAGCTTCACTGCCCTCAACATCCTCTATGCTCTCACCTGTTCAAGTTCTTCTCTCTTTTTAACTCCTGGAAACCACTGATCTTTTACTGTCTTCATAGTTTTGCTTTATCCAGAATGTTCTATAGTTGGATGCTTTATTTTAAAAAATCATTAATCACTATTTCTATGTTTAATTATTTATTGTTTTCCCCTCCCAGTAGCATGTCAGTGGTGTGGAGGCAGGGTCATTTTCTGACTTTTAAAATGAGGTATCCTCAACTGTTAGACTGTACCTGGCTCAGAATAGCCCTCAACAAATATGTATTAGCTTAATAAATGAGTAAATCTTTCCCCCATCAAAGTAGAGGAGTGCCTGACTGGCTCAGTGGGAAGGGCAAGTGACTCTTGATCTCAGGGTCGTGAGTTCAAGCCCCATGGTGGGTGTAGAGATCACTTAAAAATAAAATATTTATAAGAAAAGAAAAAGAAATTGACCCTGGAGGTACTTATACAAATGGTAATAGTACTAATGCTCACTCCCAGTTTTATTATTTCTCAGATGCATCGTTTAATTTAATCTTCATGATTACCTTCTGAGGTAGGCATAGTTTAACAGGTAACATAGGTAGTATATAGGTAGTCTAGCCATTTTATAGGCAAGAAAATAGAAGTTTAAAAGAAGTAAACTTATCCAAGGTCGCAGAGTTGGTAAATGGAAAAGTTCAGACCCAAACTCAGGTTCATAGGATTTCAAAGTTCATGTTCTTAAACATTATGTGATAATTGAGAGCTAGAGGAAACCTGGCTAGCCCATTCCATCCCTTGAATTTGGAACATGGTTGGTTAGTCTAAAGTGCCTTGACCTTCGCTCTGGTCCATTTAACATTTATAAAGCATCTGCTATTTGCTGTGCAGTGTGCTCTAGGGCATCACCCAGACATTCTTAGCAATGCAGAGTCTCAGGATCTACCCCTGACTTGCTGACACAGAATCTGCATTTTTTTTTTTTACAGGATCTCAGGTGATTTGTATGGGTGAGATATGTGTATTTGAGAAACACTATTCTGTAAGGATTTCAAAACCCAAAACTCTCATGTCCCCAGTTTATGAATCAACCAGGGCTTCAGCTTTCAGAGGAGCTTGTACTTTAGAGGGGGAAATAGTCATCCATATAAAATGCTTCTCTCATTCCCTAGCACTTAAGCATTTAATAAATATTTGAAATTATTATAAATTACGCAAAGAAACATCAGTTGCATAGGACTACGTGTAGCTGAATGTGAACAAGCTGGCCTCAAGGTCCCAAGCAATATAAAATATTCCTTTCCAATAATGCACAAGAAATGCAGCTTGTTTTTCTCTTGCCATTATTCCGTGGTGGTGCTGGTATCTGGGGGACGGTGTGAGGTTAGGCTTTTGTAAGTATAGTCCTTAGATTTCTGTAACACAGTTTAGACTGTAGCACATCTGCAATAATGCGGTAATGAGTGTTGTTAGGGAAAGCTGACATTTCACTCTAAGTCCACAGAAGTGCCACTGCGTTTCCCCCAGGGAAGTTGTGGGTGGTCAGTGTCAGCACTACTGGAGGCTGCTATGTTCTTACAATGGGGAACAGAGTGTTGTGTTTTCTAACGTCTCTGTTCTAATCAAACTCAACCTTGACTGCCCACTTTATAGTTTATGAGCCTATACGCCGGGGAAATGCATGTAGCTACTGCAGGTGAGCCACTAGCCCAGAATTGTTTGCCTGAAAACGCCAGGCTGCTGCCCAGCTGAGACTCCCCCTGTGGTTGTATTGGAGTCCGAGGGTGAGTTCAGCACTGTAATCAGTGCATTTGTTTTCTGCTTTGTCATACACATAACTGGCAAGTCTAGCCAGGGCGCTGTTTGCAGAGGAAATCTCCTTGTGTCTGGAATGCAGAGGGGCCAGATCCTCAGATTTCACTTCTCTTTCTCTCTCCCCACTCTCCCCCTTTCCATTTGTTCCCAGTTGTATGCAGACCGTAATTATGTCTATTTCCTTTCCTGCCATCTCCAATTGTACAACACTTCTGCATCCAGGATGGATGCGATTCATCCGACAATCTCCCTTTTTCTCCTTTGTGACTCAAGCGGTTGCCTTGTTCCTTTTCATTGATTTCCACACAACACAATCAAATGGAAATACAATATGTTGCACCTGACAACCATTTAAGTCACCTGCTGTGGTGCTAATAGGTGCTGCTGATTTGTTAGTGTAGCGGCAGCGATGGTGAATTGTATCAGCTCTGCAATAACATGCCTGCGTTTGCTTTCTCTGGGATGTGCTGTGGTTTGATGCCTGAAAAATTCAACAAAATTGTGAGAATTCAGTGGAAATTAGCAATAGATATTCATCCCACACCTTCGTGAATGTTTAGACCCTAGCAGTCCTACTGAGTTCTCCTTCCCTTCTGAAGAATTAAAGTGGAGGTAGGAACTAGCCCTCCATGGGCATTCTTAGTGTTCAAGACCCTGGACTGGGTATGCTATATGCCCATTCCTATTTTTACTTGGATTTTTGCTTAATCCTTACAAGAAATTTAGGTTTTAATACATATATATATATATGATATATTTTATAGGCAAGAAAACTAAAATTCATACGAGTGAGATGATTTTTCAATTTTACAGGTGGTCAGAGACAGAGTGGACATTTGTGTGAGTCTAGTATCCATCCCCTTTCCACACACTATCTTTTCTCTTTGCAAAATTTTAAATTCCAGAAAGTTCAGCACATTCCTTTCCTCTCTGAAACTGATTGCTTGCTTGGAATCTATTTTTATCTTATTCTAAGTGGTCACTGCCAAACTCCTATATGCTATATATCTATGTCTATGCCTATATATATAGTGTATGCTATAGATATATATACATACACATATATTAGTAAAATAGATGTTTTCTACTATTTGTGAGCAAATATATTGCAAATCCAATTATATTTAAGAATCTTTTTGGCTTACTCCAGCCCTCATGGTATTATCAGTCTGGTCATTATTTTGTATCAGTAAATAATCCTGCTGAGGAAGATTAAAGATTAAGGGCTAGCCCTGTGTTGCCACATGCTTGCTGTGTGTCCTAGAGAAAGCCACATGACCCCTCTGAAACTCAACTTATTTATCTTTACTATAGGGTCATCCACCTGCCCCATTTACCTTACAGGGTTATTGTGAGTACCAAATGAGGTAATGAGTATGAAAGTCTTTGGAGGGCAACCCCGGGTGGCTCAGCGGTTTAGCGCCTGCCTTTGACCCAGGGTGTGATCCTGGAGCCCTAGGATCAAGTCCCACATTGGGCTCCCTGCATGGAGCCTGCTTCTCCCTCTGCCTGTGTCTCTGCCTGTGTCTCTGCCTCTCTCTCTGTCTTCCTCTCTCATGAATAAATAAATACAAATCTAAAAAAAAAAAGAAAGAAAGAAAGAAAGAAAGTCTTTGGAAACGATAAGAATACAGAGAAACATATCAATCGTAGGTCACTAGATATTTGCCAGGCCCTTACTAGAAGTAAATATAAAATACCATACCAGGGAGTCTGCTAGGACTTTCTTGCCTTCAAAGAACTTAAAACTAACACAAACAAAAAATGGAATTACTTTTTGAGCTGGGTCTTGAGTTTATAATAAATTTATAGTAATTACTCTTTTGTTTCTTCAGTACCATCAACAGTTGATTCTCAAGTGGAATAAACATCAAGTGAAAAGCTGTCATTTACCTGAGATTTTATAACTCACATTTTACAAGTTTTTAAAAATGAATTTACTTTACTGTGTCTTGCATTCAATTTACCAAATCATTACAGTGTTTTTATATCTTCTCATCCATCAAGACTAAGCTCAATCCCTCCACTGGCTACAGCAATGATTTTCCAAGTGTAGTTAGTCCTTATACAGTAGCTTTAGCATCACCTGTGAACTTGTGAGAAATGCATATTCTTGAGCTCTACCATCCCAGGACTAGTGAGTCAGAGACTGTGGGGGTGAGGCTCAGTACTTTGCTTTAATAAGTCATCCAGGAGATTCTGATGTGTGTTCAAGTGTAAAACTCACTGCTCCACTAAAACCTCAAGGTCCAAGTCAGAAGTTATGACTTGCTAGGCTAACAGAAGCCAAGAAGGACACATGAATAAGGGAAGGCGGCTGGGAATAAGACCATAAGGAGTGATAGAGGGGACAGTGGAATTGGAGAGGTACCCTTCATAATGGTAGCAGTTACTGATGATTTTAGCTGTTGACGGCCATTTAGGAATGTGAAGCAGGTCCAGATACAATTTTCTAAAAGATAAAAACATGATTGTCTGATAAACATATAACAAACTTAATTCATTAATAAGAAACTAGCAAGATGATAAAGCTGCTTTAACGAGAGGCTGGATAAAGTTGGAGAAAATGAGAGGCTAGCATATTTATATAGTCAGTAGCAGAAAGAATGCTAAAATAAGATTATGTTATTTGTAAAATTTTTAATGTGCTGCAGAGCAAGAAAACTATTACCTGTGAGGTTGTTTTTTTTTTCTACTGGACAAAAATAATTTGCAACCAATCACTCTTCCACAGGTTAAGATCTAATTTTAAAGAATTTTAGCCCTAAACAATAGTAAAGCAAGCAATATTGCATTCTTACAATCTAGAGCCTAGATTGTCCCGGGTTGAGACAGTTGTGTAAATCAGGAAGATTTATTAAGCAATGCTCTATTAAGACTGAAATAGTATGTAAGAATCTTGGAGAGTTATTTCCAATGTTTTGGATTGTTTCTTAACAAGTAAGGATGGCAGACGTTCCATTTTTTTAAAGGAGACTGAGAAGTGAACTTACATGTGAAGTTTTTCCGTCAACAATTATGGACTCAATAAAACATGCTTGAGGACAGATAACTGTGTATTGCCAACTTGCAATTCAGGTACAAACCATTATTGAATTTGCAAACTCCAAAAATGTTCTATTCATTGTCTGATGCCACTCATTCTATTCATTTTCTCCATTGTGTCCAGTTAAGCACTCAGTGTTTCATTATTAAAGCCTATTATCCAACTTCTGAAGGCAGAGCTAACAGGGCAGTCTCTTGCTCAAATGTCCTTACCAGATATTTCAGGCATCAGTTCCCCCTGGGTTCTTCAGAAAATTGCAAGGGCTTTGCTTTCTTGCAGTTTGCTTTCTTTCATGACTTCAACCTAAGAGACAAGCTGCTTACCCCATCAATATTTAAGGAATTCAAGGCAAGATTGAGGATGAAATAAGTTTCTAGGCAAAGTAAGAGCAAAACCATTTAAATCCTTATTACAACATTCTTAGGTAGAGAGATGCGATATGAGGATTTTCATAGAGGATTTTTCTTCCTGCTTTTTCTCTTGTTGTTCTAGAGCATTCTACCCACTGAGTCAGTATCTTTCAAGCCTCAGAGAGAGGGCAGATTCAACCTGGAACAAAGAAATCAATGCTCAGCCTAGTATTTCAAAGTAGAGTTTTAAAGTGCACAATAAGAAGAAACCGTCTTGAAACCCGATGCAGCCTTTTTATGAGATTTTTTTTCCAGTCCCAAAACATTGACTTTGCATAGAAAGAGCCAAAGTTTGGTGGAACCCTCGTTTAGAATTCATCCATTCATTTATTCATTCATTCATCCTACAATTATTTATAGAGCCTCTAAAACATATCAGGCTCTAGATCTACAGGAGTGAACAAAACAAAGCATTCTCTTGGAGTTTGCATCCCAATGGGTGGATGTAACCTCCATGAGTTTATATATTAGATCACAAATAAACATACACATGTCAGGTGGTAATAAGTGCATTGGGGAGAAAATGAGCACAGAGAAAGGGACAAGGAGTGTCACAGAGTGGGTATGGTTGCTATTTAACATCTGATTGTGAGAGAAAGAAGTCTCTCTGTTGTGTGATTGTTGATGAGTCTTGAGGGCAGTGAGGAAAACCCAGGCAGATATCTGGGTCTGAGCAAAGGGAACAGCCTGTGCAAAAGCCCGAATCAGGAGGTGACTGGAGCAGAGTGTCAGAAAGGAGGAGAGAAGGGCAAATTGTATAGGATTTCACAGGGTAACATGAGAACTTTGGATTTTATTCTGAGTGATGGGGAAGTCACTGAAGGGTTTTGTAGAGCAGAGGACTGATGTTATGTAACTTGCATTTTTAAAGGACTCACTGTGGCTGCCGTTCTGAATACAGACTCTAGCAAGCCAGGGGAGGAAAGAGGGACCAGAGAGGAACAATTGCAATAATACAAATGAGGGATGGTGGTGGCTCAGCTCATCATGGTAATGGTGGAGTGGAGAGGGAATATCAGCTTTTGGATATATTTTGAGTGGTGAGTCAGAACCATAAAATACCAAAAGGTAAAAAAAAAATAAAATTAAAAAAAAATACCAAAAGGTAGGAAGGAACTATTGGAAGGGCCATGAGTAAAACTGACATGCACTGAATCTCCAAGAAATACCCTTCCCCTTTTGCCTCAGACCCAGGTCTGGAGATGGAAGGCGTATGGGGGCCCTTGGATAATTTTGAAAGGATTCTGGAGCAGAGGGATTTTGTTCCGCATGGCAACTACAATTCCCAAGGAGAAGTGCTGAATCCCACATGATGTGTGGATGGCAGAAGAGCATCAGCCAGGTGAGGAGCCTGACAACTGTGGATAAGGAGCCCCTTCTCAGACTCTTAAGCTCTCCACCCGATGAGTAATCCCCAAATTTCCCACAACCTTGAGAAGGATATAGTGGTACGGAAAGAAAGCCAACTGACCAAAAGGGTCTGTGACCAGGACTGGAACACAGTGTGTAAATACGTGTTTACCAGGCTCCAATGGCAGGGTCAGAGATGCTGGGAGCAGCAGACTAGATTAGATTCAGTACCCAGGACCAGGTAGTTCAAACTATGCCTCAGAAGAGGCCAGCAAAGACAGGGAGAGTTCACAAGGACAGAGTCTCCTCTTCCAGAGAAGAGAGCTTATCCTAACAGAGTTTTGTAAAAAGTGTATGGGCTCCAACAACACTAAGACAATAAGGGTAAAACAACAACTCTAGACAAAATTCCCATTTCTCACAGTTGAGTTGAAGGAGGAGCAGATATAATTCTAAAATCCTGAGTCAGGGATGGGTATTCAAGTAACCTGGGCCACTTGCCCTAATAGAGAATTTCCCCCTCTGTCTAATCCATTTTTATTGTCTGCATAGCCTGTAGCAAAATACAGCAAGAAGAGCTAGGTGGCCACCTGGCTGGACTTACAAAGCTTTCTGGCTAAGCCATTGTGATTTGGTATTGCGGCAAAAAAGTGCTAATAGCTTCCGAGTTTGATCTAGTCTGAATTTCTTTCTGCCCACACCCATACACCCATCCCCACCCAAGTTCTTAAAATCTCCATCTGTAAAATAGAGGGCTTGTGCAGAAAATCTTCATGGTTCTCTTAAGCTATCGGGCTTTCTGACTATTACAGCTCAAACATTTTTATTTTTATTTTTATTTTTTATTTTTTTTTTTTATAAATTTTTATTTATTATTTATAATAGTCACAGAGAGAGAGAGAGAGGCAGAGACACAGGCAGAGGGAGAAGCAGGCTCCATGCCAGGAGCCCGATGTGGGATTTGATCCCGGGTCTCCAGGATCAGCCCTGGGCCAAAGGCAGGCGCCAAACCGCTGCGCCACCCAGGGATCCCTAGCTCAAACATTTTTAGCCACGCTGTACCTTTTCTACCACTCGCCCCATCGTCTGGCACCGTGCTTTGCTCACACTGGGTTGGAAATCACTTTTACCTTGTGAGTGAATGAGGAAGAAGGGCGTCCACACGCCAGCCCTCTGTGGGCCATTGTGCAGGGTGAAGGGTCTAACGTGAACCCCACCAGGTGACAGGATTAGGGGGCATTCAACTGGGAGCCACAGTCGCCTTTCTTCATAACCTCTTCCCCTCAGTGCCAGCACCTCTCTATTTTCTGCTTTAGACCCTAAGAAAGTACGAGAATATTTGAGATATTTGAGAAGAGATAAGAAGCCAACTGACCAAAAGGATCTGTGGCCAGGACTGGAACACAGTGTGTAAATATGTGTTTACCTTATTATCTCTTATCTTCTTATCTCTTCTCCTTTGCTCTCAGCTGTTCTAAGTCATGAAAACTGGGAGCTGAACATGTCCTGAAGCTAAAGATCTCCTGGAGATAGCAAATTTAGCCCCTAGGTTTTTGTTTGTTGCTGTTGTTTTGTTTTACTGCACATGAAAGGGCCCTAATCTGCCATCCAAAGAGTGGGTGAGGAGCTTTCCATGCTCAGGATCATTCACGTGGAGGGCAGATAGTAACCCACTTAGAGAATGCTGTGTTGATCTGATTGTGACAGCAGAGGACCCACGTGCTGCTGGGTCTCTACAGATGCCACTTTCTTCTTTGATTTGATGTCCCCTCCCCAGATGAAGTGGAATACCTAGGCTCACACGGAGTGTTTTCTAATACTAGGCAGGAAAGAATATGAAGAGACCCGGAAGAGAGGAGATCCCATTGGACTAAGGAGATGGAAAGATGCGCTGGTGTCAAGTTCGGAGATGATATGGAGGGGAGGGGATTTGAGATGCAGAGAACTGTCAGAGCAAGTGTGTGGGGGAGGAAGGAGGAAGATCAGACATGCCTACGGAATAGCAAGTAATCAAGTCATTGATTTATCTGGATCTGCGGTCCTTATCAAGATTCATAAATTGATGGTGCCATTTTTAGAGAAGTGTAAGATCTGAGGCCAAGAAGTCTGTATTTCACAAAATCAATAATTCAAGAAAATATGGCAAGGGACACGTGATCATCTGCTAAATGCATAGTATAGAATGTAATGGAACATGAGTAATTGTGACCCAAACCTCCATCTTCAGCCTTCAAGCAAGAAGAAATGATTTGTTTTAAAGATGGGTATGTAAATGATTTTTGACAAATTTCAAGCAGCACTTGACTCCTGTGGGCTTTTCGATTTGGAATGAATACTTGTCTGTATTATCCAACTTCTTTGTACTTCTGGAAAAAAACTATTTTGTTGCTGAAAAGAAAAACCTTCAAGTTTTAATAAACCCTCCTGAATCCTCTGCAGTTCCTATTGACATATTAACATAAATTTTGGTTAAGGACAAATAAATTCGAATTGTAAAGATATAATTTCCTGAGAACTGCATGTATGGTCTGAATGAATGAACTCCTCTATAAGGGACTAACAATGTACAAGCCAGTTTAGGCTTTAAACATTTTTTTCCCTAGTTTCAGACTTTTCTCTTTATATTCCCTCTACATCCTCTCACTATATATTCTGATTCTGATTGTGGTTCTATACATATGCTGGTTTCAGAATAAAGTATCGAGACTTAACATTCATTCTATGATTTTTGCGTGAAGTGGATATTTGTAGCTTGAGTTTCAGATCGAGTGCAGTGGTAAGGTGGAAAGAGATGGAAATACCAGGGTCAGAATCCACTCTGTTAAGGGTCACTCTAACTTAATCGCAAGTGGCCTTGGGCAATTAAAAAAACCCTCCTGGGTGTCTAGGTGGCTCAGTTGTTTAAGTATCTGCCTTCAGCTCATATCTTGATCCCAGGGTCCTGGGATCAAGTCCCACCACAGGCTCCCTGCTCGGCTGGGAGTCTACTTCTCTCTCTCTCCCCCCAACCCCTACTTTGTGCTCTCTCTCAAATAAGTAAAATCTTAAAAACCAAAAAGATTCTCCCAAGATCCTTTTTCTCTTCTGTGTAGTGTTACAAACAATGGCAGCCTCTAGCTCATAGAGAAGAGAAATGTGTCACTCACAGCGTAGCTGCTATAGGGTAGGTGTTGAACCATGACTCCTTCTCTTCCTTCTCCCTTCCACATCCCCTCTCCTTCCCCATAAGGAGATGTACTGCTTGTTTGCTCAGTCCTTTTTCCCTAAAAACTTCCCCTTTCACTGAAAACCATCAGCCACTGTGTGACCTTGAGGAAGGAATTTCTGTCCTCTGTGCATCAGTCACACTTTCATTGAAATGAGGGACTACAGTTGGTGGCTATGGGACCTTACTTCTGTTAGGGACTTTCAGTGTGTTTGGGGATCTCACCTACTTCCTGGCTCAGCTTTTCCTCAGCTGACATTCCCTCCCTCCAGCCCAGGATGCCTTCTGCATCCCAGAGTAACTTACATAATAGGTGCTCAGTATCACACACACCAGCCGCTGATAAGTCTTGAGCTTAGAAATAGGCTAATAGAATTTGCTGCAAGCTACAGATGGAGCAGTGTTTTCTTCTTATTAGCTAACTTTCTTTTTCATTTCAAAACATTATGGTTTGCACATCTCTGGGAACATTATATCTTTTGAGAATTTAGCACAATCTGCTTATATAAATGGTCTGTTACTGACTCCTGTAGCCATTAGTTTCTAATAGTTAACACCTGATTTGTATGTTTTAGACACAACATTGTATAGCAAGGCTTTGAAAATGAGTGAATAAAATAGGAAATTCTTAACCGTGGTACCAGGTCGACACAGATTTCCAGGGGCCTCTCTCATGTCTTGTTTAATCTCAGAAGTTGGGTATGAAAGATTCTGGAGTCACATCTCAAGAAGTGATCACAAATGCACACATCTGCTACTAAGATAACATGATAATATTGTTCATTCAGTCACTCATATTTTAATCTCTAGAATACTATGATTTATGTATTCACTTTCTACATTAAAAAAAACCAAGAATTCCAGCATGTTTTAATGTAGTAGAACGTCTGCTCTGAACGTCTGAGCAGAAGACCTATGATGAATATTGTCTTTTACTTTATAGCTGTGTAGACTGGAGTAAGTTAACTTTCTGAACTTTAAAATTGTCACGTGGAAATAATCATCCCTGCATTGTAGGATGCTGCATGGATTAAAAGACTTGATATATATAAAATAACATGTGAAGTCTAAAGCACAAAAATTGGTATTATTATAAAATAATTTTTCTTCTGTTCATAATAACACTATTATTTTTATCATACTATTTTAATTTTTATTATATAATACCATATTCAGAATTCCTTAATATATCGTTCTTTTTAAAAAAGTGCTATAAAATCCAAGGAAATCATAAATGCCCAAAGAAAGCTGGTAATCATCACTGGTGAAATAACTAAATGAAATAGCTAAAGGGAGGGCAAATATAAGTTTATTTCTTGCCTTTTCAGCCATCTACTGTGAAGGTGGCTTCATCTACTATGAACGTTTTAGAATTGCAAGATTCTTTCTCTTTCCTCACATTTGCAGGGGTATCTTGAATTGACATTGCAAGTGAAATTATTTCTTCCTCATTATACCTAAACAACAAGCTGATATTTAGGTGCCCCCCACCAATATTGCTGTCCTGAATATTATAATATTGAAATACAAGGATATCCTGCTGTCCCAAGACTCTCGTATCACCACCACCTTATCCTCTGCCAAGGGTGCTCTTCTCCAACCCTCCAGCATCCAAGAACTAAATGGGTTAACTCCTGGAACAGATGAGGGCCTCCAGGAATTGACTTGAGCACTAAAGACATCCATTCTGATTCATTGATGTCACCAAGGACGGATTGGTAACCATTTTGAATACAACTCCTACCTAAATTCTATACTGAAGGTTAAGTGGCTCCATTTCTACCAGAAGGTAGTATCTTTTCATTGAGAAAAGTGCTTGATCGAGAGAACTATAAGCAGCACTTTTCTTTTTCAATGCCTTACTGGCATTAATCTCAAAGATTTAGTGTGATTCTGAAGTTGATTTAAGACCTGAAATTCTTAAATAGCACCTGAATCTCCAGAATTTAGACAACATATACCATGTACATGTGTGTACGCAGGTGTACAATACATGTATACATTATATATACATTTACTACATATATAATATGTCCTCTGTACGATACGTAGTTTGTGTACTAATGCATGTATGTACAGTGTTTTTATAATGTGTATATATATAATGCAATGTATTATATGTATTATACACATTATTCTGAAGAGACCCCCCCCCCCACAGAGATTAGCGACCCAAAAGGTTAAGAATCATTGTGTTAGCCTCTTTCTGAAATAACGAATTGTTAGATTTATAGGGAAAAGACACAGGGGGAAATGTGTACAAATGGAAACCATACTAACAAGAAGTACGACTGTTAACAATTTAATAGGAAGACCTTTAACAGGACTTGAGTGATTTAAAAAGAAGTGAAAACAAGTTTGGTCTAGTCTACAGCTGGGCGTATGCACATTTCCAACAGAAACAAATGGATCTCGACTTGTAAGTTTATCCTCTGAAGTTTCTCTACTAAAGTGAGGAAATAAAATTTACTCTTTGATACCTTCATCTGGAGGAAAATAGAGCCCTGCTTGCTGGCTTCCTGTTCTCTATCCAGTTCAGGTGAAGTTACGTTGCAACACAGAATGTGTTAGAGGCAGACAAGCATTTCTAGTGGCATTGAAGTCATTTTTTCAAGCAGCAGTTCTGAGGTAAAATAATAATAATAATAATAATAATAATAATGTCAATAGTAACAGCTAATTGTGTAACTACTATTTATTGAGAACTTACCATGTGCAGGCACTATACTTGAATCCTTTATTTACATTATTTTATTTAATCCTTGTAACAACCCGTGAGATGGGTATTATTGTGTCCCATATATATAGATGAGGAAATTGGGCTTTAGAAAAATTAACCTCTATAAATTTACAAAGCTAGTAAATAGATCCAGGAAACCAATGTAGGTAAGTCTCTCTTATTCCAATTGATTTTGGATAATTCCCTGAATCAAGATTAAGGGATGTTATGTGTTATTTATGTTTGTTACCTATGCCTATTACATCTGAATTATCCACAGTGCCCCCCACATAATAAAAAAAAAACAGTCATAAGTGCATAGTAAATAGTGGCAGTCTACCTTTTCATGCAATTTTTGTATGGTGCTTTTCACACATATGTTTGGCTTATTTTTATGTACAGTAATCATGATGATAACTGTTTTGTATGAGTGACTTTCCACTTTCTGGTACTAAGCTCTTGTCTCTTAATAACTTAGGCTCAGTACAACATCTTACCTTCATATATTATTACAACTGCTACTGTATACTCTCTTAACTAGTAGTTAGAAATGTTGCTAGCTTTCAACTAAATATATACAAATATATTCAATTAAATGTAAGTCATTGTGGAATTTCATCTGTGAAGTTGAACTCTTAGACATAGTATTCCATTTGTGTAAGGCCATCAATCCCTTTCCAACCTCCTTACAACACAATTGCTCTGTTCTTCTTCCTACAGTTATTATTTGCTGGCTGGTGGTCAGGGAAAGGGTAGTATGTGTGTAGGGAATCCATGGAGTGTAGGAAATGGCAGGTGACCCCTCCTCAGGAAGTGGGGAATTGAAGAGTGGGTTCTGGAGTCCCCAGAATTCTGCAGGTCCAGTCTCCTTGGGTCAAGTTGGTAAGACAGGTACCAGAATCGCCGCTGCTATCTGTTAGACCCAACCAGTCATTGGGCCTAGAATTTCTCATAACATTTAAGTGGGGCAGGACGGTTGCCACCAGATGGTGCCAAACCACAACTGAGAGTTGTATTTGATTATATACCTGAAGCTTCCCCAACCCCCTACCCCAAGCCCCAGGTGGAAAGAGACAACTTTTCATTATATATTATAGAAAATGCAGAGATTTGGAATTGGGCAGACCTGGGTTATATCCTCTTGCCCCCAAGGTTATTGTGAAGTCTAAAATGACATAGTAAAGCTCATGTAAACAGATGGGAATCACAGTGACCAGCATTTGTTAGGCACTCTGTATGTATTATTTGATTCTGATCTAGAAAGAACTACTTGGCCTGCAATTTGTTCCTTAGATACTGAATTTTTTTTTGCCATTGACCCTTTTACTTTATTGAAAAGAGAGTGACCTTTTCTTACTCGTTGCTGAATTCAACGGAATAAGCGTGTTTCCAGGATGGCAATTACTTGTACATAACTGAGGCATGTTTTGTCTTTAACTGATCTATGGGCTTTAGCAAAGCACCCAGTTAGGGTTTGATGTAAACAGTTGAAAAGCAGATGCTATATTCTAGAGATGTTTGGAAATGTGAGTGACATTCTTTGTGGAAGATCTGAATTTTGCCGGCAGCTTTATAAGAATTCATCAACAGAGGAAGAACAACATTGAGTAGCAGCCCAAGAGAGACTCAGAACCTGAAGAGGTGTCTTAGCCAAGCAGAAAGAACAGAGAAAGGAAAGACTTTTGGACACTGATAAGAAGACAATTGGGGAGAAGTCAGTGCAGGACTGGCTGGCACAAATTAAATGGGTAGGGCCTGGGTTATCAGATTTTGGGTTACAAATTTTTGTGATAAAGTCAAGCGTAAAGGATGAATAAATATAGGAAATTGTGGCTGAAATTCTGGTATGTTACTAAAAGAAGCCTTCCCCATTGAGAGCAATAGTGAGATGACGCATTAGATGTAAAGAACCTGAAGCTTTTGAAGCCACAGACTTTCTGAGCCCAGAGGTACTTCTGACTTGGGCTGAGCTCTAGCTCTCTCTGGACCGCTTTCCTGCAGGGATCTCAAAATGTAACTTCTAGATAAATTCTTACCATTATGTCTTCATGCATAGAAAACAATAATGCAAATAATATTCTTCATGTAGGGATTGGTGTAGTTCCACATGATGTAGAAGAAAATTGCCATGCAACAAGGAAAAATCTCACTGCTCTTCCCTATATGCAAGTGGGAGAATCTGGAGCTACACCATCAATGACCAGTGATTTGAAGGGTTAACAAAGGTATCAGAGAAATGACAATTACTCCGGCTAATCTTCCGGTAATTGTTTATTTCTTCTACTCCTTCTAAAAAAGAACATAGGAAATGTCAGAAGAGATTTGGTAGGAGATAAAGCTTGTCCCAGAGCCCTTAAATGGTTTTGTATTGAATTCAGAAACACCTTAATCATTCAGCTCCATGATCCCATCATATATCAGTTTGATGTTTATGTGTATTTCTAAAGAAGATTATGAGCTCAAGTTTTGTTTTGTTTTGTTTTAAGTCAGCAGAACCTTATTCTTCAGAGCAGCTCAGCAGGCTTTTTGAAGCTAGTTAGACCAAATTTTCCCCAGAATTTAAATTACCAGAGGAAAAGACAAAATGATGATTTCAGATACAGATTTTTAAGGCCTATACAATGAGCTAAATTTGAAACTCAGAGTTAGGATATCTGATCTTTGTAGTGATGCCTCCCCTAGATCCCTGTCCAAGTATGGGCACACCCAGGGACACGGTTCAGGCAGTCTATAGAAAAAGCCAAATTTGGCATTTGCAAATTCTAGTGTTTTTTATCTGTTTCTGCTGTTACCTATGACTTAATAGCCAAGTCTCGAATCTTTAAAAATATTCTTACCATTTCAGAAGGTCTGAAAACTACCACTAGAGCAAACCAAACTGACTTCAATGGGAGTCTCCCTCTCATTGCTAAAATTATTGAATTCAGAAATACCTTAATCATCTCCATGGTTCTGTGGTATATCAGTTTGATGTTTCCATGTATTTCTAAAGATAATGAGCTAAGATTTTTTTTAGATCAGTAATAGTTTTTCTAGAAAAGGGAAAAGATTATTTTGTGAAGATGCTTTGGGAAGTATAAATTATTTTAGGCACTAATATCATAAAACAATCATTATGGGTCATCTTATATCTTGTGTGGCTTCTGCATTTCCACACTATGCTAGGCCCTGTGGAAAATATATCAGAAGTAAAATGACTTCACCAGTGACTTGGAGAGAAATTAAAGTGTCATTTGAGGAAGTATATAGTCAGATGGCAAACTGAGTCTCATTTAACAATGTGTAAAATAAAAATGTAGAAATAGGAGAAATTAACGTGAACTGCAGCCGTCATGTAGAACATTTGTGATTTTGTTGAGGCTGGGATGGGAAGAAAGGAAGGAGAGTGAGGGTGAGTCTGCGGGGGGGATCCTTTGGGAGCTCAGGTAGCAGGCGGTCAAATGAAGCTTAAAAGCAGGCAGAGACCTTTGCCTTGACTTCATGCACCTTCACCTTGACTCTGCTCTACTCCCAAACCTCTCTAATCTATGCTCAGGGGCTTTCCTATATTTTCTGGGGAAGCCTCATCTTCTAATCACCAACAGCAGGTTGAGAGTCCACCTTGCTTTAAAGCTGCTCAACCATGCTGGTTCCAGACTTCAGGATTGCCTTCACTTCTAACATGATGTTTCTCTTTGTTCTAGGTCTTATAGTGCTTAGGAACCAAGAGGCCTCATTCTTGTCAGGGGCCAGCTCATCTTCCTCTTAGCTTGCTAAGCTGTGAGTTAAACTGGGAAATAATAATCCAGAAATAAGAATAAGTGTCCATATTATTGACACAATCCTTAACTTTGAGAATGTAAGTCTTTTTTTCTCCTCTTTTATAGGCTAGTTACTCCCATTCATATTTATGGAATGTGCTTTGAAAAGAGGCATATAAAAAAACATCATAAAATTGTTTTTATATTAATAGCCTAAGATCTCTTAGGAGCCTAAAAATAACTTTATAGAGGTTCGAAATACATAGCCATAATTATTTTTAAAAGCTTAAAGCTATTTTTAAAGCTGTCATATTTTGAGTAATTCTGAACTAAAATGGCAAAGACTAATGCAAAGCTAAATTATGTTGAACTCAGTTTAGCATCCACATAGCTGTTATATATAACTCCCAAGTAGTCAAAGGTTCAAAAAACTCTATTTTACTGGACATTATTTTATTTTCCTACAAATTCTGAACAAGTGGTAGAAATATTGTCAATGAGTAAGCATTGAGTCTATCAGAATGTTTGAATACCCCAAAGAGACTAAGGTGTTCACAGTTTTAGGCAGTCTTCATATCTGCTCATAATCTTTTCACTAATTCAAAATGATGGTATTTTAGAAGTAACTGTGCTTATCGCATTGATGAATTAGAAATTCACCGTGCCAGAGTGCCTGAATGGTGTATTTGGTTGGGTGTCGGACTCTTGGTTTCAACCCAGGTGGTGATCTCAGGGTCCTGAGATTGAGCCTCTCGTAGGCTGTCAACAGGGAGTCCGCTGGAAGGGCATTTATTTATTCACAAATAAATAAATCTTTAAAAAGAAGTTCACCGTGCCATTTAAATTCTGAAAGATGCAGGGAAATATTGAATTATAGTTTCTCAGATGAATTAAGAAACCATTGGGCCCTTTGAGCTCTGAAGAAAAGAAAATTTTGAATTCGGGGCACCCGGGTGGCTCATTTCCTTTTGCCTTCAGCTCAGGTCATGATCCCAGCCCTGTAAAGGGCTCTCTACTCAGTGGGGGCCTTCTTCTCCCTCTTCCTCTGCCCCTTCCCCCCACTTGTGCTCTCACTCTCAAATAAATACATAAAATCTTTTAAAAAGAGAGAAATAACATTTTGAATTCTTCTAGAATGTTTTTATTTAAACTGTAACACGGATTTCCTAAGGCAATAATAACATTTATAACATTTATCTTTTTTGACTTACAAAAGAAATAGATGTTTATTGAAGAAAATATCTATAATTCAGAAAAGTGATATGAAGAAAATAAAGCTATTTACTCTTTTCATAAATTTGTTTTGGATATGAGTCATGTGTGTTAGACCACTTGTGTCAGTATCATGGATTTAAGCACGACCAACATGGTGGAAGTCTTCATGGAGATAATTCTCTCTCGGAGAAAGGGTGTGATAGAGGTAAAGTGCACGGTGCCACCGTGAGATTTAACAGGAGCTCCTCCTGATCAGATGGAGCCAGTAGTGATCATAAGATCTAGGTGGATGCCTGAAGGATGAGTACAAATTCTTTAAGTGAAAAAGTTGTAAAACTTGAGTGTTTCAATATAGGGGACTGAACACTTGAAGATTTTTTAGAGAGAGCATGACAAAATTGTGGAATTTTAGGATGTCTCATTGATCAGAGCTAACATTCTTGACATTTTTGCATATATCACTCCCGTCTCTTTTAAAAGATGAGTTGAAATATATTTTAACATACTCTGGATCATATAGTTCTCTACCTAATTTATTCAGTCATAAATTGTGTTTATTGGCTCACATCATTGAAATTGTATATAATGTTAAATGGGAGTATCTATGTATGTTATTATCTATGTAATTAGAATCTCATAATTAACCGGTCCCCTCTCCTTGAATATACTGTGTTCAATGTTTCTCTATGATAGAAAGAGAACATTTTAATAGACAATTTATACGTACCTCTGATTATTTGCTTAGCATCAAATGTACTGTGCATTTTAAATAAACAACCCTGTCCCCGATTAAATCGTCACCAATATAAATTAGCGTCCTTTAAGGCTCTTTACTGGGAAGCATTTATTCAAAAGCCTCACATATGGAATTGCCCTCAGGAGGCATAAACTGACTTAGAGCCATATTCTAAGGCCTCTTATTTGAATATTATGGCACATTCCCTCAGCAAAGCCAGCTCCGTGGTTTAGTGGTCTCTAGCTATATCCTGTAAAAGAATCCTTCGGTTGGGGGCACCGGGGTGGCTTAGTCAGTCAAGCATCTGCCTTCACCATAGGTCATGATCTCAGGGTCCTGGGATCCAGCCCCCGAAGGGCTCCCTGCTCAGTGGGGAGTCTGAAGTATGCTTCTCCCTCTCCCTCTGCCCCTTCTGCCTTCCCCACCCCCACTTGTGCTTGTGCTCTGTCTCTCTTCTCTCAAATAAATAAAATATTTTTTAAAAAATCCTTCATTTGGACTCCAGGGCAAGCTTGAAGCAGTTTTTAGTTTCTGATCACATTTTTTTTAAACATAAGGATTATGATAACATTTGCAAAATGCAGAAATCTTGACTCCGTGACAAATTCCAATAGTTCGCCCTAATACCATACATTGGCGGTCACCTCTGCAGCCAGGGACATGGCACACTGTTTGGAATTTGAAATGGCTCATTGCATAAGATCTTGCATAAAGTACCTTCACAAAAAGGAGTAAGGAAAGCATATAACGATTCAGCCACATTTCAGGTCTCAGATTTTTTTTTTTTTTTTAAAGAAAAAGTAAAAAGTGAGCACTAATTTGGAATTCAGAAGACCCCATGCTGGTCTTCCTAGGTTGTAAATTCCTTGAGGTCAGGCTATCATCTCTGTGTCCCTCTATTGCGGGTGAAAATGCTCAGCAAATGACAGTACAATCAAATGAATTTACAGTATATTCAACCGAATGAATGAATAAGCGAATGGATGAAAGAAAGAATGGGTGAATAGACATTAAGCTTGAGGCTTTTAGAAGAATAAATGTGGTTGACAGAAATGTGGATACATTGCATGTCCCAAGGCTGCCAACCTGAAGTGATATTTCTATGGGAACAGAGGGGGTTACACACTCTAGCAAAGTACCTCCACCCCCTTTTGCAGAAACACATACACACATTTTAGTTTTCAATCTCTTAAATGTATCTTAAGGAATGAGCTTTAAGTAAAGATAAAAACTGCACCATTTTGTCTTTTCTTGTTTTGTGTTTTTAAGAGCTGTTTTTCGTAGTATTATTACAACCAAAGCTTATACCTTGAAGAGAGAGAGCATCCTAACTTTCCTTCCTGTAAACAGACTTAGTAGCACTCTTGCAAAGAATGAAAAAATTTCCTCAAAATGAAGACACATTGATGAAAGTAACGTTGAAACCCTGACTTGAGAGATTACCATCCATTACAGAAAACCTTAATCATGCACATCAGGTATTTGAAAGAAAACTAGTGAAAGCCATTAAAAGGGAAGAGAAAGGAAAAGAAATCATAGACTTAAAGGAGTCTTAGAATAAAGATTTGGTGATAGACATTTTACAAACCAAGGCAAGCGTGGGAGGTCTTCAATTTATATTTTTAAATGTGAGCAGATGGGCTGAGCATTCTTACAGAAAGTGAATGTGTGTGTCTATGTGATGAAAATGTAGTTCATGAAGGCTGTTCCTTTGCAGGTGGGAATAATATGAGCTTACTCACTTTGCAGTGATAGGAGAGCTAAAATCAAATCCCAAAATTGTTTCACATATGGTGACCCAGTTCTTATTTTCTTATTAATTGTCTGGAGAGTTGTTCTTTCTTTACATTTGATAATTTGAGTGGAAAGGGTAGTATTTGCAAAAGAAATTTGAATGTCAAGCATATAAAAATTAGGCATCTCATAGCAGAACTAGATTTATGGTTGTGCCTTTAACCATACTGGCGTGTCAGGGCAGTTAAGGGGTGTAAAAAGCAAAGGTATACTTCCTGCTTACATATTTACTGTGGCATTAGGAAATAAGAGCAATTAACAAATGAGTTTTTCATGCGTGCATGGATTTACACATTGTCGTTGTTGTTGTTTTCCCTTGAGAGAGAGTAAAGAATGTAGACTCCAGAACCAGAAGGCTTGAGTTCAAATCCTAACTCTGCTACTTCCTAGCTGTGTGACCTTGGGCAAATCATTTAACCTTCCCATGCTTCAGTTCCCTCACTAGTACGATGAAGGGAATGGGAAGGAGAATAATGGTACCCACTGACAGGGCCACTGGGGAGGATTAAATGAGTAATGAGGATTACATTAACACGTTTAGAGTGGTGCATGGACAGCATAATTGCTATATAAACATAGTGATTGCCTTTATTATTATTTGTTATTATTCTGATATAATGCAGGTAATAGGGCCTGAATTTCTCTTTTCAGACAAATGAAGCAAAGAGGTATTTTTGTTGTCATGGAGAAACCAATCATCCTTCATGAGGTGACTGTACGATGCTGCTATTTTCAAATATGCCCCCTCCCCATGCCCTGTCTTGCTATCTGCCTGCACCCTTTTTTGGAACCAATTATATACTCACAATCACTATTTGTCATGAAAAAAGACCTTTTAAAAAAATAGAAGCATTCCTTTAGGGCTGATTTATTGGACAAATTCATGTGTATTCAACCTATTATCTATAATGCCATTCAGGCTCCTACTGTTTGCCAGTATTACCCACGTCCCTGTGAATGGAAAGATGAAAAAACAAATTGTTATTAGAGAGATTAAAATCTAGTGGGATTCAGACATTCACATGCATGATAGAGTATTTTATAAACTTCAGTTACTTCACCCAGCCCCCATTAGTCTCGATTTATCTCCATTGAAGCTTCCTGATTTTTAAATGAGTTCCTCTCTGCCATATGGCAAAATTTCCTCTTCCTTTGTTCTCTGTCCCAGCTTTTTCCTAAGTCTCTTCCAGCTTCATCTCTCCAGCATTGCCAGAATGCACATGGTCTTCCAGGTAAATCTGGCAGGATTGGGTTTCCACTTTGTTACCAACACCCTTTGTGCGGATTTTGCTGCTGGAATTGATACAACAGTACCCTGGGCCAAATATTTAAGAAAACATATACTATGACTCTCAGTACTATTTGTTCATTTGTAAAATAATCCTTTTTCTTGTCCTAAGGACAGTACTATATTGTCCATAGTTCAAAAGCCCAAAGGCATAAGACTGAGTAAAGAAATTTTAAAAAATCAGCTATAGTCTCCATACTGGGGAGAACATAGCTACTACCATTCAAGTTTTGATCGTTCTCTCTCTCTCCACCCCTGTCACCTAACAGATCTAGGACTCAATGGTGTTTTCTTCTTTTCTGAACTTAATAGTCAAATGTGGACATTTTCCCGGTTTAATGAAGTTCTCCTTCATTAAAGGAGTGATCCAGTGATAGATTTAATTATGACTTATTTATGATTTACTTAATCACTCTCTTCTTATAGGTAGAGGCCATAGTATTCAAATAATACCTTTCCTCTAGATTCCCCTCTGCACCTTTATAGGACTTTGCTCTTTACTTGGAGTCACATAGTACTTCCTTCCTCACATTCTTTCCTAATCAGCCTTTCATCTTAAACCTTTGGGTGTTACAGAAAATGTACAAGGTATAGAGTCAGCTATTTTAATACTAGCTTGGGTGGGATTCGGCAAGTCACCTGCTCTGACCTCCCATGGGCTCTCTCATCTGTAAGATGGGGTACCTGTCCCTTCCCTTGTTATGGCACAGCACTGGTGCTGAGGACATGAGGTGGTGAACGTGAACTTGCTCTACGAATTATAAAAGCAGGAAGTCTTCTCTCCCTGTGCTTGACTTTTCTGACCCAAAGGCAACATCATTTTTTTTTTTTTTTAGTGGAGAAAGGCTGTATGAAGGTGCCGAAAAAGAACATTATTCAACTCCCTGACCTCCCAAAGGGTTTGTTAACAGTTAACCCCAACTCACTCCTTTCCCACAGTGACCTGATTATCTGGCTATTTAAAAATAAGGTTCCTTGGATGGCAAAAGGACAATTCTTAAATGTCTATTAGGAAGAGCAAAACTACTGATGAAAGAAAACTTAAGTTACGTCTTTCCAGTTACTTCTCTTATCTATCATAGACTATAACCTTACACTTGTAACAACAATATTAGCATAATAATTACGATGTATTAGGTACCTACAAAGTGATAGCTAGGTGGTTCCTATGTCAGCTTAAATCTTCGTAATCCTAAAAGTTATACATTGGAAACATATAACTTGAAAAATGACAAGTCCATCATTAGGCCAAAATCGCTTGAAAAGAGATCTAGAGTAGATCTTCAATATATCATACTTCATTAGAAAGAAACTAGATTTAGGAGATACCGAGGGCAAACCTAATGGCTAAGTGGAACTAACAAAAGAAAGAGGAGAAACAGAGTCGACCAGTGAGGACACCCTCTAGTGGGAAGCAGAGAGAGGGGACCCCCACCCTCAATGCCCTGTTAACCCCTCTGCCACTGTGCTGTGGTATCTGCTGAGGGACTGTCCTTCATTCCAAACCTGAGTGTGCTTAGATGGGGCCAGTGCCTTGATCACTTTTCTGAAAGTTCATTTTTTAAGCTCTACCAAGGTATGATTGATATATTGTAAGTGGTGCATGATTAAAGTGTAGAACTTGATAAATTTTGACACAAATCACCACAATACGTCAATGAGTACAACAATGAAGTCTTTTTCCTCTTTAAACTTCTCGTTCCCCTCTTTGCCTCTTCCCCACCTCTGGGCAATCACTATCTGCGTCATTATTGTTTAGCTCGCCTTTCCTAGAACTGCAAGTGCATGAAATCACATAGTGAGCATTGGTGTGTGTGTTCTTTCTTTCCTTTAATGCAACTGTTCAGAGATTTGAAGCATGTTGTATCAGTAGCTCACCCCCCCTTTTTTTTTTGTTCAGTGGTATTCATTGTATGGATATACCACAGTTTGTTTACCCATTCATCTGTTGATATCTAAGTTATCCATTGTTGCAAAATCAATTATCCCAAAATGCAGTGGCTTGAAACAAACATTCTTTATCTCCATTTCTGTGAACCAGAAATTTGGGAATAGCTTACCTGGGTGGTTTTGACTTGGGGTCTCTCATAAGATTGCTATCAAAATGTTGGCCAGGTCTAAAGTCATCTGAAAGCTTGACTAGAGCTAGAGGATTCACTTCCAGATGTCTTGGATCTACTATCAAGTACTGTGTCTTGTACTTACTTCTGTGTATTCATTAATGCGTGTCTCTGGCTTAGGTTGAGCTGTGATTATGGACATTCTTAAATCTCAGGCTAAGCTCATTGAACATTCGCTCCTTTCTACTACTCTTCTTCTGTATTAAGATGTGGGGAATCAGTGCAGGTATTTGAAGGGAATACTATGATGGCCTATGTAATAGGAGTCTGGTGGCACATTTTTTAGTATAATAGCCATTCCTCTAATGGGAAGTGCCAGAGAAGTTCAGGATTTTATTTTCTTGGTTTTATGCTTAAAGCATAATCTCTTTGGCAAGGGTCAGAATCTTAGCATCCAACCACACTCTTTTAAAATTCTTGAGTCTTAAAGACATGCTAAAAATGCAGGCTCCATTTATATAACAGTCTTTACAGATCTGGTAATGCTTGCTGTGTGGCACAGGCAGGCCATATTCTTCTCTCTGAGGCTTGGTTTCCCTATGTCCAAAATAAACAGTATTATCTAGCTAACTTCTGCACTCCTCCTGAGTTCTAGAATTAGAAGAAGGAGGTAGAATTACATATTGTAGAGGAATCACCAAAGTAGGAGTCTCATATGTCTGATCCCTGTATGTGACCCCTTCCCAAAACACAGTCATGGAACCACTGGCTTTGTGACTCGATGGTAATGTTTAATCTGGACAGACAGACATTTTCCTTGCCCTATGACTCTCCACTAGGATGTGGCAAGGCAGGGGCCCTGTTTCCGGAGCACCTGAGGCTGGAGAGGCTGGGAAAAAGGAGAAGTGGGTTAAACCTGTCATTGCACTTTTGCTCCTAACTCAAATGAGGACTAAGTGACATTTACTGAATAAATGCTGCTGACATACCAATAGTGCTCATCTTTTTAAACTCAGATCCTTTAAAATGTCTTTTTGCCCCGTTTATCTTATATATTTTGTATACTTTGCTGACTTTTATATTATCTAGTAGATATGATAAAAAATAATAGATGTTGTATTAACCAGGGTTCTCACTAGAATATCTGTAACATATATATTATTTCATATATGATATGCCCAGAATAAACATCTATTAATACAGAAACTTTATATATACATAAAGAGACTTATTAGAAGGAATTGTCTCATACAATTGTAGAGACTGAAGAAATCCAGAATCCGCAGAGCCAATGTCCTGTCTCAAGTACAAAGGCCAGAAGCTGTTGTAGCACAACAAAGAGCTGATGTTTCAGTTTGAGGGCCATAGGACAGAATTATCTCTTACTTAGGGGAAGGTGAACCTTTTGTTCTATTCAGATCTTCAACTGATTAAATGAGGCTCACCCACAATTGGCTTCACTCAGTCTACTGATTTAAATGTCAACCTCATCCAAAAATACCCTTACAGAAACACCCAGGATAATTTCACCAAATATCTAGGCACCCTGTGGCCCAGTCAAGTTGACACATAAAATTAACTATGGTAAGTATATTGACTATGCTTTTTTCCCTTTCAAACTATGCAAGAAATCCTCATTTCCCTAAATTCTTTTTAAGGCTGATCCAAGGGTATGTTCCAAAAGCATTGAGAATGGGAAGGAACCTCTATCTGAAAAGAAGGGAGCATCTTCCCAAAATTACCTTCCTTCATCTGACCACTGAATGTAGAATGGAACTCTTTAGTATACACCTTTATTATTTCAGACCTTGGCTGCTCCAAGTACCAGAAACACCTTTTCTAAATGCAATTTCTTTGTTCCTAGAGCAATGTATTATCATCTGTAATTCTCTCTCTCTCTCTGCCTTCTTCTAATATTTATTATATACTCTATGTTGACTAATAAAACTGTAAGGATGACATGAAAGGGTTTGTATTTTTTCTCTGTAGGCTTTTAAAATGTTCTCTATAGGGGCAGCAGGGTGGCTCAGTGGTTGAGTATCTTCCTTTGGCTCAGGTCGTGATCCCAGGGTTCTGGGGTTGAGTCCTTCATCCGGCTCTCTATAGGGAGCCTGGTTCTCCCTCTGCCTATGTCTCTGCCTCTCTCTCTCTGTCTCTCATGCATAAATAAAGATAAAATCTTTAAAATTTTTTAAAAAATTTTCTCTAAAGTGGCCTTGAAGTGTTGGCGAGTCCCCTGTGCTTTAAATTTTACATTAAAAAAAAAAAAAAAAAAAAAAAAAACAGAGGGCAGCCGGGGTGGCTCAGCAGTTTAGCGCTGCCTTTGGCCCAGGGTGTGATCCTGGGGACCTGGGATCGAGTCCCATGTCGGGCTCCCTGCATGGAGCCTGTGTCTCCCTCTGCCTGTGTCTCTGCCTCTCTTTCTCTTTCTCTCTGTCTCTCATGAATAAATAAATAAAATCTTAAAAAAATAATACAAATAAATTTAAAAAAAATTAAAAAACCAGAATTGTTGGTTTGAGTACTTGTGATAAATCACAGTGTGTTTCATAGCTCTCATTAAGGTAGTCTTATAGAGAATTTCTAAAATGATTTTAGAGGCCAGTTTGTAGCATTGTGTAACTGTATTTTGACCCAATGAGTTGTGTTTATTGGTGCATAATTTCAGCAAAGAATCCTCAAGTTTAAATGAAGGGGTTAAATACCAGAAACACCAGCCTTGCATTCCCTTGAGTTCTGTTAGTCATTATAAAAGTTAGTGCTCTTATATGGCACATTTTCCTTTATTATGTCCCTCCAATGAGTTTTAGTGGTCATTGTTCTCTCCTAAATCCCCTGCAAACTCACCAGCATCATTAACAACAAAAGATAGATGGAGCCTGCATCTGTGTATGATCATGATGGATTTCCCCCCTGTCGCAAGAGTTTCTCGAAGGGGCCTGCAGAAAATCAACTGGGCACTCAGAAAAAGAGAATCTAATTAAGTGTCCAGAACCAAGAATCATTTAGAGAAGGTTGTCCGTTTTATGATCTGGAGGGATGGGAGAAGGAAAAGAGCTCAGTATCTGCAATTAAAAAACAAAAATAAAAACAAGACAAAACCACACACACTTTCAAGGAAAAAGGAAAATCTAGGAGGAAGCGAAATCAAGTAGTGTTTATTAACCCCCCCCCCCCCAATCTGGATTACTATAGGGCCTTGGAGGGAGGTGGGGGGTGGGTTCCTGATGAATCCTTCCTTTACTTATTTTCACTATTCTGGTAAATTGGCGGTCACATACCAGGCACTGTGGGTAACAGAGACGTCTGAGGATGACTGCCAAGGCTAGCCTATACAAGGAAATATAAAGAAGGGTGCTGAGGACCCCTGGGTCCCCGGAGGGTTCCGCGGGGGAAGACGAGTCGAGTCTGAGGGCGCTCAGGCAAGACCTCGGGCAAGCGTGGGCACTGGCACACGGGGGCAGATTGAGCATCCAGGGTGCTCCGGGTCCGCTGTGGAGGAGAGCGGTGGATCCGGCGCCGGGTGTAGACCGAGAAGCTTAACGGGTCCTCCGGGTCCAGGAGCCGGTGCAGGCACGTGCGGAAGCTAGATTACCGTCGGGGGGCGAGCACCCTCCAACGGGAGGCAGAATCTGAATGCGCCAGATTTCTTTCCCTGCTTCACCAGGGGGGGTGCGGGAAGCCCTGGCCTTGCTGCCCCCCCCCATGGGGTCCACCCGGCCGCCTGCCTGTTGCTGCGCTCCCGCTCCCCCTCCTGCTTGGCTCCTGCTCCCGCTCCCCCTCCCCCTCCTCTCGCTCCCCCTCCCGCTCCGACCTTGCTGCTCCCCCACCCCTCCCCAGGTCCCCTGGGCCGCCTGCCTGTTGCTGCGCTCCCCCTCCCGCTCCCGCCCCCCCTCCAGCTCCCCATCCCGCTCCCGCTCCCGCTCCCGCTCCCCCTCCCGCTCCCGCTCCCGCCCCCCCTCCCGCTCCCGCTCCCGCCCCCCATCCAGCTCCCCATCCCGCTCCCCCTCCCGCCCCCCCTCCCGCTCCCCCTCCCGCTCCCGCTCCCCCTCCCGCTCCGGCTCCCGCCCCCCCTCCCGCTCCCCCTCCCGCTCCCCCTCCCGCTCTCCCTCCCGCTCCCGCCCCCCCCTCCCGCTCCCGCTCCGCTCCGGCTCCGGCTCCCGCTCCCCCTCCCGCTCCCCTCCCGCTCCCCTCCCGCTCCCGCTCCCGCTCCCCCCTCCCGCTCCCCTCCCCCTCCCCCTCCCGCTCCCCCTCCCCCTCCTGCTCCCTGCCCGCTCCCCATCCCGCTCCGGCTCCCGCCCCCCTCCCGCTCCCCCTCCCGCTCCCCCTCCCGCTCCCGCTCCCGCTCCCCCTCCCGCTCCCCTCCCCCTCCCCCTCCCGCTCCCCCTCCCCCTCCTGCTCCCTGCCCGCTCCCCATCCCGCTCCGGCTCCCGCCCCCCCTCCCGCTCCCCCTCCCGCTCCCCCTCCCGCTCCCGCTCCCCCTCCCGCTCCCCCTCCCGCTCCCGCTCCCCCTCCCCCTCCTGCTCCCTGCCCGCTCCCCATCCCGCTCCGGCTCCCGCCCCCCCCCCTCCCGCTCCCGCTCCCGCTCCGGCTCCGGCTCCCGCTCCCACACCCGCCGCGCTGCCCTGGCAGCGATCCCCGAGCTGCATGAGTCAGTTTTGCGCTGAACGTCGGCATAATGGAGGAAGGTGCTATTTTGGGATAACAGGCATATGATCAGCTCTTTTTTGGGCAGATTTCACAGGCCGCGATGTTTGCAGAATGAGTGACTTTCCAGAATGCCTCCGTTGCTGCTGGAGCACAGAGAACAATTTCACGAAGTCATTGTTGCCTCCCAGCAGAAAGAGGTTTCGCATTTGACATTGGCAGCGCGTGAATTGCGTTAACAACAGGACTGGCTCAGAGCGGCTTAATGGAAGATGCTTCTGTGTGGTTCATAAGCTACATCCCGGGGTCTTTTCAGTGGTAGAAATGGAGGTGGAGACTAATTTGGAAGGTGTGGAGACAGGCTCTCCAGCATCAGAAGGTCAATGGAATCTTGGAACCCTAAAGGAAAAGGACTCCCCGTCTGTTCCCCCTCCCCTTTCCCTGGCTACGTCATTTGCTTCCCTGGCCTCCTCCTTCCCAAGCCAAAATGTGAGCTTCCAGCAGAGAATGGTTATTAAGAGGGGATGTGCTAGGATTACAACCAATTTGACTTTTTCTTACACATATTATCACTATTACTTGCAATAAGCATATATTCTTTTGGCAATATGCCCCAGCCAATAAAATATTTCATAGGAAGATAAAAATGCTACGTACCTGTGTCTTGACTTCTAGGATTGTAAAGTTTGGGGACCAGCTTCTTCCTAAATATAGACAATATGAGGCTATGGATACAGTGGTTCTTAATCGTACTTCCAGGGAATGTACACTCCGGTGGCATGTTCCGTTTCGTGAGTTGAGCCAACCGTACTTGGGAAGAGCTTTTGGATTCAGTCTTGAATCGAGTGGAAAGATCGAAGGTGACCATAATGAAGTCCCTACCTTCAGAGACATTTTAAACCCCTGTATTCCATAGAGGTTGCTCGACCCTTCAGTCTTCTCCCACCCCTGGAAATTTCATCAGTCATATAATTTGGACTATTACTTTTGCAATTTTTCCCAAATATTTCTCTGTCGCTAAAACATTTTTTTTGATAAATTTAAGATATTTATGTCTAAATATCTGCTGGAGCTCTCTACTTGAATTCCCACAGGCAACATGCACATGTGTTCCCACATCCAAATGCAACATGTTCACCTTGAACCACCCATGTACCTGTCCCCATTAGAAACAAAAGTGAACACAATCAATTTGATGCTTGTCTTACTGTCTGTGGTAAATGGCACCTGTCCTCTTGTTGCCTAAGCCAGGACCCTCATATCTGTCCCTTTTTTTTTTTTTTTTTGCACGCTTCATATCTATTTCTTTCTTAAAACCGATGTACTCTGCTTCCTAGTTGCCTTTAGATCCCTTTGCATCCCTCAGCTGGGTGCTGCTCAGTTCAGGGCCTTATCATTTCCCTTCTGAAAACTGTCATAGAAGTTCTGTTGGCCGCACACCTTCAGTCTTGTTCCTCCCCAGTCACTATTTCCACACACAACTTTCTAGAATACACATATGATTCACAGTTTCCCTTTCATAACCTTCCAATAAGTCCCTGCTACATGACCCGTAGGATCAAGTCCAAACTCATTTGCATGCCATATGCATCTCAGTAATGGAAAGCGTGGGGTCTGGAGTCGGACAGATCTGAGTTCAAATCTTGGCTCTGCCACTTACCAACTGCGTGATATTGAGTATCTTTTCTTGGTCTCAGTAAGCTCTACCTGCTTCTCCTTTATCTCTGGGTGTTTCCCTTCTCGCTGCCTTGAAGTGAGGTGTGCCCAAGCCACCTGCTCCACTAAAGAAATGGAAGTGGAAGTGATATATTTCACTTCCACGTGGAGCAGTCGGTTGCTGGCACTGGCCTCTCCCGCCCTCTTCTTCCTCCAATGAATGTGCAAACACATGCTGATACGAAGATGCTCTAAGGACTAAGTACGGAAAGCCAAACCAACACAGGTAGGGACGGCTGCCTGGGGAATGACCCAGATCCCAACAGACTAGGTGTGAATGAGAAATAAACATTCCCAGGGATGAAGCAACTGAGATCTGAGAGTTGTTACCTCAGCACAGCTGAGCCTAAACTGACTGCTTACCTATGGCGATGAGGATTGTGTAATGTGTGACGGCGTCTGCCCTGGTGCTGGACACAAAGCAAGTGTTCAGGTAATGGGAGCAGTGATCACGGCTATCTTTCCAGCTTTCCCGACAAGGTCCTTTCTCTTCTTCCCATTTGTTAAAATTGGTGTACTTTATCCCAAAGGCACCTGCCCACTTGGTGTTTCACCGGGCATCTTTGGACATCCTGATTACTCTGCATGCACTGGCTGCCACGATCCTGCTCCTCTGATGAAATTGATTCAACCCTCCAAAGCCGACTTAACTTTGACCCTATGGAGGCTTTCCTCAAGCCTGCTCTACCCACACGGCAGAGGGATCGGTTGGGCTTCTCTGCAGAGGACCTCTCCTCTGCACTTCCACACTACACTGGTCTCATTCCGTCTGTCCCTCCTGCTGGATGTGGACTTTCTGAGAAAAAGACCGTCTGGTTCACCTCTACAGTCCTCAGGACCTAGAACCGTGTCTAGGGATTTAGTAAAAATATTTAATAAAATGTAAAAATGAACGAATGCACTCCCAAAACTAGTGAGGAAATAAGACAGACAATTCTGCTATAAAATAACAAGTGACTGGAATGGGGTAAAAATGCTCTCGTTTTCCTGAAGCCCCTCTGTTCTCCATTTCTTTTCACACTCATCACACTTTTGACTTCGTACCCATTGGCTGGTCTAACGTTCTTACTTTACAGACGAGGAGAACAAATCCAAGGAGAGGGCACAGGTGGCACAGCGTGATAGTGGCCGACTCTGGGGCAGAAATAAGATATTATTGCCCTGTAACAACTAACCCTGTGAAAGGGCCAGGGAATCCACAATATGTGTATTTGTGAGCTCACTCACAGGTGAGTGGAAATAAAGTCCTGAGGTTATTGTAGTGGGTTAAGTGATTGCCCCCCCCCCAAATATATGTCTAAGTCTTAACCCCCACACCAGCAAATGTGACTTTATTTGAAAAAAGAATCTCTGCAACTGTAATTCTTGAGATGCCATCTAATGAGATTATCTGGATGGGCCTTTAATCCAATGACAAGTGTCCTTATAAGAGACACAGAGAGGAGAAGAGGCAAGGGAGTTTCTCCCCTAGAGCTCTGGAGGGAGCACAGCCCTGCAGATACCTTGATTTGGGGCTCTTAGCCTCTGGACTTGAACTATTGTTTCAAGTTACAGCAGCCCTAGGAAACTAATACAAGTATCATTTGAAGAATAAATATGCACCCGCCCCCCCACCCCCCCAGCCTATTCCTTTCCAGTTATAATTCTATGGTAGTCTTTGAGAAAAACTTTAGTCTTTCTTATTTAAAAAAAAAAAAAAAAAAGTTTTTTTTTCTTTTTCCTTCTTTTTTCCCCTTTCCCTCCAATTACAGTGAGGAATTCTTTTCAGCCCTCAATCCCGTAAGCCAATTCTATAAGAAATCTGATTTTTTTTTTCTCCACTGAAGTTGAAGCTACAGTACCCCCATTCGTAGGCCTTTCCCCCTGCAGCACATGTTAATGGGAAACATGACAAAATGTTGCATGTCCTCTCACTTTTGAGCCTCTGAGATACTTGTGGTACTGGGTAAAACTCCCTTTTCTCCATAGAAGTCATGATCCTTGTCTTATGGATTTCACCAAGTGGCAGTCACGGTCAGATGAAAGAAAGAATTTGTAGTAGTTCTGTAAACTGTGAGGTGCTATGTGGGGATGATGTCATTAATGTTATAGCTGTTGATCAATATGTACAAAGTACACAATATATGAAATCTGAAAGTATTTATTTACTACAAGGCCACCTCTGACTGATGCTCAGGCCACTTTTATACTAGACTTTGCTGCCATCTTGTGGTCTTTCAGGTAATTGTCAGTGTTCTTCGTTTTTATGGTCCATCGTTTTAGATAGGAGTTTTCTAAAGTTTCAGAGATTTGCTTAACAGTGATTTTCCCTTCCTTCTTTTCATGTTCTTATTTGACAGATGATAGGAGACTAGGCTTGGAAATATCATTTGAAAAATCATGGCAGATAACTCTAGAGATGAAAAGACTCAGGCTGGTCAGAGAGACAGTGGATAGTGTTGTGGACTTTAGACAGAGGGAAGTACTTTTCCCACCCAGGGGGAGTCCACCAAGAACTGTTGTTGGAACACCAACATTTCTTGCATATAAAGTAAGAGTTCCTATCTTCCTGGCTTCCCCACAGACAGGCAGTTACACCACCTCCTGCTAGCCTATTTGGCCGGGTATCTCCTCCATTTCTTTCGTAATCTCTATCTTCATGGCTTTTGTGCATTTCTGGTCCTTGATAATTCTTGTCTGGTCCATTTCAATACCCAGTGTCTCTATGTCCATAATCTCCCCTCTTGCTTTCCTCTTGCGTGCAGCTCTAGATGAACTCTCCTGAAGCACTCTAGAAGCATACAGAATGGTGAATAGGAGTAAGATTTGGAGCCAGACTGCTGGCTCTATCATCAGCGTGGTTCTAACTGGATACCCTGGGGCAGATGGCTTAAGCACACTGCATTTCATTTTCCTCATCTGTGTGGTGACAATGCTCCTGGGACCTCCATCATATGTTTGTGACAAAGGTTAAATGAGCAAATCCACATCAACACGTATTTAGTTAGTGTTCAATTAATATTTGCTATTATTAGTCCTCCCTACTGGAGTGGGAATTCCTCAAATACAACACTGTCTTTCACTTGTGTCTGCATCTTCAAATTCATGTATCACTGTTACTTTGTAGTCATTTGAGGATATTTTTGGTTACATAGGCAAAGAAGCACTAAGCTTTTGATGGTACATTCAGTTCACTTCTTGGAACTCACGTTACACTATCCAAAAAAGTGCCTAAGGCTACACTGCAATTTTCAAAAAGTCTACAGGAAAATTTAAAACTTGCTGTATTTATAGCTAATAAACAGCTATTCACATTTATTGAGCATCTACTATGTGATAAGTTATGTTCCAAATGCTTTAAATGGAAAGCCATACCTAATACAAACCATTGAGGTTGGTACTATTGTCAGCCTTCCTGTCTTATAAGGGGAAATGAAGGCGTGGGGAATCCCACAACATAGAAGAAGAGACTAGGTTAGAACCAATGGCGTCTGTCTCCAGAGTTCACACTCTTATGTCAATTCTGTGCCATAAATACATCTTTCTTCTTTAATGCCTGGTCTCAACTCTGGGGTATTGTTTCTGAACATCAAAACACAGAAAACATTAAATTCCAAACCCAGCGCCACATGAAGCCCTGAGCTCTGCACTGGATTCATGCAGCACCAGGCCTCGACTTACCGTGGCCTTGTCTGTGAGCAGTGCTGTCCGTCATAATGAACTATGGTCACTGGCTTCTGTTGTATGTAGATTGTTCTAAGTGTGGAGATGATCTGGAGGCCACAGGCACCAAGGAATTCTAAGTTTGTTGCAGTAGGTGCAACGATTCCATTCCAATCGCATTTGTCTGACGTACCACAAACCACCTGCTGCTCCAACTACTGTTAGAAAGGTTTCCTCAAAATTCATGCTGGAAAAAAAAATGCATTCCCTGAGGAAAGGGGAGCAGCCTGTGTTTACCGATGTTCCAATGAGACTGAACAAGGGTGAGTTTCAGACTTGGTCCCATTGTCCTGATTTTTTTTTTTTACCCATAGGTACCGATTTTGATAGTCTAGCCAAATATCTATCCCATGAATAATTATTAAGCGTTTTCTAAATTCAAGGGATATTAAGCTGTTATAGAGTTGGTGTCTTCCCCAAGCATTCCTTAAGGGAAATCCTAGCTGCCTGATACGCCTTACTGCACATAATAGTTCTCTCATTTATTCATGCATTTAGTTTATTCTAAGCTGTGTATGATCAAAGACTATACAGAAGATGGTGCCAGGTGTCACCAGGAATATTAAATATGTTAAATGCATTTTGTTTTATTTTTTTCTTTAGAAAGAGCACACATAAATGGGGGAGAGGGGCAGAGGGAGAGAGAGAGGGAGAATCCTAAACAGGCTTCATGCTGGGCATTAGGCTCCATCTTACAACACTGAGACCATGTCCTGAGCCAAAACCAAGAGTTAGATACTTAACTAACTGAGCCACTGAGGCACCCTCCCTTTTGTGTGTGTGTGTGTTTTTTTTTACATGTTCTTGCTATTCATTGATCACTACCTCATTCCTTCACTTTACCCAAGTCTCACTGACATGAGACTATGAATGCAGCCAAATTTTGTTGAGGCTTTGGGGGAACAGGAGAGGTTTATTTTTTGATTTTTAAAATATTTTATTTATTTATTCGTGAGAGACACAGAGAGAGAGAGGCAGAGACATAAGCAGAGAGAGAAGCAGGCTCCCTAGGGGGAGCCTGATATAGGACTTGATCCTGGGACCCTGGGATCATGACCTGAGCCAAAGACAGAGGCCCAACCACTGAGCCACCCAGGTGCCCCTTTTTTACACCCATTCTTGCTACTCACTGGTCACTACCTCATTCCTTCACCTTACCCAAGTATCACTGACATGAGACTAAGAATGCAGCCAGATTTTGTTGAGAATTTGGGGGAATGGGAGAGGTTTATATTCACAGATTACTTTCAACAACTCACCACATGGAATTTCTCATTGGCCTCTTTTGTCTTCAAGATTTAATTAAACACCATGTGATATTGGGACTCTGCAGTAGTCTGAATATCTGTCCTCCTCTCCCTACCCACCCACCCACCCAAACTCATGTTGGAAACCTAGAGTCCAAGGTGATGCTAAAAGGAAATGGGGCCTTTGGGGAGTGATTATGTCCTGAGTGTGGCACCCTCATGAATCAGATCAGTGCTCTTTTTTTTTTTTTTTTTAAGATTTTATTTATTTATTTATTTATGAGAGAGAGAGAGAGAGAGAGAGAGAGAGACACGGAGACACAAGCAGAGGGAGAAGCAGGCTCCATGCAGGGAGCCGACATGGGACCCCCGGGCCTCCAGGATCACACCTGGGCTGAAGGCGGTGCTAAACAGCTGAGCCACCTGGGCTGCCCAGATCAGTGCTCTTATAAAAGCGACCCCAGAGAGCTCCCTCCTCCCTTCAGTCATGTGAGAACACAGGGAGAAGGCACCAGCTGTGAACCAGGAAGTGGGTCTTCCCCAGAACTCAGCCTTGGTGGCCCCTGATCTTACACTTCCTAATCTCCAGAGAACTCAGAGAAATAATTTCCTGTTTTCTATAAGCTTCCCAATCTGTGGTATTTTGTTTATATTGAAACCTGGGCTAAGACGGTCACTATTCTTTCTTTTTGTGTCTTCTCCTCTTCACTCCTTTAGGACCCCTATCCTCAGTTGCCTTTGGAGGTATAATCCTAATAAAAATGGAAGTTGTCTTCTTAAGAAAACTTTTCTTCTGGTTAAACTAACTGACATTTCCCCCTGCCATATACAGAAAATTTGAACTTTGAAAAATGCAGGCACACTAAATGGTAACCATCTGTTAATTGTTAATAATGGTAACCAAACACATCTATCTTGTTATACACGATTTTTAGGCTTGAGATGAATTAATTCATTTAATCCTTGTAACAACTCTATGAGATACATACCCTTAGCATCCTTCTTTTCTCAGATAACAAAACTGAGGGATGGAGAGGTTAGAATTCCAAACGAGGCGGTCTATTCCAAAGTCTGCTCTTAAGGTATCCTACCTATCGCTGTATTTATCTATTGATAATAGCAGAGTTAGGTATTGAACAATTATGTAGTTTTCCTCCCTCTTGTTAAGGTATTTTACTTATCATTATATTTATCTATTAATAGCAGAGTTAAGTATTGAACAATTATGTAGTTTCTCTCTTTGTTTCAAGATACTAATGACATATTCATGCTAATAAAACACCATCTATGTCCTCTATCTGGATGTTATTGTATTCACACATTTGAACTTGCCACGTCCTATTCAGGATGCCATTCTTGAACATTATCATTCTTCTTTGGGTTTGTCTTCATTTTTCCTCTTTAGAAAGTAATAAAAATGGAAAATAACCCAATAGTCTCTAATATCAAACCACTGACTGCAACCGGAAGCAAGCTAGGGGGAAGATGGGATTGCATGTACAAAGTCATAATTGTACTAGTAAGTACTGAATGTGTACTGTGAGGCTGTGAGCTTGGGGCAGTGTGTAAAGAACATGGCAAAGCTTCAAATTCTAGAATCATATAATCTTGAGATGGGAGCGACCTCAAAGTATGGGCTGTTTAATCACTCATCAGATGCTTGAATAATGTCTATTTTATCATTTTCAGTTTATGCCACCTCTTGACATATTTCATGAATTCGGGATAGGTCTAACTTTGTTATTTTGAACTGAAATCTCTTTACTTTCAATGTCAATCACAGGTCCCAGTTCTAAAACTCCTGGGATCGCATAAACAAGTCCAACCCACATACATACGGCATGCAAAGTCCACTGATATGTCCCGCATGGATCTTCAGTTCTCAAGATCCTTGGAGGGTTTCTTTCTTTTTTCTTTTTAAAAATTTTTATTTATTTATTCATGAGAGACACAGAGAAAGAGAGGCAGAGACACAGGCAGAGGGAGAAACAGGCTCCATGCGGGGAGCCCGACGTGGGACTCGATCCTGGGACTCCAGGATCATGCCGTGGGCTGAAGGCAGACGCTAAACCGCTGAGCCACCCAGGTGTCCCCCTTGGAGTGTTTCTGTGACAGGACTTTTAGTGTCCTTATTACCCTGGTTCTTTACCGTGAACTTCCTTCCTGTGGAGAACACCGTGTCCTCGAGTATGTCAGCTAAACAGCATGGGTTTCAGTGCAGGAGCTCTGTGTGAGTGTTTGATGGAGAGTGTTTAAAATAAGAATTTAGTGAACAAAAGAGACAGTTGTTTGCAAGAAAAGGTTAGTGGATAGAACATAGTAAGCCTCTTACGGGTAGTGTTGCTATCACCCAAAATGTATTTCATTTCCCCAAATTTGTATACTATTTGACATAATGAATGGTACACCTATTTGCTGATGGCAATATGTTCTATTGAAAGTAATATATATTGAAAGCCACTTATTTATCCCATTGTGACAAGATGGCCTATGTAAATTTTGTTTGTCTAGTCCATAAGAGCCACGTCCAGTACAATTCTAGTTCATCGTTTTGGTGGACTTTTATGAAATAAAAATGCATACATTCTTTGTTTATTATTGTTTAATAAAAGTAAAATTCTAAATGGACAAAACACATGAATTTTAAATACATCCATTAATATAATGAAGAATAATCTTTTTTTTTAGGGGGAGGGGCAGAGGGAGAGGGAAAGAGAGAATCCTAAACAGGCTCCATGCTGAGCATGGAGCCCAACATGGGGCTTGATCTCACAACACTGAGATCACAGACCCAAGCTGAAATTAAGAGTTGATCCTCTAACCAAATGAAACACCGAGCCACTCCATAATGAATACTAGTCTTAAATCACTGACATTTCACAAAAGGAACCTATGTAACTAGCATATTAATCAAGACATATAACATTTCTAACACTCAAGACAACTTTTTCATGCCCCCTTCCAGTCAGTTACCCACTTTTCCATATACAACCCATCTTCCAATTTTTTAAAATCATAGATTAGATAGATCTTGAATTTCATGTAAATGGAATCATACAGATAAACAATTTTGTATCTGACTTCTTTCATTCAACATAGTATTTTTTAAAAGGCTTTATTTTCAAGCAATCTCTACACCCAATATGGTGCTTGAGTGCACAACCTTGATGTCAACAAGTCACATGCTCTACCAACTGAGCCAGCTAGGTGCCCTCCATAATATTTTTGAGATTCATCCATGTTATTGTATCAGTAGTTTATTCTTTTTTAACTTTGGGGTACTGTTCTATTATATATATGTATATCCCACAATTTATTAATCCATTTTTATTTTGTTAGACATTTCAGTTATTCCCAGTTTTTGATTATTTGGAATAGAGCTGATAGAAATGCTCATGTACAAATATTTCTGTGCTGTGTTTTCACTTGTGTAAAAACCTAGGAGTGGAAGTGTCAGGTCATAGTGTAAATGTATGCTTAACTTTATAACAAGCTGCCAAACAGCTTTCTAAATAATCAAACACTGTTGTGAGTGATTTTTAAAAGTATTATTTTCCAATCATTTGCAAACACACTTGCAATGTATGAGAGTTCCAGTCGGTCCACATCCTCACCGAACACCAATATATAGTGTTTTCAGCCTTTTAAAATTGGAGTAGCTCTTATCATTATTTTAATTTGCATTCTCTGATGACAAATGATGTTGAAAACCTTTTCATGTGCTTATTGGCCATATGTATATTTTTGTTTTTGAAGTGACTTCAAATATTTTGCATATTTTAAGATTTTGATTGTCTTTCTATTATTGATTTGATTTGTAGATCACATTTGTAGAACTGGTAACCATGAATCTTTCAGTCTCTATAGATTTGTCTATTCTGGGCATGTCATATTAAAGGAACCATCAATATCTGTTCTTTCATGAAGTTTCTTTCATTTAGCATAACATTCTCAAGGTTTGCTCATGTTGTAGCATGGATCGATACTTCATTCCTTTTTGTGACTGAATATTCCATCATATGAGACACTACATTTTGTTTAACCATTTTTTAAAAATTTTGCTATATCTAATTTGCTAGAATTTTATTAATGATTTTTTTGCATCTATGTTTATGAGGATATTGATTTGCATTTTCTTTTCATTAATAGTTTTGTCAGTTTGGGAGAAGTTTTTCTTTTTCCACTCTTCAAACTTATGAAAGATATTATTCAAGATTAGTAGTCTTCCTTCCTAAATAGTATTCTTCTTTCCTAAGTGTTTGATAGAGTTTAGCACTGAAATCACCTGGCTTGTGTGAAGGTTTCTCTGTTGGAAGATTTTTATTTACAAATTAAAATTCTTTTTTTTTTTTTTTTTTTTTTTTTTTTATTTATTTTTTTTTATTGGTGTTCAATTTACTAACATACAGAATAACACCCAGTGCCCGTCACCCATTCACTCCCACCCCCCGCCCTCCTCCCCTTCTACCACCCCTAGTTCGTTTCCCAGAGTTAGCAGTCTTTATGTTCTGTCTCCCTTTCTGATATTTCCCACACATTTCTTCTCCCTTCCCTTATTTTCCCTTTCACTATTATTTATATTCCCCAAATGAATGAGAACATATAATGTTTGTCCTTCTCCGACTGACTTACTTCACTCAGCATAATACCCTCCAGTTCCATCCACGTTGAAGCAAATGGTGGGTATTTGTCATTTCTAATAGCTGAGTAATATTCCATTGTATACATAAACCACATCTTCTTTATCCATTCATCTTTCGTTGGACACCGAGGCTCCTTCCACAGTTTGGCTATCGTGGCCATTGCTGCTAGAAACATCGGGGTGCAGGTGTCCCAGCGTTTCATTGCATTTGTATCTTTGGGGTAAATCCCCAACAGTGCAATTGCTGGGTCGTAGGGCAGGTATATTTTTAACTGTTTGAGGAACCTCCACACAGTTTTCCACAGTGGCTGCACCAGTTCACATTCCCACCAACAGTGTAAGAGGGTTCCCTTTTCTCCACATCCTCTCCAACATTTGTTGTTTCCTGCCTTGTTAATTTTTCCCATTCTCACTGGTGTGAGGTGGTATCTCATTGTGGTTTTGATTTGTATTTCCCTGATGGCAAGTGATGCAGAGCATTTTCTCATGTGCATGTTGGCCATGTCTATGTCTTCTTCTGTGAGATTTCTGTTCATGTCTTTTGCCCATTTCATGATTGGATTGTTTGTTTCTTTGGTGTTGAGTTTAATAAGTTCTTTATAGATCTTGGAAACTAGCCCTTTATCTGATATGTCATTTGCAAATATCTTCTCCCATTCTGTAGGTTGTCTTTGAGTTTTGTTGACTGTATCCTTTGCTGTGCAAAAGCTTCTTATCTTGATGAAGTCCCAATAGTTCATTTTTGCTTTTGTTTCTTTTGCCTTCGTGGATGTATCTTGCAAGAAGTTACTGTGGCCGAGTTCAAAAAGGGTGTTGCCTGTGTTCTTCTCTAGGATTTTGATGGAATCTTGCCTCACATTTAGATCTTTCATCCATTTTGAGTTTATCTTTGTGTATGGTGAAAGAGAGTGGTCTAGTTTCATTCTTCTGCATGTGGATGTCCAATTTTCCCAGCACCATTTATTGAAGAGACTGTCTTTCTTCCAATGGATAGTCTTTCCTCCTTTATCGAATATTAGTTGCCCATAAAGTTCAGGGTCCACTTCTGGATTCTCTATTCTGTTCCACTGATCTATGTGTCTGTTTTTGTGCCAGTACCACACTGTCTTGATGACCACAGCTTTGTAGTACAACCTGAAATCTGGCATTGTGATGCCCCCAGATATGGTTTTCTTTTTTAAAATTCCCCTGGCTATTCGGGGTCTTTTCTGATTCCACACAAATCTTAAAATAATTTGTTCTAACTCTCTGAAGAAAGTCCATGGTATTTTGATAGGGATTGCATTAAACGTGTATATTGCCCTGGGTAACATTGACATTTTCACAATATTAATTCTGCCAATCCATGAGCATGGAATATTTTTCCATCTCTTTGTGTCTTCCTCAATTTCTTTCAGAAGTGTTCTATAGTTTTGAGGGTATAGATCCTTTACATCTTTGGTGAGGTTTATTCCTAGGTATCTTATGCTTTTGGGTGCAATTGTAAATGGGATTGACTCCTTAATTTCTCTTTCTTCAGTCTCATTGTTAGTGTATAGAAATGCCACTGACTTCTGGGCATTGATTTTGTATCCTGCCACGCTACCGAATTGCTGTATGAGTTCTAGCAATCTTGGGGTGGAGACTTTTGGGTTTTCTATGTAGAGTATCATGTCATCGGCGAAGAGGGCGAGTTTGACTTCTTCTCTGCCAATTTGAATGCCTTTAATGTCTTTTTGTTGTCTGATTGCTGAGGCTAGGACTTCCAGTACTATGTTGAACAGCAGTGGTGAGAGTGGACATCCCTGTCTTGTTCCTGATCTTAGGGGAAAGGCTCCCAGTGCTTCCCCATTGAGAATGATATTTGCTGTGGGCTTTTCATAGATGGCTTTTAAGATGTCGAGGAATGTTCCCTCTATCCCTACACTCTGAAGAGTTTTGATCAGGAATGGATGCTGTATTTTGTCAAATGCTTTCTCTGCATCCAGTGAGAGGATCATATGGTTCTTGGTTTTTCTCTTGCTGATATGATGAATCACATTGATTGTTTTACGGGTGTTGAACCAGCCTTGTGTCCCAGGGATAAATCCTACTTGGTCATGGTGAATAATTTTCTTAATGTACTGTTGGATCCTATTGGCCAGTATCTTGTTGAGAATTTTTGCATCCATGTTCATCAGGGATATTGGTCTGTAATTCTCCTTTTTGGCGGGGTCTTTGTCTGGCTTTGGAATTAAGGTGATGCTGGCTTCATAGAATGAATTTGGAAGTACTCCATCTCTTTCTATCTTTCCAAACAGCTTTAGGAGAATAGGTATGATTTCTTCTTTAAACGTTTGATAAAATTCTCCTGGGAAGCCATCTGGCCCTGGACTCTTGTGTCTTGGGAGGTTTTTGATGACTGCTTCAATTTCCTCCCTGGTTATTGGTCTGTTCAGGTTTTCTATTTCTTCCTGTTCCAGTTTTGGTAGTTTGTGGCTTTCCAGGAATGCGTCCATTTCTTCTAGATTGCCTAATTTATTGGCGTATAGCTGTTCATAATAGGTTTTTAAAATCGTTTGTATTTCCTTGGTGTTGGTAGTGATCTCTCCTTTCTCATTCATGATTTTATTAATTTGAGTCTTCTCTCTCTTCTTTTTAATAAGGCTGGCTAATGGTTTATCTATCTTATTAATTCTTTCAAAGAACCAACTCCTGGTTCTGTTGATCTGTTCCACAGTTCTTCTGGTCTCGATTTCGTTGAGTTCTGCTCGAATCTTTATTAGCTCCCTTCTTCTCTTGGGTGTAGGATCTATTTGCTGTTTTTTCTCTAGCTCCTTTATGTGTAAGGTTAGCTTTTGTATTTGAGTTCTTTCCAGTTTTTGAATGGATGCTTGTATTGCGATGTATTTCCCCCTTAGGACTGCTTTTGCTGCATCCCAAAGATTTTGAACGGTTGTATCTTCATTCTCATTAGTTTCCATGAATCTTTTTAATTCTTCCTTAATTTCCTGGTTGACCCTTTTATCTTTTAGCAGGATGGTCCTTAACCTCCATGTGTTTGAGGTCCTTCCAAACTTCTTGTTGTGATTTAGTTCTAATTTCAAGGCATTATGGTCCGAGAATGTGCAGGGGACAATCCCAATCTTTTGGTATCGGTTCAGACCCGATTTGTGACCCAATATGTGGTCTATTCTGGAGAAAGTTCCATGTGCGCTTGAGAAGAATGTGTATTCAGTTGAGTTTGGATGTAAAGTTCTGTAGATATCTGTGAAATCCATCTGGTCCAGTGTATCATTTAAAGCTCTCGTTTCTTTGGAGATGTTTTGCTTAGAAGACCTATCGAGTATAGAAAGAGCTAGATTGAAGTCACCAAGTATAAGTGTATTATTATCTAAGTATTTCTTCACTTTGGTTAATAATTGATTTATATATTTGGCAGCTCCCACATTTGGAGCATATATATTGAGGATTGTTAAGTCCTCTTGTTGAATAGATCCTTTAAGTATGATATAGTGTCCCTCTTCATCTCTCACTACAGTCTTTGGGGTAAATTTTAGTTTATCTGATATAAGGATGGCTACCCCTGCTTTCTTTTGAGGACCATTCGAATGGTAAATGGTTCTCCAACCTTTTATTTTCAGGCTGTAGGTGTCCTTCTGTCTAAAATGAGTCTCTTGTAGACAGCAAATAGATGGGTCCTGCTTTTTTATCCAGTCTGAAACCCTGCGCCTTTTGATGGGGTCATTAAGCCCGTTCACATTCAGAGTTACTATTGAGAGATATGAGTTTAGTGTCATCATGATATCTATTCAGTCTTTGTTTTTGTGGACTGTTCCACTGAACTTCTTCTTAAAGGGGAATTTTAAGAGGCCCCCTTAAAATTTCTTGCAGAGCTGGTTTGGAGGTCACATATTCTTTTAGTTGCTGCCTGTCTTGGAAGCTCTTTATCTCTCCTTCCATTTTGAATGAGAGCCTTGCTGGATAAAGTATTCTTGGTTGCATGTTCTTTTCATTTAGGACCCTGAATATATCCTGCCAGCCCTTTCTGGCCTGCCAGGTCTCTGTGGAGAGGTCTGCTGTTACCCTAATACTCCTCCCCATAAAAGTCAGGGATTTCTTGTCTCTTGCTGCTTTAAGGATCTTCTCCTTATCTTTGGAATTTGCAAGCTTCACAATTAAATGTCGAGGTGTTGAACGGTTTTTATTGATTTTAGGGGGGGATCTCTCTATTTCCTGGATCTGAATGCCTGTTTCCCTTCCCAGATTAGGAAAGTTTTCAGCTAGAATTTGTTCAAATACATATTCTGGCCCTCTGTCCTTTTCGGCGCCCTCGGGAACCCCAATTAAACGTAGGTTTTTCTTCCTCAGGCTGTCGTTTATTTCCCTTAATCTATCTTCATGGTCTTTTAATTGTTTGTCTCTTTTTTCCTCAGTTTCCCTCTTTGCTGTCAACTTGTCTTCTAGGTCACTCACTCGTTCTTCCACCTCGTTAACCCTCGTCGTTAGGACTTCTAGTTTGGATTGCATCTCATTCAATTGGTTTTTAATTTCTGCCTGATTAGCTCTAAATTCTGCAGTCATGAAGTCTCTTGAGTCCTTTATACTTTTTTCTAGAGCCACCAGTAGCTGTATAATAGTGCTTCTGAATTGGCTTTCCGACATTGAATTGTAATCCAGATTTTGTAACTCTGTGGGAGAGAGGACTGTTTCTGATTCTTTCTTTTGAGGTGAGGTTTTCCTTCTAGTCATTTTGCTCAGTGCAGAGTGGCCAAAAGCAAGTTGTATTGGGAAAAAGAGAAAAAGAGAGGAGAGAAAGAAGGAAAGAAAAGAGAAAGAGAAAAAAAAGGGAAGAAAAAGAAAGAAAAACGAAAAAAAAAAAAAAAAAAAGAAAAAGAGAAAGAAAAAGAAAGGAGAAAAAAAGGGGGTGGGGGAAGGAAACAAATCAAAAAGCAAAACAAAACAAAACAAAACAAAACAAAAAAAAAAAAAAAGGAAGAACCACCGGGGAGTATCTTCTGATTCTGTGTACTTTAAGTCCCTTGGCTTCCCCTGGAAGTTGTCCGTCTAGCTGATCTTCTGGGGGAGGGGCCTGTTGTGCTGATTCTCAGGTGTTAGCAGTTGGGGGAGCTGCTGTGCCCCTGCCTGGTGCAGGGCTCGGTGGGGGTTGTTTGCCCCGTGAGGCCGCAGGAGGAACAGCCCCAGTGGCGGGGCAGCTCTGGAGCCCTGGATTCAGCTCCGGCAGGAACTCCGTCTGCAGGGCCTGGAGGCTCCGGGGCGGGGCCGCTGATGTGCTCAGCTGGGGCAGGAGCGTCCTCGCTGTCCTGGGCCCTCCCGGCCTCTGCCTGTCCCGGGGGAGGCGGGATCCTGGGCTGTGTCCCGGCGCCCTGTGCTCCGGGGCCTGCGCTGGTGGATTCGCGCTCCCGGGCCGCGCAACCCCCTCCGCGGAGCTGCCGCCCGAGCCCCTCCGAGCTGCTCCTGGAACCGCGCAGGCCCCTCCGCACGGAGCCTCTTCTTCTGCCCGAGCCCCTCCGAGCTGCTCCCGGGGCCCCGCAGCCCCCTCCGCGGAGCCGCCCCCGAGCCCCTCCAGCTGCTCCGGGTCCCGCCGGGTCCCGCCGTGCGCGCTGCAGCCCTTAGGGAGCTCGGCGCACTCTTCTGGGCGCGCAGTTGCTGTTACTGTCCCCGGGAGCCCGAGGGCCTCCTCGCCCTCCTGGTCCTGCTCCACCTCCCCACGAGCCCCTTTCCGCCCGGGAAGGTCGGTGCAGCTCCTGCTCCTCCGGGACGGGGCTCTCCTGTCCTGGGGACACTCGCCCCGGCCTCAGCCCGGCTCCTCGCGGGCCCCTCCCCCTTGGAGGCCTTTGTTCCTTTATTTCTTTTTCCCCGTCTTCCTACCTTGATAGATGCGCGAACTCTTCTCACTGTAGCATTCCAGCTGGTCTCTCTTTAAATCTCAGGCCGAATTCATAGATTTTCAGGATAATTTGAAGGTTTTCTAGGTAGTTTGGTGGAGGCAGGTGATTTGGGGACCCTACTCTTCCGCCATCTTGCTCCTCCCCCCCCAAATTAAAATTCTTTATCAAAGAATTCCAGCTCAGTGACTGGCCCTAGGAAACTGTTTCATTTTTCTCCCTATGTTCTACTCCTCTCCCTCCTAGAAAGCACCCAACGAGAAAAATTATAGAAGAAACATTACAATGCTGTTGAAAATACTTCAAGGTCTAATAATTTTCAAATGGTACTGAGATAAGTTCATTAATTTTGGAGATGTGGTTGGACTTTACTACTTGCACACTGGACATCACTGGAAGTGTTAAAAATAGCTCGAGTCAGGGACTTGGAATTATTTGTCAGGACTGCTGTTCACAATGTGCTTGCATGGTGATAATTATTATACCCACTTATCTGACCATAAACCCAAGGCTCAGAAAGCTGAAGTGTCAAATAACCTTACTGGTAAATTCTTGTCATCTGCCTCTTAACTTTGGTATCTCAGATCTTGAAAGATCACTGAAATTATCTGCCTTGCAAATGGAAAGAGACAAAAATTTATTGTTCTGGACTCTGCCAATTGGCTAAATAAGTGATTACTAAGACTAAAAAAAATAAAAAATAAAATTAAATAAATAAAATTCTTTATCAGACATAGGCTTATACACATTTTCCTTTACTGGTCAATTTTGAATTCATGCTATTAAAGAAATTAATCTATTTCACCTAATTTGAATATACTAGCATGAGACTGTTTATAATATTCTCTTTATACTCATGTTGTATGTCTATAGGATTTATAGTAGTATACTGTATTTTATTCCTAGATTTGGTAATTACTAAGTTTCATCTCCTTTTATCTAGTTAGCTGTAGTAGGGTTTAACAATTTTATTACTTTTATATAAAAAAACTGTTAATTTTCTATATTATTTGTTCTATATTTCATTGATTTCTGCTACTTAATCTTTTCTTTCCTTGATTTATTTGGGTTTATTTATTTTTTTTTTGATTTATTTGGGTTTAATTTGCTCTACATTTATGTCCTTTTAAGGTTAAAATTTAGATTATTGATTTAAAAATTAACTTTTCTAATATGCATATTTAAAGCTTATATTATTTATTCTGAAAACCTAATTAGGGGGATCTCTGGGTGGCTCAGCAGTTTAGCGCCTGCCTTTGGCCCAGGGTGCGATCCTGGAGTCCCAGGATCGAGTCCCACATCAGGCTCCCGGCATGGAGCCTGCTTCTCCCTCAGCCTGTGTCTCTGCCTCTCTCTCTCTCTCTCTATGTCTATCATGAATGAATAAATAAAATCTTTAAAAAAAATTTAAAAAAACTAATTAAACTGGATCACACAAATGTATAGTGTTTTGTTTTCATTAACACATATTCTCAAATATTTTCTACTTTCCCTTGTGATTTCTTCTTTTGTTTTATTTACAAGTGTGGTATTAAATTTCAAAATATTGAAGACTTGCTTCATCTTACTGATAATGAATTCTAATTTAATAACATTGTAGTAAGAGAACATACAGTATAAGATTTAAATTTTTAAAAAAGATTTTATTTATTTATTTGAGAGAGAGAGCATGTACAAGTGGGGGAGAGGGGAAGGGGTAGAGAGAGGAGAAGCAGACTCCCCACTGAGCAGGGAGCCAGAGATGGGACTAATTCCCTGGACCCTGAGGTCATACTCCTGAGCCAAAGGCAGATGCTTAACCAACTGAGCCACCCAGGCACCTCTATAGTAGCTTTATTTATAATCACCAAAATGTGGAAGCAACCCAGTTGTTTTTTAGTAGGTGAGTGGATAAATAAACTGTGGTACATCTAGACAATAAAATATTATTCCCCGTTAAAAAGAAATGAGCTACCAAGTTATAAAAAGGGATGGAGAAAAATCTTACACACTATGAAGTGAAATCTGAAAAGCCTGCACATGCTTTATAGTTTCAATTATATGATGTTCTAGAAAAGGCAAAACTATGGAGAGAGTGAAAAAATGAGTGGTTGCCAGGGCTTAGTGGGAAGGAGAGATAAATAGGCAGAGCACAGAGGATTTTTAATCAGTGAAAATTCTCTGTTTGATACTATAATGGTAGATACATGTCATTGTACACTTGTCCAAACCCCATACATACTACTGTGCTGGTCTGTTTCTCCCTCTGCTCTTCCCCCTGCTTGTGCTTTCTCTCTCTCAAATAAATAAATGGAATCTTAAAAACAAAACCTACTATAAACATCTCATTCATTGCTGGTGGGAATGTAAAATAGCACAGCCACTTGGGAAGGCAGTTTGTCAGTTTCTAACAGAGCTAAACATACTACACAATCATACTCCTTGATATTTATCCAAATGAGTTGAAAATTTATGTCTATACAAAAATCTGCACATAGATGTTTACCATTTCTTGTAGTACACTTTCTACTGGTGACAAATTCTCTTACTTGCATTTATCAAAAAAAAATTTTATTTCATACGCATTTCAAAAATATTTCTATGAGATAAAATTCTGGAATGCCTTTTTAAATTTATTTTTTAAACATTTATTTATTTATTTATTTTAGTGAGAGAGAGAGCACACAAGCACAAGAGTGGGGAGGAATTGGGGGTGGGGGGTAGAGGGAGAAAGATTCTGAAGCAGACTCCATGCTAAGCACGGAGACCCATGCAGGGCCTGATCCCTCCACCATGAGACCATAACCTGAACAGAAACTAAGAGTCCGATGTACAACCAATGGGGCCACCCAGGTGTACCTGGAATGATTTTTTCTTTGATTTCAACACTTTAAAGCTATTGTTCTGTGATTTTTCTGAGATTTGTGTATTTATTTTTGGTGAGAAATTAATCATCTTTCTTCTTGTCTTCCTGTATATAATATTTATTTATTTATTTTATGACTGCTTTCAGATTTTTTTTTTTTATCATTGCCTTCTATAGTTTGATTATAACGTACCTAGTCAAAATTTTTTCTTTCTTTCTATTTGTATGGCCTAGGGTTGCCTGTGTGGGTATGAATATATGGGATGACTTTTTAAAACAAATTTGGAATTTTTCAGTTTCTCTCTCTCTCTCTGTCTCTTTCTCTCACACAAACACACACACTTCTTTTCTTTCAGGGACTTAAATGACATTAAATTAGATTACCTGAAGTACTAACTACTTCTGTTTCTCTTTCCCCCTCTGTCTTTGAATGAGTTGATTTCCATCATATGTTTTCAAGGATACTGACCCTTTGTTTTGCAGTGTTCAATCTGCTGTACATGTTATCCAGTGAATTTATTCAGATACAATATTTTTCCATTCTAGAACTCTCATTTGGTTCTTTCCTACAGATTTCACTTGTCTCCTGAGATTTCCCACCTCGGCATTGTGTATACGTTGTATCTTTCCATAAATTCACAATTGTTTGTGCAATAGCTGTTTTAAAGTCCTTGTCTCCTAATTTCAACATTCATATCATCTTGGGATCTATTTATATTGATTTCTTTTACCTTTGAATGCATTTTTCCTACTTTAAGATTTTATTTATTTATCCATGAGAGACACAAAGAGAGAGAGAGAGAGAGGCAGAGGCACAGGCAGAGGGAGAAGCAGGCTCCATGCAGGGAGCCTGATGTGGGACTCGATCTTGGGAATCCAGGATCATGCCCTGGGCCAAAGGGGCAGGCACTAAACCGCTGAGCCACCCAGGGATCCCCACATGTCTAGTAATACTTGATTGTATACTAGGTATTATGGATGATATATTGTAGGGAACCTAGAGTATATTACTTTTCTTTGAATAGTGTTTAGTTTTGATCTGGGAAATGGTTTAACTCCTAGTAGTTTCTCTAGATTTTGCCAGAATTGATCTTACGTTTTATTTCCATTTTATCTTTACTCTTTGCCATTACTCTTACTATAGGATGTGATCCTTACTCTTAGGCATGATCTTTTTAACATCTCAATTCAATGTCTGAATAGCTCAGCAAGGCTTTTTCACTCTGGATTTACATCTCTATAAGAATTCAAATGTCTCTGAGCATTGACTAGTGTCTTGTACCTCCATTCAGATGAATTTAGGATTTAGCATAGCTGTGGCCTTACAGAGTCTTTATGAGTAGTGCATACTCTGGCCAAGGACTTGAGGGGAACCTCTGTAAAGATTTATCACTTCCCCTACTGTGTGTAGCTACCCCACTGCAGTACTCTGCCCATAAACTCCAGCTACCTCTGCAGCCCGAACTCTGATTTATGCTTCCTTACCTCGGTGAGATTGGCATTCTCCATTTGGGGACTGGCTTTCATGCTGCCCCTGGAAAATGGCCCCAGGTGGAAAGCTGGAATTGATGTGGAACTTCATATTTTCTCTTTCTCTCAGGAATCACAGTTCTATGCTGTTATTCAATACCTAGAAATAGTTTCCTAATATGTTTTGTCCAGTTTTATTGTTTATGTTGGGAAGGTAACTCTGATACTACTTACTCTTCCATGCTTACAAGCAGAAGGTCTAGAACTTTATCCATTTTTTAAAAAATTAATGTGGTGTACACAATCCATTCTTGGCTGCTAGAGATTCTGTCCTAGGTGATTTTCTAAATCTCACAGTTACACACATTTCAGGGAGAGGAAGCTAAGTCAGAGTAAAAAAGAAAAAAGCTCTTTTATAAAGAAAAAAATGTTTATATTATTTAAAATGCTTGAACTATTTTAATGTACTTTTCCTCATTTAATTAAATCCATCACAAAAGCCTCATTAATTTCTATTTCTTCTTGAATTGACTCTGAACCTCTAAGCTATGTATCATACATCCTCCATTGTGTAGCTCCAACCTACCTTTCTGCTCTTACCTCCTACACTGTCTAACCTGACACTCTAGTTATGTTGGACTATTTGTTCTTTCAAACACAAACCCTAGGAAACATGACATACTACATTCTTTATGATTCATTTTCTTATCTGTTTTCAAATGTTATTTTACCCTCCTTTTAATTTGATCCCATCTATGGTACTTCACACATTGTACTGTGAATAGTTATTATTTTATCACAAATAAAAAATGTCTTAAAAAGTCTCTTTTTTGACTTTGAGCTCCTTTTCTACTTATCATAAAACCAGGAACTTGGAAGCATTGCTTCTTCCATTCTTTTTTTTTTTTTTAAGATTTTATTTATTTATTCATGAGAATACACAGAGAGGAGAGAGAGAGAAGCAGAGACACAGGCAGAGGGAGAAGCAGGCTCCATGCAGGGAGCCTGATGTGGGACTCGATCCTGGGTCTCCAGGATCGCACCCTGGGCTGCAGGCAACGCTAAAATGCTGAGCCACCAGGGCTGCCCTGCTTCTTCCATTTTTGTACTTCTCATATATAATCAGTAACCAGTTCTCTCAGTCAGAAGTACTGAGCATCTGAATCTACTGCCTTATCTTTATCTCCACTGAATTTGCCATAATTCAGGCCTGACAATTTTTTTCTCAGAACAACCTGGTCTTCTCTATCTCTGTACTGGTAACAGAGTAATCCTTATGAAACACATATTTAATTACAACAAGTTCTGTATTAAAATCTCTCAAAGGCTTTGACATGATTAAGAAGTTGAGGCTTCTTAGCCTGTCCAACTCTTAAATAGCTTGCATGGTACAATTTAGGGAAGCATAACCTCAAACGCCCAGTTTAATGCCTATAAAGAAGAATACTAGCAGTTTGTAGTAAGGAAGTAACAAAGATTTATGAAAGGCTCTTTTGATAGAAACAAACCAAAGTGAACTTTTTTTCATGTTTCAAGAAAGATAGTTATAATTTAATGAGTTATTGCCATAGGAACGTATTGTAGATCAGTTATGGGAATTAGTTTTCCTTTCTGAGTTTTAGGTTAATAGTGCCAGTTTTTCAAAAATACTGTTTGTTGTTATTGATGATTAAGAATATCAGTACATGTGTTTGGAGGGATTTAACAAGACAGCTCCATAAATACACGCCTGTCTTTCAATCTGTCTGTTTCTGGCACAGAATGCTGACATTATTGGGGAATAGCTACCATCAGAATTAATGCTCATGCTCAGAATCTGGCTAATGCATACTTTGATGAATTAATTGATCTTTATCCTAAGTATGGTGGATGAGTCATGGCAGTACTAAGGAGAATACAGGTGATAGTCACACAGTTGGAAAAACAGGAGGAAATGAAACAAAATAATTTGGAAAGGGATTTAGAAATGAAAGGCCTGAAATCTGCTTCAAGTTGGGTCACGCCATTGCTAGTTGTCAATTATCTTGAGTGATTCATTTTCCTTCTCTGGGCTTTAGTTTTTTCCATTTATACAAAGAAGGCATTGGACTGTGCAATATCTGAAATCTCTATAATTTTTAATATTCTTACTTGAATTTGGAATTTAGAAAATATTCCCACTTCATACTTTATATTTTAAGTGTATATCAGTGCTTTGGGAATTAAGGCCTTTAAATTGCTTAAGGTTATTATTGTCATTGGTCCAAATGACAGGAGCTCTAGGGCCTCTCTCTGCATTAGAGATCAACCTCCTCTTCTTTCCCTCAGCATACCGTAACACTTACAAAACAGAGAATGTGTGAGTTTTTGGATATCACTCAAAAATCATTCTCTTGGAAGTATAGCTATAGAAGTCATGCCCAAATCCTGCAATCATTTGAAATTTATTTCAGTTCATTCTTTTGACTTTACTTCTGGTTCTAGTATTCTACCTTCTGAACCTCCAGAGGCCTCCAGTAAATCCTCTAGCTAATACTTGGAAAGTATTTTCAAAGAAATACAATTTTTGCACTTGGCATATATTGAAGAAAAAACGTGTCAGAGAAGAAAAGGGTGATTGGAAAAGCAGTGACCAAGACATAACTCTGACTAGTGCTGTAATCAGAATGCTATGCTAATTCAGTGGAAAAGTGCTGGTTTTATGTACCTAGATCAACTATATTGAAAAACTAGAGGTTGGAGAATGTTTCCTGTTGGTTTCAAACTTAGTTTTGTATTCAGCAAGCTGTCTAGAATCAAATATCATTTCCATGTGGCCAATTTTATTGCAGCATAGGCTATAATTTGTATAAAGACCAAGGTCTGTCAGTTACAATATACTTTTGGGTATACTTCAGCTTATTATAAAGTACAATCATGATTAATTAGACATGACTTGCTCCTAAATGGTTGGCACAGTCAAGGAAATGAAAAGGGAGAGCCTGGGGATTTTCTGGGGAGCAGAGGCATTGTGAAGAGAACAGTGAACTTGGATGAGTTGAGAACCCAGTTGGGTTTGATCAGGGAATTGTCCAGTGTGACTGGCCTCAGGAAGATGGATTCATGGTGACAAACACAAGAAACAACATTTAGTTAGTAAATCAGATGTCAATGGTTACTTTTGGGCTGGGAAAGGCCTCTCTTGCTCTGCTGCCACTGGAAATCACCAGTCTGTTTTCTACAAAGGGTTTCATGTATAGTTCATGGAAAACCAAAATAGTAATCATGCACTTTTTTTAGAATATGCATAATTATTACAGAGAGAGTTGAGTATTCCCAAGAAATATTTGAGGAGGCTGACCTAGAATCTGGGTGCTGCCTTTACCTCACCCTAACAATTGTGTCTAACAATCCTTTTGTTATTAGGGATAGTGCAGAGAACACTACTCATTTAGTCATTCATTGTTGAATAGCATTTGTTGAGTATAGACTATGTGACAAGAAACATGAAAACAAAAAACCTTGAAAATTATTAGGAGAAAAATCCAATATTTTGGTATGTTCATTGGCTTTTTTAGAGATAGTTAATCCTGAGCTAGTTTACATTTATACTGAAGTTCTCAGGAAAATAAAATACTTTACATCAGTGAATTTTCCAGATATCAAAACTTACTTTTTTTTTAGTACAAAGCCTCTTCTAAAAAATAAAAGGATAAAAAGCAAAAGCCTTATTTCTTATCATTTTTTAAAATGTATTTTTCAAGTCTATTTCTTAAAAGATTGTGAACATGTTTTATAACTTTGATTTCTCAGCATTATTAGTATTAACAATTATATTTTAGTGTAAAATGGCCCATTCTATGCAGAGACTTGTTAAGGTGTCTGACACTATTTATCCACACAATAAATATTTTTTATTATTGTGATATTTATTAGTTTGCTCTTTGTCTACTTTTTCTCCTTAAAATGGACATTTCTCACTTAAAAAAAATCTCTTTCAAGTTCTTTTTTTCCCTTCTAGACCAGAAGTCAGCAAACTTTCCTGAAGAAAACACTTCTCCTCTGTGGACCATATGGTCTCTGTCACAACCATTCAACCCTGCTGTTGTAGTGTACAACAGTCATAGACAACACACAGATGAGTGGGCATGGCTGTGTTCCAATAAAACTTTATTTTCAAAAATAGATAGTGAGCTCTAACTGCCATGGGCCATAGTTTATCAACCCCTGTTCTTATTGTTGAGTATGCTAAAATAGCTATGTAGAGTAATACATAAAAAAAGCAAATAGAATTTTTATAAGTAAATGTATAATAACATTTTTTAAAGATTTTATTTATTTATTCATGAGAGACCCAGGGAGAGAGAGGCAGAGACATAGGCAGAGGGAGAAGCAGGCTTCACGCAGGGAGCCCCACATGGGACTCGATCCCGGGTCTCCAGGATCACGCCACGGACTGAAGGCAGCGCTAGACCGCTGAGCCAGCCGGCCTGCCAAATGTATAAGAACTTAATGTGCTCCTACAAACAAAATGTACAAAATTTTTTGCCATAATTCTAAGACAGTGTTTTGGGGTACTTAGATGTCTATCTTTCCCTTTTTCCCTTCTTTGCATCTTTTTCCAGGTTTGTGTCTACATTGCAGATATTTGAAGCACTGAACAAATGAACTCCAGATATACTTGCTCCATATGAATGTGTACATGTGTATATTTATGTATCTAAGGCACAGGGCTGAAATCACTGTACCAATTAAGACCTAGATAACATTGGTTTGGTCTCTATTCTATGAAATTCGGAAGGTTCAGTATGCTCCACCAACATCACCAAGTTTATGCAAATTTAAGGGTGGGTCATATTTTTTATGATCACTTCTGGCTCTGAATTCTACTTCTGCCAAATTAAGTCAGTGTAGAGATTGTTTGGATATCCCTGTTCTAAAAAATTTCTTGGCCATTTTTACATCTCAGACTCCAGCCTCCTACTATGTTTCTCAGCTTTCCACAGTCCCTTCTGGATGGCCCCAGGATCTCCAAATTTGTCTAACTTTATTATGCAGATTAATTCCATTTTCTCCACCCTTACTCCCAAACTCCTCTGAATCCACTGTTCATTTTCTAATCCACCAAGGTGTTCTGCTGAACAAAAAAGGACCTCTTCTTCTTTAGTTGAATCATCCTTCTAAGAAGGAAATTAAAATTTTGTGTGGAATTTTTTCCCAATGGATTTTTAGATGAATGATTGGATGGATGGATGGATGGATGGATGGATGGCTAGACAGGTATTATTAAGTCCTATAAGTTTGGACTAATATTGCATAAAAGCAAAAATGGAAAACCTATATTTAGCTTATTAGACTTGATTTTGTGACTTAGGAATTATTTAAGATTGTTCTTTAGGCTTATAGCCAAAATATACTCAATATACTATTTCTATTATTCCCACTATAGGAAGGATTTTATTCATTTTTGGTGTGTTTGCTTTTTATTTTTATTTTTTTAAGATTTTATTTATTTATTCATAAGAGACAGAGAGAGGGAAAGAGGCAGAGACACGGGTAGAGGGAGAAGCAGGCTCCATGCAGGGAGCCCGACGTGGGACTCCATCCCGGGTCTCCAGAATGGTGCCCTGGGCTGAAGGCGGCGCTAAACCGCTGAGCCACCGGGGCTGCCCAGTGTGTTTGCTTTTTAAATATCCTAATGATTTTCTTACAAAAGGAGTCAAAATATTTCATATGACAGTCAACTAAATTATAGAAATAAAATACAAGACTATAAACAGTATAAGGTAAAAGTTAAGCTTAGACCCAAAGGAACTGTATTGTATCTCCTCAAACTGATAAATAATAGGCTGATGTTTCTATTTGGAGATATGTCCTCTAGTCTCCAGTATCATAGTTCTTCCATTCACCTAAATATTTAATATAAAAATGATTTGCCTTATCCATAATTTTATTAGTCATGTATTAATTCATTTAGCAACTCAATTTTCTGCACAGAGGACTACAAAGAATTATAAAATAAGAAGATGGATCTCTAATCCATCAAGGAACTCAAAACCTGTGCCTGGAAAGAATATAAATGATAGTAATACAAATATGGTTAAATAGTTGGAAAAGAATAAAGAGTACAATATATGAGGCAGTTAATTTTTTAACTCACATTTCCTAAGCACTGCAATAATCTACAATTGTCTCTTGGAAATCTGCTCAGAGTGTTGAACTGCAATGAAAGCTAGTAACTATGTAGCTTATAATTTTTCTTAGCATGGCTAGAAAGTATTTGACAGGAAAAGGTAGATCCTGGGTTAGAGCAATTAAAAAACAAAAGAAAACAAAATCTCTTGTCTTGTAAAAATCCCCATTCATAGAGGGTGGAGGTATGACACTAAAGACGTTTACCAGTATTTTGTTTTCCATAGGTTTGCTTCATTCAATTTATTTATTCTTTTGAGGAAGACAAACTGCTAGGAGTCATACCACTCAAAGGCCGAGGGGGCACAACGTTGTTCCTCAAGGAGTTCCTAGTCTAGAGGGAGGCATAAATGCAGATAACAGAGGAAGGACCGGTGATTTGGACTTCAGACTGCATGAAGAGTTGACATTTGGACTGCCCGTAATAGAGTTTAATAAACTAGAAGACGTGTAGAAGACATTCTTGGCTGAGGAAAGAAAATGCAGTGCAGGCTCACAATCCTTTTTTTTTAAGTTTCTGAATCCAAGAAGCTCTAAAAACTATTGGTTTTGTTTTGGTTTTTAGTCTGCAGCAAACCTATTTGGTGGCACAAGCTAACCTGAATTGACGTGAGGCTGACTGTAATCTTTATTCATTCCACTTATGAGAATATCTGTAGATTTTGTTGCAGAAATATCAGTGTTCTTTATTATAGGTGCTTCCCCAATATACAGAGATTTTGCTCGTACTTTATACGTTAACTCTATTACTTTTTAAAAACACCACCGTGTGCCCCCTCAACTGGAATTACAGTACACATCTAGCCCCAGGGGTTCCGATACAGGATTGTTGACCTGAGATAATTATAGATAATGAGATATTGTGGAAATTATGCTCAGAAAGCTAGATAAAATAGTGCCAATTCTTGAATTCCACATTAAAGATATTGGAAATTCTACTTAAGGCTGTAAAGAAACCATTACGGGGTCTTGAAGAAGTGAGTGAAATATTCAACAATGTTTTGTGAAAATTAGTTTGTGTTCCTCAGCACACACAAATTTAAATTTCTTTCCCCAAACAATGGTAAAACCTAGGATAGTTTTCCTTGAGTGACAGATAATGATGTCATATGAAATACCTGTTGAAAATAGATATTTACATCCATCATTTGTTTTCTTGTGAAGCTGTGTGGGAGAAATAAGGATAGAGAAAGCAATCTCAGGTTTTGCTGGCAGCTTGCTAAGTGTCAGACCAGATAATATGGTTAGGGTTCGATGTCCCCAGATGACCTTGCTTTGAAAATTCATGAATTGCTTAGAAAAAGAAATAAGCAAAACCCACAAGAAACAGTCATTTATTTCATTTTTGTTCTCATTCCCTTCAAAATAATTTTATTCTAATTAGATTAGGAAAAGTAGTTGAAATTAAAGATGGTGGTGGTGGTATGTGTGTGTATATTGAGAGAAAGAGAGACTTACGATAAGTTCTTAAACTCTGCTGTTACAGGATTTGTGTCCTTTTAGTGCCCAGGTTCTTGGTAGCACCACTTGGAAGAATGAAGAGGTAGACCAGAGGAAGAGTAGTGGCAGCAAAACAAAGTTTCTTGAGTAAGAATATTAAACTTCTGGAGAAGGGGCAGGCTGGAGTGGGTTGCACCTGGAGTTTCTAAGGTTGGTGGTTTTTATGAGCTCTTTTGTGAACTTTCTTAAGCAATCAGGGTATACTGAGTCATGCCAGTCAGGGCTTTGGTCACATATCTGTCTACCTATTAGGGTAATGCCCACATGCCAATGGTCTTTTTTTTTTTTTTTGCTGACTTCTGGGGGCTTATGTCTTAACTGCCCCTTGCCCATGATATTGACAAATGCTTTTAAAGTTAATTGTCTTATTTTAGGATGTTTTGCAAAAGTCATTTCTGCAAAGGCTGCAAAACAGAGTGTCAGTATGGTCCTGTCTAAGCAGCGAAACAGAATGTCAGTGCTGTTTTATTTTAGCTGTCCTGACTCCATATTCTCTTGTTGGAGACCCTGGCCATGACTAACTCCGAACACTGCCATTGGAAACAGGTAGCAAGAGTTTGGGAATTAGAAAACTGTCTCTGGAATGTACCCATCTCAGTTTTCCTTCCCTGGAATACCTGGGTGGTTAATTAGTCTTTCGCGTTTCCCAGGCTTGTAATAATTGATTATGGGAACTTAGAAATAAAAATACATTTTATTTTCATTTTAGAAAATACCAGTTGAGGGGCAGCCCCAGTGGCGCAGCGGTTTGGCGCCGCCTGCAGCCTAGGGCGTGATCCTGGAGACCCTGGATCGAGTCCCACATCAGGCTCTCTGCATGGAGCCTGCTTCTCCCTCTGCCTGTGTCTCTGCCTCTCTCTCTAGCTGTGTCTCTATGAATAAATAAACTTAAAAAATAAATAAATAAATAAAAATAAAAAAATAAAACTATGAATTGGTACACTTTTCAAAAAGGGTATTTGGTAGCTACTTTGGGGATATTACTAAATCCACTTCCTAGGTATGGCATTTCAATTTCTAGGAGTCTGTACAGGGAATGAGAGAACTCCATCCAATTCCTAGCTTATGCTTTTCCTGAAAATCTCTTTGTTTGAATGTGTGCATAGTAACAGCATGTTCACAAACATTTTATGGCTCTCATTGGAGTCCAAGGATGAAGCACCAGCATTAGGACCGTGGAACAAGAATTTTTTTTGACACTGTAACCTTAAGCATCATACATAGTCTGGAAATTTGACATTCCTATGTTTTAAAAAAAATGACTTAAAAATTCTGATATTTAAAAAAACAAATAATAGTTATTTCTGATTTTGAAAGTATTCAACATTAATTGTAGAAAATGTAAAAATACAAAAATTCAGTAACAGAAATTGACAACAGTATCTGTGGCATGTTTTCGTGTTCCCCTGGCACTGTACCTCATGGTTTATGTACTTTGTCTCAGTAAGACTTAACCCTGAGGTCATTATTGTTCCTCTTCCATGTAAATAGAAGCTGACAGCGGGAGAGTTAAGAGAAGTGCACAAAGCGGTCACACCAGCAAGTGGGGGAACAGAGCTGAAGCCCAGGAGGCCCAGCTTTTGCATTGTTGTTCATGCCCTGAACAGCTGCACACCACTGCCTCCCCTGATAACCACTAATAACCACCAAAAATGGCCAAGGAACAACCAACCATGTTGCGTTTTTGTGTATATGGTTTCAATCTTTTCCCTCCACGTATTTATTTTTAGAATCAATTAATTAAATTTATTTTTAAATTCAAGTAAGTTTAATTGAAATCCTAGTGCAGGCTGGTTTTCTTTTTTCCTCCAGTGTTAGTCTTTTTGACAGTGTAACCCATAACTAATAAAATGGCTGAGACGTGATCTTGGTACTTGCTAATCCAGAATGCAGCCCTAATGGTGAGCATCTAGGTAATTTACTTGGATTAAAAACAAAGTACAAACAAATAAAAAACACTCTCCAAACAAGCAGACATCATGCTAACACCTCCTCCCAAGCAAAAGCTACTTATAATCCTCAGCTCAAGGTGTCAGTGACGGCATCAAGCATGTGGCAGAAAATAAAAGAGACGGATTTTTCAAATTTTATCTCCATATCCTCTTTTCCAAATGTAAGAATCCCAAATATTGCTAACAATGTTTAATAATGCCTTAAAGTTTTAAAATCCACCTTTAAGAATGGTATTTCCATTTGCATTTACAGATTATAAATTTTAAGTAAAAGAATGGCCAGTAGGTGATTTATACCATGTCCTGATTTTTTTTTTTTTTTTTTAAAGATAGCTCTCTTTTAAAGTGTCCTAGTCCATTAAGCAGACTGCAGATCTTGGGGAAAAGGAGACAATATATTCTTGAAGGGGAGTAAGAGGTACAGACTTCCAGTTATACAATAAATAAGTCACAGGGATAAATAATACAGCATGGGGAATATAGTCAATATTGTAATAATGTGTGATGTCAGAGGGGGACTACACTTATTGTGAGAATTTCATAGTGTATATAATTGGACAATGAGTACGTTGTTTGCCTGAAACTAAAATCATATTGTATGTCAACTATACTCCAATATGGAAAAAAAGAAACTATTATTTGTGGGGAGTGCTAAACTCGGCTCTAAGCATTTCTTTTCCTTATCTTCCCCATATTTTATTGCCACAATAATTCTCCAAGGTAGGTCAGTAGCATCATTTTGTAAATGAAAAAAAAATCAAACTCAAAAAAGTTAAGAAATTCATCAATGAAACACATACAGCTAGTAACTGGTGACACTGGGATTTGAACTCAGGAATATGTAGTTCTGAAGTTCTAAATATTTCCTGTGATGTCATCTGAAAGTTGGGCAATCATAATATCTAAGATCCAGAGAGGACTTCTGTCCAAATAGGTAAGGCAAGTAAAATGGAAAGAGAAAAAGGAAAAGAAATCACTACTTTCATTAATTTTGTGGTTAAACACCATTTTGCTGAGGCCCAATGATTTTTCTCATAGGATTTTTAAAAGTTGAATTGAGATACCAATTCAGGTGTCATAAAATTCACCCTTTTAATGTATACAATTGAATTATATTTGTATATTCATAAAGCTGTGCAACCATCATCACCAATTCCAGAACATTTTCAGCCCCCTCAAAAAACTCCATACCCATTAGCAGTCACTTCTTACCCAGTTTTGTGAAACAAAAGTCTTCAAAATCTTTCATCTAAAAATCCCAATTTTCTTAAATTCTTCCCTCAAACAGAAATGGTTCCTAGTTATTTTTATAGATGTAAGAGAGAAGTTACAAAATAATCTAACATAACAGATGATTGATGTTGCTGTTGTTAAATATATCTTTATGTATGAAAAGAATTATTAATGGAAGACTTTCCCGAAAGTTACCAATGAATCTGCCCCTTTCCCACCACTATCATCATTACTACCACTTATTTATTTATTTATTTACTTACTTATTTATTTATTTTTAAAGATTTTATTTCTTTATTCATGAGAGACACAGAGAGAGGCAGAGACACAGGCAGAAGGAGAAGCAGGCTCTATGCGGAAAGCCCAATGCAGGTTTCGATCCCAGGACCTCGGGATCATGCCCTGAGCCTAAGGCAGATGCTCAATCGCTGAGCCACCCAGGCACCCCTACTACCACTTAGTTGGTACTAGCTCTCTGGCAAGCACTATATTGAGATATTTCATTTTATTTAATTTTGACAATAATCCTGTTAAGTAGTTATTAATACTCACACCATTGCACAAACAAGACAAATTGAAGTTTGGAGAAGTGAAATCACCTATTAAGTGTTACGGCTGGGGAGTAAACCCAGGTCCAGTTTGATTTGAAGGTACGAATCTTAACCACTGAGCTCTCCACCAAAGGAGAGGAAATGGTCAAAAGACAACATAGACCCAAAATGAAAATAACATTTGAATTTGAATGGAAAATTTACATCAGGTGAGGATGCTGAAGAAGGTTGTCTGGTACTAGCTCCTGGAAGCTTTATCCCAATGATTTACATACCCACGGGATTGGATATTTACTGTGTACACTTGTATAAAGGTCCTTTCTTTGTTTGATAATTAACCTATCAAACCACAAATGGAAACATTTGCAAAGTCAGGAAGTGCAAAACCTTTCCTATTGGTACTATGGAAACCTCTACCAGGTCTTTGTCTGCTGATCTTCCAGGATCATTATGCTAGACAGGTCTGGGGAAGGGTTCTAAACAGTTTTCTCCTGGCTTGAATTTCTTTCTGCTACTTTCAAGACCTTTATTTATTTATTTTTTATCATACCTGAAACCATCTGGCAGGTGTTGATTTTCAGGAAAGACAATAGGTGACACCTGTTGCTTTTGTATATGATTGCCACATTTGGTTCTAATATATTTGATTAAGGTTTCTATGCAGGTGAATTCTGTGATTAACTGAATCATGAAAGAAGCAGAATCTTAGAACTGTTCTGCAACTTGGGGTGAAACTTTTAATTTAATTCAGTACCTATTTGTTGACCATCTCCTATGTTTGAGTAACACCTGTATACGGAGGAAGATAGTGGTGGTATTTCATGATGAATAAACCTTAGAATTGCTGTGAAAGGTAATAAAGTGTGTATCTGTGTGTGTGTGTGTGTGTGAGAGAGAGAGAGAGAGAGATCAGATAAATATAAAGTATATGGCCAATTAAAGATGATACAAGGCATGATGTGGTAAGTTCAACTTTTCCTGATTCTTCCAACCAGGATAACCCTCATCCCTCCTTTAGACACTATAGCTCTGAAGCGGAGAGCTAGGTTCTTGTCTTACAGAGTCAAAGAATGAATCTCATGGATGAAGGAAAGTGAGTAAGGCGAAAGAGTTTTATTAAGTGAGGATAGAGACAAAACTCTTAAAAGTGAGACAGGTCCCAATAGGGTTGCCAATGTGGACTTCCACTGACAGTCTTTTATTTAGAACTGACCAGGCATCCTGTGGCCTTATCATTCTTGTGATGTCTTGGTTTGAGTAAGGACTGGTGATAACATCTTTAATGGCTTCTTTTTGGTCTGGTTATTCTTTGTTGGTCACTGGTGACTCTCATAAAATCAAACAAAAACACCCTTCCCACCCACACAGAGGGCAGGGTGGTCTGGTTTGTTCCCTTATCTCTGGTTTCCTTACCTCAGCGTTTTTGGGATTTCTGTAAGCCTGATTCTGTGGCCCCCTGCCTATCTCTCCCTACCTATCCCTGCCTGTTCCTTACTTAGCATTATCTCCTTTTTTGCACCTATCACAGTGTAGCTATTTATGCGACTATTTGGTTGAATTTTCAATGGTACTTTGGTTCCCTTGTAACTATGTCAGACATAAAGGTTTTACATAATTCAAATCAGAGGTAAGTATAGGAATGTTCCATGCTAAGAAATATACGTAGATAAGCCTCAAAGAGGAGTATCTAACCTAGTAAGGGAAAGGTTCTTGGTGGAGATGACATTGGACCTGATATTTAAAGGATAGATTTGTATTCACTGGGAGAAGAAAGAAGTCTGGATATTCAGGGAAGTGGAATGGCATGTGCAAAGATGTACACATGCGAAACAGCATGCTTCGTGGATGTGAATGGGGTTAAGTTCATGTAGAGAGAGAGATGGAAGATGAGACAAATTGTCAGGCATCTTGGAACTGAGCTTAAATTATTGACTTTATCTTGAATGTTATGAAGAGTTTCTGGAAAGCAAAATCCTTCAGGGATTTGAGTTTTGTGTGATTATTTTGGCAATGTGGAGGCTGAATTGAAGATAGCTGGACCGTCTTTCATAAATGTGTTATAATAATCAGGCAGGAAGGGATGAGGGCCTAAACGAAGGCAAGAACAAAGGGGATAGATGTGAAAGCTGTTAAGGAAACAATATCTCTAATAGTCTCTGGCTGATTGGAGAGGGATTAGCAAGAGGAGTGTAGGCTGGCTCACAGGTGTTTGAATTTGGAAGCTGTATAAATGATGTAGTCTTTTACAAAAATGTGGAGCTGAGCAGGATGGGGATAAAGAAATATGTCTAGTCATGAATTTGTTGTTTTGGAAGTACTTGTGACACATTTAAGTGGAGCTTCCCAGGAAAGCTTGGAAATATGGAAGAAAACTATGGAGGGATCTTGTCAGAAAACACACATATACACACGGGAATCATCGAGAAATGTAGTTGCTAAGATTTGCCCAAAAAACGTAAGGAGGGGAAAGATTAGAAGCTGTAGCCCAGGAAACAGTAAGACTGGGAGGTTGCAGAGGAAGAAAACTGAAATTAAATAGAGAAACAAAAGAAAAACTAAGAGGAAAGTGGTGTCTCTTAATACGAGAAGGAAGATTTTCATGAAATAGAGAGTGATCAATAATTTTCACACATATAATTACAGTTTTAGGTATAGTTAGGACAAAATATGTCCATTGAATCTGGGATAGTCTAGTTTATGGTGACTTTAGAAGAACGTAAGTGGGGTTACATGGGCAAAAGGCAGCATTCAGCAGGTTTATGGAGAGATAAAAGGTGATAAAATGGAGATAGTATATGTAGACTCTGCTTTAAGATGTTTGCCAGTTTAAGGAAAGGAAGAATGAAAGGACAGAAAAATAATGCACAGTCATGTGGGATTTGGAAAATTCTGTATGAGTCTCTTACCTGGAACATGGGAGTGCCATTCTTGGCCTTAAATTGTTTTGTGCTTAGGCACAAAGACACATATATGTATATTTGTGAATATATTTGTGTGTATAAGGGGACGTTAAAAGGAGCTAAAATACACTCTGAGTTACCACATGTTAATCCAGTCTTCACTATGACTCTAGTCAATGGCTCCAGTTAGCTTTTGTCTCCTTCCTATACTTGACCACGGATCCCTGTGACCACTTGTATCAAGTGAAAACTTGCTATTATGGGAGTCAGCCTAAGCCTTGAGCTAAGACTCTCTCTCATGCCCTATTGTGGAGATTGACAATAATAAAAACCTCACAATTTACTACCAACGCAATCCTTATTTTTATTGTTGTCAGGTCTTTAAATGAATGGCTGCCCTTGACTTCTCAAAAGCAGACAATCTGCAGAAAGAAAATTTGATTTTCAAAGAAGGGAAAATTGCCCTGAAATCATTTCTATGTATTTTATAAAACGTTTGATTCTTACACTATCATACCCAGAGTCCATAGCATAGTGTTTTGTAAAGAATATTGAACTGGGAGGCAGAGTCCTAAGTTAGACTCACAGCTCTGTCCCTGGGGGTCATGTGGCTTTAGGCAAAACCACTATCCTGTTTTTGTCCTCTTTTTCTGTTCCTGGATGGGGTTAGATATCACCTATTACCCATCACCACTTCCATTGAGATTTTATTTCCTTAAAACCCTAAATGAAGTCACTCCACAGATTAATTTCCTTTTCTTCGCTATGGTTCAGAAGAACTCTGTTCTTGAGAAATGTCACTACATCGTCTTTGCCATTTCCACAGGCCTCTATTGTTATCAACATTATCTGTATAGCTATCTGTTCTTCCCCATGTCCACTACTGTGGTCACAGAGGACATTAGTTATCTTTCCAATATGAAATATACATTCAATACATGTATGTTGAGTAGAAATGAATGTTTTCAAAGATTCATTTATTTATTTGAGAGAGAGAGAGAGTGCGGGTGTTCACAAATTAGCAGGCAGGGGCAGAAAGAGAAGAAGAAGCAGACCCCCAGCTAAGTGGAGGAGCCCAAAGCAGAGCTCCTTCCTATACTTGTCTCTCGTGGGGATCACGACCTGAGCTGAAGGCAGATGCTTAACTAACTGAGTCACCCAGATGCCCCAGAAATGAATTTTTTAACTCATGTAGCAGGTAAACTTAATATCTACCATAAAATGTAATGAGACTGTTAATTGGAGAGGATAGTTAATGTGAAAATTAAAAGGGTTTGGTTGCATATTGCTGGAGTTAATGGGGGATCTGTATTATTGTTCTGGTATCCTGAAGACTTAAGGTTGTTGAAATTTCATGAGGGCATGAAGAAATCAAATACAGCTTATATTAGTTATATTGCAATGACCTTTTTTCCCCAATGTCACTTAACTTTAAGACCTCATTTTAAAACATAGGTACATAAATTTAAAATAAGAATAAGAGTAATACCTCAGATTTATGGCACTTTGGCTTTTCTTATTATTTTTTTTTAATCTCTTGTATGGTTTTTGTTAGAGGATAAGGCTCATTGATACCTAAGCTCTTTTTGGTACCAGCATCGTATTGGTAGAGGCACTGAGAAGGTATGATTCTGATTTAAGTCTTCTGACTCTCTGGGCATTTAGACTTGTTAGCAATTTGGAAATGACATTTCTAGTTTTAGTGTATCTCCCTCAGTTTGTATTTTTATATTTTAATCAGGGTTAGTAATAAATAATTTTTTAATCAAAATGTGTATACTTAACTTTTTAAAAATATTTATTTTGAAGAGGTAATATATACACATAAGACCAAGTTTGGAAGTAGGAAGTAAACTGCAATCTCCTTCTCTCCCCTGTTTCCAGCGTCTTAATCTTCCTCCCTAAGACTATACCTGATGCCAGTCACTTGTGTCCTTGTTCAGAAAGGGTCCATGAGTTTATAAACATAAATGTATGCACATTTTTTCTCTACCATACAAATTGTAGACTATGCTAATGCTCTTTTATATGCTTGTTAAATTTAGTAAAACATTCAAAGATCTGTCCATTTTAATACATATGGAGTCGCTACATTTTTTTAAATTGCAAAACATTGCTTTTTAGGGTTGTGCCAAAATTGAACTAGCTCCCTATTGATGGATCAGTATCATTAATATCAAATAGCATTATCAACAATATTGTACTGGTACCTTGTGTGATTGTCACTGGTTGTACAATGGGCAATTATATTTGGAAGTTAATATCTAGAAAGGGCATTTGGGAGAAGTGGTTTTTTTAAATTTCAAAAGATAGAGACAAATTGCCATCCATCAAGGCAATCTATGTGTACTCTTACCAAGAATGTAAGATTTCCATGTCCTTTACATTCTCTCTAGAACATTGGGTTAGCAAACATTTTCATCCTTGAAATTTGAACAATTGAGAAATGATACTTTACTGTTGATATATTTTGTAGTTGTCTAATTATAAGTGAATTATGTGACTTTTCACATGTTTAAAATTGAATTACATCTCCTGTATAGTTCATAACCTTACTCTAAATTCTTTGTGGGTTATTGTTTTTTAATTTAATGTATATTTTTCCCAGATGGAAAATCCACAAAAACCATCTCCATTTAATTTCACTTCATCAATATTTAGTAGGAATTAATATTTAATATTTAACATTTGTTATTAATTTCATTCAACCAATATGTAGTAAATAATTTATTACATGTTCTAAGTAATGAAGATATTAAAAATGAAAGCTATAGATACCTAAATTTATAGATAAAGGGGCTCAGTCTCTTGGAGAAGATATATATGTGGAGACAGAATAAATAAATTTTATGGTAGAAGAACTATAGTTTTCAGAAAAAATTTCCCTGAGAGAACACTGGCATTTGTGGTAGGTCTGAAAGAATGTGTGGGATTTTTAGGATTAGAGAAATGTTCAGGTGATGGGAGTGAGACTACCCATTAAGAACTGTGTCCCCTGTTTTGATATTGAGTTTTTATTAATAAGCAAATGGCACTTCCTTGAAATTTTCCCAGTATTAACCATCTTGTACTGAAGGATTCTCACAGTAAACAACTCATACTTGGCTATGATAAGGTAGAAACATTTTTCTTCTCTGTGACTCAGATGGCTCATTTTTAAAGTTTGCTTATAGATGACAAACTCTGCATTTATTCAAAACAACTTGTTAAAGAGCTATTAGAAGGAAATGGAAAATATCTGATAGCAGCAGCAAATCTTGAAGTACTATTTATTTGAAGATGGGGTCTGGGGATGGGAAGGTTGGAAGAAAAGGTTGGAAGTCTTAATCATTAACCTGACCTCAGATGGCTTTATCAGAAAAGTACTGCATACCTAGTGTTATTCCTTGCCTGTTAGGTCTGGTAAGACAAGAGGTATATGGTGAGTGCCCTGTAACTGAGAGTGATGCGATGGAACACAGGCCAGGGGTGGAGGTAAATAGAATCTGAATTCTGGGTGCTGTTCCTTTCCAAGCAGTCTGTTCTGTAATGAAGGCAGTACCTATTCAGTGTGGGTAGAAAGTAAAGTAGCAGCATTTCTTAAGCATTGAATATTGTATATTTCAATGAAAGTTATAGCCCTTGATTAAGCTCAAGTTTTTAAACCTAAATGAAGCTTTTTCTAACTGCATACTATTTACCCTCAAAAGACAGAATGAACTATCCCTTCTTTGTAACTTTACTGAAATTTCAGTCCTACCACTACTGCAAAGCTATGTTATAGTTATGGTATATATATATCTCCATTCCTTTACTAGATTTTTAAGGCAAGGAGTTAAATTTAGTTTCTAAATCTTTGTGGGGAGGTGATGGATGGGTGAATGGGTTAAAGGTAATCTGGAAACTTTACACTGTTTTCCTAATGACGATGGCCTTGTTTTGAACTCCCACCTCAACATTTTTAAAAAATTTAATTCAATGTAATTAGTTTAGTTTTAATACTCTCCCTGGTGGTAAATATTGGTCTTTTATAAGTGTTTTTTTATAAGTCTTTTATAAGTTTTTTCCCCCAATAGAAAAATGGGAAAACAATAGGAACAGGTAATTCCTCACAAAAATATAAGCTCTCACATGAAAAAACAAAAAAGGTTCAAACATCCTTATAATTAGAAACAACATTGTGAGCAAACTGACAAAAATAAAAAAAAAAATAAAAGAGGCCAATGCATTCTGTTGTTGAGTATGTGGGGAAACAGGCACTCTCATATATTGCTGGTAGGAATCCAAATCCATGAAAGCCTTTTGAAGGGAAACTTGGCAATACCTAACAAAACTACCTATATACTTACTTTTTGACTGAGCATTCCCATTCCTAAGAATCATATTGTTGCAAACAAATGATCATGGGGGGAGAAAAGAGAGGAAAACCAAGAAACAAACTCTTAACTATAGAGGACAAACTGATGATTACCAGAGGGGAGGTGGGTGGGAGGATGGGTTAAATAGATGATGGGGATTAAGGAGGACACTTGTGATGAGCACTGAGTATTGAATGGAAGTGCTGAATCACTAAATTGTACATCTGAAACTAATATTACACTGTATGCTAAATAACTGGAATTTAAATTAAAACTAAATAAAATCATATTGTTATAAGAATCTACTCTCCAACAATATAAAAATATGCACATGTTATTTATTGCAGTATTATTTGTAATAGCAAAATATTGGAAATAACCTAAGGTTCACTAAATATGAAAGTATCTGCTCAGTTGTACAAAAACATAGAGAATATAAAACAGAAAATAAAGGGACCAGTTACCTAAAGGGATGGGTGGGAAAGGAGTGGAAAGAGGGGAAATGAGAACAGGATGGGATGGGGGATCAGGGAGTGACACTTATTGGAGGATAATTTTTAATTTTTAAGTTTTGACTCTTAAAACCATACCAATGTTTTATATACTCAAAAAAGAAAGAAAGAATTAAAGCTAATTATTTTTGATTAAATAATTAAAATCAGCCAGCATGGAATTAAGGCAATAACAAATGAATCTAACTGGATTATAAATGAATGACTAATCCATACTGAAAAGGATGGGGAAGAAAACAACTAACCTATGTCACTTCAGGAAATATATATTTTTTTAATGTATGAAAGTTGTTTATTTTTTTTCAAAGTAAACCAACTAAAATACTTTTCTTCTAGAAAACAAAAACATTCTCCTTGAAGAAAACTGGAAAAATACAATCAGAAAGCAAAAGTAAAAATTACATTTATTTTAAATGTGCAGAGATCTCTCCTATTTGCAGTCTGGCACATTTTCATCAAGTTTTTTTTTTTTTTTTAAGTTGAAGTATAGTTGACACACAATATTATATTACTTTCAGGTGTACAACATAGTGATTCAACAATTATATATAAAACAACTATTTATATACATTTATATATACAATTTATATACACACATTTATATATACAATTATATATATAATAAATATATAATTGTGTGTGTGTATATATATATACATATATATATATATATACACACACACCATAGTAAGTGTAGTCACAATCTGCCCTCCAATGATGTTATTACAACACAATTTTTTGTCATGGGGTTGGATTTAAAAAAAATTTATTTAAAATAAATTTAACTATCATATATTGTATTATTAGTTTCAGGGGTAGAATTTAGTGATTCATCAGTTGCATACAACACCTGGTGCTCATTACATCAAGTGGCCTTCTTAATGCCCATCACCCAGTTACCCCATCCCCCACCCATCTCCCCTCCAGCAACCCTCAGTTTGTTCCCTATAGTTAAGAATCTTTTATGGTTTGCTTTCCTCTCTGTTTTCAATCTTATTTTATTTTTCCTTCCCTTCCCCTATGTTCATCTGTTTTGTTTCTTAAATTTCACATATGAGTGAAATCGTATGGTATTTGTCTTTCCCTGTCTGACTTATATCACTTAGCATAATACTGTCTAGTTCTATCCATATCATCACAAAAGATTTCATTCTTTTTGAAGACTTAGTAATATTCCATTACTAATATTCCATTACTAATACACCATATTTTCTTTATCCATTCATCTGTCAATGGACATCTGGGCTCTTTCCATAGTTTGGCTATTGTGGACATTGCTGCTATAAACACTAGAGTGCATGTGCCCCTTCAAGGGGATACATGTTTGTATCCTTTAGATAAATACCTAGTGGTGCAATTGCTGAGTAGTAGGGTAGCTCTATTTTTAACTTTTTGTTAAAGTTTTTTGAAAACTTTTTGAAAAACTTCCATACTATTTTCCAGAGTGGCTGTACCAGTTTGCATTTCCAGTAACAGTATAAGAAGAGTTCCCCTTTCTCTGCATCCTTCCCAACATCTGTTGTTTCCCTAGTTGTTAATTTTAGCCATTCTGACAGGTGTAAGGTAGATATGTCATTGTGGTTTTGATTTGTACAGAAATAATATTTGATTGGATACTGTAAGGTTAAAGACAAAAACAACTCTTCATAAATACTGTACTCTGATGATGATCCATTTCTCAGGAATATTGGTTTGGAATTCTGTAACTACTTTAAGTGTATTTTAGGATTGAATAAACAAGTGAATATATTATAAATAATAAAATTCAGGTTTTTCATAGTCAGAGAAAGAAATTACAATAAGGAAATGGCAAAGAGTAAAACAAAACTTGTGTTTGATTGGAATCATAGGTATTAGTGTTTGTTATCTCTCTGTCTTTGTCCTATCTCTATTTCTATACCTATCTATAGATATCTACCTATTATATATCTACATATAAATATATCCACATATAGATACATGTAGATATCTCCATTTATATATAGAGATAGATATTTCAACAGATATGATGTATGAATACGTGTAGGTTTGTATATACATATATTTCCTAGCTCTCTCCACCAAAAGAGCCTAGGAGGGATGATATGCCAGTAACGATGAGCACACTTACCACCCAGGATTTGGTTCCTAAATACTATTCTCCAATAAAAAGAACTAGGACTCATTAGAAAATTAGTTGATTCTAGAGCTGGGGCAGGAAAAATAAAAGATAAACCTGAAATGTCTTGTGATACCAGAAAATTAAGGAATTGCTCAATAAAAGGACATAGGAACCAAACAGGTGGACCTCCCAAAGGCTAAAGCTCGAACAATTGGAGCCACAAAATGATAGTATTGGATTATGACCCATAGAATAAATATCCTTGAGGCCATACTGGAATTCCACAATGGAATAAATATATGGAGAAGAAGGTACAGCTCTTACAGAAGAATTCCCATTACTCTAGAAGGAATGAAGAACACACAAAGTCACTTTTAGGAAAACTGCATAATGATAATTGCTAGAAGCAAGATCTACCAAATGATGCTAAAATCAGTGGATAAAAGTTTGAGGAGAAAAAAGATACTAATGTAGCCTCAAAGTTTTTCTCAAGAGATTTATCAACTAGTGGCGGTTGTGTGGCTCAGTCAGTTAAGTGTCCCACTCTTGATTTCAGCTCAGGTCATCATCTCAGGATTGTGAGATTGAGTTCCACATTGGGCTTCGTGCTGGGTGCGGAAACTGCTCATGATTCTCTCTCTCCCTCTCTTTTTGCCCCTCCCTCACAAAAAAGAGATTAATCAAATACAAATAAAAAATAACTTTATAGTATAGAAACTTAGCAGACACTACCTTAACCAAGTGATAGGTACTATATCACTAGTTGACATCATGTAATGACACACTAAGGAGGAAAGAACATGGACAATGTGACTTTCTTGCCAAAATTAATAGCCTTATATGGATCATGAGGAAGCATCAGACAAAACCAAATTGAACAAAATTCCACAAAATATTTGACTAGGGCAGCCCCGGTGGCGCAGCGGTTTAGCGCCGCCTGCAGCCTAGGGAGTGATCCTGGAGACCCTGGATCGAGTCCCATGTCAGGCTCTCTGCATGGAGCCTGCTTCTCCCTCTGCCTGTGTCTGTGCCTCTGTGTGTGTGTGTGTGTGTGTGTGTGTGTGTGTGTGTGTGTATGAATAAATAAATAAAAAATCTTAAAAAATTAAAAAATATTTGACTAATATTAATTGGAAGTGTCAAAGTTCTGAAAGGCAAGAAGAAGCTGAGAGACTGTAATAAATGGAAAGAGACTAAGAAGACACATTAAATGCAAAGTGGATCCAAGTTGGATCCTGGAACAGAAAAAGGGTATGAGGCAAAACCAAACCAAACCAAAACAAACAAACCTGGTGAAATTCTAAATTTTGCAGTTTACTTAATAGCATAGTATCAGTGTGAGTTTACTAGCTGTGATAACTATACACCGGCTATGTGAGTTACTAACATCAAAAGAAGTTGAGTGAAGAGTATACATGAACTCTACTATTTTGCAACTTTCCTAGAAGTCTAAATTTATTTTAAAATAAAAGTTTGGAGATAAATAATAGAAAAAGAACAAGAGGAAGTAGATAATACAAATAAAAACCCCATGTATGTGATCTTTTAAAAATAGTTAAAAGTTATTTGGATGATATATGTCATTAATTAGGTAATGACTGGTTACTGGTTTTGCTACATTATCTAATGAGGTTGGCTCTAACAAGGAAATACCACATACTAGATGGCTTATGTGACAAACATTTATTTCTCACAGTTCTGGAGTCTAGGAAGTCCAAGATCAAGGTCACCAGGATATCTGGTGTCTGGTGAGTACCTACATCCTAGCTCACAAACGGCTGTCTTCTCAATGTCTTCTCACTGTGTCTTCACAAGGTGAAAGGGGAGAGGGAGCTGTCCAAGGCCTTCTTTTTTTATAAGGGCACTAATCCCATGCATGAGGGTAAAGCCTCCCACAGGCTCAATTTTCCAAATACCTTGAGGGTTAGGATTTCAACATATGAATTTGAGGGGTGGGGATGAAAACATTTAGTCTATGGTAGTTGTCTATCAAAACTGGATTTGAAAAAAAAAAAAAAGCAAACAAACAAAAACTGGATTTGAAGATATTTCTAAGACAGGAGATACAGGCCTGGTTTTTACCCTGGCAGTTAGAGGACTGTACATAACATAGAACAAAGATACTATGTATCCAATTATTCTGGTGTTTGTCTTTTACTTTCTGTGTTGATTTCTCTATAAAAATAAAGTTGCTTTCTATTCAATAGATATTTTGCCGTTAGTATACTCATTAAAATTTTGGGGGCCTGGCAAAATTATGAATGTGTTATTACTTATTCAATGTAGACTTCCAAGCAGATAAATATACAGATAAATTCACAGCTGATGGCCAAGAGTCCATAGATTCCTATTTAATATGAACAGAAAATATCTCAGATAAATCACCACTTAAAAATCTCAGAACTACCTCACATAATTATGAACTTCTACAAACTGTGAGTAAATAACTATAGAGTCACCTGGGTGGCTCAGTAGTTGAGTATCTGCCTTCCGCTCAGGGCGTGATCCCCGGGTCCTGGGATTGAGTCCCACGCCAGACTCCCTATGGGGAGCCTGTTTCTCCTTCTGCCTATGTCTCTGCCTCTCTCTCTCTCTCTCTCTTTTTTTTTAAAAGATTTTATTTATTTATTCATGAGAGACACAGAGAGAGGCAGACACATAGGCAGAGGGAGAGCAGGCTCCATGCAGGAAGCCCAATGTGGGACTGGATCCCAGGACCCTGGGATCATGCCCTGAGCTGAAGGCAAGACACTCAACTGCTGAGCCACCTAGGCGTCCCTCTCTGTGTCTCTCATAAATAAATAAATAAATAAATAAATAAATAAATAAATAAATAAATAAAATCTTAACTATAAACTATAAAAAGGAAAAAAAATAGATACTAAGAATTTAAAGAAGTTCACCTATCATTATGTATCAGATTTTCCAATCCTTCTCAGAAAGTGATAAATTGTTTCCTTTGGAAACCACACTGGTGAGTCACTTGCCAGAGTTGGCCCAAAGTCAATAAGAAAATAGAGAGAATGCTTAACTTTAAAAATCTTAATTAGAAGCAGATAATATGATTTAAAATTTGGTAATTATGTAATAATATATTTTGAATTTAAAATAAAAAATATAATTGCAAGTAAAAATTTGATCTTGGGTGTGTAATAATACAATACATAGCAGAAAATTTGAAGTTTTGCTTAAGCTAAAATGCACTACTTTCCTACCATCCATTGTGCTCCTGGCTATTATTCTTTGTTTTGTTTTGTCCTTTTGGGGATGTTATGGTACTTGTAGAAATGAGTTCTCCTTAAGTACTGCCCAAGATATTTTAAGAAAACTATATCTATGTTCCTAATTGGATTTTGATGTCCTTAGGAGTTGCTTTAACAAGAATACATCAAATCCTGATAAGGGGAAGAAACATTATTTTTTAAAACTAAGTCTCAATAATAAAACTCCAGTGATCCATTCCCTTTTATACCTGCTTTGATCAAATACCCACAATATGGGCAGCCTGGGTCGCTCAGCGGTTTAGCGCCACCTTCAGCCCAGGGTGTGTGTGATCCTATAGACTTGGGATCAAGTCCCACTCAGGCTCCCTGCATGTAGCCTGCTTCTCCCTCTGCCTGCTCTCTCTCTTTCTCTCTCTCTCATGAATAAATAAATAAAATCTTTATTATATATATAAAGATTATATATATAATATATAATAGGAAGTATAATATATATTATATTTCCACAATATATAATAGGAAAATATTTTGTATTAAAATGTCAGATGCTCTCATTGGTTTCTTCTGAACTCATCTGAGAGTTCAGTAATGACAAGAAATCTATAAATGTGATCTCCAGTTTTTTTTTTTCAAGTACTATGATGACCCATTTTCTTTGTGATGAATAAACTTGACCATAATTACTGTGACAGCCATTTAAACAAGACCACAGCAGGCCGTTTGAATATTAATTGTGACATTGTTGGTTTTCCTGTCTTGCCTACTAACAGTTTGTAATTCTACTGAGAAGAGGGAAGATTCACATGTAAACCCTCCCCGTAATCAAATACAACAGCCACTCTGTTAGGCCATTAACTAGCCCCTAGAACCTGGGGCATTTGGTGATAGAATCTGGTCTTGCAAAGATAATCGATTATGCAAAGCACTTTCACATGTTTTATCTCACTAAATCCTTGCAACAGCCTTGCTAGGAACGTAGAGAGGCTCATTATGAATATGAAAATTGATGCTCCGGAGGTCATGTGCATTTTACAATCACACATGAAGCTGCTCATTCGGCTCATCTTCCTTGTGGGAACCAAGGCCCCATCCTATTCCTTTGCTACATTTCAAGGAATAGCATTTCTGTCAAAGTAAAGAAACAGCTCTAGACGTTGGGTTCCAGAGCAGGAGAGCTCTACCGGAAAACTCTCTGCCTCTGCTTGCAGCATGAAGGGCTATTTTTAGATGTTTTCCTTTTGCTAATTGCCTCTCCCTCCATGGGGAATTTCTATGGGCTGAATCCCCAGATGAGCCAAGTTTCTCACTAATTCCCGAAGAAACCGGAAAGACCAAGGCCACAGCCCAGGTTGCCTGGGGCCTCAGAACCTCCCCAGTGATAACAGTGTGGTGGCTTCAGCAAGATCATCAAGGACCTGGGATCCCACTGAACGATGGGGCTAAGAGGTCACTAGAAGGAAGGCTTGGATGTGTCTTCTAGAGTCTTGGAACCACCGTGAATGACCTTGCCTGGAACTCAGTTCTGAAAGGAGTTTAGAGAATGTGGAGCCAGCAGTGACTGTGGGCTCAAAAGGCCCTCCAGATTATCTGGATTTCTTCTACCATCTTTGAGAAGAAAAAGGAAGACACTTCTGAATGAGATGTCTCCAGGTAACTTTAACCTGAAGCTTTGGCCTTCAGGGAACATCACAGGAACTGTGAAGGTTTAGCCTAGAGAAGGGAAAGAAGAAAGAGGTGATGAAAACCATTTTCACTCCTTTGCAGGGAAGAGGTAACTAGCTAGTGGCCTTGAGACAATGAAGTAAGTTTTTGGCTCAATGTCGGGGTAAAACTTCTAGCAGGATTTGTGCAATGAACTATCTGGGGAGCTGGTTGTTCTCTATTACCTGAACCATTCCAGGAGAAATGCCCACATTGGTATGCACTCCCGTGTTTGTTGAAAAGCGAAAGTTATCAAAACCCTACAGGTGGGGGGGCTAAGTAATAATAATTGCTAACACTATTAATAGCACTTACCTTATTCCAAGTTTTAAAAAAATCTTCAACAAGGTAGATGCTATTAACTCTTACTGATGAGGAAACTGAGGCACAAAGAGGTTAAGTAATTTGTTCAAGGTCACACAGCGAGTAGGATTTTGAGCATAGACTGCTTGTCTCCAGCATCTGTGCTTTTAACCACTTGCTGTATTGCTGTCCTCTAAGGTCTCTTCCTGCTCAGAGATTCCAGATAGGGTGGAGTCTGCTCCCATAGTCAGCATTCTTTGTAAGCTTCAAAATCTAAGGCTTCCAAAAGGCTATTGATGGCCTCTGAGAACGAATAGACAAACAAACAAAGCCAAAGAGGTTGCTGACAAGAAAAAAAAAAACAACAAAAAAATCGAGGCCGGTAGACCCACAGGGAAGCTCACTCACGGGTCATCTTTGGGGCCCGTTGGCAGAAACAACCTACTGGAGTATCGCATCAAAGAGAAGTGCTCTTGTTTTCGGATTTCCCGCCTCATCTGCCTCTCCATCCCCACCTGTGGCCTTCCTGCCCCTTTGGCCTCCCTCTCTATACCGCCCCCTTCAGCCCCTCGCCCCCCGCCCCCCCCCCCCCGCCTCCCCAGTGCACCTGTGCCAAGCTTTTCGAGGAGACTAGAAGCCAAGGAGACAATGGTGAACCAGCTGCCAGTTCTGTATCTCTTCCCCGCTCCGCGCCGAGGGGTATGTGACTTGCCCAAGGTCACAGAGCCCCGCTCACGGAATCCAGGTGTCCAGGCTCCCACCTCCGCGCTGCGCCCAGACACACCTTCGCTCTCCTGGCGCGCACCCAAGAGCGCTCTTTATTCCACATCCGCGCCTCCCCAGCCCCCACCCCTCGGTTCCCCGGAGTCGCTTCTGACGCTCCGCAGCCTCCAGGGTCCAGCCCTTCCTGCGGGTGCTTCCCTTCCGCCGGATTCCCACGCCGGAGTCGCCCTCGGCAGGCGCGCAGCCCGCGGGAGCGCAGCCTTCCGGGCTAGCTCGGCCGCGCCCCGAGGAGCCCCCGCGCCCCCCGCGCCCCCTGCGCCCCGGGCGCGGGCACTGAGGCGGGAGGGCCCGGGCCGGCTCGGGACCCCGTCCTCGCCCCTCCGGAAAGAGGCACCGACCCACGGCGACGTCCCCGCGTGGCCGGTCCACTCTCCCTCCGTCCGCAGCCCAGCCACTTCCTTCGGGAAGTCCCCAAGAGTCACGGTCGAGCCTGCTGGGGTGTGGCCGCGCCGCCCGCTCCCCCCGGGGCTGCCCCCAGCCGCCAGCACCTGCTCCTGCTCCTTCCTCCCTCCCCCCGGCCCGGCCCGGCCCCGCGCCCCGGCTCCCCGTCCACCTGGGACGCGCGCACCATGGACTCGGGACCCGGCAGCCGAAGCCAGGCCGCCTTTTGGTTGGACAATTAGCAGAGGTGGGCGGGGAGTTGACGAACCCCACACACGCGCCTCTCCATGAAGATTCTTGAGCTTTCTTTGAAGAAAGGAGTGCATATGCTGCAGTGTCTCTGTGGAAGGAGCCTGAGGTCCAGCAACAGCCTAAGTGGTGAGGAAAATGTTCTTTCCCAGCCCTAGAGCGCCGCAGATGCCCCCACGTCCCCACCCCTTCCTCCCCCTGGCTCCCCGCGCCTCCCCCCCCCCCTCCTTTTATTCCGCGCTGGCAGTGGTAGAAGGAAGGCGTTTCCCTACTGGGGCGGGGGCATGGCCCCGCCGCCGGTTCTGTCTTTGGGGGTGCTTTCCCCTGATCCCTGAAGTCCTGTGCGCTTTGTGGAACGCCCCAGCTCTCGCCGGGCGCCTGAGCTGGCCGCGCGGGGCTCTGCGAGGGGTGCTTGCAAAGTGATCTGCCTGCGCACTGCCTCGCGGCTCCCTCCTGGGGACTTGGGAGGGCGGCGTGCGGCTGGCACTTGCTTAGTGTCTCCTCTTGAGAAGTTGCTGGTGCGTTCGACAGGAGAGGGGACTTTTAAACAGGTGGCCGACGGGCCAGGTATCCTTTACTTTTCTTGCTTTGTCGGAGAAGTGGACTTCGGGCCCCGCGTCGGAGAGTAGCTTGGCCCTGGAGAGCAAGCGGTTTCTGTCCTTGGTGCTGAAACAGGAGAGGCCCCAGTAGCCCTGGGTTCCACCATCCGCGTCCCTCAGGAAAGGCCCAGCGCGGGAAAGAAAGAGAATCAGACCCTTTTAATGACCTGCGAAATTAAAATTTTTAAATGAAAAAAAAAATACGAGACTAAAATCAAGTAAGTGGAATTCTTTTCTGATGAAGCGGTACATATGCGGTGCTGTTTCACCACACTTTGTGTTGTGCGTTTCTCTCTCTCTCTCTTTTTTAAGGTGTAAGTGTTCTTTAAAGTGATTATGTCTATTAACCTTGCAAGTGCTAATCCAGTTTTTGTGTCTTTTGGTGTTCTCTTCACAAATTGGGGGTGGGGTGTGAGGAGAGAGGTAAGGTGCCCCTATTATGTCTGAGCAAGTGTGTCTTTGTGAAATAATTTTTGTGTGTGTGCATAAATTGCACGTAACGTTAATAGTCAACGTTTTAACAATATTGTAATAGATTTCATATATAAAACTTCCTATGCTATTCTGGGGGATCTGATTCATTTGGTTACATACCTATTTTCACCCTGTTCTGGAGCTATGAAGACTATATTTAGAAAGATTAGAATATATATAGATTTCATTCATTTTTTTAAATAAAACTTTGACTTTCTGATTACTCACCACTTTAAATGAAAAGTGAAATTATTTTAAAAGAACTAATTAGATAATTTAACTATATGTGAAATACGAGAATACCCTTTGAAATAAAATCAGCAGTGAGATCTTATATTTTTACTTTTATTCACTTCTTAAGGTTATTTACACAGTCTTTTTTTCTTTTGCCACCATATTTATAAGTGCTAAGATATCCAACTGCTGTATTCTAAATTAATATGCTTGAAGTTTTGTATTTTGAGAATACATATCTCAGGAAGCCAGTAGATATATATGTTGATATTATTTCAGTTTTCCTTGCTTATGTTAAATAAAACGTGAATGATTGCAACTTGGATATATGTTTCCTAGATGTGAAAAAAAGTTTACGTATGTATGGTGTGTAAGAATGACAGGACTCCACCTTGTATAAAAATAGATAACACATTAATTTACATGCAGAGTCAGTCTCTTATATAGTAACAAATCCAAATAGAAGTGATAAGATATGTGAAAGGGCAGCATAGGTTGTTGCAAAATCATGGGACTCACAGTCAGAAGACCCAATTATAAAGCAGTCTCAATAAAATTACTAAGAATCTTTTAAATTCAGTATTTTTATCTGGAAAAAAGTGGAAATAATAGCTCTATCCTAGTTCTTATATCTTATTTAATCCTATATTTAACATGCAATACCTTGAAAAGGGTCGTACTTCATATATACTGTTTTACTTAGAGGAGTGGTTGGTTATTTTGGAAGATGATCACTCTAGGGGAATTCTTGTTAAATGGTATGGTCACAAGGAGTAAAGGTGAAGTTTCCTTCATACCCTTTCCACAGCCAGAGATAATATACAGGGTTGCTAAAAGATTATTTCTGGGAACTATATTGCTTTTGTTTGACTGTGGCCTTTCTTAGCTTATGATCTTGGATAACACATATGACCTTGCTGTTCCTCAATTTATTCATACGTATTAATTACTATGGTAATAATACTTACCTCAGAGGTTTGTGGTGAAGATTAAATGAATTGACGATAGCCAAAGAAATGTTGAACTCTAACCATATGCCAACATGATTCTAAGAACTTTGAGTCTACCATATATAATGTGCTTAGTATGTTTCAGATATTATTGTGTTCCATTTAACATGATTTCATTCGTGTGACTTGTACCATTAGCATGACATCACAGCAGTTCTGCGTGAAATCTTGTTATTCCCCTGTATGAATACAAATTGAGGTAAAGACATCAGATACATTGTCATGGAGCAAATTTATAGGAATAAAGCTGGAATGGCCAATTTTAATTTTTTTCAACTTAACCTAAAGAGAAATATAATAATATATTGAACTGTGTCTCAATGAAGACTTTTAAGCCAGCTACTTCTTCCCCATTATTTTATAGTTGAGGGACAGGGGAGAAGTGACATAATTTGTTTTGAGAAGTTAAGAGATTCTTCTAATGGATTGATGAATTTTTGCAATTGGTAAACATTTCAATATTCTATTTAGGTTTTGTTAAATAAATTCAAAATAATCATTATTAACTTTTGAGCTTCTTAGGGTAATTAAAACATTTTATTGTTCCTATCGTTCCTCCATAATATCAAATATTAATATCTTAACTAATTTATCTATTATATTAGTTTATAAATCCCTTTTACTTCAGGCGGCTGGAGATAGCATGAGCTGTCGAAACAATCTTAGAGGCACTTGGGTGGCTCACTTGGTTAAAGCGGCCCCCCTGACTCTTGATTTCAGCTCAGCTCATGATCTCAGAGTACTGGGATCAAGCTCCACATCAGCTCCCTGCTCAGTGCAGAGCTTGCTTGAGAGTCTCTCTTGCCCTCTCTCTCTGTCCCTCCCCCTGTTTGCACGTGTGCTCTCTCTCTCTCTCAAATAAATAAATCTTAAAAAAAAATTTTAGACAAGGTTAAGTGGGTTGTTTATGGCTGCTTCCAAGTATCTTATGATCCTTTTTTTTTTCCGTTTCTCAAAATGAATGATTTTTTTTTATGCATGTGGAGCCTATCTATTGAAAGAAAGTTAAGAAGTTTAAAATTCTAAACAATTCTGAGTATATAGCCCTTCTATTAACCTGGAAAGTGCTGTTATTAGTTCAAAGGGAGAGTGAAGTGAATTCATTTATTTTTTCTAGATTTGGGACTTTTACAAAGAAACATAAGCTTGCAGAAGAGTAGAAATTAAAACAATATCTTTAATATCTGTTCCTTTTCTTCTCAAGATCTAGTTGGGAGGAAAGCAGAAGCATTCTCTTAAAGAATGGTGTGAAGGTTACAGGTTTCTCATCACTTTGGTGGGAAAGACCTGTAAAGGAAGGATTCCTGTCCTAACAACCTGGCTCCAGAAAAAGCTGCCTTAGGTATTAACCTGACAGTGGATGGTAGCACTTTTGGCAGTGGATCCCAATAATAGTAGTAACATAAGTGTCTGTGCCTGTGTATGTGCATACATGTACAAGGAGAGAGAGGAAGCACTGTGGTTGTCTTATCACCCTAAGCTATTCCAGAAAACCAACCATTGGGCTCTCCCCATTCTGTATACAGTCATAACTCCCTGGATATTCAGTCAATTAGGGGTTGCTCAGCCTGGTAGCATGGAGGATTATCAAATGTCTAGAGATTGAGCTGTATAATTACATCAAGTAGCCTTGATACAGGATTGAAACAGTCCAGGTCAAAATAATTTATTGATCCCAATGAGCACATATTATTAAAACCCAGTTATACCCTTAATTTCAAGTACAACACTACCATCTAAATTAAAACTGCCAACTTACAGTCAGTTTGCATCAGTTAGTGTGCACCTAAGAGATTTAGGCTTTAACTACTTTACAAGATAGTTAAGTGATTCAAGAAAGAATTTGGTTGCAAAGTGGTTATTGCTTTGAGCCCATTTCCCAGGAAAGGATCCTTTAGAAAGATAGCATTACACAGTTCTTTTCAACTCTTGTCTGCCTTAGTTCTCAGTGTAGAGTCCTTTATTTTCCTTTCTTTTTCTTTAAGGATGTGAGTAACATCCAAAATTAGGACAAATGAAAATAATGTATGAAGATATTTTAAATTCAAAATCGATCTTCAGAAATCCACCTCATCAAAAGCAAATGACAAAATCTACCTTTTGAGGCCAGATACTCAGTTGTTCACATCATTTTAATTTTGAAACATGGGTGATTTCAGTGTGTAACTGCCTTCATTTATCTAATTTTGAAAAACATCACTAAAGATTAATTGATCATTTATCCATGGCAATTTTCTTTGTTGTAGAATCATTCTTTGAGCTGGTTTTTACATCATAATCTTAAAATTCCTCATTATTTCAGTGTTGCTCCGTTGGCTTCAATGAATAAGAATTATGCAATGCACAAAATGTCCATTCCTTTCTTTTTCTTTTCTTTCTTTCTTTCTTTTTTTTTAAGATTTTACTTATTTTTGCAAAAGAAAGAGAGAGGGAGAGAGAATGAGCAAAAGCAGGGGGAGGGGCTACACAGGGAGTCTGATGCGGGACTGGACCCCAGGATCCTGAGATCATGAGCTGAGCTGAAGACAGATGCTTAACTGACTGAACCACCCAGATGCCCTGTCCATCACTTTCTTATGGCTTTCATTTTCAAAGGGATTTTTGTTTTTTTAACCTGAGATTTTCAGTATTAATGTCAGAAAATTCAAGAAATTTAATGCTTGTTTTTAGTTCATTTTTTACTTATGGTACTTTTAAAAAGCAATTTGCTAAGCACCTACTATGTGCAAATGTGTTAGGCATTACCGCTTTTCACCCAATATGTTGTGTTGTCCTCTTGGGCACATTGCAGGATGGCATCACCTCATTCCCTTGAAGTTCGATGTGGCCGTGTGACTTGCATGAGCAAATGAAATGTGGGCGGAAATGACACACCCCACTTCCAGGTGGAAGCTCTAACAGCCAGAGCACAACTCACCTCAGGCTCTGACCTTTTGATGATGTTCAAGGTAGTGGTTGCTCTGTCCCTGAATGTCTGTAACAAATAGAGCCCACTGTGTGACTCATGGTGAACATTTAGCACAAATGAGAGGTTGTCTTTTTGTAGTTTAAAATTTTAAGACTGTTATCTGGCCTATCCTGATTAGGCAGGACAGTTTAAAGTAATACAATTGATGGTAGATTATTGGGCTCTGTTTTAAGATTATTTCCAGTCCAATCCTCCAGTTTCTCTAACATCTCATCTGTAGGATGTAGCCAATAGATGTATTGATTTTCTTTCAAAATCTCTGAGCAATTAAGTTAGCATCCAAACATATGTGGCTTTGCCATTCTTGTAAATTAGCATGTGTCTGGAGCCTAGCAGGTACCTTGTTTCTTAGATGATACTTATCTCCCCCTTCACCACCAAATAAGAATGAAGTAATGAAGTTCCACTGATGTTTGAGAATATTCTTTCAAAGCTGTAATTTAATTTCAAGACTCCTAAGAATTCTAGTGTTCCTTTCTGTATACCCTGATGCCCTCAAGCATATCCTGAAAAGGGAGACCTAGCTACGATACCTGGAAAATAGAAACAGCGTTGCAGCTCACATTTCTACTGCTGTTTTGCCAGAAGAGGAGAAATGCAAATAAAATAGTTTTTCTTCTCACAGAAGAAAACTGAGAGCTGTGTGCATGTGGAAAAAAACCAGGGCAGTACTATATGGTTAAGGGATTGGTCTGAATGCTCTTATCTGGGGCAGGGACCAGCAATCCATTTGCCTGTCTCCAGGTTAAGTACAGCAAAAGAGAGGTGGGAAGGAAGCCAGACTTTTTCCGAAGTCCAGGATACTTAAGTTATGCCAACGAGCTCGTTACAGTTGTTCCTTCTCCTTTCCTTCACCTGAGGATAAACATGTCTCTGACTTCAGGGTTTACCCTTCTTCAACTTAGTAAATATCCCTTGAGGTCTGATTACATGCAAGTTTCTGTGTTAGGCACTGAAGATCCTATAGGGAGAAATATATAAATATACACACAAGCAAGAAGTATGCTAGTAGGCAGGATATCATACGTCCCCAAAGTGGGGTATCAGAGAGCCTCAGTTTGTTTCTGTTTAACAGCCTTATATTTGAGTTAATGTTCTCTGATAAAATCACTGTAAGTAAGGAATAATTAATTCTGCTCATGTTAATCTCTCTGAACTTGCAGAGCATTTAGAAGTGCAAAAGTTGGTACTGGCATGGGGCAGGTGGGGCCTCTAATGGAAAGGAATAGTGTCTCTGGATATTTTGCCAGAAAAATGTGTTTACATAAAAATAAAATACAGGTATAATAAAAGCATTTTTTTCCAAGTAATTACCCTACAACTCAATTCAAACCTCTGTAGCCTCGCTCATATTCAGATATCCTGCCGAGTTACCTATATTATATGTCTTCTCTGCTCTTACTTCACCATGAATCCATTTATTCACAGCCTGGTACAATGAGAAGGCAAGTTCTATTCTCTGGTATCAGAGGTAGAAAGGACATCCAGGGAGTACTTATAGATCTATTTTTTCAATTTCCATGGAATATCTTAGAATGCTGAAGCTTTCCTTTGTACTACTTAGTGTATGAAATTGCTGTCTTTAGGTCATGTATTCTCATTGCACAATGTTAGAAATGCCATGTCCGAATATTTCTTCTAAACCATTAAATGTTGTGGGGCCTTTGCATTTCCTAGGGTGCCAATCAGAAAGAAACTGTGAATCTGCCAAGACAATCTCTCTTGCTGAAATGATCTTTCTTGTTGATACATAAGTTTCTAGTACTGTCCTACCCCCTCCACTCATTACTGTTTATAGAAACGATAGCATTGCAGTTGGTGTCACTGATTGCTTGCGTTGCTGCTTCAATGAAGCCAGCTGGGATTCGATTGCATGGTCTTTAAATAAAACTTAGTGGCACAAAATGAATCTCTTTTTTGAGGGGAGGGGTGTTGTTGCTAGCTGGTTGGTTCTCTAAAGCACTAATTATTTGCTTGACTTGGAGGAATTGAGAATCAGTGAATCGCCATGTTGGCTCAGTGTCTGACCTTGGCACTAAGGAACTTGTGAGTAGATAGCATAGTTCAAATCTTTATGAAGTCATTCTCAAAATGATAGTGATGAACTCCTTACCCACAACCCACGGTAACTGTATGTAACTCATTGATGAGATAGTTCATGTGTCAATGGTTCCAGTTACCCAAAGGCTGAAGTCAGAAGATTGAGATCATGAATTCCAGGCAGCAGTGTTCTGTGACAGTCTGGTGACAGTCCTATATTCACAGACAGGATGGGGATGACCTGCAGATGGTGAGAAACAAAGAGAAAAGTTTGTACTGCATTTTCTAAAACTGCCATCGTAAGAAAATGGAGGATATCAATAATAACTTTTGGCCTTTTGGCTGCCAAACATCCCTGTGTGTTAGGCAGGATTCCTCTTTATATAGTACAAATTAGGAAACTAAGGCTGATCTAGGTGAAGATTCACGTGTCTATGTACATTTATTTATTTTCTCTCTTATGTGACTATGTATGTGTCCATTTATGTGACTATGTATGTGTATCCTTGATTAAGTGCGTTTAAAATTGTTAATGTCAGTTACTTTTAGGGAGTTTGATGACAGACACTTGCTTTATGTATTACATATTTCTATATTATTTTAATTTTGAAAATGTGTTCCTCTTATAATAAAAGCTAGTGATACATATTTCAGATTATACAGTTTTCTGCTCATAGCAGTAAACTTTAAAAATGTAGGATCTCTATGAGGATAGAGACTACAACCCTAATATAATCCCTTCCAAAAAAAAAATCCCTTTCATTTTTTGTGTGTGAATTTTTAAAGCAAAAGTTACCACACAAGAGGTATATGCTTTGTTTCTTTTCCTGTGATCTTAAATAATTACTCTAAATATAGAAATAGATACTCATGTTGAAATGTTTGGAAAATACTTTTTTTCCAGAAAAGATTATAAGAAGCTATTAATAGTGGTTAGTTGGGGAGAGATTTTTGAGGCAGTCAAAAAGGAGGCTTCCTCTCTTTAGCTTTGTGTGTTTCTATGTTGTTTCTAATGATTTGTACATATTGAATATATATATATATATATATATATATATATATATATATATATATATATCAGATATAGCTGCATGGCAAATTGTGGGCCATTTGGTTTTTATTTTTATTTTTTACTTGTCTGTATTAAAAATACTAATATGTATGTCATTTTACAAAAGATCTTTCTAAATATGATTTTATTTTTTTATTTTTTATTATTTTTTAAAGATTTTATTTATTTATTCATGAGAGATGCAGAGAGAGAGAGAGAGGCAGAGACACAGGCAGAGGGAGAAGCAGGCTCCATGCAGGGAGCCCGACGTGGGACTCGATCCCGGGTCTCCAGGATCATGCCCTGAGCCAAAGGCAGGTGCTAAACCACTGAGCCGGGATCCCTGGGTGGCGCAGTGGTTTGGCGCCTGCCTTTGGCCCAGGGCGCGATCCTGGAGACCCGGGATCGAATCCCACGTCAGGCTCCCGGTGCATGGAGCCTGCTTCTCCCTCTGCCTGTGTCTCTGCCTCTCTCTCTCTCTGAGTGACTATCATAAAAAATTAAAAAAAATTGTTTAAAAAATAAATAAATAAACCACTGAGCCACTTGGGCTGCCCCTAAATATGATTTTAAATTGCTTCATCGAATGACATCACATGTCTATGCTACAGTTATCATCTATCTAGATGTTGATGTTGGGTATTTAGATTACATGCATTTTTCTATGCCCTTAAATTTTAAAAATTTTGAAAATACCCTTGCTTAGAGATCTTTGTGTGTGGTGGGCTTAGGAGATGGTTTTTGTTATAACTTTCATTTCTCCTCCTTTTGGTTATCTCCTTTCTTAACCTTGAGTTCAAAACAATTGAGAAAATAGACAAAGTCATCCAATAGATAGCTATTAAACATGTCTGCTTTCTTACTGGATTGATGAAATACTTCCTGGCTTAGAGAATGGTCAAAATTTGATTTCATACCTTTCTCCTAAAACTAAATCTTGACATATGCAATTTACGAGAGGGAAGCTTTGGGTTTGTAGAGTAGGCCCACCTCCTGAGAAATCTAACCTTTCCTCTGTTGAGCCTCACAGTGGAATTGAAGAGATTTGGACTTTGTATCTATCTCTAAAGACACATCTGGGTCCTGACTTACTTATCCCTATCCAGCAATTCGAGTGTGTCCAGGCTGTGGGCAGGCAGATCCATGGAGAGAGAGAGAGAGAGAGAGAGAGAGAGAGAGAGAGAGAGAGAAAGGGAGAAAGTCACAACAAGCTAAATTCCACCTGCCCCAGTTTTTTTTTTTTTTTCCCAATCTCACCAATCAGGTAAGTTTTTCCTTTCTTGGAAAGGAGTAAGAAGGGTAGATGGAAGAGCAGAGACTCTTCCCATATGTTGGAAAAGGCAGAAGTGGCTCTTTTGCAGACCAAGACATGAACATGAGAAATGAGAGCAAAACTTTACTCCTATAGTGTGTAACTTTCAAAGGCACTACCATCTTTAAAGTATTGATATGTCGTTCTCCATAACTTTCACTTCTAACAATATATTTTTTAAAAAATAAATTCTATTTATTTATTCAAGAGAGAGAGAGAGGGAGAGTGAGAGAGAGAGAGAGAGAAGGAGACTCTCTGTTGAACAGAGCCCAACATAGGGCTTGATCCCAGAACCCTGATATCATGACCTGAGCCAAAATCAGATGCTTAACTGACTGAGTCACCCAGGCACCCCTAACAATATAATATTCTCCTGGCTAGTTTCTTGGTCTCCCTGTGCCTAGTAGTAAAGTGGGGCTTAAGGATAGTACTTAGTTTATGGGGTTTTCTGAAGATTAAATGGGTTCATGTCTGTAAAGTTCTTTAGCCTGAGCACATAGTCAGCATGTAGGGTTTTCCACTCTTCTTTTTCTTGCCTTTCATCCGTCCTGGTGGGATAAAATACCAAATGCATGCTGTTAGTGTGTGATTTATCCCATGTCATTCTTTCTCTTAAGGTAGAAAAAAATATGTGCAGCATACTAAATTTTACAATACACTTAAAATTTTGATCTGTAAGTTTAGCTTCTCTTTGTTGTCTTAGATGGACCTTTTTTTTCCTGGTAAAAATCATTTTTTTATCTAGCCAATTTAATTTGTGAAGATCCTTATTTATTTGCTTAAAAAAATGATCACCATAATATCCACGGCATGGAGAATAACTCTGAATTTTATTTTATTGATAGAAACAAATGTAGAATGGTATTAATAGAGTAGTTTGGTTGTAGCAGGTAATTTGGATGATTCTCTTCTAATTGACTGTTAATAACCACATTTCTGGAATTAATCATAGTAGCACTAACTTTTTACTTAATAGTTCATAATACTCAAGTTTCAATTCTCTCTTGTGTGAGTAGATTATTTAGACCATCAAGACAGGAGGTAACCAAAAATTATATTAAATTTTTACACTGTGGAAGCACTGTAACCGAAAGAATGCCTGAGTTGCTCAGGACTAAAACATAAATTAACTTTGATTTTCAAGTCCTGACAGCAAGTGTCATTCAATCAATTGCTGATTTTCCATTCCTTGGTTTCTCTTGTCAAGTAATTTCTAGGAAATACTGAAGAGTATTTATACATTCCACAAGTCTGTCTTGGGATGCAGGAGTTTTGTCACTCTTCTCTTTCAGTCTGAAGGAAAGCCGAGACTGTGGGTCTTCAGAATAATTTGCTGAATACCTGAGGAAAGCAGAGGTGTGGAACAGTGCAGAAAATGGAAATGTAAAGACAGATATGAGCTCTTACTGCTCCTAGAGTTCACAGGCCATATCCTTCTCTAAGAGAGCCTCTGGTCATCTCTCTTTAACTCCAGCCTATTCCTGCATGAGGGATGTTGTTCCCCCCAGAATTAAGAAGTACTACTTCAAGTTCCAGAGAGACAGGGAGGTTATTCCCATTCCCATTCCAAGGTTCATTGCTTTTCCCATTGCAGGATGACTGGAAGTAGAGCATCCATGTCCTTTAGGAGAAACACTCACTCCCAGCAGAAGAATACGGTTTGGTCATTTCTGGTTTAGAAAAAGCAATAGGGTTAGTTTTTAGTACATTTCTAAATGTTTGAATTAATTCATTTTAAATACTCCAGATGAGGAATGCAAAGTGTATGACCCATGTAGCATTGCACGTTTCCTCCATCTTTCCTTCAAAGTAGATTGTAAAAGAGCTTAGTCAGGCAAGCTCTTCTTGGCATGATATCTTCCACAAAGTTTTGGGACAAATAAGATACGCCTTCTAAGGTTAAACAAGGATTTTCCAATAGGGAAGCCTAAATGTAGGGAAAAATTCTATATGAACTTGCTTTTGCTCAAAATATATCAAATTTAAATTACTAAACAAAATACTTAACATCTTAAGTATTTAGATGGAAAAATCTGCTTCAATGGCAAGAGAAACTAGGAAATTGACTTATATTAGTATATGAAAAAGGCACAAAAGGTAGTCCTCCTGAAAATAAAGGAGTTTTTATGATAAAGGGAGGTTTTAATTTTTATCCTATGGGGCAAATATTATTAACACTTCCCCAAAATGTTAACTGTCTAGTTATAAGAATTTTAATATTCAGCCTCATTGCCTACCTTATTGCTTGAAGAGTTGAATATTTTCGGTTTGTCAGAGTAAAGATGTTATGGAACATCACTTCACTTGTATATTAATTCAGCCAGCATTTACAGAGACCCACACTATGAGTCAAGCAGTGGGCCTGCATGAATCTTTTTCTAAGATAACTCATACTTTGATAAAGTATACAATACATGAACATAAATAATCCCAATTGTTAACAGTGTCTATAGTGTGTCATCCTTAGTTACCACTGTATTATTCTAGAAGGAACTGCTATGGTTGTAGCAGAGATAAATTCTCCCCAGTGTTTTTGTTTTTAGGTTATCTTCTCTGATAATTACTATTTGCTAATGACATTTTTTGCACGTGCTCAGTTCAAGTTCTAGTTGAATAAAGTGGTTGTTAATTTGTTTTTATCACTCTAACTTGGAAATACATTTCTGTAGTCAACATTAAGCAACTAGCCCTGGATAAATCAACATTATGATTTTGTTTTCCAAAATGCAATACACTATGGATTCCATTACCTCAACTGGAAATGATGTTCATGGCTTTGGAGTTGGGAGGGCACAAGAAGGAATAGGGGAGAAAATATACGTAATTTGTTTTTAAAGTTAGAATACAGAAATGACCAGAGATTAACATAACACACACTAATGTACCTAAGATCAGAATGAACAGATTTTTCACATTATGCCTTATGTATTTCAGAATTTTTAAAAATAGTCAATTATTGGTGAAATTAAAATTTCTTAGAATTGTCCCTAGATCCATTCCAGAGTCTTCCTCCCTCAGTTGTAAAAGTAAAATGACTTCGGTATGTGTCCTTATGGTCTATATATTTAAATTCTTTTTTTAAAAGATTTTATTTATTTATTCATGAGAGAGACAGAGAGAGAGAGAGGCAGAGACACAGGCAGAAGGAGAAGCAGGCTCCATGCAGGGAGCCCGATGTGGGACTCATCCCAGGACTCCAGGATCATGCCCTGAGCCAAAGGCAGACGCTCAACTGCTGAGCCACCCAGGCGTCCCTATATATTTATATTCTTAATATATATCCTGTATGATATTATTTTGGGAGTGTCTAAAATTTATGTAAATGGTCTTGAACCTACTTACCCCTCTGCGTCTTATTTTTCACTCAATTTTGTGATTTTGAAATTCATGTCTTTTTTTTTTTAAGACTTTATTCATTTATTCATGAGAGTAACAGAGAGAGAGGCAGAGACATAAGCAGAGGGAGAAGCGGGCTCCTCGCAGGGAGCCCCATGTGGGACCCCAGGATCGTGCCCTTAGTGGAAGGCAGACAGTCAACCGCTGAGACACCCAGATGCCCCTGAAATTCACCTCTCTTAATACAAATTTATCAAATTCAGAAACATGTAGCCTGGTGTGGAGGAGTCTACTGGAGTAGCTGAGAGCACAGACTGCAACCTGGGTTTGACCGGACTCTGAGACTTGCCAGTCAGGTGACCTTGGGCAAGTTTCTTAAATGCCCTGACCCCAGGGCCTCAGTGTCCTCATTTGTAAAATGGTACATAGTAGCATCTACCTTATAGAGATGTGGTGAGGAGTAAAATGAATTAATATATATGAAACTTTCAGAATACTATCAGACATTGAGTGCAGCATACGTGTTTTATTATCTATATGTTTATTTGGGAATGTGTATTGACTCGTAGTAGGAGGACAGCCTTGCTTGACTAGTATTCCCTGATTTTTTACATCCAGCACCACGCTAACTAGAAAGAAAGCTGTGTCCAGGGCTGGCTTCCTGTCAAAGGCGATTGGGCACTGACTGGGGCTTAATGGGAAGGCTCCTATGCTGGAGAAGTGAGTGAGTCAATAAGAGATAAGCGTCATTTGACTGTGGCTGCTACACAGTGGACTGCCATCAAGGGAATTTGCAGCATTTGCTGAAAAATTGCCTTATTACTTGGGGGTTAGTTTTATGGTATCAGTGGGGCTGTAGGGACAACTGAGAATGGTGTGAAGTCCAATTCCACTTCCCTTTGGTTGTAAACCACACCCTCCCCTGCCTTTTCTCCAGAATGTAAATAGGGGCACTTTGACATCTCAGCTTTTGAATTGAAAGGGTGTGGCTCCTGGTTGAGCTGAATGTGGAATGAGTGTTTGACACTGAAGCAAATCCCTCTAGAGGTTTCAGAGGAAAAATAAGTGAGAGACTGTCCAGTGACCTCAGATTGGTGGCAGCTCTACTTTCTCAGCCACCTGGGCTTCCTTGGCACAGTCGTCACAGCTGAAACGAAGCAGCTTTCTTAAGAACATGGAAGGACATTTCCAAGGCAGACATTAAAACTGAAATAAACCTTTGTTTTGATCGCCTTCCCAACCTCACAGAGGTTTTTGGCATAACCCAACTTCAGTGACTCTAATGAACCTTGCTGCCATTCTCACAACACAGATATTAGGAAACAAATATAATTCCTGAGTTGTAATCTTCTAACGAGGAGGGACCAATTATTATATTGTGCATGGAGCATAAGTGATTCAAAATGTAGAATCATGAAATTCGGGTCCTAGCAACAACTATAGGAACTGGATACACACTTTTATTTGGCCAATGAGGAAACAGGCCTAGCAAACTTGAGACAGTTGTTCTGAGCCCCATGTCTGTATAAAGTGGCTGGATCTTTGGATGCTATACTATTTGTAAACTTGGAATTGAGACACTAAATTTTAGTCTGTTTCTTTCATTCACTCATTTCTTGACCTTAGGCAAGTTTTTAAAATGTAAGTGAGCCTCAAAATCCTCCTCTGTAGGGTGGGTATGATCACCTTGCCTCCATCAAAGCAGCAGTTGAAAGTGAGATGAAACAGTATCCATGCAAAGCAGCAAAATCTAAAAGGCATAAAACAGATATAACTTATTTATTATATTTATGGTTATTCTTTTTTTTAAGATTTTGTTTATTTATTCATGAGAGACACACAGAGAGAGGCAGAGACATAGGCAGAGGGGGAAGCAGGCTCCCTGTGGGGAGCCCGATGCTGGACCTGATCCTGGGACCCTGGGATCACACCCTGAACTGAAGGCAGATGCCCAACCGCTGAGCCACCCAGGTACCCCTACTATGGTTATTCTGTTTGATGCATTTGTGACATGAGGCTATATTGGAGATAAAATAAAGCTCCATTTTATATTGTCTTGGAGAGACAGAAGAAACTTGGCAGAAGCCAGTTTTATCAACATGCAATTTATAGCTTCTTTGGAATAAGAATTATATCTTCTGATAACTATCACATCTTGTTGCACATAAAGTTTTGTGGTGTGTCCTATTATAATGCTGCTCAAAGAGGATGCTCTTCCCAACAGCAGTATTGAACCTTTTCCTTCTGCATTGTGAAGTGGGACAACATGATGGAGGTTAGGGCATTTTGTTGATTTAAGCTTACTTTAAATTCTTTTCACTGATGATGAATCTTGCAAAGGGTGTGGAAGTGTTCTCCGATATCCAGACAAAGCTCTATTATTGAAGGCTTGCGTCACTTAGTTCTCAGTCAATGGTGAGCAAATCTAAACTATATTAGAGTTTAATTCCTAGGATCTACAGGCACTTTTGTCTCTCAGGCAGAGAACAAATGAGCTACTTTTAGGTGTATTAATCACATTAATGAACAGCAGCTTCTAGTAAAAATAACTTAGCACAGGCAGAAGGAAAGAGTAAAAACTCATGTGAGCACTAGCAACCAGACATATTTTAGACACAGTTGGGTTCCTAGTATGTGACTGGTGAGGGCATATAGAGATATAGCAACTCCTGCCCCAAGGAATTCACAGTATGGCAAAGGAAAAAAGATGTAAGGTAGAAAAGATATAAAAAAGACATCTTTAAGGGTAGATGCTAGATTAAAATTAGGAACAATTTATCTTGGATGCAGAGAGAGATAAGAGCAGCTCCCTCTGCTCAGTGATGTGTGTATGTATGTATGTATATATGTATCTGCACATGTGCATGTGTGTGTGTATGCCTGTGTCTGTATGTGTGTGTATAGTCAGGGAGGCTTATCTGGGAAGGCTTCAGGGGAATATGTTACCCAAGTTGCATTTTAATGAATAAATAGGCATCCACATTGCATAGGAAATGACAAAGAAGGGCATTTTGGGTAAAGGGGAAAATATGCACTAAGGCATGAGGCCAAGAAAGAGCATGTGTTTCATGCTAAATTTGCTCATTCTTTCCTCCATTCTTTCAGGCATTTATTGATGGTCTACTCTTTACCAGGTATAGTTCTAATTTCTGGGGATTCAGTGGTGAGCAAAACAATGTCTATTTTAAGAGCTTACTTTCTAGTGCGGAAGTAAACTAATAAATAAATAAACAACTAGCATGCATATAATATAATGTGAGACGGTGGTAAGTGCTATAAAGAGAAATAAATGTATTAAGGGGATAGAGAGCAAAAGGAAGATCTATTTAGATACAGCAGCCTTCTCTGAGGGAATGGCTTTTCGAGGGAACAAGCCTGCAACTACTGAGGGAAAACTTGCTCTAGCTGGAAGGAATGGCAAGTGCAAAGGTCCTAGAGCAGGAATTGGCTTGACATATTCAAAAGAAGCACGAAGGCCAGTGTGGCCAGAGCAAAGTGAGGAAAAATGGTAGGAAAGGAGATTGTTTCTGGCCTTGTGGGCTGTGACAAATATTTTGGAATTTATTTTGAGGATTATGGGAAGTCGTGAAAGAGTTTTGCACAGGGGTGCGATAAGCCATTTACATTTTAAATAGATCACTCTGGCTGCAGTATGAAAATAGACTGTATCGGGGAGACTATTTAGGAGGCTATTACAGTATTTTTGGTGAGAGGCTTGGAATAGAGTCATAATGTGTTAGGTGGTAAGACTTGGTCTGACTTGGGATATATTTTGAGGTAGAGCTGACAGGATTTGCTAATTGATTGAGAGGAAAAAAAAAAAGAGAAGTCCATGGTGGCTCAATAATTATGTCTGAGCAACTAGGCAAAGAGAGACATGTTTGATTGAGCTGGGAAACAAGGGCAGAACTGCTTCGGAGGATAAACTCAAGTGTTCTGTTTCAAATACCTTAAATATGACCTAGAATTAGAGTAGAGACATTGAGTAGAAAGGATGAGAGTCGGGAATTTAGGGGAGTCCATGGCCGGAGATATGGAGTGTGATTCATCAGCATGTAGGTGGTATTTAGAGCCACAGAACTGTATTCAGTCACATAAGGAGTTAGTGTTTATATTAAAAAAAGAGAGAGATTTAAGAACTAAGCCTGAGGTTCTCCTGTATTTAGCCATTAGGAGTAAATGTTACCTAAGAGACTCCAAAGGAGAAGCTTGAGGAGTGGAGGCAATTCAGGGAGTGTGACAACAGGAATTCAGTGAAGAAGGTGCAGGAAGGAAGGACCAGCTGGGTCACTTGCTGATGAGACATCCCGAGCTAGCAGACTGAGAATGATCTTCAGATTGGGAAATGTGGGAGGTCATCGCTCACTGGGCCAGCACTTTCAATGGAGACAAGGATGTGAAAGTCTGATTGGAATGGGCTCAAGAGACTAGAAGGAGAGATAATAGAGACAATGATTATCAAAAAATCTTTGCAGGAGTTTTGCAGGAAAGTTGTATAGGAAAATGAAGGAATGTGAGATCAGGGGAACACTCTTTTTATGAGAAATATTATGGTCCATTTATATGCTAATGAGAAGGATTGACTAGAAAAAGGAAAGCTGTTGCTGTAGGAGAGAGATAGGGATAATGCAAGAGGAAGTGGTTTCCCCTTGTTAACAAATTCCAGGCTTGGGCCCACTATATCCTAGCCATACCAGACCCTTGTTTAATAACAATAACAAAAACAGCAGCAACAACAAAAACAGATTTTCTTCCTTTCTTTTTTTTTTTTTTTTAATTTTATTTATTCATGAGACACACACAGAGAGAGGCAGAGACATGGGCAGAGAGAGAAGCAGGCTTCTCACAGGGGAAGCCTGATGTGAGGCTCCATCCCAGGACCCCAGAATCATGCCCTCAGCCAAAAGCAGATGTGCAACCACTGAGCCACTGAGGTGCCCCCAAACAGATTTTTCTATGCTAGACTACCTAGGTGTCTGAAAGGTCCCATGTGCTTATATTTTTAAAAAGCTCCCCCAGTGATTGTCATGTAAAGCTACATTTGGGAACTTTTGTTTTAGACAACACCACCTATTTACAATGGTGTCAAGAGTCCAGTGACTTGGATCAGCAGACGATGGGGCTGTAAATTTTGAATTTTTTTTAAAGATTTTATTCATTTATTCATGATAGATACACACAGAGAGAGGCAGAGACACAGGCAGAGAGAGAAGCAGGCCCCACGCCGGGAGTCCGATGTGGGATCCTGGGACCCCAGGATCGTGTCCTGGGCCAAAGGCAGGCGCCAAACCTCTGAGCCAGGGATCCCCAATTTTGATTTTTTTAAAAAAGGATATATTTATTTGAGGGAGAGAGAGAGAGAGTGCATGAGCAGGGAGGGGGGCAGAGGGAGAGGGAGAGAGACTTCTCAAGCAGACCCTGCACTGAGCATGGAGCCTGATGCAGGGCTCAACCCCAGGACATTGAGATCATGACCTGTGCCAAAATCAAGAGTCAACTGCTTAACCAACTGAGCCATCGCTTAACCAACTGAGCCATCCGGGAGTGTCTAAGTTTTGACTTTTATAAATCTTTAATCTCTTAGCTTTGGCTTTTCTTGTTTTGGGATTCTCTTCCTAAGACTGCTATTAGTATTAGTTACTAGAGGCTGCTAATGGTTTTTGGAGTCTATATGGTTTTTCTACATGGCTATGAATGGAAGTGTCTGGTTCTCATAGTTTGTGATTAGAAATACTTTCGTTAAGATTTTAAGCAAATAGTTACTTATTGAAAAAGTGTTGGCCATTTGCTTTCCTTTCTTGTAGGAATACACAGCAATAGCCATGAAATTGCTGAATATAGCACAAGCATGTCCAAGAAATTGGGTCAAAGTGGACCATTAAAATTTACACCTGATATATTGAGCCTTAGCACCTAGTTAGGTGCTCAGACACTTGATTTAAAGTGAATAATACTGTGAAGGGAGATTGGATCTGAAATCCAAAGGCTCTGTAATTTACAAACTATATGAATTTTGCCAAGTTTTATATGTGAATATGAGAAAAAGCGTGGTAATCTTTCCCTGCCTTTGTCCTGGAGTCATGAAGATCAAATGCGTGGAAAATATTTCATGACTGTTGAAAACTTACAGGTGTGTGTGTGTGTGTGTGTATATACGCACATATATATGTATATATAGTTTTCATGTGAATTGTGAAAAATAGCTTTTATAAGGATAGTTTTATACTGTAGGACACAAATACCTTGGAAAAGTGACAATTCACACCTCACAACCATTTGTGACACAAAGTGAGGCTGATTAAAATGTGTACGTATGTGTCTAGCTTTGTTTAGTATTGTTCTTATTAGATTTCCTCAGAGATTAGGATAATTTTTGGATTATGATTATGTGAGAGGGAATTGAATGATACAGCAGGTTGTACCATTGGTACCCCCATGTTGGTCACAAAACACATGGAGGTGGGACGGGTGAGATCCTATGTGGTTGTGGAAAGCATGCTTCCCAAGGGATATTATTATGTTAGAATACATCTAGGAGATGATGAAGAAGATATTAATAGGATTTGACATCATGACTTAGAAGGAGTAAATGAAGGCTATAAAGATGTTCAGCCTAGAGAAAAGATCAGAAGGTTGAAGTAGAATTTAGTATTTTGGGAAGAAGAAGCAGGTTTGATGGATTGAGTTTGAAAAACTGTTCTGGGCTGAACAGGAAGTACAGTTACCTCAACTGTGGAGAACATACAATGAATGCTTTGGTAGCTTATGACTTTCCAGTTGCTGTTACTGTACAAGCAGATGCCGTGTGACTACTAAAGTATTGCAGAGGGATTTAAACATCCAGTATGAAGCAGAAAGGGATGACCTATGGAGTGTTTGCTAGCTCTGACACTCTGTCAAATCTGAGACTTTATGTGAGGAAGAGCTAGTGAATTTTCTGAGCTCTAATGGAGGTTGGGGAAGGTTACAGAGGAAAGCAGAGAGGCAAAATGGTAGGTTATGCTAAGCAATAAAAAGATTTTGGGTTGAGTTCAGAAAGCACCTAGGAATATAAAACTTGTCATTTCAATTCTCAAGTCTTTAGGTAAATCCCTGGGTACATGTTGTCCGGTCATTCTGTTCTAATACAGGAGGTCAGAGCAGTGTCATTGGTGTGCAGCTTGATCTCTTCTAAATAACAAGAGAAAGTGTCAGCCTCTGAAGTCTCTTCATATCCTTTTTCCGGGGTAAAATTCACTATAAAATAATAAGGCCTTTTAACACATAGATCTGAATAAATGGATATACTGAGTGGAAGCAGCAACAATTTAATTTATGGGTCACTTAGGTAATAAGAAGTCTATTTGACATATTTAACAGCTCACTGTGCTCTTAATGCAGAATTAATGTTTTCCACTTGACTCATAGGTTGATGTGGCTGGTAGGAACCTTAGAGACCATTTAGTCCTTCTACAGAGAGCAAGCCAGGGTTCAAGGAGGGCATGTGTTAACAGGCACATAATCTCAGAATGGACAGTATGGCTCTGGACCCATAGTCCAAGGCATGCTTATACTGTTCACACTTCTGTGATAATTCCCATCATCACATGTTGAGATGATTATTTTTAAATTTTACTGGAAATAATTTCATCTTAGAGCAGCACTTCTTGTCTCTACCATTTTGTATGTGAATTAGAGTAATCTTTTGGAATTGATTCAGAGGAAAATCTCCTTAAGGAGATAATGATATGTAAGGAGCAAATGTCAACTAACCTGGTAGCCTGAACTCTGGACATTCATGTACCTCCTGTGTAATTTTGCTACATCTGTGTGCTCCTGTTATTAATTTTTCTTTGAATCAACATACTTTAAAAAAAGTCAATTAAAATTTTTTAAAAATCAGTTTAGTCTTATTGTAGCAGTTGTATCTGTAGAATCACAACTTTAATATGCTGGTTTTTTCTAATATAAAAATAGTTATTTTAAAATAACCATGATTTAAAAAATATTTTATTTATTTATTTGAGAGAATGAGCATAAGCAGTGGGGGGGAGCAGAGAGACAAGCAGACTCCCTACTGAGTGAGGAGCTCAATGCAGGGCTCAGTCCTAGGACCCTGAGATCATGACATGAGTGAAGTCAGACCCTCAACTGACTGAGCCACTCAGGCACCCCAACCATATTTTTTTAAAGGTTTTATCTGTTTGTCACTTAAAATCATTTTGCATACCAAGCTTTGGGAGATACTGAAAAAGTGAGACTATTTCAATAAACTTTCTGTTTATGTAATAGAAGATGGTCGATCTTCTTTTCTACTCTCCCCCATCAGACTATGGATATTTCAGTAATTAAGAGAAGGAACACCAAATCCTACCCTTGTTCATACATACACATACACATACACTTGCACATACTTTTTTCCCCCTCTCCATCAGAGTGGAGGAAGTAGGAAGGAAAGAAGTAAATAATTTGTTAGACAATGAATGAATCCGGTTACATTCATCAATGAACTAATGGTGAAGATCTCCCTCCTGACTAGAAAGAGTGATTAAGAAAGTGATTAAGAAAATAAATATTTCTTTCCTGTTAAAATTTTGATCATCATTTACAGATTCTCATTAGATGTAGAAGGTCTAGGTAAAGGCTGCTTGCAGAGTTTTTCTCTCGACCAAAAGGTCCACATAATCATAAACACAACATTGCAAATTCAGTTTTGAGAATTTGTGTTTATGATAAGATAGTATGTATGTATGTATGTATTTATTTATTTTAATATTTATTTATTCACAAGAGACACAGAGAGGGAGGCAGAGTCATAGAGGGAGAAGTAAGCTCCATGCATGCAGAAAGCCCAATCTGAGACTTGGTCCTGGGACTCCAGGATCACACCCTGAGCCAAAGGCAGACAGACGCTCAACCTCTGAGCCACCCAGGTGTCCCATAAGAATGCTTTTCTATGATGGATGACACTCCCATTGGTTTCAGATGATGCTTGGAACCATCTGTCTCATAGATCTATTTTCTGTGACTGAGCTCAGTTTACCAATGGAGACATGCATTGAAGAAGACAGAAAGACTTGATTCCATCTGAGTCAGAATTTTTAATTCTAATGAACTGATGGTTTTCTGGAATAGAGCTTTTTAAAGAATGTTTATGGTTAGTGTCTTTTCGCCCTATGGAGACTTTCATTTCACTCTAACATGGTATAATAATGGTGATTTTCTAGGCATGCATTGTTTATGATGTGAAAAAGAACAGCAAATCCTAGACAATGAAGAACAAAACCTGTAATATGTATGGTGCTTTGGAGTTTAGAAAACACTCATGTGTATCAACTATCTTGAGACACATAGAATTTCCATAAAGTAAATGTTATTTTCCCGTATTTCAGGGGAGGAAAGTAAAGATCTGAAGGATGTAGTTATCCGTGTAAATTGCCATGTTTTAAATGAGTAGCAAGTGAAGGCTTAAAAGTTGTTATATTTTCAATCCAATGAATCTTCTATTATACTACAGTTGCCTTCAGGATTTTAAATATTTATATTATTAGATTATGAAAACTCTAAAACACAAACAACTGATCTTTGGTACATATATTTCATAGGAAGCTGTTTTGAATTAAAATTATCTTCAGGGGCACCTGGGTAGCATAATTGGTTAAGCATCCAACTTTAGATTTCAGCTCAGGACATGATCTCAGGGTCTGGGAATCAAGCCCTGCATTGAGCTCTATGTTCAGTGTGGAGTCTGCTAAAGACTCTCCTTCTCCTTCTGCCTTTCCCCCTCCCCACTCTTTCTCCCTCCCTCTCTCCCATACATAAATAAATACACAAGTAAGTAAATATTTTAAACAATTCTCTTCAAAGAGTTTTTTTTGCCTTAATTTGTACATTGCAGTATGAAATGAGTCAGATGTTGTGAACCTTGCCTTCAGGAAGATCATAGTTTTATGGGGGTGGGGGAAGTTACATATGTAAACACCTGAATACAGAACAGCCTGGGATATGTGTTATAAGGTGGGTATAGGCAAAATTCTATGGAGAAATAAGAAAAAAGATTACATTGAAATGAAGAGGAAATCAGAGAAAGCATTATGGAAGAAATGTGATTATGCTAATGATTCTCTTTGACATAGGTAAACTTTGATTTAAATATTATACATACAGAAGTACACAAATCATACATTTACAACTTGGTATAGTTTCACAAAGTGAACATACCTAAGTAACCATCACATAGATTAGAAACAGAACATTGCCAGCATCCTGGTAACTGTCCTTCCAGTCACTACCTTCCTGAAGGGCAGCATTACCTTGCTCTGACACTATAGTTTGCCCGTTTTAAAACTATGTTAAAACTTGTAAGATCTATCCATATTGTTGCGTAGCTATAGTTTGCTCATTTTTGTTACTATAAATATGCTACACATTTATTATCCATTCAACTGTTGATGGTCATTCAGGTTATTCCCAGTGTGTAGTCATTGTGAATAGTGCTGCTATGAGCAATCTTGTACCTGTCTTTTTGTGAAGGTTCTATGCATTTGAGACTAGTCCTAGGAGTAGATTTTCTGAGTTTTGGGATATGCCTGTACTAACATAGCTTTTGATGAGGAGAAATAAGGATGACAGAGGACTTCACTGGTAGAGAAGGAATCATTTACAAAGACCCATAATAGGCAGAGGAGAGAATTCAGAAACTAATGAGCAATTTAGGTGGCAGGAATATACTGTTTGAGAGCTATAGTGGAATGTAGATTTGGAGAGAGAGACAAGGAAGAAGGGAAGATTTTTGAGAATGCCTGAGCTATTTCACAGAAAGGTAATTGTATTAGAAAGGCAGTCAGCTGTAAGTCACAGAAGACTTCAGAAAGTGTCTTAATCAGATAGATTGATTTTTCTCAAATACTAAGAAGTCTGGAAGTAAGTATTTTGCTGGCCTTCACTCAAAGCTCAACAAAGCCATCCAGGATCTAGAATTTAAGATCCAGAGTCTTTTTTACTGTAGCATTCTTAGCATGTTGCCATTCATATTCTTACTTCCTGCTTTACAGTCTCAATATAGCTGCTGTAGCTCTAGATATCAAGTCTAAATTCAAAGCAGAGTGACAATGATGCCAGCCACATCAGTCTTTCATCAAGAGTCAAAGTTTCCCAAAAATCTCCTCCAAAGATTTCCTCCCAAGTCTCATTAGCAAATGTGGGTGATGCTTAGCTGAAAGTGAGACTGGTAAATTGGGGCATAATATTATTTAGACTGGTTTATTTATTTATTTATTTATTTTTATTATTTTTTTAGACTGGTTTATATCAATTACCATCTATTGCCTGCCTCTAAGCATATTGTTTTCCCCAGGTACACTGGAACCCTCTTTGCAGAGTAGAAAGAAAATAGATATGAGGTAGGCAGTTAAATGGGTCTTCGATGGCATAGCATTGATGGCCTCAGAGTAAAGAACAGGTCAGGGGAAAGGATTTTACATAATGTGCAAATTTATATTCACGTAAGAAAATTAGGAATTTTTATAGAGAAAATTAATGTATCATTTTATTAGATAATTTACAATTCACCAGGGCTTTTTGTCATTATAATTATTTTTTATTGTTGTTAGTAAGATAACGTGGTAAAAAATAATCAGATAATATATCTTAAAGTGAGCCTGCCCTAGCAAATTATCAGTCACATGAAGTGACTTTTTACCAGATTTTTAAGAATAAAGTGAAACCAACGAGCATACAAGCATCGTGAGCTGCTGCAATTACAAGTGGAGTGGTGTAAAGAGATTTCCATGATGCATAAATTAAAACATCCTATCATAAGGCTAACAGATCCAAAATAGCCTCAATTTGGTCCTTCATGTGACTATTTCTATCTCAAACCTGCAGTTGTTGATTTCTGACAAATTAATTTGTCATGAAATCAGTTGAGTTAGTGCATAGAAGGACAGAGCATTGATTCAGATCTTTCAAAAACTCATATGTATTGCCTTAAAGGGAGAAAAATAATCATAGGAATTTCATTTTGTTTTAAGTAAGTCTTGGAAATCAGGTCAGTCAATAAATTCCATTTCCTGACAATTTATTCCCTATCAGCAGCAAAATAAGGTGCTTATTCAATTAAAGTTCACAAAACCTATTTCTCTCTCTAGCGATTGTTTGTTTATTATCTTGTTTGATGTTATGGCAGCACTACTAACTTAGCAAGGGCTAAGGGCTTCTGTATTGGGTAGAACTAAAGAAAAAGAACAGGCTCACAACTGTGTCATCACCAGTGTGATATTGACAAAGTCAGAGCTAATGAATTGAGAGACTTACATGTCACACTGTGATGAGTGTTCTGTCCTGGAGGTTTTATTCAGGGAGAAGAAGAGGGAAGGAATGTGAGTGTGGTTGGAAGACATGGTTCAGACTTGAGCTCAGCAGCATTTGAGTAGTTCTGTTTTCATATGTGATTGAGGGTCGTCTGGGTGGCTTAGCAGTTGAGAGTCTGCCTTTGACTCAGGGCTTGATCCCAAAGTCCTGGGATCGAGTCCCACATCGGGCCTCCTGCATGGAGTCTGCTTCTGCCTCTGCCATTCTGTGTTCCTCTCATGAATAAATAAAGAAAATCTTTTTAAAAAATGAAATTCATATGTGATTGATTAGTAGTGATGAGCAGAAAGTTTCCATATTAGGAAATATTCACCAGATTGTTTAAGAATTTCATAATTATAGTGTCTATTGGTTTGTTTCAAAACTATATGTAGAACCAGTACAAGTGTTGTTTTTGTCAGAAGGTAATTGATGGGCAAATTTCATTATTTGAAGGATGTTAAAGACTCAGAGTGTAAAAACTTGGAAAATTGTAGGTGAGCTAAAGCTTTAGCTTTTTAAAAAAATAATCATAGTTAAATAATTGGGGGTATTTGGGGAAGTAAGTGATAGAGTCTACAGTTTTATTATTTTGGATAGTTTATCCCAAAATACACCATGTTTTTTTCATTTTGTAGCATTATGTCTGATGCACAGTATTGGGCTGAGCATACAGTAGTCTGACATTCATGCACTAATGCAATAGAATATTAACTGAGAAGCTGACCATGTGCCACAGTTCTAAGTCCTAAAGGTAGAGCAATGGGCAGATTAAAATGTCTGACCAATTGTTCCTACATCTTTATGGAAACATGTATTTTTCATGGCATCTTCACAACTTAACCAAATTGCCATACTTTCTAAGCAGATGAAAGAACAGGAGAAGACTAGAAACAGGCTTCAGTGAATCTCAACCCAAGAGGTTGCATTGGATATACAATATGAATTGTACATTCCTTTTTTTTTAAATTTACAATGATGTTATAAATAAAGCACTTGGAGCAGCATAAATTTTATCCTACAACACTTGATTGTACATACAGTTCAACACCACTCTACAGGCTCAACAGTGACTTGAACAGTAGATGCATGTAGTGCAGAATCCAAGTGTGAAGATCTCTGGAATAGATCATGGTCAAATAGGTGAGCTTCAGCCGGAGGGTAATTGCCCACAGAACTGAAGCTAAGAACTAGGCTATGGATGAGCATGAACACAGGATAAGTCCGTGTTTCCTGTGTAGGTATGGTCTTGGAGAGACAAACGGACAAAGAACTGAGGTCGATCAATGAACAAAGGTGAGGTCAAGGAAAAAGATCATTAGGCATAATCTATACCAAGGTTTTGAGTCAGCACTAGGGACAGTTCCCAAGGGCTGTGACTATGGTCTCTGTAGTTCCTAAGAGGAGGTGACAAAATACATGCATCTAGATATATCCAACAGGTGACAAAAGTAAAGCAGGCAGAGAGAGAACTATGACAAAAAAGAAAATTATACCACTTTCCAAATGCGGAAATGGAACAGCTGCTACTCAGCTCCAGCCAATTGGTACCAGGCAGGAATGCAGGCTTATTGTTCCTGGATTTTCTGGAAATTAAAAAAAAAAAAAATCTAGGGATAAAGAAAAACCAGATATTTGAGGTGAAATCTCATAATTATAATAATGTTAACATCTCAAATTAAAGCATAAAACACATTTATAAACCCTGCCTTAGTTCAGGTTCCTTTTGGGGTAGTTTTGGTCCTGAGCAAGGGAGGCTACATCCTTGCCCATCTATGAGCCTTTGGTGTTTTGTTAATAGACTATCTAGCTATTTTACCCTCTTCAGCTTGATTTTTTAAAAATATAAGCTAGATCATGTTTTCTACCACTTGTACTCCTCAATGGCTTCCTATTACATTCAGAATAAAATAAATCTAATATATCTTTTAAGGCCCTGAACAATGCCCCTTGTGTACCTTTGCAGCCTCATCTCATTCTTCCCTAGGGTCACTATTTCACAGACACATTATTTTTCTACTTTCTAGGACATGCAAACTTTTCTTACTTTAGAGGTTTATTGTTTTTTTTATTCTCTCTTCTGGAATAATTCCCTTTGCTGCCAATGTCTACTTTTGTTTGGATGGCTCATTCTTTATCTGGGAATCTTCTACAATATGTTTAAGATATGTGTGAGATCACTAATCATCTGGTCTTCACTGGTCCTCCACATTATTCCATTTGTTATAGGACACTCATTATTTCCCTCATACCAAACACTGACAGCTTGAATTTTTTAAACAGAATTATTTGTTTACATGTTAATTATCTTTCTCATGCATTTGATTGTAGGCTCCTGAGGATAGAGAACCTGTCCATCTTGATCGCTGATGTAACTTTAGTGTATAACGTACAGTAGGAGTTCAATACATGTAAATGAATGGATCACCGCATGAGAGGATTTGAAGGATTTGTTTCTTTCTTCTGTTGATTTGGTGCTGAATTGTTTGGAACTAGATATTTTAACACTATTTCTCAAATTTAGGTAAGGTGTTTATCTCTTTCAATAAAAACTATATTAATAGCCATCCAGTGAAATTAAATTATTTTTATTATGTATAACATGTATACATAAATCCAGGCACAAACTTCTCTTATTTATAGCTGTTATAAAATTATAAAGCTAGGTAATTTACAAATTAATTTGTAAGCAAGTCTTACAAAAGTAGTTTAATTCAAATTAACAATATTCATTTAATGTTATAGGTGATGTTTTAATGACATAAAATTGCCTCAGCTCAAATGCAGTTCCATATTTAATGTTTCTGTGCTTTAATATCAATAATAATTATTCAGAGAATACCTGTTCACATAATATTATTGAACAGAATGAATAGTTTCTTGGCTTTGTTTGTTAACTTGAAGATCTTTGCCTCACACTTAACCAAATCTTTGCCTTCTAGAAATCCTAAAATGTTAAATTTAATTACATGTCATTCTAAAATGATTTTCTTTCACTTGAAGATAAAGTTAATAAGTCAACATTACTGAAAACTACATTAAAATGTGATGTGAACTAGTTGCTAGAATTGGGAAGAGAGATATTCCTAACTGCACATTTACTATTCATTCTCACCATGAATGAGTTGTTGCAGCAATGGTGTGCTCAGATCTGGGCTTTCTGTAATACATCCACTGCATTAATTTGTCTTCTTAGCACTGAGATACAAGCACTTTTGAGTTTTCAAAAGTTAGATAATTACTCCATCTTCCTCTGCTTCTTACCACAAACAATTGTTTGTTTGATGAATGGGGGTTTCATCTGATTCTACTTTGTTTTTCTTTTTTTAATATTTTATTTATTTATTCATGGGAGACACACACACACACACACAGAGAGAGAGAGAGAGAGACAGACAGACAGACAGACAGACAGAGAGAGGCAGAGACATAGGCAGAGGGAGAAGCAGGGTCCATGCAAGCAGCCCAACGTGAGACTGGATCCCAGGTCTCCAGGATCACACCCTGGGCTGAAGGTGGCACTAAACCGTTGGGCCACCGGGGCTGCCCTGACCTCTACTTTGAAAGATATAATCAAAAATAGAAATATTGGTTTCAAAATTTTGTGTCAATAATCAGAAATAAAGTCATCATCCAGATGCCCCAGAATATGTCTACCTGCAAATATCTAAGTAAGCATATACACATACACAAACACATGTTTTTATTTATATGTGTGGGTGTATAGATGTTTGTGTGTGTATACATATAAAATTTAAAATTTAAATTCCCACAGACACTTTCTACCCTGCCCTTTATCTAATTTGAGAAACCATATTAAAAGATCCAACTATGTTTTGACTCTCAAAAGCCTAGGCATTGACTATGGAAAGTGAGACTCTAGACCAGGCTTGAAATATGTAGGCTTAAAATGAAAATACAAAGAGGAAGATGAATCTTTCTCTAGTAATGTATTGTTGTCTTTGAACTCAGCTCTGGTTTGGAGAAGGGTCACCCATTCTGGGTATCAAATTCATGGGGTTTTCTGGAATTGTATTTCTTCTGAAGATGCCATTCGCATAAATGCAATATGAATAGTATCCCCTGGAGTTGTGAGTGTGGGCCTGTCCACTCAGCAACGGGAGGGTGCATAACCTTCCATCCATCTCTGCAGCAACTGTCCTCTACTTCCACCTGGAGAAACCTGTATTTTCCTCATTCTAGTTTCCACAGCCAACCATCACTTTGGTATTAGTTTATATGAGAATTCCCTGTCATAGAGGTACTCACATTCTAAAAGTTGACTTTTGCTTATAATGAATATTTTGCATAATGGAATAATGAAAGTAGAACAACAAGCTGTGTTTTGCTTTTCATGGGGAGATGTGAGAGGTGGTCAGCATCATATATATTTTATCATATGCAAACCTGGATTGAAGGGTTTGTGTGGTGTTTCAGATTCTATATTTACATTAGGTTTTAGGGCAAAGTTCTAGATCAATAAAACAACGTCTCTTCTTTTAGGGGAATGGAACAATATTCTTTGGATTAAAAGAACATCGGATGGTTGGGTGTTCCTTTGCATGGATATCAAAATCTTTGTACCTTAGTGTAATGATGGACAGTGCTCTCTCAGGGACACACTTGCTCTTGTCCCAGGGTCAGTTCTCCTCAAGATTCCCTTCCTTTCCTATTCAATAAGACCAGAATAGAATTTGCCATCTTATCTACTTAACTGAGCCATATATAGGTATCCTTCATTTTTATTTGGGATATAATCGAGTGTTTAATCTCCTAGTCTCAAGCTCTTGGATTTACTTTAAAACTTCATTTTATTTTCTTTGCTATTGATAAATCACATATGATGACCATTTTTTCCCTTACAGTGCATATTATGCTGCAAGTGCTTCACAAGAATATAATGGCTCCCTTATATCTACAGTAAAAAAGGCCAATGCCTTAAGCTTGGCGTTTATTCATAGTATGGCCTTACAACAATTCTCATTACCTACTGCTACGCAGCATAGCCCAGGTGATTGTTACATGGATTACTTCTCTGTCTTTGGCACATACAAAACTCATTTTTTTTCCTCTTGACTACTATTTATATATCTTTTTTCTTACTGTAATCCCTTTTTAAATTTTTCTCAATCCAAATACTTAAGCTCTGCTTAAACCACACTTCTATATGTTGGCAGTTGACATTCGAATGATGATTCCTTGGTGTGACTTCTCATCATTTATATGCATAGCTTATCACACTAATTCATCCCTGTATATTGAGTCATTTTCTTCCATTATTTGTTAATTTCAGTTGAACTGATATTTACTAAACTCTTACTTGTGACTTATCTCATTTTAGCATCTTAAGGATGAAACTTATGTCTGATAGAACCATATCAGATATAACTCTGCCCACAAGAGGTATTCATGATCCCTTAAGAAAAATAAGGTATTTTCACATGCAACCATTATATAAAGTTCTGGTTTGCTTTTAAGGGTGGGCAAGTTACATATAAAGGGTTATAGTTTACATATAAAGCGCTAGAAAAGGAGAGGTTGCGATGAGTGGGAGTATGTGAATCTCCAAGAAGGAAATGACATTTGAATGGGGCTTTGAGACACGGGTAGATTTTAGGTAGGTGGAAATGGAGCATTCTTAGAGGATGAATAATAAGAGGAAAACCTTGCGAGTGGCTACAATGAAGGGATGCAGAGATGTTTAGGAAGGTAGGGCTGCAGGTTCCTTGGCAAGTGGAGCTTGTAAAGATAAGTAGTTGGAGATGAGACTAGAAACAAATTGAAGCCAAGTTGTAGGTTGCGCATGACCATAAATTCTATCCTTAAGTCTTTAGACTTTATTCTTTAGACAATGGAAAGTTGAATGCTTTGAACACAGAAATGAATGAATCAGTATTTGACCACGCACATTTTGTCTTTGCAACTGGGTTAGATGCTGTTCATTTTGAAGAAAATATGTAAATTATAAAGAATTGTTAAGTTCTTTCACATTGTTGAACGTCATCCTCTCAATATCATTGAAAATTACAGCATTAGCCTTTTGTTTTACTGCTAAGGGGAGTAAGTCCCAGAAAGTTTAAGTAATCTACACAAGGTCACATAGCTAAAAGGCACAGAGTCAGGAATTTAACCGTGTGTTAAGATTCATCCTCCATGCTTTCCTTCTTTACCATGTAACTTTTTCTCAGTTGAATGTTTAGTTTTCCAAGAAAAGCTTTGATCCTCATTTATCATATAAAATTAAACAATATATAAAAATATTTATATGTGGCATTTTTCTCACACGCATTTTTGCTTAGTTCTTTTCAGGTACTGAAACACTAAGGGTACAATCTCTTGTATGACTGAGGTTTAAGACCCAAATTTAGAAATACATAATGATCCTTATAATGAGATGTAGCATCCTTACCATTCTCAGCAGTGATGAGGTTGGTATGTAATAATGATGTGATATTAAACTCTTGGGCCCAGGGGACCTCATTAGTTGCAACTTCTAAAAATCCTCCTACCTTCTTCAGATGGCTTCTTTGATTCCTCATATTTGGACAAATAAATACATTCTCAGCAGGCTTTAGGATTCATTTTCTTGGTCTCTAAGTATCGGCTTTGAGAAGAATTAAGCAACATACATTGTATGGTGATAAGAATGCTTTTGACTAGAGTTTACAGAAAATATGACCGAATATGGCATAATTGCTAAGAAGATTATGGGGCTCATTTTACTGGGAAATCCAGAGGTATTCCAGACTTCAAGGTTGATTGTCAAGTGGTACAACTCTCTTATCAAGAATTTGATTTCTCTTCATCTTCTGTTCAGCATCTACTGTGTTGCTGGTTTCCTTCTTAGACTGGTTCCACTTGTGGCCATAAATAGGATGCTGTCTGAAGCAAACTGGGACTACCCCCAGTGGGATAGATAGGGTACCACTGAATACAAATTTTAAAAATCTTTGTGCCAGAGAACTATCATTCATACATTGCTAAAGACATAATTTACAAAGGTTAACCTTAGTTAAACTGTTTGTTGGTAAGATTACTTTGACTGATATAGAGTAATTAGGACCCACCTCTAGAGTTGGTATACTGGTCATTCTTACCAAAACAAAGTGGCTGCTGTCCAGTGGAGACTGAAAAGAAGAAAAGAGTATCTACTATACATCAGGATAAATGATATTTTTAAAGCCATTTATGCTTTTTCCAATTTCAAAGAGTTTTCTTTTTAATTTGTGTCAATATACCTTTGTATGAAATTTATTTTGGGGACTGCTGATGAAGCCATTACTCAGCAAACCCTTGAGGCCTTTGAAGTGAAATTTCTGTTATATATAGGATTCTGAGCAAGACATGCAGTGAATGAAAAATTTCATCTGTCAGCATTATAGTTACTTCATTTTGGGGGGGAGGTTAAATACAGCATGTTCTTTTAGAAAAAATAAATTAAGCATATGGAGCATTAACCAGTGCTACTCTCTTCCTTGCTTCTGTGATTAGATCTAACCATTTATAATTCAGTCTCCTTTGATTTAATCTTTAAGTGAATATTGGAATAATTAATCTGTGTTAGCTCGACATGGAGACTAAGAAAACACTTTGGTAGATCAATAGCAATCAGCAAATATCAAAAGATAATGCAGTTAAGCTGATTTGGATTCCCTTTTAAGTTTCAAAATGTACTGACCTATTGTGTTTTGTTTTTTAGCATAGTGTACATCATACACGACACAAGACTCCAGGTGACTTTTGCTGTGCCCCATATTGCTAGTGATTGGAACTTTGGGCAAGAACTTTTTATTTTGGTTCAATTTAGAAAGAGTTGAAAGAGATCTCTTAATGTTTCCCCATTGTGAGATATTTGCTTTCTGCATTTAGCAATTACTCCACTCAGTCGGCAACTTTATTTGTAAAATACCTTGTACTTTTATTATTTCTATCTATAGCAGCACTATTTGCTTCAGAATCCTCTTGGAAGAGAGGATGATCTCTGTTAATCAGCAAATCTTTTTCCCACTGGTGAGCACAGCAATCATAAAGCTTTTCTGCACTGAGTAACTCCCTGGAATTAGTCATGGCTCTCATACTGACATTCAATATTATAATTATATCTAGAGCAGAATAGAAAGGAATTTAATGTTGAGATTTAAAGTGATCATCCCAAATGGAAAGTTAGGATCCCAAATGGAATGTTAGGGAAAGAATGTGTTTTATGGGCAAGACTGGGAAGAATGGCAAGTTTCCTTTGAACCTTGAAGTCTTGTGATTATTTCTCTCCTTTTCATTCTCTTTATTGCCATCAATATTTAGCACTGAGATTGTTTCACTGGGGCCATCATTAGATTCCATGACTTCTTTTCCTTATCCCCACTGCACAGAAAATAATACTACATCTCATGGCAGCTGAATATTCTCAAAGTACTGATGTTCACTATGCTATTATCTTTCCACCATCTGCATGACAGCCCAGAAAGTCCTTCTCCCTTCTTGTTCCCAATCCAGATCCTATCTGTCTCTTAAACCCAGTCTGGCTCACACTTACTCTATAAACCCTTCCCCAGTACTCTGGGCTATGATAAATCTCTAAATGTATTTGCTATAGTCTTTAGCATCTTCATCATGCATAATTTTTATTCTTTAGCCTAACCCATCTTTCTCTTAAAAATAAACATTAAGCACTGTAATATTCTAGGGAATGGGAAGGGTAATTTAAATTTTGCAGTCCCCAGAATGGATACATAGGAGGCACTGAATTAAGAGGAACTGAATGAAACAGGCAGTATTATTATGAAAATAAAGTATGATTTTGTTGAACCAGACTAGATTAATAATTTATTCTATTTTTCTCCCATCTTACTCACACACCCCCATTCAGGAACAAGGAGTATGTCTTTATTTGTTTTGCTTTTTCAGTGGAAGACAGGGACATTTGTAGACTTTTTTGTTTGTTTGAGTTGGACAACTGAAATAAAGAAGTTGACTAAAGCTGTGGGGTCTTTATGGGGCCACATGTGACTTTATGGGGTCACATATTGCAATAACATTCGACACAGATGGAGATGGACTTCAGGCAGGTGGCATCTGCTCTGTTTGGGGACCTATGCCATCGCTCTATCTTCTGACGTAGCTGCTGCTGTCTGCCAGGATGAGGGCGTGGGACTCTCCGCAGACTGCACTGGTATAGTCTCCGATGGGCCGGAAAGAGGCTTGGAAATAGAATAATTCCCTTTGATGAGAGGAGAAAAAGGGAGGCCCAGGAACATTGCCTGTTCAAAAGGAAATGCATTTCCTGTACCCAGCAAAAACAGAACTAGAAGGAAAGCAGAATTGAGCGTTATGTGAGAACACGTATCTGCATGGTATTTGACAGTGCTTTTCAAACAGTGTGCTCCTTTAGGCATCCATATTCTATCGTATAACTAGGGTTCTATTCTGTTTCACAATGTTCTACAGAAAAGTGGGCTGAGCAGGTTCTGGGCAGAGAAAATTTGTAATAAGAATTCAGACACAAAACATAATGTGGAGATAATGCCATTGCAATGTTGCATGCTACCTGAATGAGACAATGTTTGAATCTATGGAAGTCAACAATTATATTGAAACAGTGACATAATTCGGAAGAGCAACTAAATAAATCCTATGATATTAGTGGAAAGGGAATATTTTTTGTTTGTTTTCTAAATTTCCTTTTACTTTCAGCCAGGTATGCCTTTTAATTACTTCAAATATGCTGTCACACAATCTAGTCTTTGAAAAACTCAATCACGGGAAGGCTGAAAATCATTCATATATGAAAGATATTTATGTGAAGAGTGAATAGAATAATCTCTTTGAAAAGTTATACTTAGGTAGTGGTGATAAACATCAGAATTTATAAAACAAAAATCTTATTGGTATAATGATCACATTTATATAATATTTTACGAAGTACTTTAACATATGCTCTTTCATTGGAACCCAGAAAGACTTTTAAAGGGTAGGGGGACCTAGTGTTATAACGTGTAGTTTGGAATTAGGCAAGGGTCTGGGTTCGCATCCTCACTTTATCACTTACTAGCTACAATACTACATGTACATTACTTAAACTAAGTTAGTAAGACTTAGCTTTCTCGTTGGTAAAAATGGCAATAACAGGAGTATGTACTTCTTGGGTTGTGGTAAGTAAGGGAGATAAACATGGTACTTGGAATTAGCAAGTGCTTCATATGTATTTTCTCTGAGCAGTTAGGGCAAAGATATTAGCTGAAAAAAGTCAAAAGAATTGCTCAAGATCAGAGAGCTGAAATGGGACTAGGTCTCCGATTTATTACCTACCAAGAATATTTTAATTTTATAAATTCTTGGCAGAGGTGAACATGGAACTTTGGTTTGCATTTTTTACAAAGCCAGTGTGTTTAGCCGTGGCATGAGGTATGGTTGCCTGTGTCCAAAAGCAGTGTCTTGGGAATTGAATCAAGTGTTTAATTAAAGGCTAAGCAGTTAGCCTCTGATTAGGAAACACCAAAATTTCTGTTTATGGAAGCTTTCTTTACTGTCATGAACTTGAAAGATATATAATTGATCAAACAGCATATTAAACTATATCAATATGTAGCCTCAAGTGAAGTTAATTCTTAATTATTCATGCTCAGTTGTCTACTGTGAATAATTTTTAGTTAATTTTACACACTAGATCAAATTATATTGTATATGCTTCTGAACCAGTCTTGACTCATCCCCATTCTCACCAGTACCTTCCAACTGCATAGCTGGTACACTTATAAACATTTGAAATACAATATAAAAGAGTCTAGTATTTAAAATAAATATAGTGATGTTATATAACCACTGAGAGTAAAGCATCTTATGTACTGGTAAAAATTTCAGCTGTTCTTGTCATTGTTTCTTCTTCCTTTTCATCTCTGCTAATGCACATAACTAAAAATTGTCTATAAGCCCTACTGCATTAGAATTTTCTTCATTATTTGGAGGAATTTGAACCAGATATCTTCTCCTTGTGCTTCCAGATACCCTGTCCACTCTCCTACCTCTGCTTTCTACCTGGGAGATTGATGTGTATGAATTCTTCCCTGGGTTCTTATACAGTGTGGCTCTTTTTTGGATTTGTCCAATGGGAAGCTTTGGCAGGAAATGAAGGGGTAAGAGAGTGAGATCACAGCATTTATTCTTCTAGTTCCTTTTCTGTGAAGCCACCTTTAGCTAGGCATGAAAGAGTGTCACCACTTGTTTCTGAGTAGCGTGAGTGGCACAATTTCCTCTTGGTTTCAGTCAAGCTTTGTCCTATTAAGCTAGCAGAGCTCTGCCAGCACTAGCCCTGGGGTTCCCACACTCTCCTTGTGATTTCCCTCCATCTTGCTCTCATATTTTTTAATTAGTCCTTTTGTAAGTGAACACTCCTCAAGTTATCCTGATTTCAGAAAACCATGAGTTTTCTTTTGGGATCCAATCTGATTCCAGCCTCAATAATTCAAAAGCATTTCTTGAACATGTGCTTGAATATGGCTCCAATGTGTTACTCCATTCAGGAGCCAGGAGCCATTCAATGTCTGTCTATTGCTTTCAGAATAAAAAGCATCCAAACCCATTCACAATTCGGCAATAATCAGTCTTTTCTTCTTTACTCTCACTAACTTCCTCCAGATACCCTCTATTCTAACAAAACTGGACAGCCAGTACTTCACTCCTCAGAAGAACCTTTGGGAGTCACTTTACTCCTCTGTCCTCAGATCCTAAACTTTAAGCTTCTTCCTGGCATTTCCACATGATGGCCGTACTTGTGGTAGTTCCATGAAAAGATGCCATTGGAATTTAATAGCACAAAAATAGGGAGCATATTGCAGGTGGCTTTGAGGACTGTAGACTTAATGCCATTCATTCATTCATTCATTCATCAAATATTTATCAAGTACTTCCTGTATGTTGTAATAAAATGATGAGTAATTCATTAGAGGTCATGAGGAGTGGGGGTGAGAGTCAGGCTTACCTGGCTGAGGTGATATCTGGATTCTTCTACTTATTAGCTGAGGTCCTCTGAGCTCTATTTTCTCATCTGTAAACAAAGAGAATATTTTCCTCACAAATTGCTATGAAGCATAGATGAAATAGTCACTGTATTGAGCCTTTTAGATAAATGGATATAGAAAAGAAAGCATCAAAATTGTAGCTTTCATTTTTTAAAGATTTTATTTATTTATTGGAGAGAGAGACAAAGAGCAAGCACAGGCAGGGGATTGGGGTGGCAGAGAAGAGGGAGAAGCAGAGACTCCATCCCAGGACCCCAGGACCATGACCTGAGCTGAAGGCAGACGCTTAACTGACTGAGCCACCCAAGCACTTCTAAAATTGTAGCTATCATTATTATTTTTTTACATTTGTCTGCCTTTTGAAATATAGAGCCTCCCACATGAGCCTCAAAGCCAATGTTTAGGTCATGTTTGGAAGGTTTTTAGTCCACTTGAGTGACCTTGGGTTAGTCTCAAAGCTCAGTATCAGGTATCACCTCACCTTGAGCTTTACACTTTCACAGGGATCAAAGAATTTGATTTTTCTTGTTTGATGAAAGCTCGGGGAATTCATAAATTGTAATATTACCTGATGAATTGCCCAGACCATTTTTCAGCATGATTTTCTCTATATCTATCTGTTTAGCTAGCCAGCTATTTAGTTTAATAATTTTAGGCTTGCATGTATAGCTGTTCAATCAGGGTTTCAGATACATAGGAGTTGTGCTCTGTCCCTCTAATCTTCCTTGTCCTAAAACAGCTCCTGCAATGATTTGAAATCCTTAACATTTTTGGTCATTAAAAAAATCATAAAATGAGAATATTGGGTTTAGAAAAACTGGATCTGTCCTAATGATACTGTAATCCATAATCACTTTAGGAATTCTGGCTTTTTCTATTATTTTAGCTTTACGATCTCCCATCAATGAGTAAAAAAGTCTTTGAATTTGTGCTTTCTTCATGTTTTCTGCATTTCCTTCAGTCTGGAAACAAAATCTGGGAATAAGCTAATATTGATGGTCCTCTAAAGTTTGCAATTATGTTCCTTGTACTCCCTTCATCAACTTTATTTACATCTACACAAGTTGTATGTTTATAAGTGCATCATTTAACTTAACCAGCCTTCTGTGTCCTGATCATTCAACTTACAGGTTAACAGGAAAAAAAGTCATCTTCTATGGGTATCAGTGGAAGCTCTGAAAATGCTCTGGAACAACCCATCCTCAATCTTCACTAACTTCAGGTTGGAACAGACCATTGATTTAAGGTTCTCTAGCATGCTCACGAGAGCATCATATTTTACAACTCCAGTTCTTAGACTGGATCAGTTTAATAATTTGCCCAGTTTTTGTGTATAAAACCAATGATTGAAAGCTACTTTAATTCGAGTTGTATTCAATAGCATTACTTTGGTTACAGAGGCAGAAGCTCCATTTGGATTTACTCAAAGACGGAATTTTTGTTAGAATACTAGGATTGCTCACAGTAAGTTGAATGAATGAGAGTAGACACAAGGTTTTAGGGACTGGGAAAAGGACTCGAGAGCCCTCAGAACATTCTGTCACTTCTGTTCCTTCTCTCTGCTGGCTTTGTCCTCTTCCTTTTCTCATGCTGTTTGGACATGGCTGCAGGTACCTATAGCTGTGAACCTAGAACACAGATTTAAGGTTTTATTTATTTATTTGAGAGAGAGAGAGAGACAGAGAGCAAGAATTGGTTGGAGAAATGATGAGAGTTTTCCATCTCACAATTCAGGTTCTCCGACCTGAACTGGTTGGAGAAACGATGAGAGTTTTCTCCAACCAATTCAGTATATGAAAATGCAAGAAAGGGCTATCATCTTGGCCCACATTCTTGTCTATGTACCAATCACTGTAACAGAGAAAATGGGGTGCTTTGATTGGCCAAATCTGTGTCATATGCAGCCTGGGAGCCTAGTGCCTATGATTGGAAACTTTATGAGAATTACTTGCCCCAAAAAGGGGTAAATGTTGCTACTGGAAATAGGGAACGATATTCTGAACTGACAATAACAACAGATGTCCAATGAGCAAAGGAGAATTAATATTTAAGTTTTAATTTCTACATAATTAAACAAAACCGGTTTTACTTATTGCAGAGTTATATTCATTCAAAAATATTTATTTAGTACTTTTTATACGCCAATATAAAAAGATAAATATGATGTTCTCTACCCTTAAAGTTAAAAAAATACGTTTTTAATAATTTACCCTATGTATTAGCAAGGCTTTCTTCCATATGCTGTGTAACAAATAACCATACACCTCAATGGCTTATAATGACAGATATTTAATTCATGCTTGCGTTCCATGGGTACTAAAGGTACTAGAGTATAGCACTGTTCCATATATCTTTCCATTGTGGAACTCATGCTGAAAGAGTAACCTCTGCCTAAGACATGATATGTTCATGTTGGAGGGCTCAAGAAAACTTGAGCCAAACCACAATTTATGTTGACAGCTTCTGCTTAATCATTGCAAACATCTGTTCGCAGTTCTTTTGGCCAATGCATGTCACACGATCAAGCTCAAAGTCCGTGAGATAGGAATGTGGCCTTTTCCCACAGAACATATGACAAACCACATGACAAGTAGAGATGCAGTATCTTATTACAGAGAAGAAACAAATGATTGAGGACAGTAACCCAAACTACTATACTTTACAAAGCAATATTGGGTTTTCACTCCTATTCATTTGATTTGTATTTGAAAAAATGAAATATTGGTTGGTAATTAATAATTGCCATTACTTTTCTTTATAGTAGATGGAAATTAAATGCGTGTAGTTGGCCTACCTATGTCACTTTCGTATTTAGTTTCCTTGATTTGTCACCCATGATAACTACTATGTCTTTGTTTTTTTCTGTTATAATCTATTCATGAATCAGGATTCAAATGATGTTAGCTGGTCTAGAAAATTTGTTGGCCGTAGACATGGGAATAAATCAGTAAAAGCATACACAAATCAGTCTTAGCCATTCCTACAATTAGGTCAAGCCTCTGTGGTTTGAAGATGAGATGGTTGAGAATTTGCTCTCTAATGCTATGTTTCAGTTGGCCCTACATCAAATCCTTTGTCTTTAATTTCCTTTGTTCAGTTAAACACTTATTCATTTATTAAACCTGTGGTAAGAGTTAGGATTACAAAGATGAGTACACTCACAGGTTTTGCATTCAAAGAAATCACAGGAGTGAAAAGTATATAAATTGTAGAAAAATTTTCAAGTATGGAAATTAAAGGGAAAAATAACTACCTCTCTCTGGAACCTGGCATGGAGGGCAGGTATGGACACAGACACTTCTTGGAACAGGTGAGGCTTGAGCAGAATTGCGAGTAATGAATGGAAAATATTTAGGTAGAAATTGAATTTATGCTTAGGAAGTACCAAGTAATGGAATAGCAAGCATGAACTTGAAATCATAGAGACACAGACTTCTTTGTCCATTTTTAATAGCCTTGGGAGGCATGCGGAGATCAAACTGAGGAGTCAAACAGATGAGAGCAAGAGAGTTAGAGAAAATGAGATCATTTTCCTTCTTGGAGAAGAGAGAGTAATTATTCTCCCTCTCCTCCTCCCTTCCTTAGGAACAGCTGGACGTTCTTTAGAAGTTTTAGGTTATTGTCCTTGGAGTGTCTGAGAGATGTTAAATTGTCAAGCTTTTATTTTGGAAGCCCTGGGACTGTGGGCTTTTGGGGACCTGTAGACTGTAGAAACTAGTAGGAATCGGTGGTAGAAGAAGCCAGGCAACAACACAGGATGGCGTTGAATTTCACACTAAAGGGAAAGTGTTATCACAGGAGACATGAACTTTCATTTTAAATATTTGCGCCTACACAAGAGTATAGCAAGAGAGGGGTGCAGGAGGTTCTTCCCATAGCCAACAAGGGGGTGCAATGCCTATAGAAGATTAAAACTGTAATAAAGCCAAATAAAATCTATGTGCATTTTATTATCAGCATGTGCAGGTAACTCCAAACTGTAAGTGATAACATACTTCTCCCTAAAAGATCTTCTGCTGCAGTTACTGTCGAATTTGAAGAATATATATAAGATTGAAATGAACACATTTAAAATTACTTATCTTTTAAAAAACACGGTATTCAACATGGATATTAATCTGGAAACCTCTTAGACATACTTTAAATAATAATTAATAATAAAATAGTTTAAGTATAACAATTAAAATGTAATTTAATAATGTAAAATAATTCAAGTAAAATTTCAAACAGTGAAATAAAATACAAACCATGGTCTATATTTTTCCCCTTTTTAAAGTAGTACCTTAATGTAATTATTTTGTTTGTTATCATTGTATTATTTTTATATTGTTACTGGCTTGATTATACATAAGCATCAATAAAATAGATTTTTTTTGCTATTTGTAATTTTTTCTATTATTATTACTACTGAACATAATTTTGTGGCATACAGGAGGGAAGTTTTTATTTATTATTTATTTATTTATACTTTAAAAAAATATTTTATTTATTTATTCACAAGAGACACAGAGAGAGAGGCAGACACCAGCAGAGGGAGAAGCAGGATCCCTGCAGGGATCCCAATGTGGGGCTCGATCCCAGAACCCTGGGATCAAGACCTGAGCCCAAGGCAGACGCTTAACTGCTGAGCCGCCCAGGCATCCCCAGGAGGGAAATTTATAAAAAAATAACCTGCTTTGGGTGTCATATGTGCTAATTATATCACTACCTGGCTCCTGAAACTAGGAAGAGAGGCAGGGGGTACTCAGGCAAGGTCTGGCCCAGGGAGGGAGACATGCATCCGAGTGAGAGCTTCCCCATGGAGTCCATCTCTGGCAACTGAACAAAGCATTTTTGGAGCATCCAGTCCTTAATGGGCACTCTCCCTACAATTAGCATTATGATTGTGAACAAGCCTGAAGAGCCATACATTCTATTAGGGAGAGAGGGAGTGAAAGTAATCATGTAAACAAAATACTTTAAATTAGAGCACAAGCAAATAAAACAGCATGAGGGTAATAAGTGATGAGGGAGAGTCATAGTTTAGATAGGGGGTCAGGCGAGGTGTTAGGAGAGATGCCATTGGTAAGAAGCCAGCTATGTGAACATACGGAGGAAGGGCGGTCCAGACAGAAGGGTTGGCTGCAACAAAAGTGCACAGCAAATAGGTTGTGTTTATCTAAAAGAGAGAGAAGGCCCCGGTGGCTGGAGTACTCTGCACAGTGGGAAAAGTCTTGTTTTGTCTTGTGGAAGGAAACTGGCCTTCTATTTTTATTTTTTTTCAAATATATATATATATATATATATTTAAGCTTTTATTTATTTATTCATGAGAGACACAGAGAGAGAGAGAGAGGCAGAGACACAGGCAGAGGGAGAAGCAGGCTCCATGCAGGGAGCCTGACGTGGGACTTGATCTGTTGACTCCAGAATCACGCCCTAGGCTGAAGGCAGACGCCAAACCACTGAGCCACCTGGGCTGCCTGGAAACTGGCCTTTGAGAGCCTAGAGGAATAATAGGATTCAGAGGATCATCCTCTGATGATGATGAATGTTTATGACAGTTATCAAACTGCACATACTAGTGGTGTATTTAATAGACATCATGTTGGCTTTTCAAAGCACTGTAATGCATTTAGAATATTCTCTTGCCATTTTGGGTAAAAATGTCCTTAGTGCTGAATTTTTTTAAAAAATCTTTCTTAACCTTTAGCTTCTTGAGGCTCTGAATGACAATAAATTTAACATGACTTAGTTTCAAAATAGATTATTTTACTGGCCCTTTGATTATACCCCCTGACTTCTTACACATGGCCTGTTTTTATTTTTACCTCAGGTGCAGAAATTAGAAATAATTATACTCTTCATTTCAACACACATTATCATCTTGGTTCAATGAAAATGCATCTCCCATTTTGTTTTAATCCTCAAATACTTTTCCCCTTTATATTCGATTCTCACTCCCATGTCTCTTACCATGATGATATGCAGGATCAGATAAATGCCAAATACATAAGTGCATCTTTGTAAGATGTATGTTTTATGTAGGTATCCATTTTTAATTTACAAAATTGGTACTGTTATTTATTTCCTTTTGATTTTTCATGCAGCACTGTGCTCAAGGTCTATCTGTGTGGTTGTGTGCATGCCTACTTTATTGTACAGTAGCCCGGTTTTTGTATTTATTATTTTCCTTTTCCATTCTCACAGTGATGGAACTGCCTTCGGTTCTGGCAAAGACCAAGAACATTGTGATGACTGTCATTACATGCATTCCTTTGTAGACCTGGCCATTCAAGCACAGGGGATTTGCTTTGGAGTTGAAAGACCTTTAACGACTTAATTTTCCTAAGCCTCATTTCCATCTTACACCATCTACACAGTTTGCTAAATACACATGTCTTTTTCTTGGCTGACCAGGTGAGGGTTGAGGCCAGGCTCTGCTGTTGATCATCCTCTGAGAGCCAGCTCTCTCATCACTGGAGAAGAAAGATCTATCTAGAGAAGGAAAGCTAAAGTGCACGCTATGGTGTTCCATCAGTAGAGACTTGCACAATTTAATATACACACAGATTCAAAGATAAAGAAATCGAGATGTGCAAGTTCACATGTATTAGCAAATGTACACATACTTCCTAGATCTATTGGTTGAGAGGTTCTAGAAACAATGGCGTTCTAGGTGCAGTGAGCACACTTAGCACCCAGATCTTAGTTTTTTAACATTTTTCAGGGAAAGGAGCCCAGACACCTCGGAAAAGTATTTGGTTCCAGGGCTGGGCAGGCAAAATACAAGATGAGCCTGGAAATCTTGTGATGCCAAAAATTGTGGAAGTGCTCAGAAAGGGATGGGAGCTTGTCAAAAGAACACAGGAGTTGACCTGAAAGGGCCCATAATGGCCAACACTGGGACAATTTGAACAAGAAAATAAATAATGCTGGTATTATATTTTAGTCCATAGGATAAAATAAATATTCATAGATCCATATTGATGTAAATAAATGATCAAATAAATAAATGGGGGTAGGGGAGAGGATGACTTTTCCTTACAGAAGAATTCCAACCAATAAGTATGGAAGGAAAAGAAGCAAACCCCACAGTTACAATGATCACAGCTACAGTGCATTATGGATGCTAAAATCAGTGGGTGAATATTCAAGGAGAAACAGAATTTCTTGTTTCTTGGTTTCAAAGTGTTTTCCCCAAGATATTTATTCTTTCCAGGAGAGAAACCCGGAAGCTGTTACCTTAACCAAGTGAGCAAAATTAATATCACTGGTGATAAGACACACTGCCATCATTAACTCCTTGATATGATGCACTGAGGTGGACACACCATTATTCTGTGGCTTTCTTTAAAAAAAAAACATAACCTCAATTTAATCATGTAAAAATAGCACATGAGTCCAAAGTCCAAAAACATAACCTCAATTTAATCATGTAAAAATAACACATGTGGAACAATGTATACAATTACTGATCAATAATCCTCCAAGGTGTTAAGATCCTGAATGACTAGGGAAGATTGAGGGACTCTTGCAAGCTGGAGGAGATTAAGGAGAAATAAAACTAAATGCAATATGGGATCCTAAATAGGATTCTGGAATAGAAAAAGGACATTAGTGGGAAATCTTGTCTGTAAATTGAAAAAAGGTCTGTGGTTCAGTGAATAATGTGATACCACTGTTAATTTGCTGGTTTTGGCGATTGTACTGTGGTACGTATGTTAACATTAGGAGAAGGTAGATGAAGTGTATAGGAGTGTCTTGACTAATTTTTCAATTTTTGTATAAATCTAAAATGAGCTCAAAATTTAAAAAAAATAGAAAAAAAAATAGAAAAAGAAGAGAGGATTGTCTTTGAACTCACTAGGCAGGAATCCTTGACCTCTCTGTCCACAGGACTTTATGTCTCCTGTGTACTACCAAAGGGCCTTTTGAATCTCTGTGTCAGGGTTTGCCCATTCTTGGGAGTGAGACCATCAGTTGTGTTTGATGTCATCAATTAACCCAAAAATCCAGGGGGCCGAAGGCTACAGAACTTCTCTACGACCCCCAAATTTTCGGTTCAAATGCATTGTCTGAGAAAGTTTTGCCTGGATATTGGCAAATATCCAATATTTGGATATTGGCCTGGGAGTCAGAAGAGCTCTATCGTACTTGAGCTTGCCATTATCCAACAGTGAGGCAGGCAGTAGTTCTTTGTACGCCTAGTACGTCTCTCTTCTAGAAAAGTGTATCGTCATTAATCAGCTTCTATTTCTATGAATTTACAATCATCTTTCTACTTCTATGACTGTACAGTCATGCAGTTCACTTTTAAATGAAAAAGCAAAGAGACCTTCTTCTCTGTGATGTAGGTGTGTTTCCTGACCCAGCGTGTGGGAGGCAGCTAGCGTGCCAGCGCTTCCTGGCTTCCTGAAGGTAACTGCCACACACTCTTGCAGGGTTTTCCCCTTGGGGCTGTGTGAGTCCTACTCACTCACTACGCTCACCGTGTGGCTAAAGTGAGACTGTCCTGCCACCCTGTGGCTTATTCTAGGTACTGTAGGGCCAGAACACAGATTCAGGGATGAATCATAGATCATAGGCCATCTCTCAGAATTCACCTAAGTAAACCCTTTTGTTAATAAGAAAATTGATGCCCAGAGAAGTGCAGTGACCAGCCCTGTGCTACCTGGTGACCAGTGGTAGAATTAGGAACCCAACCCAAACCTGCGAGGCTGAATTTGATTTGTCAGACATCTGTGACGGGCGGGGGAGAACGATTCCAAGACTTTGGAATTCGAATCATGAGAAAATTCCAAGGCATTTTTGGAGCTGATCTGTGCAGAATTGGTTTCCTTTTATTTTGCTCCATGAAGATGTTACAAATAATTATGCAAAAAAATTAAAAATGATAACTAGAAACAGCCACTGTTTCCAACAGAGTAGATATTTTAACCCTAAAAAGACAGAACATAACTAAGAATATATGGCAATTCTTTTATGTTATCTCTTAATTTTTTTTTCTCATTTGACTATGACTTCTTTGGTGGCATAAACACCCATAGGAGGATATACTGGTGAAAGGGAGAAGTCAGGGCCCAGAGATTTGAAGAGCTGGGTGTGATTTCAACCCCTTTGTAACTTTGATCAATCAAAGCACTGATTTCCTTCCTCTGGTCTGCCACTTTCTCATCTATAGTAGTGACTACCTTTCTTGGAGTTTTGTGAAGATTAAGATTAGGTAAAATTGGGTGTAACCTGTAAAGCACAATATGTATGCTTATTATTTTATTGCAATCATGGGCTTGAGATGAGACAAAAAAAATCATCAATGACATGAAAGCCCTCAGGGTCTGCTGTTCCTCTCCTGCCGAGAAAGGAACCTTTGGTAAATGTAGGTACATTTGGTCTCATGTCATATGGAGGTGGACGGCATATTGTGCCCCACTGCCAAGCAGCTAATACGTGAATATGTGAATGCATTGCATGCTTAATTTTGTCCCTGAGTGTGCATATGTGTGTTTAAGTTCCCGTCCCAAGGATGCTCGGTGCCCTGTATGCGCTCTGTGATTCCCTAGGAAGACTCGCAGGACTCAGCATTTAGCTGATAGCATCAAAGGGGGAGGAGAGATAGTGCCGTCTATCAAAATCCAGGCAGGCTTCTGATGCACTCTCTCTTCTGTGAGGGGACATACCAAAGGTGCTCCTGTCTCGAGCAGAGAAAAATGTTGCCATGGTTCTGCCCAGCAAGTCCTTTAGAAATTTAGCACCTGAGGATTTAATGTGGGACTGGTCATGTGGGTGTTCTCTGCTTAGCAATTACCAAAATCCTGGACTCCTAGAAGGAAGTAAGTTTTCAGCATAAATTATATGGTCTGTAGACACAGTCTATGCACAGCAAAGCACCTGTATCAGCTCGAGGTAGGAGGCAACACTCCAAAGCCAAGTTCTCAGATGTAAGCCAGCCTTTCTAGAGACAGCAGCCTGAAGCCTGCTTTATTAATTTTTTTTTCTGTATAGTCCACAAAACAGAAAGAGCCTCCTCAAGATTGTTTCTACACATTCTGAGTGCAGAGTCAATCTTGGGTTTATTTTATCAATACTGTCGTAGAACTTCATGAGTTTGCATGATGTATATGTGTTAATTCTCAGCTTTTACAATGGATTATTGGTATACTTATATGGTATACTTATATACTTATAAGTATACAATAATACACAATATTTTAAATTTGCGTATTCTTGCAGTTGCCATGCTGAGTACTTCTTTGAGAAGTTCACTTTTTTTCAGTGGGCTCATGCATCAGAGAACCTTTGTACTGCCTTCTTAACCAGCTAATTTACATTTACCTTAACAGGAAGTTCTGCAGTGTTAAAATTCTCTCATTGCCCCGAATGAATAATTGGGACTTTTTTCCCTAGCTTTATTGAGATACAATTGACATAATGTGTAAATTTAAGGTATTGATTTGATACACTTATATATTGCAGATTAGCACGGTAGAGTTAGCTAACACCTACACCTCATGTCACCTAATTACCATTTCTTTTTTGTGGTGAGAACATTTAAGATCTTCTCTCTTAGCAACTTTCAAGTATATAATGCAGTGTTATTAATGATAATCACCATGCTATGCATTAGTTCCCCAGAACTTATACATGCTATAACTGGAAGTTTGTACTATTTAATGAGGACTTAATCTGTTTGAATTTAGGTATCATAAGGGAATTTACATTAATATACACTCACATAAATGTCATTATATTATGTCAAATAGAAGAAGTCATAGGCTGCATTAATTATATGGTATATGATCTCTAGCAAGGAAGCCCATGATTAAAAATCACTGGAGACTTGGCCTTTTCTCATTAACTTCAGAACTATAAAAATGAGTGAGAAAAACAATATTTTTCCCATTTTATGCTGAAGCTTTACCCTTTCAAGTCCAGGACTTTTCTCTTCTTCACAGCTAGACCTCTCTGAAGCATTTCTAGTACCAGCTTCTGCACTTCTCGCTCTTTCCTTACTTTGAAATGGGCTTGCACCCCCTTCTTCCCAGAGGTCCCTATGTAAAGCAGGGACCCTTGCTGCCATAGGAAACCAAAGAATAAAAGGATCAATAGTAGTTGCTCTGATTGAAGTAAGTAAGGAGTTAAAGCTCTCTCTGGAGACTCTTCTCCCTCTTCCATCATCCTTTCAAGTACCAGTTTATCATGTCTAGGGCTTGTAGAAGCAGGCTAGCACAAGCACCCGTCCCGGTCAGAGCTTCCCATGACAGTGGCCTAAGAGGATGTCCAATGTTCCTCAGGAGTCAGATGTACAACTGTGAGTGCAACTCCTGGGATCTGGGATGTTCAACTTCCTGAAGTACTGGGTAAACTCGAAGGGTTCATTCCTGAAACATAAAACAGTAGCCAGTCTTTTTTTTTTTTTTTTAAGATTTAATTTATTTATTCATGAGAGACACAGAGAAAGAGACAGGCAGAGACACAGGCAGAGGGAGAAGCAGGCCCCATGCAGGGAGCACAACGTGGGACTCGATCCCTGGACTCTAGGATCACACCCTGGGCTGAAGGCAGGCACTCAACCGCTGAGCCACCCAGGTGGCTAGTCCCATAGCTAGTCTTTTCAGCAAATGGAAATAAGGTTTTCCAGAATAGAGAATATCGATCATTCCAAAAGGAAGACAACAACAAGAAAATCCTCATCTTCCAGAGGTAACAGCTTGGAACCCTTTGGTATATTCCTTCCAAGTGTTTTTGGTGCTACTTCCACCCAATATACCTGGGACTTGATGACGGTTGCTGTTTTGTAGCTTGCACCTTTTCATTTCACACAATAGCATGAGCAGGAGTTCATGTCTTTGCAAACTCTCCATGGGCCTTGTGTGTCAGCTTCTGCAGACTTTTCATAAGCCAGTATAATGGTATGGGTTCTTTGGTTGGGCATTTAAATTGTTTACATTTTCAAAAAATCAATTATATGTATAATTAATACATACCATCATCATCATGTGCAACTTTATACATAAAGTTCTTCTTTTTAAAATTTTTTTTAAAAGATTTTATTTATTCATGAGAAACACAGAGAGAGGGAGAGAGGCAGAGACACAGGCAAAGCAAGAAGCAGGCTCCACGCAGGGAGCCCAACATGGGACTCAATCCCAGGTCTCCAGGATCACACCCTGGACTGAAGGTGGCACTAAACTGCTGAGCCACCTGGGCTGCCCTTCTTCTTCTTCTTCTTTTTAATCTTAAGGCTATTTTTTTCCAGACTCCTCCATCAAAAATTTAGGAGAACCTTTGTACTGCCTTCTTAACCAGCTAATTTACATTTACCTTAACAGGAAGTTCTGCAGTAAAGATCAGGGATCTTTACAAATAAGGTGCTGTCAGGGAATTCTTACAGAGCCTTAGTAATGTCTTCTTGACTTGCAGATCCCTGTTAAGAGCCATTTATATTCCCTTAATTTTATTGAAATTAGGAATTCTTATTAATTTCAATATTTATTAATTATATCTTTAATGTGCAATTATTTCATTATTTATTGAGTTCTAAAAATATACCTTTTCAATTTCAAAATGGATCAAAACCACATTTATTTAGTTCATTCCTGTGACATCTGATAGCCTTTAAATAATACTTATTTCTTTTAAACATTTCCCCCATACACACTTCCATTTAGGGTCGGGTAGCTGGAAAGCGAATTCAGTTATGATCCCAGTTGTATATCTCCTAGGGATGAAACATACATATCTTTAAATTAAGAAATGAGAAAACACAGGGAAAGAAATGGAATTTAGGTATGTAGTATAGTGCTGATCATTTTTTATATCACAGTGCCGATATTTTCAATAGTCATTGCAAATTTGGCAAATGTGTTCTAGGAATATTCTGTTTGTTTATTTATTCTTTTGATCTTCAGTTTGTGTTTTGTGAATTGGGAAGATGCATGTAGATCATGCTTTTGACATGTTTCCTATTTTTTTTTTAAAGATTTTATTTAACAAAAAAAAAAAAAAAAAAAAAAAAAAATAAAGATTTTATTTATTTATTCATGAGAGACACAGAGAGAAAGGCAGAGACACAGGCAGAGAGAGGAGAAGCAGGCTCCATGCAGGGAGCCCGATGTGGGACTCGATCCTGGGACTCCAGGATCATGCTCTGAGCCAAAGGCAGATGCTCAACCACTGAGCCACCCAGGTGTCCCGACATGTTTCCTATTTTTTAAAAATGTCCGTGTCAATATAATCTGAGCTGCATTGGCTATTTAAAACTATAACAAATGTTTTACAACGTCCATTTAAAAACTCTATTCTTTATATGATTGCATTTTACAGGTAAGCTTCTGTGAAAAACATGTGTCTTCAATGGTGTAGGTTTTATCATATTGAGTAAACATTTAGCTCCTTGAGGCAGAGATCATGGATTTTTCATTTTTAAACTTCCTTCCCCACCATGTCATTTAGCACAAATTCTGAAATATACCAAGTGTTGAGTAAGTATAGGTACTTTGGTTGAAAAGGGAAGGTTAGTAATGGCACTGTGTGGTGGAAAGGACATGGAAATTAAAATACTTGGCTTCTTCCAATACAGTTCAGACGACTCTGGGAGATTCATTTTATCTTTCTGAGCCTCATAGGTCTTTGCCCTCACTACCTCAAGGTGCTTTTATAAGAAGCCAGTCAAATAACAGATGGGAAAGAAGTTGCCAACTGTAAGGCACTATCTAAATGCAAGGTGGAGATTTTTTAGGGTAATAAAAACGTGCTGTTCAAATGTTCAGGAGAGACAAAAAGAAATTCCTTCTCTGTTCTCTCTGCCTTTTAATATATTCAACAAACATTTACTGAGCATTGGGCTAGCAATTGATGGTGGGAGAAAGGTAGGATATACCTCTGAAGGCGCAATCCCTGAATTCAAAGAGCCAGGAATCTGGGAGAGAGGTTCATTTCACTTCAGAGAATGGGATTAGTGCTCTTCCTAAAAACACTGGGCTCAAGGAGCAGCGTACAGGGATGGCCTGGGGATTCACGGAGCAGATTCCAAAGCTTCTGAGATCTGCTGCTTGCTGTGTTCTCTACTCTGGGGTCAAAGAACAGTTGACTGATGTGATATTTGTTTAGGAATGGATTCCTGAGAACTTAATACATAAATCTTCTCTCACTGTATTTTATTTTATTTATTTTTCATATTGTATTTTAAATGGTCAAATAGGCCATGGTGTATATTTGCGTGTCATGTGTTATTGAGCAAAAATGGTGAAGCAGTTTTCATCTGGAAGGCTTCTGTTTGTTCAAGTTATTATCATATCATCGGCTTATACACACCTCTTCCTCTCCATTGCACTTTTAGAGATGCTGCTCTGATGACTTAGGGCTCTTACATCATTGGTTCTTTTTAAAAGGTTTAAAATTCTTGGGCAGCCCGGGTGGCTCAGCAGTTTAGCGCTGCCTTCAGCCCAGGGCAGGATCCAGTCCACGTCAGCCTCCCTGCATGGAGCCTGCTTTTCCCTCTGCCTGTGCCTCTGCCTTTCTCTCTCTCTCTCTCTCTCTCTCTCTGTGTGTGTGTGTGTCTCTCATGAATAAATAAATAAAAATCTTAAAAAAAATTTCTTTCTTCCTGCTTTTGTTTCTTATGCCAAAACAAAACTGTAGAAAAATGGATACTCAAAGGATCTGTCATGAATTCATGGGGAATCTTTAATTTTCTGCTGAAGCTTGTTGTCCCAGTCAGCTTTGCTAAAAACCTCACGTCCCAGGATGGGATATAGAAAATGTTGTAAACAGAGTAAAGTGGTTGCAAGGGAAAAGGACATGTTCTCTCTCCTGAGAGTGGTTCCATTCAGCCAAGGTTTTCTTGGTAGCCATGCCGAACTTGCTTCTTGGGAAAGGGAGGATCCTGATTGTGATGCAAAAACAGCAGGAGGTAGGGGCTTGATGAACCTGGGGACAGGTGAGGTTGGCTAGCTAACAGGAAATGTGAGGTTTATTATAATCAAGGCCCGACTGCCTGCACATACTTATTCCTGAAGTAGCTTTCCTCCAAGCACTCTGCGGTTTTAGAACTGCCCATCACTGGGTTGTGCTTTCTCAGGAAATTGCATTTCCATTCACTGTTAGCCTAAGCTAAGGTAGATGTAAACCTGAAGTAAAGGTCGAGTCTGGCTTGGGTAGCTTTGTGCCACTGTCCCTTCATTGGTAATTGAAAGTGGTTGAGAACAAAGACTAAATTCTCCTAGGAACTTGGAGAAACTACACTCCTGGAAGAGTCTTCTGTGGTCAAGCATGCTTGATATTCTGGAGTTTTAGCTTATGATATAAGTAAATGTCTCCTAGAAGACCTCGGGTATAACTCAAGTCAACTCCTGTGTTCTGGAGGCGTCCTTTCCACATACAGATTTTTTTTTTTTTTTATACTTCTGTGACAGGAAGTGAAATCCTTCTCTGCTCTGAAGAAGGCACCGGATTATGTGGCCAGCTGGTGGCTCAGCAGGCCTGCCTGTTTTCCGATGGACATTCTGAGCCTTGTTGCCATTTGTCCAGCTCAGTTTTGAGGCTTCAAGCAAAGCTCAGCCAGAGAATCCAGGCAGGCTTCTGAATTTAGAAAGAACTCTCTCTTCCTGTCCAATGTGAAGATGAATAGGAATAAAACTGTATGATGTGAGTGGTTAGTGCAGATAGTTTTTTGGGGTAAAGAAAGAAATACAAGCAAGGAAGAAAAAATTAGAGCATGCTTTATATTTTGTTTGCCTAAGAAAGACAAAGATCTAATGTGTTCCTTTCTCATTAAGTCCCTACTAGTCATCAAAGTGTTCCCTAACTCTCTGACACATACGGATGGATTTCACCTTCTCTCTTACGCACCTGACTGCTCATGTTTCCATCATCACCATATCGTAAATCCACCTGTGTCTCCTTAGCCTACAGGAATAGAAGATGGGATTTGATCTAGTTCATCTTCATAGCTTGATTGTTTATCACAGGCCTCCTTACATGGGAAGTGCTAAATGAAGGTTTTCTAACTGTTGAAACATACACACACAAAGAGGATTATCTTTAATATCCATAAGACTTTTTTAAAGAATATATACAGTACACATGTAAGCATCACCATATTTTCACTAGATAAAGCACATGCTTTATTTTCAAAATTAATTCATCTTTCCTTTTGGAAACCATACAACTATTCTAAAATGAGTTTTTTATTAATCCATTTAACATTTCCATGAATGTACATGGTGTGCCGAAGTGCAAGCCTTATGCAGAATGGTGCTTTTTTTTTTCTTTTAAAAAACAAACAGGTTTAAAATATGTCTGGTTCCCATGGGAACCAAGCCATGGACATAGAATGGAAGAAATAAGATTTGTAGTTTTGCGATTGTTGCTACTGCATAGCATTTTCCAAATCCTTTTATTTTGAAGGTGGCATTCACAGTCAGCAGGCATGAAACAACTTTATTTAACCAACTTTTGCCTCCTAAGTGCTCAGCAATTCCTTTGAAATGGAAGAGAATCAGAAACAAAATGCCAGCTTTTCTGGCCTTGCGTTTAGCATTTGCAGTGAGAATTGAGGCTTAACTTTTATATCTGATGGAAGTTCATTAACTTAACTGAGCAAGTGAAACCAAGCAGACATGGTATTTGAGAATTTAATTCTGGATGCCTATCGGATGCCAGGAATTATGCTATAAAAATAAATAGATGGAGTCCCGGCATGCATGGATTTTAAATCTTGTAAAAAGATATATATCTTGAAGAAAGTGACTACAGTTTGCATGTGTAGGGATCATGTATTTCCACAGTGATAATCGGTTTCCCCAGAGAATCATTTAACTGAGTCCCCAAGATATGTACCAAGCATTTATAGTGGCCCAGACTCAGAGCTAAGCACTGCAGGATGCAGTACTTGCCTTGCAAAGTTCACAAACTAGTGTGGGAGAGAGGAACGTAAACTCACTTCTACTACAAACCAGACTCCAGTTAGTGAACGTGGTTTTAGGAAGAGCACACAACGAGGTGATAAGGAGGGACGGATTCTGATGGGGCTGATGAAATTGGTGCCTGTTACAGAGTAAGTGCTCCGTAATTACATGCTCTGTGAATTATTTAATAATTATGTTTTATTAATCCAAGAAATAGAAAAACAAAAGTGAGATAACACTTCTACTTTGTATAATTAGTCAATTAAGAAAAAAAAATAAAAGAAAACCCTTAGTGATGATGAAAATACCTAGTGTTTATCGGCTAGCTCTGCTTGGAACCAGGCTTCTCGTGAAGATACCCCTAAGTCTCAGCCAACCTTCTGCATCCTAATTTTAAGTTTGTTCAGTGGTGTAACAAATATGGTTTTCCAGATGGTTTTATACATAGCCCTGAAAAGCAGAAATGAATTTTTGATAACTGGATTGATCTATATGATGATAATGGATCTCTAACTTTAAAGCACAATTAAATTTCAAATGTCCTATCTTATATACTCCATAAATAATGAAGATATCATATATATTGCCATGTTTTTGGCATCTTCTGGATTTTATCATATTCTGAGAAGTAGCTGAAAATTTTAGGCAGACCATACATGCCATATTTTGTCCCAGTGTGTGAGAAGACATTGCCATCTTATGTATCAATACATCTTTGTCTGAATTTAGGTAAAGTGAGTCATTGTGAATTGAAAACATATTATTGACCCAAAAGACTAAGCAATTCTTGGTTTTTGGTGGCTACTCTACAAGACCTCACCTTGTTAGTCATTTGGCTTCTCTCTTGAGTATCCCCTAAGTTGTGTGAAGTATATTTTCGTCTTTGTAGTTTTTAAACGCTTATGTGTTCACTTGGATTTGGAGAGCCAATGCAACTGTTAACATTTAGTATTATGGAGTCACATGGTTATTCAGATGTATTCCCAATTCTCCTTAGTCATTCAAAAGAGAAAACTCCAGAGTTATTTGTGATAGTGGAAAGTGAAAATCTAAAATGCAACAGTAGGGTAAAGACTAGGAATGTTTTTCTGGAATAGTATTCAGTTATCAGTAATGTTATAAAAATGTTATAAAATTTTTAAAAAATTTTATTTCTTTCTTATTCTGTAACAGCATAACATAAGCTTATATAATGTTGAAAAAGCTGTAAAATGTTATCAATGTTATAAATACAATATATTGTGCATCCTTCTTAAATAGAAACCATGCGAGGGAAGCGGGCTAACCTTAACCTTCTCTCTGTCTAAATACATGTATTATTATTTCTGTTTTGCTGGAGGTACACCATATTGATGCAGAAGTTCCCTGCAAGCAGCTGTATTGCCAGAGCTATAAACAGAAATCCCTGTATACTTTCAACTTCCTCCTCAGCAAGAGTTTCAATCTTCTTGCCTTTACCCCACTCTTAGCTGAGAACCAGAGTAATGGAAGCACTGGAAACCTAGGAGTCCCAGAGAGCTTTTTAAAACTTCTCTCCTCTAATAAACTCAGTAATTCTTCCTCAAAAAAGGTTTCCATTTCTGCTTTCCATCTGTAGAAACCTTCTGTATGTCAAATCCTCTTTTTCTACTCTATAGACTTTTAATCTAGGAAGTACTTGCCAACTCCTTCCCAAGAAGTAATTCTCAGGGCTTAACCTTATTATTAAAAGTTCAGTGAAAGGGCCGCCCGGGTAGCGCAGTAGGTTAAGCATCCACCTTCAGCTGGCTCAAGTCATAAAGCCCTGTGTCAGGCTCCCTGCTCAGCAAGGAGTCTGCTTCTCCCTCTCTCTCTCCCTCTGCTCATCCCTCTGATTTTGTATTCTCTCTCTCTCTCTGTCAAATAAATAAAATCTTTTTTTTAAAAGTTTAATAAAAAATACATTTCTTTTTTTAAAATTTTATTTCTTTATTCACTAGAGACAGAGAGAGAGAGAGGCAGAGACTCAGGCAGAAGGAGAAGCAGGCTCCATGCAGGGAGCCTGACCCCCCGGTTCACACCCAGGGCCGAAGGCAGGTGCTAAACCACTGAGCTACCCAAGGATCCCCCCAAAATACATTTCTTGACGGTAAGAGGAAAGAAAAAAAAACATTTGATGATGGGATTACTTCAAAAATATTTCTCTTATCTCAAATTAATAACAATGAAAATGAAAAACAGTATTAATATATGTTGTAGGGAAATCAATACTAGAAAAACTATCTGAACTGAGGTGTCCAAGCCCACAGATAATAGCTATAATTTAGATGTGAAAAAATTCTGATCTTTTTGTGATCAGAATCACAAAAATTGCCTCTTTTGTCTTTGTATTCACAATTATCTGATTAGGTACTATACATCTTCTCAGTGTTGCCTTACCCTTTCTTTATGATTACATCTTCCCTTTCTCAGATCTGCAGGTATCAACAGCTAGCACCATTTCTTATGGTGAAGTCGTGGCTAATGGCTTGATACCATTCATTGCTTTCTGGAAACTTCCTTTATGTGAAAAGGGGTTGAACCATGTAGTGTGGTGAATGTGCTTTGCATGCTTTGCTGCTTCTGTCCTAACTGCCTGTCAAGGGAATTGTTTCACTTTTTCATGCTGCATTTCTGAAATGCAACATCCCTCCATATCTTCTCCTTACTGGTAAGCTTCATTTCTTTTTAAGCATATGAAGTAGATCTTTTATTCATGTATTTTTGCTTTTTTCCTTCTACCAAGCATTCAATTATTTTTACTTCCTTTATGCATGTCACTCTTTTTGACTGTATAATGTTCCTAGATCACATTTGTACCAAACACTCCACATGTTTAATTTATTCTGCTGATAAAACAGAAAAATAACTATTTTTTTCATATGAGAACTGTGGAATTAGAACATTCAATCTTTCTTGTTAAGAAAAATATGGGTATGTGCATGTTGACCTTTTTGCCAAAACTTGATCAAAAGGGAATCATAGACCAAGAACTATTGCATAAGGAGAATAAAATCTCCATGGACTTAAAAATGTATTATTAATACAGATGTATTATTTATATTGTTCTTTTAGAAAAATACTCTGAGATGATAAAGAAATGGAATTTAAATTCAAAAAAAAAATAAAAAAAATAAAAAAAAGAATTTAAATTCAGAGTGGTTAAATTCACTGGGGAGCCTGACACAGGGTTCAATGTCATAACCCCGAGATCATGATCTGAGCCCAAATCAAGGATCAGAAGCTTAACTGACTGAGTCCCCCAATGTGCCCTCACAATAATCATTTTTGAATAATATTTGAAAGGATTAGAGTGCTTTTACTTCCATTATTGGATTCAAGGCCCTTAAAGAAAGACGAGTCCTCACAAATTATAGAGATGGATTTAATGAAATTTGAGCTTACAAATATCAAACTCTTTTTAAAAAGCCATTCTTAGAATTACCAGGTACAACAGGCAATAAATTTAGATCCTTAAGAACCAAGAACTTCATTATTAAAATTACCAATTTCAGACTATTAAAGAGCTCTGTATAAAATATTTAAGAAATAAGATTTTAAAACTTTACATAAAGAAGAAACAAGAGGTTTTCAAATGTGACCAAATTAGTTTTGAAAAGAAATGAAATACAACTTTTAAAAATGAAAAACTTAGTTAAAATTTAAAAATCAGTGGATGATTTATTAGCACATCAGACAGAGCTAACAAGAATTTGTGAAATGGAAGCTCATATATGAAGTGATTACTCTGATTATAATAATACAGAGACAAGAATATGGAAAATATGAAGGGTTAAATGATAATGGAGAACACAATAAATATCTACATCAGAATCCTAGGAGGAAAGAGTAGAGGTAATTGAGAAAAAAAAAATTGACTGAAAACTGGAGGTGATGAAAGACTTGTAGATACACAAAGGATATATACTAGTATATATATAGATATAGTATCCCAGTGTCCATTTGAGCTGTCATAAAAAAGTACCATAGATTGCATAGCTTATCAAACACAGAAATTCATTTCTCACAGATTATGTGGCTGGGAAATCCCAGCTCAAGGCACAGGCAGATTTGGCATCTGATGGGGACCCATTTCCTAATTTATAGATGGCCATCTTCTTGATGTATTTCACATGATGAGAGGGGCAAGCGAACTCTCTAGGGTCACTTTTATAAAGGCACTAATCCCACTTCTAAGGCCTCTACCCTCATGACCTAATCACCTTTCAAAGGCCCCGTCTCCTAACACTCAACACATTAGGGATTAGTTTTCAACATATGAATTTTGGAAGGACATTCTATGCATAGCAACTAGGTAGATAATAAAAAGAAATACACACTTCTGTATATACAATAATATATCACCTAAGAATTTATAGTGAAATTAAAGAACATAAAAGAAAAAGATCTTGGGAATAGCAGGAGAGAAAGACTGATCAGATGGAAAGGGCCAATAATTCGTAAAGGGATCCCCCAAAAATGGAAGCAAGGAGACAATAGAATTATACCATCAACGTTTTGAGAAAATCACAGCAAGTTTAGTGTGCAGTCACAAAAGCTGTGCCCTGAACATCTCCAGGTGGGTGCCATCCATACAGACTTCAGTTTGTATAGTGCCTGCTAGAGTTAGCCAATGTGCAGAAGATAGAATTTAGGCTACAATGAAATCAACTTTCAAGAATGACCCCAAATCTTTCGGAAAGTAGAGGAAGAAGCAGTTTTAAACTTGATCTATGAGGTCAACATGGTCCCATTACTAAAACCTGACAAAAATATTACAAGAAAATTAGTAGAGAACATAACACATAGCCACAAAAATTCCTTAGCCGAATATTGACAAATCAAGTCCAGAAATATATAAAAAAGGATAATAAACCATGACTTAGTGGAGCTTATCTTGGATACAGGGTTGGTTTATTATTTGAAACTCATCAGAGCAGTTCATCATGTTAATAGAGTAAAGCATGATACAGGTACAGAGAAAACATTTGACAAAGTTGAGTAGTCATTCATGACAAACAAAACAAAAAAATTTCTCTTCAAACTAGAAATAGAAAGAACTTTCTCAAGGTGATAAAGAACATCTACCAAATACCTCTTTAGTTTACCTCAAAATGAGTGGTTAAATATTGAATACTATCCTACTAAAACTGGAAATAAGGCAAAAATATCCAATTTTTGGATCCCCATGTACTGGAGATCTTTGCCAAAATAAAAAGGCAAGGGAATGAAATATATGATTTACAATGTTGACAATATGCAGACTCTATAATTATCTATTCTACCTTGAGGCAAATGCTGTAGATAAAACTCTTGCATATCACCAAGAGTTACATAAAGAATGTTTAGAACACATTGCTTAGAGGAACAGTGGTCTATAAACAACCCAATGTAATAGATAAATACATTTTAGTAATTAGCACAGTAGAATACTATATCATGGAATGAATAAGCTAAGGCTGTATGGATAAATCTTAGAAATGGATTTTTGAGTAAAAAAGCAAGCTGCAGAAAATTAAATGTAATATGCTAAATATAAGTAATACTATCTCATATCTTGACACATTCTCTGTAGGGGGGAACTTTTTAGTAACTCCTAACTTCGGTAATCTACTAAATCCCAACATTATTTCTCTCTAGTACATAGATACCTAAGGGCCTAATAATAATCCTGAATGGGGATCCCTGGGTGGCGCAGTGGTTTAGCGCCTGCCTTTGGCCCAAGGCGCGATTCTGGAGACCCAGGATTGAATCCCACGTCGGGATCCCGGTGCATGGAGCCTGCTTCTCCCTCTGCCTATGTCTCTGCCTCTCTCTCTCTCTCTCTCTCTCTCTCTCTGTGTGTGTGTGTGACTATCATAAATAAATAAAAATTAAAAAAAATAATCCTGAATGTAGCTTTTTATATGATAGTCCCATTGCTCAATAGTCATAATAACACCAGATAAATTCCAAATACTGTAGGCTGGTTTCAGTTCTCATGGTTGGGCCATGAGGTGTTTAAATGTCCTTATTGCCAACCACCATGCATACTGTGTTGTCAAACTGGTGATTATCATGATGCCTTGATGTTATTATCTTTAATTCTCATTTCTTGACACAATGACAGAAGTCAAGAGACCTGGATTCTATGCCTGGTTATTCTTTACAACTACTGTGTGACCAAGGGAAATTACCTAAATATTTATCACTGAGCACGGTCAGTGTGGAAATAATCACGTTTGCAATTTGGGCAATAAAACATAACAATAAAAGATTTCCTGTCTCTGAATAATATACAGCTCCCAAAGGGATGAAGGGTGATACTCATGTGATGACCACACAGTGCAGAGCATAGTATTCCTTATGAGAGAAGCACAGATAATGCTATGGGGCTTCCAGTGATGAAGCAATCAATCACAGTTCATATTGTTAGTGGAGGCCAGGAAATACTTCATGATTGAAGTGGCATTTGAGGCGGGAGTAGGAGATAGAGGTTGAACATTGTTGGAAATGTATTCTAGGTAGAGGAAAGATCAAGCACCAGGGTACAAAGGTGTGTTGAACATACATGACAAGCTGTAACCAAAGCAATGCTTTGGATAAGGGTTCTGGAGACTAAAGGAAATACAGGATTAACATAGAGTTTGTTATTTTTACTGTGAATCAATTTAAATGAAGACCATTGATATAGCAGCAAAATGATCTGTTCACTGTCAGAAATTGAGATGGGACCATGGCCAGCTTGATTACTGAATGCTTAATTCACTGAACTGTATTATGGAGGTTTTTTTTAGATTCTAATTTTAGGAGCCAATTTTTCTTCATATGCCAAGTAAATGAACCTTGACTACTACGAAGAGTCAAGCATCTTTTCTATTCAGTTTGATTTATTTGGGTGAGCCATGAAATGAATACCTGATTACATTTGTGTTCATTACAGTTGTACACTCATTTCATCAAAAGTTAAGATGTTAATCTACCTGGTATCTTGTCTTGAGTTTTACCTCTGATCTGTGTTGAGTTTTGCTTGGTGTCCTGTGTTGAGTTTTGTCTGTGTTGAATATTGCCTATAGCTTCCAGAATTTGCTTTGTGATTAAAATTAGATATAATATCAGTCTTTTGTCCCTTGTTAGGTTCCTGCAGGGTTATCTCTGTGTAGTGGATAGTCCCAGTGTAGCATATACTTTGGTGTGATGCTTTTTCTTTTGAGTGTCTAAGAGAATGAAAGGGACTGCTATAAAGTGACACAAAGCTTTACCATTTTCTAGAATCAAGTTACTTCTTCATTTCTCACCTGATAAGCGTTTATTCATGGAATAAGTATTTCAGTGTGATGGAAAAATCATTGGATTTTGGGATTAAGAGATTTGGGTTTTCAGGTTGGTTTTTTCTGGGCTGCACTTGAATTTCTTTATCTTTTAAGATAGTGTATCAGTTAGGGTCCAGTGAAGTGACAAACCACAAAGGAATTTGAAAAGGGTAAGTTTAAGATAAGAATTATTGAGTATAACATGGGTTGAAGTAAGAGGGAATTGGTTACTAAGAAGTAAGGAGAGTTCTGTAGTACGTAGAAATAGCATATGTGAGGAACAGCTACTAACCTCTGGAGCAAGGAAGAATGCTAAGGAAGAGCCCTCCACCTCTACCCCAGGCTGAGATCCAGACCCTTTTGGAGGAGGTGGCCATAGCTCACTGGATGATGAAAAGGTCACTGAAGTACCTCACCATCAGTACTTGTTAGAAGCCCACCTCCTGGCATACTGAGAGAGCAGTCCACAGGGAATTGCTGCAGAATTGCTGGAGTCAGTGCTCTGGGAAGCTGCTTGCTCCTGGGCATTGTTAAGTCCCAGATGCTGTAAGAAACTAGGAGCTAGAGAAGACTTTTTCTGTGGGAATGGGGCATTGGAGTGACTGCACTCCGAGAAGTGTAATGCTAGGGAATAATAGGTTTGTCAGGAGCTGAACACTGGCAGGTGTGCAGAGAGTTGGGCTGTTCAGATCTTGCTCACCTGCAGGGTGGTGTGAGGCCTGGGATGCCTGGTATCCACGTTGGCAGATCCATGGCAAGGTGGTTACTGGGATGGGGATGGTATACCACAAGCTCACTAAGGATTACACATTCTGGGCATATGAGTCAGGCTGGGCACCACTGGATTCCCCTCACGTACTAGCTGCTGGCTTCTATGCAGTGAGAATAAGAAGAAAAATCATTCTAGAATAGTAGCACATTAGAAAACGGGAGGAAAAAACTATTTATCCAGCGACCTCTACTGATAAAGCTTAATATTGTGCTTGCTGTAAAGGGAAGAAACTGAAAGGGTTCAAGTCCATTGTGACAGAGCAGATAATGAAGAATGGATTTGAGCTGAGATACAATAAACTTATAACTTTCACAGAGGAGGATATATCCTCAAAGATGTTAAGATTATTGAATTAGATTTGAATTTAAAAGCACGTTGTGAAGTCTCAAATAGAATACAAAAATTCACTGTGGGCTACAGCTGTAATTTGCTGTGATTAAACATGATATCGACATAAATTTAGTGTCAGAGTTGGGTGGATAGATTGAATTGCAGCAAATCTGTCCTCCTGATTTTCAATGGATTTATTTCAGGATTATATTTGAGAATTGTTGTACCTGAAATTAAACTTATTTGAGCCTCTAAGCTAAAATGCACTGCATGTTGGTGGCCATTAGTCGGGATATATATTTTTTAAAAAACCCTATTAAAATCTAGTTATATGGCAGATATTAAAATGCACTTGATCTTGCTAATATTAACATTCTTGGCCCCAGTTTTAAAATGAGGAGCTGAGATAAATAACTTACCAAGACCACACAGAAAGTCGGAATTGAACCAGGATTCAAATCAAGATTTTTCTCATTCCAGAACATGTGCAACTAACTTAGAACCAAAGCATAGTATCTCCCAAGACTATGATCTTATCAAAGTGGAATCAAATGCATATTTACTTTCGACTTTTAATGTCTATATGTGGTCAGCCATTCTAGTGTGGTGTCCCTACTCCAACACCACCACCACTGCTGTTTTTCTTAGGTGAATATTTCCTTTTGTATTCGGTTGTTCCCCAGTAACTCATGAAATTGGCACCAGAAGTAAAAAACAGATAAGGGGAAATTGATGTAGAGTCCTTTGTCCAGCCCTAACATCAGAAAACACTTTATTTACATAAATCAAGAAAACTGGATGAGGTACATTCAGGAGAAAACAGTTTGCCTTACACAACATTGATAAATTTCTGCAACTGTTTCACCAAAATAGGTTTTAGGCTACAAATATGACTGATTAAAGTATAGATAATCATAGAAACTCATTTGTAATAATCTCAACATGAAGACAAATGATGTGTCCATTACTGTGGAATGGATATAATGTGATATACTTACATAAAAACATTCTTTAAAGAAGTTAAAATAAATGAAGCAGTGCTCTACACAACAGCATGGATGAAGCTTGAAGACATAATATTAAGCCAAAGAAGTCAAGCACAAAGTCTATGAAGTTGAAAAACAGGCAAAACTCATTTATGGTGCTCTAAGTCAGAAAAATACCATTAGAGGATATTGCCTGGAAAAGGACTTATTAGAGGCTTTTGGGTGCTGTTAACATTAAGTACTTGATCTGAGTGGTAATTATGTGTGGATAGATATTTGTAAATTTCATAGAGCAGAACAGGTAAGATTTATGTACCTGACTATATAAGATTTCAACCAAAATATAAAAATGGTGAAAAACATGTTTTTAAAAATAGAACTGTAAGTAAAAAAAATATTAATAAGATTGAATATTAAATAGCCATTCACGAAGCTTACTAACGGTGTTTAAATGATAAGAAAAATGTGTTTAGTTTAAAATGTTGAGAGGAAAGAAAATAGAGCCCAAGCTTGACTGCATTACGTTATCCCCACCATGTAAAACAAATGCCTAGAAAATTACGAGAGGGAAAAAGAGCATCAAGTAGCAGTACTGTAGAGGTGGGTTATTTTTCTTCTTCCTACCTCACTAAATTTTTCAAATGTCCTGCAATAAAAGTATGAATGCTTTTAGTAATCAATTGTACTAGTTATTGGGAAAAATGAATGTTTGGGGAGCCTCTTAATCTTTAAAGATCCCTTTGCTTTCTTATTACCTGGATAATAAATAAGACAAATTATCTGAATGCTCAGGAACTCTGGAAAATGGCTCCAACTTGACTTTCTAGCCTGAATTTTCCCTGCTGCCACAAACCTCTGTGCTTTGGCCACATTAGACTTCATCATTTTGTTTACTGATTCAGTGAATGATTTTTAAGCATCAGTTATTTGCCAGGCACTCTAGATATATAGCAACAGATAAGAATGGCAACGGTTTCTGTTCTCTTGGTTTCTATCCCTCTCCCGGAGAAGGCAAAACATAAGTCATCACCCTGAAGGTTGGTTACGTTGAAGATAACAGAAACCCAGAGTATTACAAGAACATAGGTAGCAGGAAGATCACCTCTGGTCTAAAGGGACAGAATTATTGCTCGAGAAACAGTTTTGCTTAAACAAAGATGGCAAAGATAACTGAAAGTCTGCCAGTTGTGAAAAGGTATGACGTGATGGTAGAGAGTGGGGAGAGTAATGGATTGAGGATCTCAGGAAGACTGAGGAATTGTTGAGGAGTGGTAGAAGGATGTACTCAAGGATGAGAGGAAAGAAGTCAGAGTTGGGTGCTTGAAGTGAGGATTTCAGAGGTGGTAGTGGGCTGCTGGGGTGGGGTGGAGGAAAAGATCATTCAAAGCCAGGATGCTGGTCATTAGAGAGCCAGTGTTGGATGGGTTATGCATGTGGATGCTGACCTCTCTAGGAAGGAAATGGGGGTGGGCAGAGAGGGACCAATGGCTCTACCTGTTACCTGCTATTGGTGCTCGGTAACTGCCTCAACTCCCCAGACTGTGCGTCCTTCCAGGCCTGCTTAAAACTTGACTTATTCTATCAGACCAGCCCTGAATTACCCAATATGATATGTGCCACCTTCCCTTGATTCCATAGCATCTAATGGCTCATTACATGAGTTGAGTCAATAAACATTTGCCAAATTTAATATTTCTGTGAGACATCACTATCAGAAACTGTGTTTAACCTGGAGCTATTGTTATGTGTCAGTAGTTTGGGCCAGTTGATATGCCTGTTCTGAAAGCAGTTTTGTCTAGACAATAATAAGTCATGGTTTTCATTTTGTATAAAGCAACAGAGTTTAGAAAAACTTTCCACACGTTTGTGCCAAAAAAGGCAAACTTACAGCTTTTTAAGTAGTCACTTAATGGTTTATCCTTGTGTTCACTGTCTGGCTATAGTCTCACTTTTCTGTAGATAAACCTGCAACATCAAATGAGATGCACGGGTTCCAGACAGATGCCTCCAATGTCTGGAATCAAGACAAATTATATCACTTGGCTGTCACAAAGAATGCCTCTTCTGACGTTATGGAGCAATTTGTTTAATGACACAATTGCTAGGCTGTGGAACAGATGACTGGCTCCTTTGTCGCTCAGAATTCCTGGGGCACTGCAGAGAGCCAAGCAGTTGCAACATGATTGGTGTGTCTGGGTACCTGCAGGCTCAGTGCCTGAGTGGCCATGAGGGGACCAGCTCTATCCTACTGAGGGCAGTCAGTCTGGTGCTTCTAAGTTGGGGTGGGGGGCTATTTTCTAGTGGCTGTGCTACGCGTGTTTTTGCTTGGCTGATTATTTTTAGTGTAAACATTCCAAGCTTGGGATGAACTCTTTAAACCTGTCATCTGCAATATGCTGATGCATGTTGTGTTTTGGGGTCCCTAAAGAGATGAGTGAGAGCCTTCCCACCTCCTAAGATGTCTCAGCAAAAACCCAGATCTCAGATGAGCTAAATTATAAAGGTAGAATAAAATGACTACTTCCTAACATGTATAAGGATGTAGTTAGGCTGAGGGACTCAAAGGCATCTGTGAATTTTCTGGAATAAATTGGGAAAGCTTCCTGAACAAAGTGTTCCAAGAAGCTGGGTTATGAAAAACTAATATGCAGTCTAACATGCAAGAAAAAGGTGGAACACTACCTAAATTATTATTCTGGATCAAATTAAGGGAATATTGGAAATCTTTATTTTTTTTATTTTATTTTTTATCTAAATATAGTTAACATACAGTGTTATCTTAGTTTCAGGTGTGCAACATAATGATTCAACAGTTCTATTCAGTGCTCATCAAGATAAGTGTACTCTTAATCCCCTTCATCTACTTTCCCAGTCTTCCCACTCACTTTCCCACTGGCACCCACCAGTGTGTTCTGTATATTTAAGAGTCTGGTTTTTGTTTGTCTCTTTTTTTCCTCTTTGTTCATTTGTTTTGTTTCTTAAATTTCACATATGAGTGAAATCATATGGTATTTGTCTTTCTCTGACTAATTTATTTCACTTAGCATCATTCTCTAGGTCCACTCATGTTGTAAATGGCAAGATCTCATTTTTTATGGCTGAGTAATATTTCATAGATCAATGGAACAGAATAGAGAGTCCAGAAATACATTCATGCTTTTATAGTCAATTAAAAATAAATAAAAGGGAAAAATACGATAAAAGGGAAAAATACGCAATGGGGAAAACAACAATCTCTTCAACAAATGGTGCTAGGAACACCTGACAGGCACATGGAAAAGAATGTAACTGGCCTACTTTCTAATATCAGACAAAAAACTAAACATTAAGCGGATTAAAAACCTAAATGTGACACTTGAAACCATAAAATTCATAGAAGAAAAGATAGTAATTTCTTTGACATCAGCTGTAGCAACATTTTTCTAGATGTGTCTCTGTCAAGGGAAGCAAAAGCAAAATTAAACTATTGGAGTCTTTCACTGGAGTACAAGGTATGCAAGAGGATCAGCTGCAGCGCTGAGTTTAAATGCCCATTCCTAGGTTCCAGCCTTAAAAATTCTGGCGCAGCGGTTTAGCGCCTGCCTTTGGCCCAGGGCGCGATCCTGGAGACCTGGGATCGAATCCCACATCGGGCTCCCGGTGCATGGAGCCTGCTTCTCCCTCTGCCTGTGTCTCTGCCTCTCTCTCTCTCTGTGACTATCATAAATTAAAAAATAAAAAAATAAAAAATAAAAAAAATAAATAAAAAATAAAAATTCTGATTTAATTGATGTAAGGTAGGGCCAAGAAACATGCACTTTAAGAAAACATTATAGGTGATTTCGATGTAAATCGTCCATTAGCCATTCCTTTGACAATCTCGGGTGTTAAATAGGAAAAGGTAACTGGTTTTTCTAAAATAGATGGTGGTTCCAAGAAAAGGAGTGATTTCCTGAGGGAAGATTTAATGGAAGAGCAATAATTAGTTTCTACTTTAAAGCATGGGTGGAATTTACTGCTCTGATACTATGTAAATTTTAGTGTGAATGTGATCTGCATAATTAATGCTTCCTTGTCTTTGAATTTCTAACTGCTCCAAATCTTTTATTTAAAGAAGGGAAGCTAGGGTTGTCCTTCACCTTAAATTTTACCCGGGGATAGATTCATTGTACAGATATTTTTGCTGCTACTCAGAGAATACCTAGGACAGAGAATTCATAAATTCAGGATTTGCTTCAGCGACTGGAAGGTGCTCACAGCATTTTAAAATACAGTTCTCTTAAACGTGTTTTGAGAGCTAAACTGTAACTCGGGCCCATCCACAGAGTGAGGCATTTTCCACTGAGCCCACGAGGTGGCATTCTCCTACCATCCCTGGCCTCCAGCTCCGGTGAAAGTGCGCTTTCAAAAGCGAATCTGGGGAGATCCTGTCAGCATTATGGAACAGCCTTTTTAAAATTGTTCTGAGAACATGAGGAATGACAGTATACTCTGCCTTTTTTCCACTTGTTCCAGTCTTGTCTAAACGCTGAAGGTCACATTATCCTGTCCCAGACACAATGTTAGGATCAATTTTGAACACAAAAACAGGTGTATATGAAGGCAAGTGGAAAAAGACAAAAGAAAAAAAAAAAGATTAAAAAAGGAATGACGTCTGAGAGTGAAAAAAAGAGAATCCTAATAAACACATAAATGAGAAACATTGAGAAGGAAGAGGAGAGCAGGAAGTGTGGCAGGTGGTGAATTCAGAGTCAAAGACATTGAATCAAATATCTCTTGCCCTTTTCCAAGGTCAGCTCTCAAGGTCGGATTGAACAGCACTTAAAGGGAATGTAGGCTGTGGTGTGCTGGTCCAAGTTCTAGGGTTTGGCTAACGAACTCAAAGCAGCCAGATTAATGGTCAGTTTTCTATTTTTCCCTCACAATCAACTCATTTAAATTCATGCACATGTCTGTGATCCAGTAAAATCTTATTGCTTTATAAGACACCACAGGGGCTGGACTTCTTGGAACTCTTGGAATCTATGATCTCTGAATTTGGGGATAGCTTTGTGAGTCCCTGGATGACCCCAATGCCTGGCATCGTGCCAGTACTGGATCCTGAGGGATACCGGTGCTTCTCAGTGATTATGTTTGAACCTTCTCAATACCCTCTGCTCCACTTGGTGCTTTCCTAATTTCCAGAAGCTACAGAGCCTTGCAGGTACATCATATAGCAACACTTACTGTGAGGTGGCAGTTTTCATCCAGACTAATTTCGTGTGAAGCAAATGCCTTACATAGGCACATGAAGGGTAGAGCAAATCCACTCCAAAATGCAGATTATTTGAACTAGAAATGATGTTTGTTAATTATTATTATTTTTATTTTTTATTTTTATATTTTTTTGAAATGATGTTTAAAACGATTTTTGTTTTCTAAGCTTACAAAGAATATGGGGATAAATTTTGAACTCAGGTCCTAAACAAAGCGTTATTTGAAGCATTAAAGCCAAAATGAAATTAACAGTTGCACTTCCTAAAGCAGAATGCTCATTATCTCGCAGCCTGCTTTTGAAAATCTTCAGTAGCCAGCAAGATAAATTTGAGCACTAAGCTCAGTATTCAAAATAATCAATCTTTCCAGCCCTAATCCTTACTACTCTAATAGGACTAGTTATTTATCTTTTTATAAAACATGTATCTTACATAGCATCATCTACATTTTTTGGAAAATTTTTATATAAGAGAAACAAAGAATATTCCATCCCGATCGTCACTGTGGATTTAGGAGCTACTGTGATAGGACTGCACAGAGCAAATGAAGGCCACAGTTAAGGTTAGTTGTGAGTACCTATAAAGCTGACACATGTTACAAAGAGGATGGAAGCCACTCAAATGTCTGAATTTCTCTGTAATAGGTCTAAGCTAAAATCCAATCTTCCCAAATAAAAGTCACCCTTTCAGCTTAATGATAGACCATGTGGCTTCCATCTCTCTGCTATGAGTTCTGGGTTCTTTACATAGGGCTTATCTCAATTACCTGGCAGCATTATCTTGGCTCCATTCAATGACACTCTGATTTTGATCTAGGTAATCTACAGTAGGTTCAAATTAGGCTTCTAAAGAGTACATACACTCAGTGCATTAAGGAGAATCAGCAGCAAAGGCTGTGTTTTATTCTTTCTGGGGGAGGGGGAAGTTGTCTTGAGTTAATGGGATCCAGGGAATGTAATTCTGGTACAGTTGCGGACCTTTGAACTATGAACAGGGAAATCGTGTAATGGTTGGAGTTGTTTCTGGAATCCCAGGGCAATCTTTGTGCAGTAATTGGTACCTCCGGGTCTTGGTTCTGCTTTAGAATCACTGAGGACTCACTCATTAAATGACTGCATCTCCTAAAGTAGAATTTCTCTTGCTATCCCTTGCACAGAGAGAAGAAGAAAGTAGCACAGGGGATCAAAGGGAAGAATCTGAGTGCTGTCATTTGAAGAGGTCTTTTCACACTGTAAATGAACAATGCTCTCGCACTAATGTCCCTCTCTTCATTCTCTAAGGGATATAGTTGAGTAAAGAGCTTCTCCCTGTGGCTCCCTGGCCCTGGGGCTGTGACAATAGGGTGTCAAAAAAATGTGTGGCATCATTGGGAGAGGTTTCATAGGGGAGAAAACCAAGGAAGGCACAGAAGAAAAGAGACTCATGCAGGATCGGACAGTGAGTTAGTGGCTGAACTGGGGTTAGGATCCCAGTTCCCCAACTACATGATTAATATACCCTTTCTCCTTACTACATCCTCCCTCAGAGTCACGTATTTAGATATCCACTCATTTATGCTCTTATTTATTCAGTATTTACTGAAGAAAAATAAAGAAAGCTGTTATGGTTTCTCTGACAAGATGTTATGGATTAAGGTACAGGATCCAATCGAATTGAATCTTCAAAGGTTAATAATTGAGGCAACTGAGGCTCAGCGAGCTAATTTGCTTAGTTTTGCTCAGTTAGTTAAGTAGCAATACTGGCACTGGAATTCAACTCCTCAAACACAATTTTCTTTTTATTTTGCTTTATACCTTTATACCCTTGCCAATGCCCAACAGAGTGTCAGGGATTAGGAAGTGTGTGGTATTTACTGTACCTGGATTGAGGAGCAGTTTCTACAATATGTTAGAAATGTAAGATGTGGTTTCTACCATCAGTGAACTTGTGCTTAACTTGGAGAGAGATGCTATATACATTAAAATTTAAGTAAAACTGTAAGTCAAATGCATTATCAAATTAGTATATATTATTTTATGGAATGAAGAAATGTTGTCAGCCTCACAATGGATGCATATAGGGACTGATGAGTTAGATGGTATGGCTGGTGAGTAAGGCATCATTTGTTTTATTTTCAACTTGTTGACTGATTAACATGTATTAGAAGGGTAAATAGAGTTGGATTTTCAAATGTAGCAGATGTTTGAAGTCCTCTTACCATCTGCAAAACAAGATTTAAAGAGATGCTGCTCTATATCTTTGTGCCCCCTTCCTTTTAATTTATAGTTGATTCCAGAAGAATTGTGAAAGATGCTTAAGACTAGGAAAAAGAAGAGGGTTAATGAAGGAAAATCTTGATGTTCAGTACATAAAAATTCAAACTTGTCATCTTTTTTTTTTTTTTAATATTTTATTTATTTAGGATAGTCACAGAGAGAGAGAGAGAGAGAGAGAGAGAGAGGCAGAGACACAGGCAGAGGGAGAAGCAGGCTCCATGCACCGGGAGCCCGACGTGGGATTCGATCCCAGGTCTCCAGGATCGTGCCCTGGGCCAAAGGCAGGCGCCAAACCGCTGCGTCACCCAGGGATCCCCAAACTTGTCATCTTATTCCTCACAGTGTCTGTTGGCAGTATTGCCTTGTTCAGTGAATGGTATTCAGACTATCCCATTATTCCAGAAACCAAAGGTTATTGACTCATTCTGTAGCTCCCACCCGAAACTGTTCTGCCTACTTAGTAATTACTACACTGCCACCACTTTAATCTTACTTCTTTCACCTAGACTAGTACTGGAAAATACTCCCAAACAGTCCACCCTGGGACCGCATACCCCCTTCCTTGATATTTTCCAAGACTGCAGTCAGAGTGACTTTTCAAAATGTGATTTTTTTCACTTTATCTCATCAACTTTTAAAACCTTTCAATAGATTCCCTATTGCTCTTATGACAAAGACATTTTTTTTTTTCAGTTTTAAAAAGTTTCCTCTTAGTCTTTACATTCTCACACCACAAAGTCTTCTTACATACTGTCTCCCTTACCCATAAAAGTGTTTACTTAGTTACCTTCATTCTCAGCCCTTGGACTTCAGCTCAACATTTACTTCTTCAGCAAAGAATTCCCTGACTGCTCTCTGCTTATATTACACTCACACGCAACCATATACTTTTCCTTCTTTGCAGATGCAATCTCACATTTAACTTGTGTGATTATTTGATTCCCATCTGGCTCTCCGACCACTAGACTCTGAGCTCAGTTATGGCAAGAACCAGATCTGGTTTTGCTCACCATTGTATCCCATGTCCAAAACATACTAGGAAATCACTATATATTTGTTGAGTGAATGATCCAAGAAAATGGGAATATTCTGATTCCACAAATAAGAGATTAAAGAATGGCTTAACAAGTGTTTTCATGGGACACTGCTTTATACTGACAAAAGTTCAACATCTCTTTCAGCAGCACTGGGGATGGGTAAAAGCTCTTCATTGTACAGAATATAAAGAAATATTGGGAAGAATTACCAGTGGAGGCTCTAAAATCTATATAAAGAATATTGACAGGGATCCCTTGGTGGCGCAGTGGTTTGGCGCCTGCCTTTGGCCCAGGGCCGATCCCGGAGACCCGGGATCGAATCCCACATCGGGCTCCCGGTGCATGGAGCCTGCTTCTCCCTCTGCCTGTGTCTCTGCCTCTCTCTCTCTCTCTCTCTGTGACTATCATGAATAAATAAATAAAATCTTAAAAAAAAAAAATAAAGTTAAGAGGTAAACTCAAGAGTCACCTCTGAAAACACATCTTATAAAAAAAAAAAAAAAAAAAAAAGAATATTGACAGTGGTAAAATGTGTGTTAGCAGGAGAGAATAAAGACTGGGTCAATGGACTGAAGGGGCTGTTGTACTCAAATTACTGTTTCAATAAAAAACATTTATCACAGTCTTATGGATGAGGGCAATCAGATTCAGATACATCCATAAGAATGTGATAAAGGCCCACAATTCTATGTTGGTTTTTCTGTATTTTGGATGATTCTGGAGGACCCACTGCAAAGAACATATGACTAGGTCCACATACTTTGTGTTACAGTTGAGGACAAAGTGACCCATGAGGGTTGCCCATACTCTCTTAATTTAGTTCAGCCATGTGGAGGTGCTTTTCTCAGACCAAACTCCATTTCTCCAAAACCAGAGGGTTTTATAAAGCCAGAGAGAAGTCTGTGGGCCCCAAGAGCTCTGAAATGGTGCAACACATGCAGATGGGTTTCTTTAGTAATACAGCAAATGCCAGTGTGATTATGTACTGGTCAAGCATGAGCTTCTTTTGCTGGAATTCTGATCAATTGTCTATCTTTGTCATGAATGTTTTCCTCTTTAGTAATATCTGCCTGATTATGGCAGCTCTGGGTACTCTGCTCTGGCTTGTACCCTTCTGAGTTCAGAGCAGGAGACTTGTTAATGAGTGATCTGATTGCCCTGGTGTCAGGAAAAAAAAAGGACCGGGAATCTCTGGTTCTACCTCTTGACTGATAGAGCCAAATCTATTCTATTTTCCTGGGAATGGCTTCTTCTAGATTGGCTATAAATTTTCAAGAAAGCTTAAAATAAGCCCTTTGTTTACCTTCCCAAATCACTTAACAAATGGTAAGTTGCAAGCCTTCAGTGGCAGACATGCAAATGAACAAGGCATGCTCAACTGTCCTCAATCATTTTAACATCTGGAAGAGACCTGCAATTAGAAGGTTATGGGCCACAATTAAAATGTCAGAGAAATGAAGAAAATACGAAGTTGAGAATAAATATCCAGTTAGAACCAGAGGTTCATTCATCGTACATTTGAGATTTTTAAAAAAGAATGGTAGGATCTCATCAATAGGTGAAAATGAATAAAATAGCATCCTGCTGTTTGACGTGCCTAAGATACAGCTTGGAAGATATGTCCAGAGGCAACTCTAAATGGGGGACCCAAACTCAGGATCGTTATAGGTGTTTGAGAAAAAGGTTGGATTCATCACTACAGAAAATATTATTTTGGAAAAAAAATATTGTTTTGGTTAATAGAAGTGATATGGCTGCCAAAGAATAGGATTCAGAGAATACATTTATTTAGGGATGAAGAAAAGAAGAGACAGCCAATGGAACTGAATGAGGGAGTGGCAGAGAGCAGGAGGATGTTCCTGAAGTTCAAGGATGCTGGCGATTTAAAGTAGAAGGGTTTTATTCAGCACTGTCTCCAGATTAATGGGAGGCTGAAGAAATAAACAAATTTGGAATGGAGGCTACCAGCAAATATTCTCCTACTCTTTATAAATTCCACTGGCTTTTCCTTAAAGCTTCTGGCTAAAGGGCAAATGCTGCTACCCAACTTGTTCTTTATACAAGAAGCAATTTTCTCTTTAATCACCTTATATTTCACAGATGCCTTTTAATACCAACAATATTTTCTGCTCTCCTAATGATCTTTAGAATGGGATTGTCAGGATTTCGTTGTCATTTTTGCAGCTCTGTTGGCTTCTTTCTCTAGGCACTGGCTTCCTTAACAATTTCTCATTCCTGCTCTCCCAGCGCATTGTTTCTCTTCCCTCTGCTTATCTATGACCCTTTCTCCAGCATCTCTTGCTCCAAGGTCTTTTTAATGAACCTAAGATACACACTGCAAAGATTCAATTCAGATTATATTACTCTCACCCTTAAAAAAACCTCGATTGCCTCCCATTTTAAAGAGAAAAGCCTGAGGTCCTTGGCACCATGCTCTGAACTCACTCAGAGATATTATTTTTAATTAATTAATTAATTTTTTATTGGAGTTCAATTTGCCAACATATAGCATAACACCCAGTGCTCATTCCATCAAGTGCCCCCATGTTTTTTGAATGAATATCTTAAACTTTGTGTCCTTCCACACCAACCTGGTTTGTGGTGGGTCCTCACCTTTGTGTTCTTCATCACCCAATACAGCGTTGGAAGACACAGCTCCGTGTATGTAGTCAGCAATCAGAAAACATGGGCTGCATTCTAGTCCTTTCTGGAAAATGTCATTGTAAGCATAATTTTACCGAGAAGTTTGAACCTACAAGCAAATAAATTATTCAGGCAAGCTACAGAGAAACAGAGATAGCTTTAAAAGCTTATCTTGTGAGTGCAATTATTTGGGGAAGGTAACATCATCTTATCTAAACCAGTGGCTCTCCTAGCCTAACTGCACAGTGGTACCCATGAGGAGTATTTCACACCTACCAGTGTTAGAGCCTCATCCCAGACCAGTTCATTATCATTCCTTTCAATAGAGGTTCTCCAACTATGGGCTCCACATCAGCAACATCAGCATCACCTGGGGACTTGTTAGAAACACAAGCTCTTGGCCCCACCTAGTACCTTCTGAATCAGAAATCTGAGTGAGGCACTGTAATCTGGCCCAACAAGCCTCTCCAGGTGATTCTGATGTGTATGGATATTTAAGATCCACCAATTTTCAGTACTTAACTTTGACTTTCTCCCACCGTATCAAAGGGGGCACAGCGAGACATAAAAGAAGGTGAGCATTTCTCTCTGGCACCACACTACAACAAAATATATCATTCGAACTCAGAGGGCTTCTATCCTTCACCAGTTTATATTGGATCACCGTCCAGAATGAGGGTGATCCTCCTGATGGGGTTATGACCACATCATCCTGGGTTATGATATCTTTCCCTTGGAACCCCAGCACTCAGCACAGTGCCCAGCATGACGTAGGTGTTCAGTAGCGGCAAGAAGAAATCTCTGAGGATTACTCAGGTTAACTGAAATAATTAGATATATTAGTTGTGGTGTATTGTTTCCTTAAGCATTCTTTTAAAAAATACCAGGGGATTATAAAACTCAGTTAAACAAATATTATTTATCATTTAACATGATTAGGGGGTTTCACATGGCAACCCATGGAAAATCGATCTGTGCTGGAAAAACCACAGAAACAGATCATAGCAGCAGAGATCAAACAGAACAAGGAGAAGGAATGCTTATATCGACTAAGGTGTGGTATGCTTCAGCAGTAACAGCAATACCTTATTTTGTTGTTCAGAGTAACTTGCCTTAAAAAAAAAAAAAAAAAGACAACAGAATTTCTGATGTGGAAAGATTTAAGGAAGTAACTAGGTGAGGTTCCTTCCGTGATGGATAAGAAAAATAAGGCTCAGGAGAATCCTCCATGGTGCCCTGGCTGAGCAATGCTGTCCTGGGAACAGAAATTGATTTCCTGAAACTTGAGATGCAGGAGGCCATGAGCATGGGGATGATTACATGAGAGAAGCCCAGGAGTAGCGAACCAGAAGGCCAGGGCTCTTTCAGAGATCTTTGCTAATATTTCCTTTCTCCTGTAAGTGGCTTTCAATCTTTGAATTGAAATTCTGCTTTTCTTTTAAAAATAATTAAAAATTTATTCCTTATTTAGTATTCAAAGAAATCAAATTACAGTTTTTTGGTTTGGTTTCTGTTTTTAGCTAGTATTGTAGAAAGAGATCTGAGTTAAATACAGGATATTCCCCCTACCTCCCAGCCATCTATGTTTTCTCTTCTTGAGCCTTCAATTTGTGGTTTAAAGATAAGAACATAGATCATAGAACAGGAGAGCACCTATATAACCACTTATCCCACTGAGGAAAGTGAGAGCAAGAGGAATAGGATGTATCCAAAGTTTCATAGATGGAGTAATATTGAGAATAAGACATAGAGCCATTTCTCCTAATTCTTTCATCAGTGTCCTTTGAACCCTTCAGTAGCTAAGACATCTCCACTGGGAGGCTTGCTCATGGAGTAAGACACAGCTGAATGAAAGAGTACTGCTGCCCCACTATATGCAGAGAGACTCCACCATGAGTGAGTTTATCCTCTCACTTTTTTTAAAGAAATTATTTTTTAAGTAACTTTGACACCCAGCATAGTGCTTGAACTTACAACCCACAGATCAAGGGTCTCATGCTCCTCTGACTGAACCAGCCAGGTGCCCATCCTCTTACTTTTGATATCCTGATCATGGGGTTTTAACTAGCCTATTGTGATCTGGAGAGAAAACCCTTGAGATGGGCTTTCCAATCACTGCTGAGTCAAATTAGTTTTTGACAATCAGTGACTGCTGCTTATGATTCCTCAAGTCAACTCCACAACCCATTTTCTATTCCTATAGGTTATAACTGAAATCAAGTGGAGCAAATAAGAACTCAACAAAAGTTCACTCTACATTAATTTTGAATCACAGAACACTTGCTTCCTTTCCTGTCTGCCAAACACACACACAGGCATGCACATATACATGCACACACATGTGTTCATGCACATGCATGCACGAACACACACAAGCACCATCACAAGCCTGCCCCTATGGAAGTATGTGGTATGTGCAGCAAATGGTAAAGAATGTGAAAGCTGGATTCAGGTTGCCTGGGTTCGGTTCCACCTCCACACTTGACTTGTGATAAGACTTTGGGAAATTATTTAATTTTTCTAAGCCTTGTTTTCCTCATTCCACAAAAACCTTAGTTTGTCTCACAGTTTTGTGTGTGTTTCTGTGTTTAAAGATTGATTGATTTTAGAGAGAGAGAGAGAGCATGTGCATGCAAGCAAGGGGATGGGCAAAGGGAGAGAATCTTCAAGCACACTCCGTGATGAGCATGGAGCCCAACTTGGGGCTTGATCTTAGAACCCATAAGATCATGACCTGAGCTGAAATCAAGAATTGGGCTCACAATGGACTGAACCACCCAGACATCCCTATCTCACAGGTTTTAGGGTAAAATTGATGTCCTTTACCTGCATTGATTAAAAGCTAAAGAAGCTTCAGCTTCATGGGTTCCTCACTTGTACAGACCCTCCCACACTCTAGGAGGGCCCTAGTAATGTGTTCACATGTTCATAGATGTTTTGTAAATTTACAAAAGTAAGATATTTTGACCACAGTTGGGTAAGGTTGCTGACTTTTTCCTCTGTACCCTCCTTTGTCACTTGTTCCATGTGGAAAGACAGAAGAGCTGTTTCTGCCATTTTTTGAATCTGGTCAAAAGGAAGTTGAGTTGGGGATACATTTAAATTGGATTTAGTAGGATTATCATCATGTATGCTTACAGTCACTTCCAAGTAAACCCTTGTTTGCAATACTCCAGCTGCCCAGTGCTGACTTGCTGGGAACATGACATGGAGGTCAGGGCCAGATATTATATTGTGATTTGAAATTATTCCAGTGAAGGATCAATGGACAGAAATTAGTTTGGGGGAATTCTTCAAGTTTTACACCTCATATGGAATAGAAATCGAGTTTGTCTTTAAATCAAATTTGACAATATACCTAAATATTTACGTGACAATAATAATGATTAGTAAAGCTGAATTAAACACCTTTTAACTATTAATAAGCACAAACCAAGTTAGAAGCAAGATTGAATCATTTATTTTCTCTTTAGAAAATATTGCAAAATTGTTACATGAAGAAACAATGAGAGCACATATAGACAAAATTTATAAGGCATACATATTAAAGCTATATCTGGATGTTGTGATGACTAGGTTATATGTAATTCTTTTTTACAAATGTGTAATTTCGCCTGATTTCTTATTTTATTTTATTGTTTTTTATTTATTTTAAATACTGGCTTGAGAAGTAATTTTATATATTCTTGAATCAAGGGTCCCTCAAACTGTGTAAGTTTTACACCTCACAAAACTTGACTGTGTTCGTACAATTGACTACTTGTGAGAGGTTGAGGAAGATACTTTCTGGGCTTCACTCTTTCCATCTATAAAGTGAATTAGGATGAGATTACTCCTAGTATCTCTAAGGATCCTTTTAGCTCTAAAGTTTTGTGATTCTGCCTTCTTGTCACGATGACTGGTGTGCTAGGGTCCCCAGATTGCCCTGGAAAAGAACTAGTATAAGAATGATGAATCAATGTCCTTTCTAGGAATTCCTGGAGTGGAACATATGGGGGGTTTGATGACAGCTGGATTCTCCAGTATTTGGTGATCTGAAGGGTACCATTTCTGGGAATTGCGTGGGTGATCAGAGTATTGCTAAAATGACTTGGCATCCTCAGGAAGCTTACAAATTCTACAGACCACTGTGGTTTGTTTCATTTAGGAAAGATATATTAATTCTCTCTTGCCATATAACAAATTACAAAACATTTATTGGCTTAAAACAACATCTGTGGGCAGCCGCGGTGGCCCAGTGGTTTAGCGCTGCCTTCGGCCTAGGGTGTGATCCTGGAAACCCAGGATCGAGTCCCATGTCGGGATCCCTGCAAGGAGCCTGCTTCTCCCTTTACCTGTGTGTCTGCTTCTCTCTCTGTGTGTCTCTCAAGAATAAATAAATTTTAAAAAATCATAAAAAAACAAACAAACCAAACATCTGCTTATGATGTTACAGTAGGTTGGGAAATTTGACCCAGCTTGATTGGGGTTTCTGCTCAAGATCTTACAAGACTGCAGTCACTGTCTCTCTGCTCCCCTTTGGAGCTTGAAGCTCTCTTCCAGAGGTCATTCAGGTTGTTGGGAGAATTCAGTTCCTTAAGGTTGGAGGACTGAGGCCCCATCTTTGTGGATGGCTATCAGCCATGACGCTCTCAGGTCTAATAGGCTGCCCTCGGAACAATACCACATGGCCATCTCCATAGGCACAGTATGGCAGTCTGCTTCTTCAAGACCAACAAGAGAACCTTCCTGCTAAGGAGGACTCTTATGTAATATAACATAATCCAGGGAATGACTGTCCATCCTATTCACAGTCCCACTCATGCTTAAGAGGAGTGGATTATATATTAGGGGATAGAAAAAGCCACCCTAGAATTCTGCCTACCACAGAAAGAAAAAGGCAATATTTTTTGAGTTTCAACCATGTACTCCTTTATTTTTGTTCTTTTATGGCTCAGAATAATTATGTGAGAGGCGCCTGAGTGGCTCAGTTAGTTTAGCATGTACCTTTGGCTCAGGTCATGATCTCAGCATCCTGGGATTGAGCAATTCATCCCGCATTGAATTCTCTGTCCAGCAAGGGAGTCTGCTTCGCCCACTGTCTACTCATGGTTTATCTCTCTGTCTCTCTCAAAATAAATAAATAAAATCTTAAAAAAGAAAAAAAAAGAGTAAGTATGTGAGGCAGGCATGATTATCCCAGTTTTCAGGATCAAGATACCAAGGCTTTAGAAATCAAGTAGTTTGCCCAAATGTAAGAAGCAAACTCTGAATTTGAATCCAGGTCTATCTCTCTTGAAAGCCTGAGGTCTTTGCAATATACCCATGACCTCAGGAATTGATTCCTTTTCTCACAGAAGAACATTTCATGACCTCTCTGAGACTAGCAGCTCACAGGGAACATACAACCATCTCAGGATGTGTCCTGTCTCTTCTAGGGACCAGGTTTATTTATATATATATATGTATATATATAATGTATTAATGCATAAGACACAGCTGAAATGATCAGCACTGCCCCTACCAAATTTTTAAGTTGTCCAACTTTCAATTTTCAATTTAATTTAGCAAATGTTTCTTGAACTTTCCATGTGAAAAGCAGTGGGGTACATAAAAATAAATCAGAAACATATTCTAAACCTGATTTTACAAAGAATATCCCAGCAGAGCATATGGAACACTGAATGCAGTTGGGAGACCTGGGCTCAAGTGCCTTCATTTACCAGTCACTTCAGCTTTTTAATTTTTTTAAAAGATTTTATTTATTTATTTTAGAGTGAGAGAGCACGGGCAAGCACACAAGTTGGGGGAGGAGTGGAAGGAGAGATGGAGAAAGAGAGAATCTCAAGCAGACTGTGGTGAACGTGGAGCGCAATGTGGAGCTCAATCCCAGGACCCTGAGATCATGATCTGAACTGAAATCAAGAGTTGGACACTTAACTGACTGAGCCACCCAGGCACTCCTTACTTCAGCTTTTTAATCCTCAGTTTTTCCTGCTGTTTAATTATCTTATAAGGGCATTTATGAGGATCAAATGCAATCATTTATAGGACAATATATTGTTAACTGCAAAGTATTGCCATTTGGGTTTTATAGAGTAATACCCACAGGCTATTCAAGGGAAGCACGAGGGAAGTGATGATTCTCTTCAACTGGGTGGATTTGGGAGTTTCCTTGGATGAGGTTGAATTTTTGACTGGGCTCTGTGTCTCAAGACCCTTTGAAGAAAGTTGGGCTTATGTAGAATGGGGGGAGTGCTTACAATTTGATTTGACCATATTTATGGAAATAACTTTGGGTATTGAGTCATTTCCATTGTATTGCAGACGTGTAGTTTATGTGCAACTCTGATCCATTTAATTACTTAAATTCACTGGAGTGTCTTGCTGTAACTGCAGTGATGATGACTTAAGTGATTTTTAACATGAAGAGCCCCTCCCCCACAACATTTCTAAGCATATTTTAAAAATAATTTCCAAGCTCAAATTAGTTTTCAAAGAGGGTTTAAAAATTATTTCCTTCTTAATATCTTGCCTAGTAAAACAAACAAAACTTCTTTCCCTTTGAATAATTAGGGTGGTATCTATGCAAGTTAGACAATTTTTTAAAGATTTTATTTATTTATTCATGAGAGACACAGAGAGAGAGAGAGGCAGGGACACAGGCAGAGGGAGAAGAAGGCTCTCTGCAGGGAGCCTGATGAGGGACTCAATCCCAGAACCCTGGGATCACGACCTGAGCCAAAGGCAGATGCTCAACCACTGAGCCACCCAGGTGCCCCTAGACAACTTATTAATGTAGAAGCAAAATAAAAGAAATGAGTAAACAAACAAAACCAATTCTGTGTTTTGTTTTGTTTAAGCGTGACAAATAGAGGTTTTCTCTCTCTATTTTTCTTCCTGGAAGTACTAGGAAGGGCTTCTTGGAGGGAGTGGTTTGGAAGAAGTGGGTACTGGGATCCGAATGGGCAGAGAGGAAGGAGAGGCTGCCCAGGTCAGGGGACTAAGAAGATAAGCAAGGTTGTGCACTGGGGAGAGGATGCTCTCTGGCAAAGAGAAAGGGATAATGAGTCTTACCTGCATAGGATCTTGTGGGCAAAAGATGCTTCAGTGACTTATAGGTTAAAGCACTTTATCCATCATTCTGTAACAACCTGAGCAGGAAAGCAGGGAGCATGTGCGTATCCCCCTCTTCCAGGGAAGGCAAAGGACGCTCAAGAAATGCTTAATTTGACACATGAAAAAGTGTTTAGATGTTTTGTAGACTTTCTGGTTCCTTGCTCTTTCCCTCTGCCACTTCTCTGATTATGGAAGGCTGGAAATTATCCTGGGGAAGTAATAGTTCTTTGAGTACAAAAGTGGCATGACAAAAACAAGATTTTAGGAATATTATATGATAGAGAAGGAAGGCCTAAAAGAAGAATGTGAACACCAGGGGAGCAGGGCTATTTGTCTTGTTCATGGCTTTACCCCTGGTGCCTCGTGGGGTGCTTGTCCCCAGGTGGTCAGAAAATTTTGTGGAATGAATGAGTGATAAAATATTGTGGTACTGAAAATCCATTTTCGGATGGTCACATTGATTTTTGTGGGATCCTATGGTGGACTGCTAAGGACTAAACTTTTCTCCTGGCAATTTTTTTCCCCCTAACAACATGCTTTTTCTTTGTGATCTCCCATACAAATGGGAATCCTGACTCTTTGTTCCTTGATGCTGTTGTTTGTCATCTTTTGATTAGAATGGCTATTCTTAAAAAATTAAAAAAAAATCCATGAAAGAGAACCAGTGTTCTAAGTGAAATTTAAACAATTGATGTTGAGTAATTTACTCAGCGCTTCCAGTACTGTGGACCACAACATCTCCCCTCATATACCATGTACTCCCATGCTGGCTGGTCCATAAGGTTCTCTTTCTGTAGTAACCTCTCCTCTAGGTCCACACCATCACCTGTTCATCCACATCCTAGGTCTTCTTTGAAAATAACATGTAGTGGGGAAAGGAGTTTCTGGTTACACTTAAAACTTGTTCATTATAGAAAATGTGGAAAATATAGAAAAATATGAAGAAAACTTAAATCTTTCATAGAGTAACCAAATAGAGATGAGGACTATTGATATTTGCTGTTTGCACATCTATTTGTATAAGCTTATAATTCTCATATGTACATCTATATGATAATGGAGGCACATATTTCCTATATGTAAACTCACATATAGATTCTCATACGTAGATATGTATGTGCAGTATGCAGTTTGAAATAAAATTGAGACCTATGAATGGTAAAGTTCAGCATTTCACATTTTCTCTGAATACTGTAATTCCATTTCCTTTTTTATTTGATTTGGTGATATGATTTTTTAAAGATTGTTTCATGTTTGTGTATGTAGTATACTTTTAAACTCTCTTTGTTTTAATGTTTAGGTTGTTACCTTTCCACAACATTTCTTACATGTTCCAAGTTGTCTTGTGAAGTGATTGAACCCATCTTACCTCCTACCTACTATGCATGCCTCACTATTCTTAGCCAGTTCTAATCTTACCTTTTGAAAGCATGACCTGAGAAGAGCTCATTTTAAATCGTATTAAGAAGGTGTCTTATTTTTTTAAGGCCTGGCTTTACTGTTGCCCCTTCTTCCATCTGAATCAAGATTCCCACAGCACTTTGAACGTGATTGTAATTGTTTATTCTGTGATATGATTCTTTAATTAAGTTTTGTTATCTCCATTTGATGCTCAACTACTTGCAGGCAAACGTCATAATTCATTTGTATATCTTTTTTTCACACCTGGGGCGGGATCTGGAGCATACTGGTGTCAATAAACATTGAAAGTTGGTTGCTGAAATAAGTCCTTTGAGGAATGGGAATGAAGGGTGAGAGATCATAGGCAGGCAGACTGTGCTGCCAGGTGGGTGTTGGGGGAAGCCTGTGTAAGGAGGGAGCAGTGAGAACAGAAAGGAGGCAACAAAGAGACAGCGTGGGGATGACATCGAGTGAGGCGTACCCATGTGCAGACGTGTGGGCACTGTGCTCCAGGTTATGTGAAGGAGAGGTTATAGTCAAAGAGAATGCTCAATGCTCCTGTTTGATAACCCAGTAGAGGTTAAGGCTGTTACCTGATAGCTGGTGGGACAAGTTAGGCCAGTTTGACCTATTGAGTCTAATGTTTCATCAAGATTTCTAGATGGTAAAAAGACTAATCAAAGTTATACTTTTCAACAATAATATATTGAGATTCACATATGTAAATAATTTATGGCCTTTATGAAATCCAAAAAGTTTATAGTCCTTTTAAAATGAGTTGAATTGTAATTGGCTAGGACTCAGGCTAACGTATTTAGAGGTGACAGAGATGTTAAGATTAAGGGAAGGAGGTATTAAAGCCAGAGCTCATTCTGGTGGCAGAGGAGAGGTCTCAGGAGGTTGTGACGGTCCATCAGTGGAGATTTTCAAGAAACACTTGTCATTTGATGAAGAGTTGGGCAGTTTGGACTTCCAACTCCAGGATATTATCAGAATTATGTGATTCTATCAGAATTATTTTCTGTTCAGCAGGTTTTATATTTTGAACTGTCACATTTCCCTTGTCATTTTTTATCATAAAAAGTAGGATAATGGGGTAAAGGCAGCATCTTGATTTTTATCAGTTTTCTAGGCATAATTTACATTAGAAATACAGGAATAAAGTGGTATATACTTTTAAAATTCCCTTTCCACCTTTTCTTTTAATATAGTCTTACCATCAGGGAATAAACTTATTTTGCTTCTCCCCTTTAGCTAAGATCTAATCAGCTCCTTTCTTTTGTGACTTGCAAGAAAATCAACCTGATACAAAGCTTAAATTGAAACTTTTCACCTTACTGTTTACAAGTACCACCGGTTTCTCTATTCAGGCCCCAGCTCCTATGAAAGTCTGATATTCATTGTGGGTGGTACAGGCAGTGTTTGCCTTTGTTAAAGTGATCCAAGTCATTTCTCCATCTGGGTCTCCTTTGTGTTGGAGTTCTCAAGATAACTCACGTCATCATCTTTTCCTGTGCTCCTCTGGCTTTCAAGGTTTCTTCAAACTAATGTCTGGTGCTTGGGGAAAGCAGTTTGACTCCGTTGTAGCTTGGTGCTGGCAGGCAACCTCAACTATCTCTTGAAATAAAGAAGTGTTTAGTGGAATTTAGAAATTATTGATCCTGAGTGCAGACTTAACCATTCAGAAAACTCAGAAATTCAGGTAACAAATATGCCATGGAATACTGGTTATGGTGTAGAAGCAGGTTTTTAGATTCTGTATCGATATACATCTTGTCTTCCCTTACCTGTACTCACGAAGACTCATCTAGCACTGCCCTCCTGATAGTGTTTTCTATTAAAAGATAACAGTTTTCAAAATGCTTTCCTTCTTTCCCCCTTTCATTCAGAGCCAAATGCATTACCTTAGACCTAACAATCTAAGTGAATGAATCGAATACCTTCTAGCCAACTTGTGTATTGCTCTGAGAAATAGTTATGTATTGTACAGTAACCATTTAGAGAGTGGCAATCAAAAATTAAGTGGAAAGATAGAGTTTAAAGTGTTCCAGGCATCTTGTTTCAAGGAATGTTCCAGTCCCTTTAAAAAAAGATTAATTGTGGTAAAAAAACACATAACATTAAATTTATCATCTTTACCATCTTTAAATGTTCCACTCAGTAGTGTTAAGTACTTTCACATCGTTGTGCAATGGGACTCTGGAACTTTTTCAACTTGCAAAACTAAAACTCTATACCCACTGAACAGCTGTTCATTCCCCCTTCACCCAGCCCCTGGAAACCACCATTCTACTTTCTGTTTCTCTGAAGTTGACTGCTCTCGGTGCCTCACATGAGAAGAATAATTCAGTTTTTGCCATTTTGTGCCTGGCTTATTTCACTTGGGATAATATCCTTAAGCTTCATCCATGGTGTAGCATGTTACAGAATTTCCTTCCATTTTAAGGCTGAATAATATTTCAGTATATGCATATATCATACTTTATCTATTCGTTCATTCTTTGAGGGACATTTAGGTTGCTTCTACCTTTTGGCCATTGTAAATAACGCTTTTATGAGTGTGGATGTACAAAAGGAGGGCTGATTCTCAAAGTAATTATAATACCTCCCCAATGGGCTCATCTTAAAATTGCTATGACTATTTGATAAAAATGGCATAGTGGCAGCTGAGATAATTTTATTATTATTGAAAATCTCTGTGTGGCTTTGAAGAGGGCATCTGGAATATCTGTGCCTAGGTATATGTGTTTGTTTACTTACTTGCTGCAAAGAATATCTTAAATGCCTTTCATCTCACTTTTTCTCTTTGATGGTATTTTCTGGTGCAACACACAAACAGTATTTTTTCAGAAAGTATTAACAGATATCCTCTCAAATCTATAAATATTATCTACATTAACTCATTTATTAAGATCCACAATCTGGGATCTCTGGGTGGCTCAGCGGTTTAGCACCTGCCTTTGGCCCAGGGTGTGATCCTGGAGTCCCGAGATTGAGTCCCACATCAGGCTCCTGCATGGAACCTGCTTCTCCCTCTGCCTGTGTCTCCGCCTCTCTCTCTCTCTCTCTCTCTCTCTCTATCTATCTCTATCTCTAATTAATAAATAAATAAAATCTTAAAAAAAAATCCCAAATCTATCCTTTTCAAGCTGGTGTACTACAGAGGACCAGCTCCTTCTTCCCACACATCACGACTAGTCTGTTCTTTTAAGTAGCCCTCACAAGTCTGCATTTAAGAAAGTGTTACTGTCTTTTATGATTTAAAATCATTAGTCTGTAGGGGCTGCTGTAGCTAAGAGATGTTTTAGGTTTCACCAACAGGTGAGCCTGTTGCCAGCGTCTTTTCCCATCTCTTTCGATGATCTTGGATATTTCAAACCAATTTTAATTCATGAAGTCTCTTTTTTAAGATTTATTTATTTATTTTAGAAAGAGCATAAGCAGTGGGAGGGGCAGAAGGAGAGGAAGAGAGGAGGGTGGAGAGAAGCAGGCTCTGTGCTGAGAGCAGAGCCCCACGCAGGGCTTCATCCTAGCACCCTGATATCATGACCTGCATGGAAATCAAGAGTCAGATGCTCAGCAGACTCCGACACCCAGGCACCCCTCAATTTGTGGAGTCTAAAAAAAATTAAAAAGCATTTTGCTAGATGTTTGGGATTAGGTAAGATAAGCATGCTTCCTGCCCTACAGGAATTCATGGTCTAATTGGGAAAGCCACTTTATATCAGTATATAAATTAAAGTGTATAAAAATGATCCAGGCAGCTTGAAGGAGAGCTAATAAACAGTAGGAATCCAGAAAGGTGTCAAGAAGGAGGTGACATATGAATTAGGACAGACACAGGAGAGGTAATTTCTAACTACCACATGCAGAGACGTGGAGGTTTTTAAGGCATATGAAGTGTTCGAGGGAACAACCTCAGTTTCTGTCTCTAAAGTAAGGTGCTGGAATAATTTATTCCTAAAATCCTTTCTTTTTTTTAAGGTTTTATTTGAGGGAAAAAAAGAGAGAACAAATAGAGGGAGAGGGAGAAGCAAGCTCCCTGCTGGGCAGGGTGCCCGACGTGGGGCTTGATCCCGGGACTCTAGGATCATGACCTAAACCAAAGGCAGGTGTTTAACAGACTGAGCCACCCAGGTGCCCCTGAAATCCTTTCTTATTCTTCCTGTGAGTCTGTAAAGAATAAGAAGTATTGGCTACCAATTTTCCCCTCACATTTTACTGTTTCAGACTTTGACAGTTTCACCAGGTTGAGGAAGTGTGGGATGATGCCCAGATTTGGAGTTCTTTCTACCATTTCCTGAAACACTGTTCAATTATGAGAATAAAAGAGAAGATTCACTGACAGAGTTTAGGTCCTTTCTATGGTGCTAATATTCCAAGTAGTGTTTTTTTCTTTTTCTTTTAAATTTGATACTCTGAATATTTTGCAATTTTAAAAGGGAACTCTCTCTGAATTATTTGTTTGGAAACTCAGAAGTGTAGAAATCAAACATCGTTATCAGAGAGGTTGTTTCCATCATAATTTGTTCCTCTTATTTCATACACATGAACTCTTATTCTCCCTTATTTCATTCCCCCACTGCTTCCTTCCAACACACATTTAATTAGAACGCCTACTTCTAAATGAGGAAATTAGATTCCCTGCTTTCTAGGAAATCATAATCTAGTAGAGGAGATAAGACATGACTAAGACACATATCAACATAATGCAAGGCAGAAGGCTGTCTTTGCTGTGAGAACGCCAGAAAGCATCCTCGACATACTGCAATGAGTGTGTGTTGTGTGCAATGATCTGTGTGTGTGTGTGTGTGTGTGTGTGTGTGTGTGTGTGTGTGTGTGGTGTAGGGAGGAGTCCTGTTGGGAGTTCACAAGAGAACTTATTGGAAGTTCTCTTAATTGGGAAGAATCTTAAGGGACTTGAGAGTAAGGAAAGCATTTTCCACCTGACCTAACTTCCTACAATAGCAGCATCCATTTTGGTTGGAAAAATGCAGATAAAGTTCTAAGACTTTCTTTGTGGCTAGTTACCTGAGTATCTTGGCTCTGTTCTCTGGACTAAACAAATATAAAATTAGCGGGCACATTTTTCAGACGGCATCAGGCAAGAGAGAAAGCTGTGTTCCCCATACCTCTACTCTGCAGGTGGCTGTAATAAGCAGCTTTCATTCTGCTTCTTGGAAATAACATGGAAGGATTCTGCTCCCTTCTGGCTGAGTCTTAGTTACATTGATGCTCTGTCAAGACTGTACCAGCAAGTGCAGTTTAAAAGCTGCTCAGTATCTCCTTTTCCATTTTTTCCCCCTCAATGTGGTACTTATACCTCCTTTTACAAGCACATACTATTGGGGCACTAAATGGAATGATGTGAAAACCACTATACTATTATTCATATTCTTTCCCAAATGAAGGAAATGCCCATCATATTGATTAGAATTAACTTTGGATTGTGTTCCTTTTTCCATCCAGATAACCCAAATTATAGATTGAAATTCCCATGCTGATTTAAAATATTAGTTGTGCTTTTATGTTTTTATGTTTATTGAACACTGAGACTGTTAGACACTGCCACATTTGTTGTGCAAAAATATTACACTTACTTTCACCTACCCTTCTAGCTCTCTACAATGTTATTGAGAAGTTCAAGGTGATCACATTATAATAAAAACAGCTACCATTTACTTGATACATACTATGTGGCATGGACCATGCCAAGTAATTAACGTGTTTTCTCACTTATTATTCAAAATAATATTAGTATTTTTATTCTCATTTCTAAGGTGACTATCAAACAAAAAATAATTAACCTTAGTTTCTATAACTATTTTAAAAATTTAAATTTAAAATTGGGATTCTGATTACAAGTCACACGCTCCCCTACTCCCAAGACATTTGGTTCTTTTGAATCCTAATACTTCTTATGTAAGTGTCTCTCTTTCAAATAAAGCTAAAGATAAAAGTAAGTGTGTACACTGTCTCTCCAGTTCTTAATATAGTTACTGGGGTGTTACCATCTTTCCTTTGTATTACACATTTTTATCTCCTACAATTCTGAAATCATTTAGGAAGTTAACAAGGCCTATTACTATACCACCGTCTGAAATGGGGTCATTTCTGGGGTAAAATGAAATATCTGTTTGAGTAGCTATAAAGATTTCTAAATTTGAAGCCTAATATACTTTCAGTTGCTTTAGTCCACTTGTGTTGCTATAATTGAGTACCATAGAGTATAACTGGGTAGCTTATAAACAAGAACGATTTACTTCTCACAGTTCTGGAGGTTGGGAAGTTGAAGCTCAGAGTGCCAGCACGTTGGATGTCTGGGGAGAACCTGGTTTCCTTTTCATAGTGCTACCTTCTAGCTATGACTCACAGAGCAGAAGGGAGGGACTAGAGGCCCTCCGGGATGTCTTTTATTTATTTCATTTTTTTAGAATCAACATCCAAGGTCCCCACCCCAAACACCATCACATTGGGCATTAGATTTCAAAATAGGAATTCTGAGAGGACACACACATTTAGACCACAGCCTCTTTCCAACTTCCTGACTCACCTTTTAACTTACACTTCCATTTGTTCAATTTTAGAAAAACAGAGAAGGAGATATATTTCCTTTTCCTCAGAAGAAAATATTTTCCAAGCAGACTATGGAGGTTACCAGTCTACTCCTTCCTTTTATAGCTGAGATGACTGGGGCCCACAAAGGGGAGGAAAGGCCTGGGATCTTAGGGCAGGCTCATGATAGAAGCCGTACCAAATCCAGATCTTACACTACTTGTCCTGTGCTCTTTTTCATATGTGACTTTGGGAAAGCCTGTGCACATTTATATCTGTTTTTCTAGTTATGTGGCCACCCAGAACTTCTCAGTAACATTTGTTGAGGAACTATATAAGAGTTGGTGAGAATATGTGTAACACCTTAGAACTTGCTCTGTTAGAGATTCGTCTCATATGTTCTTTATGCTAATTTATATATATCCATGTAAGAAAGTAGTAAGGCATTTCCATCCGCATATAATTTCTGCATACTGAATTTTAGTTTAATGTAATTTAATTTTAATGTAATGATTGAATCTGATTGCTGCTAACTCCGTTGTACCATACTTATCCCAATTGCTTTTATTAAAAGATGCAATAGTACACGACTTTATTGGTTAAATTATATTGTAGCCACTTTTAAAGACGTTTAATAGCTTTCTGCTGCTTTCAAGATAAAGCACAAATTCCATAGCAATACGTGGTGTTCTCGGAAACTGATTCTAAGGTATGTCTCCATATATCTGATTCTCTGAATCCAAAGAACTATCAACGCTCTTCAAATACTGTTCATTCAGCTATTGTTTTGTTTGATCAGTTTAGTTTTATTAATCCTGAGCTTGATACGTGAGATATAACAAGACACACCAGTTCCCTGTGCTAGCGGATTTCACAGCCTGACCTCACCACGATGTTGGATACCTTTGTGCTTTTCTCTTTTTTTTTCTGCTTGGAAGGCTTTCCTTAGCCCATTTCCTGGGAGGCCACATCCCAGTTATTCTTGAGTGGGACATTCTCCCATCATTCTCCCTGATGAAACCTTGCAGGGTCGCTTCCTGTTGGGAGTGGGGTTCATCTCAGCATAGAGCCCGCCTCTCAGTGGCACGTGTATCATTCTGTCATCATGTAGAATGACAGGCTTATCCACTAGACAGTAAGTTCTCCAAGGGAATAAACAGTGTTTGATTTTCTCTATGACCCTCATGTGCTATGCAGTTTGGCTTTTAGTAAGTGCCCAGTGGCTGAGGGATGGAGGGATAGATAAAATGTGTAGCTAGGTAAAAATAGAAGTATAGAGAGATGCAGAAAGAAAGGAAAATCAATACTTTAGTAGGAGACTTGGCAACAGATCATATTTCATTCCTTCACCAATCTTCTTACCTTAGCATTAAAAGTTACACATAAGTACATATATATAATTATATATACACAGAATTGTATACACACACACACATACACAGACAGATACACTGGGGGTGACTAGTTGCAGAGAACAAATACATCCATTTGCGGATGATCCTGATATGTGAGTCAAATTACATATGTTTAAGATGTAGGCAAATTCATGTCTTCGCCAAATTTTCCCCAAGCTATGGTTGTTTTTAAAGATGACTTGCAGGCTAATGAATACTCCAACAATGATTTGCAAGTTTTGCATTTAATTTAATCTTTGAATCCAAAGAGCACGAGGGTGAACTAATTAAGGAAGTTATTCATGTGGCTATCAGATGCTACAGTATGCAATACGTGTATTAAAGGCCGAGTCTGCCGTGAAATTTCCTGGCAGAGAAGATCCTGAGGCAAGGTTAGTGTCCCGCCTTTCAGCTCGCGTGTATTCTTGGCATGTTGCACCAGATGTTTTGCAAGCAATACTACCTGGTGAGGAAAATTCTCATTAGCATCACAAAGAATTCTGTATTTTGATGATACTTGTACGGTTACAAAGAGAATTATGAGTCTTTTATCCTATGCAATAAACCAGTAAGAGAAATTCCTGTGGTACTAAAGAATCCTGTTTTGTTTGAAAATAGATGTTGAATGAAGAGGATGAGGGGATGTGGGCAGTGAGACAGAGAGAAGAAAATGCCTACCTTATATGCTAGTTGGGGGCATTTGGGGGATACTGTTAGCATTCTTTAATGAGGATTGTAGAAATCATTTGATATTGCCTAACAGGTAAGCTTAAATGGGGGAGGGTGAGGAAAGGTCCAAAGATGGCAATAAAGAATTTCAAATCAAGATCAGAGGTGGTGTGCAAATGCCATCATTAATCATGAATTTAACCTTGGCCCATACCCTCAGCAGCCTGAGCTTGTTTATGCTTATTTAAATCAGGTGTATGATAACATTAATAATAAATAACTTGCTAAGTGATTGTGAGGATTGAGTGGTAAGCATGCTATACATCTCCCTTTTTATTTGTTTGTCTTCTTTTTTTTTTAAGATTTTATTTATTTACTTGAGAGACTGTGTGAGTGGGTAGGGGAGAGGTGGTGAGCAGAGAGGGGAGGGAGGGGAAGGAAAAGAACAGAGAAAGAATCTCAAACAGACTCCATGCTGAGTGTGGAGCCTGGTGTGGGGCTCAGTCTCATGACATGAGCCTCTCCAGACCACCACCTGAGCTGAAACCAAGAGTCAAATGCCCAAGTGACTGAGCCACGCAGGTGCCCTTGTTAGTCTTCTTTTATTTTTTTAAATTATTTTTGTTATTATAAATTTATTTTTTATTGGTGTTCAATTTTGTTTGTCTTCTTTTAAAAGAAAGCCTGAAATAATATCTTCAGGTGAAAAATCATATTTGATACCAGAGAGACGACTGAGCTTAGAATCCGAGAGCCTGAACTGTATTTTGGTTTAAGCTACCAGTAGCTATGTAACCTAGGGTATGGCTACATCTTTCTCAGTCTTCAATTTCATAAGCTTTTAAATGAGAGTATTGACCTGGATGATTCTTAGGGTTCCTTCCATCCCAGTTCTTATGTTCAGTGATTCTATATAAATCTTTATAATGAAAGTCTACTATTTTCATTTTCCAAATGGTCCTAAGGAACAAAAAGGTTAAGCTGTTTGCCCAGGCTCTCTCAATAAGCTAACAGCAGTTATGCATTAAAATGCAAACCTCCAGAATTTAGTGACTTAATGCTGCGTTAAGTTGCTTTTTTAGATACATACTTATACAGTGGCTCCCTAAGACTGAATAACCTGAAAAGAAAATCAGAGGTCGGCATTTTATGGATACTGCCAATATAATTCTTTTTAAGTCTTACACAATTTGACCGGCTCTAGGAGAATTGGTTAGCAAAGCCATACACATTTTAATTACACAGATTATGCAACAGGGGGCTCTCTAACAAAGAAGAAAATTAGGGAGCCACACATTTAGGCCTGATTCAGCTTCAAAAGCAGAGTAAGTCTTGCTCACAATTTTTAAGGAAGTAGAAGTGAGATGCTGTGCTATTACAGGGCTCAGCTAGGATTATAAACGGAGGGAGATGTCAGTACTGAGGATTATTTTCTGATTGCAGGACAGCAATGTGATATTGGATGGTTAGCATTCTGCCCACAAAGGCAGCCATATGACAAATCATGGTAAGACATTCTGAGTGAGCTCAGACCCGCCAGCATCCTCTCTGGTGAATTTCTAGATTGAGCAATCAAGGGAAAATAGAGAGAGGAAGATTTGCACCATGGATCGGAGTTCCGTGGGAGAGCTGGAAAGGGTTAATAGAACCAACATGATAGAGTGGAGAGGACATCCCTTTGGAAGGTAACAGATTGAAGTTCTGATTTCTTCACTAATTAGCTATCAACTTGACTAATTGAATTTTCTCCTCTTTCAGTGTCTTGTTCTGTAATAGTAGAATAATAATAATATCTATCATGCTAATCCCACAGGATAACTGTGAGGATTAAATGCTTGAAAAACACTTAAATCGTAAAATGTGATATGGCTTGTTCTCAATCTAATCTCTCAGTTCATACATATCTTTAGCTATTTAGGAGAAAGTATGGGCCTACTTCCAACCTTTCCTAGTTGAGAGCATTTTTCATATCAGGCTTTCCCACCCTGCCAAGTACCTCTTTTCTTTTCATATAGAGCAATAGAGAAAAGCTGCAACGACTAGCACCATCACCAGCACACTACCCCTTCCTTCTCCTTGCTACCATCAGCAACACAACTGGGAGGTGACTGATCTATTAGTAAAAGGCTGGATCCCAAAGTCCTGTGTTCAAATCCTGGCCATTCTCTTTCCTAGAAGTATAACTTAGCTAACTTGCTTAAGTTCTTTGTTCCTCTGTTTCCTTGTTGATAATAGCAGTGCCTACTTAGTAGGGTTGTTATGAAAATTAAATAGTTGACACTTGTACTTAGACCAGTTTCTGGTAAATAATTAGTACTCTAGAAGTATTTACTTTAATTATTATTGCCTTTATCCAGAGTTATGGAGAAGTGCTTTGTGGTAAAAGATAACCTGTCAGGTTTCGTTCTTCTGGGGACTAAGGACATCTTAGTCATGGGCCTGAGGGATGAAGGATAACCAACCCTTCTTTTTATTTTAGTTAACCACCCCAAAGTTACTTTGGAGGATCAAAGGGAGAATCCTAGTCTGCTTTTTGTGACTTTTTGTGATGTGGTGAGCATTATAATTAGAACCAGAGAATTTTAGAGAGAGAAGGGATCTTAGTGATCATTTGGTTTATCTCATTCTCAGAATGGGAAAATAGATAGAGAAGAGGAATAATCTGTCCAAGTTTCCATATTGAGCAAATAGCATGAGAATGAGATTTCAAGTCCAGCTAAGAGTAAGCCTATTAAAACATATTGCTTCTGTTGACTCTCCTCATTGTAGAATTATCTCTTTCTTTGATATGAATTATTACAAAACTGCTTATTAAGAGTCGTCTAAAATTTCCTGATCTATTTAGATATGGTACAAAGGAAGAAGAAAACGCAACCTCCAAAGTTCAACTAGATGGGAATAGCTTTATTTTGTTTTGTGCCATCCTCACGAGTAACAGAGCACTTCATCATTTCTCATTCCTCCTCCACCTCCACCCACTCAGCAATAGAGGATCAAGTCTAAACGAAAATTGGGAGAATTTAGCTGCTTTAGAGAGTAACGTTGAAATTGGGGTCATTTATTCTCATGACAGTCTTTGCTACAGTTACTAGTGTCCTTTCTTTTTCAAGTAAGTGGTCACGTTGAAAATATTTGGGCAGTTTAGATTATATATTATTTTTTGTTGTTGTTTAGAATCCCTAAAATTGAATGTCACTCCTGGTTCCAAGACCCTTCCAAAAGTAACCTTCCATTGGAGGCTTCAAAATGTAAAGATCATCTGTTACTCTTTTTAAAATTTCTCATTTTATAGAGGAGTAAACTGATAGAGGTTAAATGACCTTTCTATGGTCACGCAATTTTCTTCTCAAAAATGTCACTCTGTGGGACACGTGCTTATACTTTCCAATTACCGTGTGTATAATAAGTTAAAAATTGCACATCAGGCAACAAGATGATTGGCTTTTCAAATCTCTGACATCACAAATATGACAACTGTCGATCCACCATCTACTGTCATTCCATCTTCCTTCCCGTGTTTTGGAACATTGAGTTGAGAAATCATTTTGTAAGAATTTTTCTCAGTTTATACTAAGTTTTCTCAAATTGGTTTTGAGTTTTCCGGAGTTGTGATTCTCCTTTTTCTTTCTAAAAAATGAAATCAAAGATACTATATTAAAAGCTGTGAATGTGTACATAGATTTAAATATGTCCTTCTTTCTACCATAAATTGAATCTCCAGATTTCTCTATGATTACTGATAGTAGAAATGGTAGGTCTTGTAGTAGACAATTGCAACTGGAGGCCGATAACTATTTGCTTTTCATATTTCCATTATGAGCCTAACAGTTTACCTACACAAGACCTTCTATGCAGGGAACCTTCATAGAGTTCCTAATAATATCTTTTGCCCTGCAAATCATTTCCCTTTGGTTCTCTGTTCACCTTTAAGCTGTTAGCTTTTGGTTACTTTAAAATCTCTTATCTCAAGTGTGATCTTTTCTACACAGGAATCCAGAAGGAATTCTGTGACTGTCCTCCACAGAATCCACTATACTTTTAACTAACACCTTGGAGGCTTTTGACTCTGGCCTTTCCTGGGGAGCTTTTCTCACTTATATTTTAATAGGTTCAGGTCTCCTTTTCCTTGCTCTAGAATACTGTACCTCATCGGAACATGATCCTTTAACTGCTCAACTGTTCATTGAGGAGCAACGCCTTTAATCAGCTAAGCCATCTTAATACACCATATAAGGTAACTGTTAGCCGTGTGCTTTCATCACATGGTTATCTTGATATGTCTTCCTTGACGGTCTCCTTGAATCTCACATCTTGTACCATTTTACCATCATGTTTTCACTAGGAATCAGTTTGATCATTCATTCACCCTTGTCTTTTAAATTTTTTTTAAAAAAAAATTTTTTTTTTCAAGTATTGCCTCAGATTCAGCCTACAGTGATTCTGTTTTATTTTCCACCCCAGCAGTGCTAACTGTAACCATTTTATAGAATATGCATCTCAGCTCGTGGAACCCTCCTCCAATACTTCCTCTGGTATTGCTCTTACTTGAATGTCTCTGATGATGGGGAGCTCACTTCCCCTTTTTGTGAAACCGTCTATTTCACTGTTGAGCTGCACTTTCTTGTATAAAACTGCTTAACTGAACCCAGGTTTGCCTCTGGGTACACAGGATACCTCTTTCTTTTTCCAAGAAAAACATCTTTAGACACTTGGAGATAGACATCACTTCTTTCAATTTTTCTTTCCTTGGCTCTAGTTATTAAACTAGTACTTCAAATGAGGCCATGATCATCAGGAAACAACTAGTCTGGATGCCTCTGACTGAGATTCTGAATGGCCTTAGTCCATGGCGATCCTAACTTTTTTTTAACACTTCAAGCATATAAACGGTCTCCTTATTAATTCATATTAATTCATCATCTAAAGACAGGCATGAAGAGAGCCTTGGATTTGGAGTCTGCCAAACTAGATTTGAATTCTTGACTGGACCGATGCTTCAGACAATTGACTAACCTTTCTCACCTTCAGTTTTCTCATTGTACAGGTGGAAAATGATGTTGGCCCTGTAGGACTGTCATGACGATTAAGTAAAATAATTTGTAGAGCGTCCAGCACTGTCCCTGGTCGATTGCGGTTGCCTGATAAATGTTAGTTTCCTTTGTCTTTCCTACCCTCTTCTTCCTTTTCTTCAGATACTTTTAACCTGTACTTTGAACATAGTTTTCAGTTGATGTTTTTGCATGGTTCTAATTAATTAATATGGACTCTGTAAGGAAAACCCAATGATTGCTTGATTAAAATGAAAATGGGGTTAATATAAGACTATATTGAAGGCCAGTGTGTAACAGAGGAAATCACAACATGGAGAGAAATTGCAACTAACATCTAGATAACTTGATACGATTCACTCCCCAGAGTCCATAGCTCCAGACCAGTGTCTTAGGAGTGCCTTTGAGATTGTTTTTCTGTACAGTTTCTGGCCTGATTTTACTTGCTAGAGCATCTCTTCCCCTGACAGTCAGAACAACTGTAGGTCTGAATGGATTGCTCAAAATTCAGGGACAAGAAAGAAAGGCATGCCTCCTTTTTGGAACTTTAAATGTAACTTTTCAGGTCTAGGTCTCTTTTATCTGATGCCTGAAACTATGACTTTCTACTCACTTTAGAGAATAATCTTTCCCCCAGGAGAATGGTGTTGGTTTACCCTAGGAGTTTATCAAGGTTGCATTATCAGAGAACAGTAGTTCAATGTCTGTGCTAGATGTACAAAGGGGATAAGGGGAACACATTCCCAGATTAAGACCGGGTGTTTTCTACTATAGTTATCAGACATTTGTTTCTTTTTTTATTATAGCTACTACTTAAATGATGCTATCAGAGACTCAAGGTGATACCACTATTAATAAAAGTTTGCCTAAGGTTTTCTTTAAGGTAAAATTTGAGACTATTCTTGCTCATCCTGAACATTTATTATTTTCAAGTTAAAACCAAATCTATATACACAGTTACAGAGTATCTGCTCTAGTCAAAGTACTAGATCCTTATAGGAATAGAAAATTTAAGTCATGATTCTCTCTTCCAAATTCTATTTCTAATTTCACAAATTGATTTTACTTAGAATATTGTTTTAAATAGTGATGTCCAGTTATTTTAGCATGAAGTCAACATTCTTTCCCTGATTTTTTGTCCTCAGCAAATAGTAAATGCTTCTAGTTACTTATCTTTTAAAGGCCAACTATGGCTATTTCCTTGTCTTATCCTCTTTTAGAGATGAGAAGAAGAGCTGTCAAAATGTGGAGAAAGGAATGGAATCTCTTCTCCCTTGCTGTGTTCTTGTGAAAAATATTTTTAAGTGAATGAGAATTTTACTAAATACTTTCATTTAGTACTCCAGAATTTTCAAACATTTTCTTGTTTGCTTCCCTACTATTCTGAAAGGAAGCTTGCTAAATATTTTTTACTTTGGTTTTGAGCAATTTTGCTTCTCGTAGAATGTGAATTTAGATATTTTTAGATGAAAGGTACTATATTTCATTCATCTATCCACTCATCAACTCATCCATTTACTCACTCATTTATTCATTGACTCATTCATATTTTTCTTTGTTTTAAAAATTTGTGCTTTTTTCAATATATTATTTTAATTAATCTACATCCTATATAGCAGTCATTTTACAGGCAAACAAACTTAGGCTCAGGTAGGCTAGGTAACTTTATGCAAGGACAAATTATTTAACTCTAAATTACATATTCTTTCTGCTTTCATTCATTTTTAGAGAATTCCTGAAACTTAGGACTAGAAATGACCTCACTGGTCACCTTGTCCAAACTCCCATTTGATCCCTTGATAGTTTTCCCTAACCAGTTTGTGTATTTCAGTCATTTCCAATAGAGCCATACTCAATACCAAATACCTATGAGCACAGGACCAGTGTGATCTTTCAGTGTTATTTTAACAGCACCCAGTGGACAAAAATATGAATTTGTTACAATTTTAATAGTACAGTTTGAGTGTCAGTCATGTGCTGGGTGCTGTAAGAGACTGCTATTTCAACAAGATCTAGTCCCTGAAAGTTTGGGATCTAAATTTAGAAATGAGAGCAACTAGGAATGGTCCATAGAGAAAGAAGCTCAGTAAAGATGGCTGACAGCATGGATGTTAGGACTGTCAAGACCTTTTAAGGTCATTTTGATCATGTTCTGAGAGTTTAAAAATTGACTACTTATTTTATCTGATGTCTGTGGTGTTTCTTTTCCTTATTGTTATATTCCTTCTCTTATGTGAGAGTGATTGTGTGTGTGTATGTGAGTGAGAGACACACAGTGAGAGAGAGAGAGACAGAGACAGAGACAGAGACAGAGACACAGTGAGAGAGACAGAGAGACAGATAGGTTGAAAGAGAGATTGAGAGATCAGACTAAGACTATAGACCTAAATATTGGGGATTGGTGTTGCTAAGGGCAGAAATCTAGGTAGTGTTCCCTCTCAGGCAATCAGATTTTAACAGATGGATTGAATTTAGGCAGACAACTTTAAAGGGTTTTGATAAAGCAAAATGATCAACTTGGAGATACTAAGACTACCCCTGAGTTAGCTGAGTTTGTTTTTTGATGTAAGAATAAATGCTTCATTTTTTACTTTAAGATGGATAGATAAGTGGGTTAATTAATTAATTTCATTGATTAATTTACTCAAGAATTTATTGAGCACATGCTACATACTTAATGCTATTTTAGGTACTGGAGTTAGAAAATAAACAAAATCAGTAATCTCCCTGTCCTTATGGGTTTATAATCTCATGAGGATCTTCCAGCTACATTTCCCTTCTAGAAGGAAGAGGTATCTCTGGATCAGTGACAGTGGAAATTAGAAAGGGGCTAAAATGATAGTGAGTCAGTGAAGAAAGACTTTCTAACGTCCTCAATCCAGCTGGGAAGGAAAATAACCAAGTGCCAACCATGAGGTTCAAGCCAAACTAATGTCTACTTTTTTAGGAACAAGAATGGAAGAAATGGAAATTTGTCCTCTTATAAATTTCTCTAATTCCTTTTTTTTTTTTTTTAAGGATTTTATTTATTTGACAGAGAATGAGAGAGAGAGAGCACATGCAGGTGGAGAGGTGGGCAGAGGGAGAGGGAGAAGCAGACTCCCCACTGAGCTGGGAGCCCAATGTGGGGCTCTATACCAGGACTCTGGGATTATGACCTGAGCAGAAGGCAGATGCTTAACCTACTGAGCCACCCAGGCACCCATTTAATTCCTATTTTGACTTAGTTTCCCTATAGTATTCTTATGAAGCTCAACTTGAATTACTGATCAAAAGAGGAGGACACAGTCTCAGAATCAGAGGGTATCCTCTCATGGCCAAAGGTGGGAATGTTGCCCCCTTACCTTAGCTCTGTAGCCCAGAGAGAAGTACAAGCTGCAGAAGATTTGGGACACTCGGGTCCTTTCCCTTCCAATATTGAGTGATCTCTTCAAGGTCAGTTTACCAAATGTGAAGCCCTGTTAGTGAGTACTAGAGGTTAGTGAATGAAAAGACATTCAACATTCCCATTTTTTCTCTGTGATCTTAGGTTGTGAGAGACCTTGAGATCAAAAGGCCTGGATTAAACTCCTAGATCCTCACTCATCTGTTGTGTGACCTTGGGGGATGTCATCACTTATTGGAGTCTTAGTTTGTCAGTAAAATTGGGTTACTATTGTTCCTTTAACTTTCTTCTCAAGGTTGTTGGGAGTCTCACTGAGATAATACATGGGGAGATGATTTCTAAGCAGTAGAAAACTATATAAATGCAAGTGACATTTGCTTTCTTATTTTATTAGTTTTATTGCATGATTATAATTGTGTATGATAGCATGTTTTTATCGACATACAGTGTAACACAGAGAATAAAAGGGACGCTCTGGAAATGAATTCTGTGGGTTACACCTGAACTCTACTAATTCTTAAGTGGGTGACCTTGATTAAGCAACTGAACCTCTTTGTGACCCACTTTCTTCATTTATAAAATGAGGATAATGACAGAACCTACCTCATAGGGTTGTTATAAGGATTCAATGTGTTCATAATTACAGTGCAGTTAGAGCTGCAGGGTGCTTAGCATTGGCTCACATCAGTTGTACCTTATATTTCTTATCAAAACAGAAATTTTTTGAAACATTGATAATTTCTCTACTTGGGCAATAAGGACACCACCCCTGATGTATTTCAGAGAGAATTAAATCTATTGTCTTTCCTATTTTGAGAAATGATCAAAACCAAACACATGACATGTAAAAATGCAGTTATTGAACTATTGGATAAAGATCTACAAAGAAATGTGTTGTGTAAAGGAATTCACAGATTATTAGAAAGTTAATTGTTTATATTGCTTTTGCCAACCTATTTTCACTGACAATCTGGCAGAGAAAAGCAAAAATAAAAGGAACTGCCACTCCTGCATGAGATAAAATTCATGGAGAAAAGGTCTTCTTCTGCCTGTCAAGCTTGCTGTGTCAGAGCCCAATGAGCTCATGTTCGCCAAGCTTTGAGTCAGGGGCCTAATCTCAGAGAAGGATGATATATGAGCAGAACTACACTCCTTTGTGTTCCTAACGGGCAAGGACATTGACAATATTCCACTAATGAAAATTTTGTTTGCCATTACAATGTCAAGGTTAATCATTCATTTCAAGTAGATCCAGCCTTCATTAAATACATCATGTCCAGGAGTGAATGATGATGTATGAATCACAAGGTATGTTTTCCTGTTTTGGGAAGTCTGGGTTTTATGGCAGGACTTGATTAAAATGGATATATATATTTTTAATTTTCTTTATTTATTCATGAGATACGCAGGGAGAGAGAGAGAGGGGCAGAGACACAGGCAGAGGGAGAAGCAGGCTCCACACAGTGAGCCGGAAGAGGGACTGGATCTGGGGACCCTAGGACCACGCCCTGGGCCGAAGGCAGGCGCTAAACCGCTGAGCCACCCAGGGATCCCCTTAAATGGATATTTTAATGACAGCATGCTCATTCTAATACTTTATGTTATTATCACATCTTCTTTGAGGCTTGCAACAGCTCAGTTAGATAGGTACTGCTGGTGTCGTGATCGCTGACCTGTTTTGCAAATGTGGTTTAGACAGACTGGATAACTAGTCCAGTAGCATAGAGCTAGTGGGTGTTTAAGAGTTAAGTAAGTTCCTGATGACATGTACTGTAAGTTCATTGAGGGCAGGAAGATTGTAGAGGGTGTATAGAGTTCTCCTTGATAACCAAAGTAGAGCCTTGTATGTACCCTGTGCTCAATTCAAGGTTTCAAGTGGATTGTGGTTTCAATTCAAGGTTTCAAGTGACAGTGACCCTAAGAATTTGATGGTGGGAGTTAGAAGGCTTGACATGTGTGTAAGGGAAAGACTATTTAACGTTCTGTGTTTTTCGCTTTTAAAATATGGACATGATTAAGACTGTCCATGCTTTATTTGCTTGAGTCGAGGTCAGAAATAGAAACACAACTCCGTAAGTATCCTTTCAGTGTGTATCTGACAACTTTCTCCAAAGTAATTAAAACTGCTTCCAACCATGATGCCTTCAGAATTGTGAAGGTAAGAGTTTCAAGTTGGTCAAAGAAAGGCATCATAAACATCAAGGTATTGTTATCTCTGAGATATTGCCCTTTAAAAATTGTTTTACCTAAATCATCAGTAGGCTGATTTGGTCTCATTCTTGATGCCCAAACACGAAGATGCTGAAATGCCCGTGTAACTGTGGAGGAAGATTCCTGACATTTGGTGGCCCAGGTTATGAATTTCTGGATAACAAAAAGCTGACTTAAAGTTTAGAAGCTACTTTGCTTCTAAACTAAACAGCTGTGTGCAGAGATCCTAGATAACTTCTCAGAGGTCCTGAGACTTACCTCTTCTTCTCATTGAGGAAATGTAGTAAATAAAGTAAAGGATGCTGAGGAGGACTTCCAGGGCTCAGCAGCCAAAGGAGCACTCTCACAACATCTTCAGAGGTGCAAGAAGAAGAGTAGTTTTTGTTGTCTAATCGAATGGAAAACACCACATTCTTTTAATAGAGATCTAAAGACAGGAATAGTGTCACTCTCAGAAAGCTCCCACTTGTTGTTTTTATTTTGTTCCTTAAACGCCTGACTTGATGCTGGCATGTCAAGACCAAGAGGAGAACTTCAAACAAGTGTTGTCTGCTTTTTCATCTCCTGCCCCATCACCCTCTTCTATCTTGTGCCACCACATTGGTTTCCTTCTGCATCAAACTATGTTCTTTGCATAAACCTGCAGAAAAAAAGACCCAACACATGCAAAGATTAGATAACACACATTCTCTTCCCAGGCTTTTCTTTTTGGGGGAGTGGGAATCACAGGATTACAATTCTGTGGAAGTGCTAGATTTGGAGAGGCTGAGTTAATTTCTTCCTCCTAGTATTATCTACATTGTGTGTGTTTGTGTGTGTGTGTGTGTGTGTGTGTGTATGAGTGTGAATAAAACTCTCAAGCTTTGACACATGAAAAACTTGTTAAAAACTCAAATTCCTGGCCTCCACTACTCAGAGACTTATGCTTCATGTTCTGAGAAACCATCGGGAATCTGCATTTAAAAAAAGCATCTCAGAAGAGTATCATGCATTTTCTTAAAAAAAAAAATAAAAACAAACAGTCATCATCTCTTGCACTCATTTGGCATTTTCCAGTTTTCAAAATGCTTGCACATACATATTCAGTTCTCTGAGGTAGATGGGAATGATTATGCCCATTTTGAGGATAAGATACTCCAAGTTTAGCAATGATTTCCTCAGGGCCTCACCACACACCCCTCGCTTGCCCATTTCCCTGTATTCCTCACCTTAGCTGACCTTTTCCTTTTGGGGTGTTGAGCTGCAAGAGGCCAGGGGCCCCCAAAGCCAGCCAGTACTGTCTGTGCCTGCCTTCCTCGACAATGAGACAAGTTTCTTCTGGTAGCCAAGGAAGGAGAATGATTTTATCTGTGAAATGTGAACACTTCCCTAATTGACAATGTTATCAATTGGTTCCTTGCCCTATTGGGATGCATTTTTGAAAATGTATTCAGCTTTACTTTGGGAGGAGTGTGTATGTGCCTGTGTTTGTCTTTTTTACCTGTCTTGTTCTATATAGTTAGAATCCCAAGTTCACTGTCCTTACTGAGTCACATTGCACTGCCGAAGGGGATTGTGTCGTGTGGACAATTGGGATTCACTCCTCTGCGGAGCCTTGCTTATTCCATCCTCCTCCTAGCTATCCACCCCATAAACCCTCCATCTGCTTCTGTTATGTCCAGCAGCAGCACCAAATATACAGGACCCCAGACACCCTAGGCTTGTTTGACACAGTGCTCCCTGGAATCAGCCTCAGAGGCCTCAATCCTTCTCATTGCCTAAGTGGATTTCTGCTAGGTTTGTGCCCACATCCAGAGAGTTCTGGGACCTCTCCTCCGGGTCCCCTATCCAGTAGCTTCCTGGGCCTGCACGGTCCTTGCCCTCTATTCGGATGTCTTGAACATATACTTGTTTCTGTTGGAAATCATCCACTTAATCTTCTAGCACTACCCTTTATGCTTAGTGGAGAGACCAGGCGCAGGATTAGGGATATCTGAAGACAAGTTGAAGGGAGATTTTTAAATACAACGAAGAGCCAGGTCCAGACCCTAGCAGGAATGGAAGGTGATTATTCCTTTACCTTTCCAAAACCTTTCATGCTGCATTTCAACTTGGGTGACAGCATCTTCTCTGCTGAGTTTTCTGTAACATCTGCCATCACAAGCATCCTGGAGACCTGGACTGCACTCCAAGGCCCGTTGTTGACTGTCCTTGCCCACAGTCACCCCGTCACCCCTCCTGCATTCTCCTCTCTGTGCGGGGTGCTCACTCAGATCCCTCATTTTAAGGAGAGAGAACCTGCTTTGCAGCTTTCTGGATAGAACCAAGAAAACTGGGTTTCAAGGATGCGGAAGCACTTCATCCTGTTACAAAATGAGCTGAAGGTGGGGCTCGACATTAGGGCCCGAAAGGCCATTGTTACTTTCTCCAGTGTCCACTGCCTTCCTTCCGAAACCGAGAATTCTGCGTGCGCCAGCTTCAGGGAGAGAGGGTGGACTGCTGTCCCTCAGCTCCTCCCCCCTCCTAGCCCCCCTCTTTGTGCACTCGGGGTCCTTTAACCGGCCGGTGCTTGTGTTTTCTCTTGGGGGAGGGACGGGACGCCACAGACCCGAGCTGCAGTTCCTTCACTCTGCCTCTGAGAATTTCTCATCCAAACCTCAATCACGTAGGATTGCGTAGAGAGGAGAGAAGGGGAGAGACAGAAGACGGAGAAGGGGGAGAGGGGTGACGGGGGTGGGGGGAGGAGAAGAGAGTCTGGGAGTCGAGGGCGCCTGGGAGGGAGGAGGACCCGAGCGCCGCGCCCCCCTGCGCGCGGGGAGCCCGACCCCCGGCCCGGCCCGGCCCGGCCCCCCGGGCGCTGCCCAGCCCTCGGGCGGAGGGGAGCCGCGCCAGAGCTGCCCCGGCGGCCGCCGGCTGTCGTCCCCCCCTCGGTGTCCGCGGCCGCCGTCCCCGCCTGGAGTTTGCAGCGGAGCGAGCCGGCTGCGCGGCGGCGGGGACGCCCGGGGCGCCCCAGCCCCTGCCCGTGAACGGGACTCGGCCCTGAGCGCCCCCTCCGGGGCCTGGGGAGGCGGCGGCGCTGAGCGGCCACCCGCGCGCCAAGTTGGGCGAGTTGGCGGCGGCCCCGGGGGGCGCGCGGCACAGCCCCCGCCGTCGCCCGGGACGGCCTCGGGGGCCCCCGCCTGCGCTCCCGGCGTCGGACCGCGGTGGGCAGCCCCGGCCCGGAGCCGGAGCCGGAGCCGGAGCCGGAGCCGCAGCCGCCTGGAGCCGCCTGGAGCCGCCTGGAGCCGCCGTCGCCCGCAGCCAGCCCCCGCCCCTCCCGAGCCGCCGCGCCGGGGGTTCGCCGCGCGCCGCTCCCTGGCGTCCTCGGCCGGGATGGGCTGCGCGGGAGCCGGGGGTCGGCCTCGCGGGCGGCGGGTGAGCCGCAGCTGACCTGCCGCCTGCAGCTGCGCACCCGCGGGCCGCGCGCGCGCCTGGGGGTCCGGGCCGCGCGGCGATGACCTGATCCCGAGCCCGCCAGGGCGCCCCCTCCTTCCCTGTTCCCTCGCTTCCCTCGGAGCCTGTGCGGAGACCGGCTCGGTGCGGCGGCCCCGGGCGGACCACGGCGGGGAGCTCCAGTTAAGGCGTGTGGGCGCCGAGCTGGAGAGGACACCTTCGGCATCGCTGCCTTTTGAGGGGGCTTATTTAAACTACTGAGTCATTCCAGATTTAGGATTCCCTAAATAATCACCAACTGTGCCCGTCTTGTGCCAGAAAGCGAGCCGAAAGAGCGAGAGCGCCCGCTCTTGGGACCCCGCGCATCCCCGGCGCTCGCTCGCCTCCCGCGGGCTTCTCCCCGAGGGGTGCTTCGGCCCTCGAGGCTCTCCCTCCCTCGGTCCGTCGGTCCCTCGCTCCCTCCACCCCTCCCTCCCTCCCTCCCTCCTTCCCTCCTTCCCTCCCTCCTTCCCCGGCCCTCCTTCCCTCCCCCTCCCCTCGCCTCCCGCTCTCTTCGCAGCGCGGCCGGCGGGGAGGTGCGCGCACCGCAGCTGGAAACAGCTGCCCGCGCCCCGCGCCCGCGCCCGCGCCCCGCGCCCCGCGCCCCGCGCCCCTACCCGGACTCCGGCTCGCCGCTCCCACTTCGCGCCTCTCGGAATTGCAGAACTCCGGCGGCCGGGCCCTGGAGAACCGCAGCCGGCGCGATGCATTCCGTAGACCTCACCCAGCCGGGACGGACCTCCTAATCTCCAGAACTGCGGGCCGCAGGGAGTTAAATTGCTGCCTTCCTCTCCTTCTCTCTGGCTGGCGGTTGGTGGCTTGTTTTCTAAAGGAACGTTTTATTCACTTTTTAGTATTTTCTACCGGGGGGCACGCTACCCGCCTCGGCCCGGACTCTGCTTTGCAAACGGGTTTTCTATGTATGTATGTGTGGATGCACTTCGGACACCTTGCAGCGCTTGCGCCTCCCCAGCGGGGGCACGGCTCGTTGTTTCTGGACATCCTTCCGACCCTTCCACTTGGGACTCTGAACGCAGTGTGACCAAAGTCCCCCCCCCCCCCCCCAGCCCCTTGGACGCGGATCGCCGGGGGAGGGTGCAAGTTTGGGGTGCAAGAGTCTAGTTAACTGGAAGGCCTGGGACCGCCCCGCCCCCGCTGCCAGCGGTCGGGGAAGTTTACATCTGGATTTTCACACATTTTGTCGCCACTGCCCAGACTCTGACTAACCTTGTGGGCGTCGGGTTTTCGGCACCGCAGGCTCCTCAAACATTAGCACTGCCTCCCCGCGCCTGCCCCGGCCCTCCAGGCCGCCGAGGTCCTGCCCTCGCCCCGGCGGAGCGCGGACCCGAGCGCGCAGGGGAGCCGGGGCCTGGGGCCGCGCCGAGCAGCTATGGCTGCGGCGATAGCCAGCTCCTTGATCCGCCAGAAGCGGCAGGCGAGGGAGTCCAACAGCGACCGGGTGTCGGCCTCCAAGCGCCGCTCCAGCCCCAGCAAAGACGGGCGCTCCCTGTGCGAGAGGCACGTCCTCGGGGTGTTCAGCAAAGTGCGCTTCTGCAGCGGCCGCAAGAGGCCGGTGAGGCGGAGACCAGGTCAGTAGCAGCCCGGGCGGTGGGCTCCCCGGAGCTCGCGCCCCTCTCCCGCGCGAGGGAACCGGGGTCCCCCTGGGGCCATTCCGGGGGAGCCCCCCTTCTCCCCTCATTTCCGGACGTCTCTCTTTCAATCACCCTCGGGCAGTTGGTAGCTTCTAGTCCCACATTCAGGAAAACACTTCATTATCTTGATGAACCCTCGGCTTGACTAGGGTGAGGGCTACCTGGCTAGATGCTCCTGGTCCCATAAAGCCTGTAGGATCCTTGAGGGCGGCGGCCGACTCCTTCCTAACCCCTTTCTCTATTTCCCGTCCATCCGTCCATCCATCCGTCCATCCATCCATCCATCCATCCATCCATCCATCCATCCATCCAACCATCCATCCATCCATGGCGCATACTGCCTGCTGAAGACCCAAATATAAACAAACGTTATCTCCCCTGACATTTAGCATAGTTCTGGACACTGACACTGAGTAGACACCAGATGAGCCTGATTTTTTTTTTTTTTTTTCGTTTTCTAACTCTTCCTCCAGCAACACCTGATATTGCATCTTTCAGAGGTTCCAGGGGGTTCTCACCTCCCCACTTTCCCACATGCCCCTTTACTTCCTTGTCCACAGACCTCTTTTTCCTGTTCTCTTCCTCCAGCACTCTCTTGGTTTCCCAGGGTTCTGGTCATGAACTTTTCTGCCCTATTGCTCCCATCCTTTGCACACTCGCACTTTCTTTTGGGACATTAAGGAAAAGACATGGTATCTGCAGTTGGGCCTAAGGGAGTGTGAAAAAAAAAAAAAAACAACAACTTTAGATTTCCTAGAGATTTTCTTGTTCAGGCCTTTCTGAAGTTCTCTTCTTTGTCCCTCAACTCACATGGTTGGTCCTCAGTGTGATCTTTATTTACAAAGTGGAAAGTGGATACCTTTCCAAGTACTTATTCCCAGCTCAAACCAGGCCAGCTTGAGAGGATGAAAGCAGACTTGCCCAGATTTGTGCTTCCACCAGGCTTCATTGATCCTCAGGGTGTGGCCTGCCGGATCACTGGCAATTTGCAGATACCTTACCCTTGGTGTGGTCAACCGAAAGGAAATATGGCCTAGATAAAAAGCTTGCTCTGTGATCAGTTGACTGGTTTCGGTTAGCATCTTTGCAACTCTGACTGTAATGTTCTCCTGGGTTCCAGAAATGAAACATGGGCTAGGGTCATTGGGGTGAGGAAAGCATTAGGAAAGTGTGGCCGGGTGAGGCTCAGAATTAGTTTAGAAATTGAGGATTAAGTCTTAAGAAGAAGACATCTCATTTTCATTTTTCCCGTGGGTTTTCATGACATGATTCCCTCCACAGTGGACTCTTTCTCTTATTCTGTGATGCCGATCAAAATAGAACATTTCAGGAGTAAACAGTGAGATGATGATCCCAAGGCGAGAGCTACTAAAATCTCTGTTGATTTACATACAATTAATATGGCCTATTAATTTCATAAGGTGAAACTTTCTATGAAAACTGGAGTTCTGTATTTATAGAGTATAATAATTCATGTGGGGGCAAATAAAATCTCTTGTACTGTTGTGCAGGGATCATTTGGGAGTCATCTTCTCTGAGGGCTCGTGTGGCCTACAAGGAACTTCAAGGCTCTGAATTTAGTGTAACTTTTCTCATGTTTCAGTCTTTGAAGTATGTTCTTGTACTCTAGTTGGGATGATTAAGTGATGTTTTTGAATAGAGCCTGCCCAGCGTCCTCACTTCTAAACCAGGCAATAAAAATGATTGGGTGACTTACCTGATCCTTGTGGAAGATGATTTGGAGATGAACAATTTGCATGGCTTAATTTTACATGGGGAAATTGCTTCCTGTGGCTCTTTCCTTAGCATCTCAGTAGAAAATAGAATTTGAGGGAATTGCTGAGTTTATTGTTTTCTAAAGTGTTTATTTAATCCGCTCCCCTTTTTCATTTCCGTAGTGTACGTCTTGGCAGAGAGGATCTTGGCTGGTGACTTCTTTTATTTAGCTAACGTCTCACAATAATAATCTGGCTGAGCGATCACAGGCCCTGTTAAGACATGCCCAGCACAAGGCCAACATGTACACCATGGCCTTCAGTTTGGACTGAAGCTCAGCTTAGAAGAATCGGAGTGTGGGGTGCGGAAAAAGATTTGGAAAGATGTTAGCGTGCTATTATCGCTACTAACAAAGCCAAATAATTAGTCTGTTGATTTGCTGTCAGCAACCATGATTCACATAGCATGGGATGAACCTATTTATAGAGAGGTAGCACCTTCCACATCTCAATTCCAGAGAGAATTCTTTAGCTGGATTGGGAGGAAGTTGCTAAACACCAAAAAGAAAAGCTATTTGAAGGAATTTGTTTTGTAAGCATTTGATGTTACCTTCACTTAACATTTGAGTTATTCTTGAAATCACTTCTCCTCCTAAGCCATTCCCTTATGAACTGAGTCACAAGTCGTAATAAAGTGGAGAAATGGAATACGTGGTCCTAATAAAGAATTTCCACTCTGAAATTCCGTCATTGAGACACATGTTCCATTGACCAGACTTTCTAAGGGAATGGAGCTGAGGCAGTGAAACTAAGTCAGATGTTGGATGGGAGAGGACACAGTTGTTTTTCTGATTTCACGGGTAACATCTTAAGTGTCGCTCAGCTTCTTATCTTAGTTCACTAAGTTCTGATGCGTATAAGGTTGAAACTTTGTCAACACAGTGGGAGTATGGAAATTACACCGTAAAGGGTTCAGACTTTTAAAATCATGATATTGTACGATTGAAACATGAGAGGTGACAGTGCAGGATCTCATAGCATGCAATTCCAGTGCCGTGGTGCACACCAGAAGCTTTAATAATGTCGTCCCAGGAGCACAGTGTGACGGCTTATCCTGGGATGGTGCAGCAGACTCCTTACTTATGATGAGGAATCCTAGAATCAGAGCAAGTTGAAGATTACATAGCTAGATTGGGGCAAAATTAGGACTAGAACTAGATCCATTTGACTTGTCTTCCTGGTGCTCTTCATAACACAACACTGAAAAAAGTAGTATAAAAAAGCTGGGTGTCTTATATTAACGGATAGAAATAATTTTGTAGATTTTGCATTTATTTTTACCATTAGGGATTGCTGCTGCTGCCATCGCCACTCTTGTTGTGGTTATTATTTTGTAATTAGAACAGGGATAGTGCACAGTACAGGAGGTAACTGGTAGGAGGTGGTATAGGCTAAGTCAGGCAGCTAGGGTGCTAAGATGACCATCCCATAGCTAGCATGCATTATGGCAATAACTCGAATAGTGAAGACAGACAGATAGCATAGCAATAGTTAGTCCCTTAGGTACTGTATGGATTGCAGCTCTTTGGAAATGGGATTTTGGAGACCTTGAACTGGCAAGTTGGCTGAAGTCATCGAACCAAAAAAAAGTCTGTAGAACATTTCTATTCGTACCTTGTGATAAAGAAGAGAGCATGCTTGTATTATTATTTGGGTTATTATTTATGTGTGGAATACCTGTATGGGCCAGGTCTGCTAAAAATTTTGCTAAAATGTTGACGCCACTTAATTTGCTGCATCTAGGCTCTTAGCATGTCCACGCGAATTACATAGCTCATTCATTTCCAACATTGGTTCCACTTTTGTATAGAAACACCTGTACAAACAGTTGACTCCAAAAGCATTTCTGTTTTGACTCAAAAGTTACTGCACGTAATGGATAACATTCATAATCAAGAAAGGGGAAACTGTCAACTCTCTGAATGTTGGAGAGACCAGGGACCTTGGAGGTCATCCAGTATCACTCACTCATTCATTTTTCAAATGAGAGTGCTCTGGAAGGCATAGAGTAACAAGATAAGCCTAAATCTATGTAGTTTAAGTGATTTTTAAATTTTTATTACTTTTCTATATCATTTTAATTCCTTCCCTTAAACCAGATCATTAAAAAAATCAGCAATCAGGAAAAATTCCTAGTCAAAGAAACATTAGATATTTTTCATGACTTAAGTATTAGGTTTTCTAGGCCCTTCTCTTTTAAAAATGCTGCAGTACATTTACACTGAGTGGGTAAAATAAATCAAATAAGTAAGTATAAATGTTACTAAATTTCTTTAAATTGCTTTTCATTTGTCTTATTTTTCTGAGTCCTTATTTCTGCTGTTATAAAAATTGTGTTGTTAAAAATATTTCAGTATCCTTCCAACTTGTTTTGGTAGATGTATAGAATTTAACAGCACAATCATTCAACATTTTACTGTCAAAGACATTCTTTTATATAGATGAAGAAAACATTACAGAATATAGAAACTTCAACAAGAAAATTGATGAAAAAGGGAAATAATGCTTAATCATGGGATTTATGGAACATAAATTAGATTTGTATAGATTAAAATACTTTCTGGTCAATATATAGATCAAGATATGACAGATGATACTTTACATTTATAGGAAGGACTCTTACTGTATTTTCTTTTTTAAAAGTCTGACTCATGTCTCAACTACAAAATCGGCCTAATTAAATGATATTTGGCTTGATGTGTGTTAAAAAAATAAAAAAAAACAAACAAGCTTTTCTCCTCAGAAACCCACCCTACAGTTTAAACTGATATTTTGAGTGTGTGTGTGTGTGTATTTGTTTTAATCTTATTTTCTCTACAACAGTGCATTCTCATCAACAAATTAAGTTTCCATTGTAAGAACATTATAAAATAGCAGGTACTGTGATCTCTTGATTTCTTTCATCCCACAGAGATCTCATCAAGCCATAACTCAGGATTAAGTCTTTAAAGTTTTAATGAAGTTGATATTCTTGAACAGAATTAGAAAAACAATTTGTAGGAAATGAGGCAGTCTCTGTATTTGAGGAAGCAATAGGAATATTTTGGAAGATCTTTAAAAACTAAAGCTTTGGCTCATAAGTTATATGTAGAAAAAAAGTGCTGGCCTTACTAGCATATTGCCACATTGCTTCTGTTCTTGGTGAAAGCATATTTATGCATGGACACTACAGTGTGGATTTGGTTTGGGGAATTTGTTAATAGTGATTACTTTTTTCTCTTCTCTTCTTTGAGTGCTCCATCAAAATGTGTTTGCTATTGACTTTTCCTCCTAGAATTATTATAGATTTTATGAAGACTCTCAAAGGCAGCCTCATTAGACAGAGGGGACCCAGCTAATTTACTACATTTTGGATTCTATCTAATGGCCTACCCATCAAATTATAGAGTTTTAGTTGTCTAAAGAAAGATGCACCATATCCAAAGGGCTCTCATTCCAAGGCTACCTTCTAAGCGTCTGTGAAAAGGAGGAGTCTTAGATACAAAATGTCTACAAATTAATCATATATATAATTATAACTTTTAATAATAACAATTAACTTGACTATATATGACTTTAGGATTTACGGAGTTTCTTCAGAGCTTTTATCCCTTTTGTTCTTTATAGAAATCCACTTTATAACCAACCACTGTATGGTTAGTCCCATCTTTGTAATAAGAAAACTGAAAACTGTGCTTCAAAGTGGCAGAGAGACTTGTCAAGGTTCCTGTAGTCAGAAAGTGGCTACATGACCCCCCCCCCCCCCCCCCCCCCCCCCGCTCCTCACACTGCTGGTCATCTGTCTTTATCTTTACTACCTTGAGCTAAGAAGGCTGAATGTGAATAACTCAATTTGATCTGAGGATGGGAAACTCTTGGGTGAATCAGATGAAGAGTTCAAGGAAATGTGGAGTGTGATGACAAGATTTGCTTTGCTCTTTGCTCTGTGTGTGATCTAGTGCCCCCAGGGAGGATCTCTAGTGAAGGGGGGCCTGAAGTAGAAAGACTGGTGGCTGGGCTATTATGTGCTGGTCCCAGGCTCCTGGCTGGGCTGTCCCTCCCTGCATGCCAGGAGCCTCAGAGATGTCAAGAGGTGTCTCTTGGGGCACCTAAGCCCTCGCTGCCAGGAGACTTGGGTCCAGAGGGGCAGGCTTTCTTGACTGAAAGCATAAACAATTGCTTCAGATGTTTATAAATGTAAAGAGGTTAATACCAAGGTCAGGAGAACCCGGTAGGATTTAGTCTGCCTGTTTTGTCTTTGTCTTTTTAGTCACTGTTTAAGTGATGATGTAACAGAGTGATTAAGTACACGGACTTTGGTGTGGGATCTGAACTCAAATTCTGGGTATTCTGGATATGTTATTTGTAAGAACTTTAGGCAGCTTTCTTAATATCTTTAACCTTGGTTTCCTGATTTGAAAAATGAAGGTATTGTCTCTAGCATTCGGTTAGGAAACATTTCTCTGAGTCATTTGAGCTGAATTCTAAAGAATAGGGCAGACAGAGAGGGATGGAAGGATGTTCAAGGCAGAATAGAACAACTTTGGTGAAGATCGAGGTGAGAGGGAATTGAAGTGTAGATTGAATAATAAGAACAAGGGGTACAGGTAATATTGGAAAACATAGCAAAGGCAGAGTTGTGAGGGATTTTATATTTTAATCTAGGATCCATAAGAGTCAGAAATAGGGGCTGATATAATGTGATCTGCATAGTTAGATGGGTAGTCTGGCTTTGGAGAGGAGAACGGATTGCAGGAGAGCCAGAGAGGAAGCTCAAGAATCATAAGGAGGCTAAGGCATAAGTCGGGGCCAGCAGATCTTAATGTGTGGTGCAAAGGCCCTGGGAGCTCCTTGAAAACCTTTTAGTGGGTCCGCATGGTCAAAACTATTTTCATAATAACATTTCCTAATACTGATTATTTACTTTTGTCATTCATCCTGTCACAAGTGTCCAGTGGAGTTTTCCAGAGATTACATAATATATCCATCATCATCTGGAATGGCTATTAAAATTTTCCTCCCTTTTCAACCACGTGTCTGTATGAGGCCAGGTTATCTTTATATATTTCAACCACAACAACATATTGCAAGAGACTAAATGCAGAAACACATTTAGGAATCCAGGTGATTTCTATTAATCCAGGCATTTGCAAGCATATAAACTACTTCTTCAAATTTTTTTCTTTTGGAAATTATAGTTACGTTTAATTTAAACATACTATATTATTAATATTTAATGAGCTTACTGTTATTTTTAATAAATAAATATTTGAACATTCTTGTAGGTTCTAAACATTGTAAACATAAAGAAAGAACATAAAGGGATATAAGCCACATAAAAAGAAGCTTTTGCGGGGGGTACTCAGTAATTTTTAGGAGTGTAAAAGGGTCCTGAGACCAACAAGATTGAGAACCACTAGTCTAGGCTATAGATTATGTTGACCTGGAACCTTCTAGCAGTTGCGCTGGTTATGACAAGGGGAGTGGGAGATAGAACCAGCAGAGCCTGATAATAGGTAGATCTGAATCAAGAGCAAATGAGGTGTCTGGATGATTCCTAGATAAACAATTCAGTAGTGAGTGGTAGCTTTGCTGAGATGGAGGGGATCTAGGAGAGAAGCAGGATTGATATGCATTGAATAATGCCATTCCCAAACTACAAAGCACTATAGAATGCTATGGTGAAAATTTGAGTCATGTTATCATTTATTGTTTAATAATTTTACACTACGGTGAAGATCACGGTTACCCATCTGTAAAAGCCTATCTATTTTATTCTTTAATTGTCAAGGAAGTGTTTTAGAATACTCACCCACCACCATTGATCTAGAGCTACTACCTTGCAAGGGTAATCCTATAAGCAAAATGCATTTTAGGCAGAGAAAAATATTTAAGAGATTAGAAAGCCTTGGTAATCTTTCTAGTCTTTAACAATTAAAACAAAATGTTTGTAATGGGCTTTCAAAGGCCTTTAACCTGGTTCAGTCCTGAATATGTCCTCAATGTGGCTTTCAGAAGTGTGGCACCTAGGTGGATTTCACATGTGAATTTAAGCTAAGTTCTTTAGTCTTTGCATCATCAAGTGAGCCTGAAAGTAGTCTTTGTAGTCTTCCTTATTTTATCTGCCCAATGTTAGTCATTTGATTAGTTTGTGGTATTTATACATTCCCTGGCTCCCTGCTTCTAATCATACTGTTGTTAATGTCTCTTAATTGGAGTTTAAGTGTTTACAGTCTTTTTAAATGACTTCTCAGGGGTCAGTAGAGAGAGCCCTATGCCCTAAGACCAAACTCAGTTTTCTAGAGAAGAATGATATGAGACAAATAGGATCTGTCTGTAGTCTACTCAAAAGGTGTGAGAGCTCAGAGCTTAAATGGGCCAGCATTTCTCAACATCACTGCAAAATGAAATGACCTGTGAGATTTTTAAAATGTACTAATACTGTACACCCAGAAAATCTGATTTACTGTGTCTCCTCTGGGGCCCAGACATCAGTCATCAGTTTTGTTTGCTTGTTTTTAACCTCCTAGGTGATTCTGAAGTGCAGCCAGGGATGAGAACCACCAACTGTTCCAGTCCTATCATTTCATATCTCATGGCCCTTAAACGAAAAGGGCCATAAGATATTTTATTCATTAATGCCTTTAGGAACATATTTATAATCTCTAGAAACTGTGTACTCTAAATCATAATGATGATCCTTTCTTTTTGCTTGTCGTTGAATCTGTCAAGTATTAAATAGCATCCAAAGTCTGAGCCACAGAATGTGGTCTGTTTGTGATGAGCATATGAGTTCCTAAAGATGGGAGCTGGGCCCTGGTCCTCACTGGTTCTCAGTGCCTAGCATCCTGCTAATGTCACTGTAATTTCTTAGTTGCTGGTAAAGAAGTAATTAACATACCGACTCATCGAATCTTACCTTTATAGCAAACCCCAGAGGAAGAGGGGTTCTCCTTAGTATCTCCTGTTGTCACAAAATGTTGCTGAGGTCTAGCCAGCCTGGATGAGACTCCTCAGGTTTACAAGCCTGGGAAGTATGTAGATGGTGGTTTCAACTCAGGTTTGTTTTTCCTAGTCTATTTCCCCCCCCACTCTGCCAGCACTGGAAATGGACCCATTTCTTTCCTTCTTTTCTTTTTTTTTTTTAAAGATTTTTATTTTTAAGTAATCTGTACACCCAATGTGGGGCTCAAACTCCCAACCCTGAGATCAAGAGTTGCATGTTCCACCGACTGAGCCAGCCAGGCACCCCTGGACCTGTTTCTTTCTTTGAAAAAAAACAAGGAAACTCTATGAAAGGACATCTAAGGGCCTTTTTAGCTTGCAAGGTCATTGCATAGCTCCCCTCCCTGCAGGAGAAACAGTCATGACTGGGGACATGACACTCCTCTGTTCTCTGCTTTTTACTTACACAGGAATTATACAAACTTTTCCTAGTGTCGCTATTTAGGATGTTCCTAACTGCATCCCATGGTTTAATAACCTGTAATGTGCTATTAAACGTATCTGATTCTAAGGTATTGGTCTTGATTTCTTTTGACCCCAGTTTGGGCCCATTCTGTTATTTCAGGGATTAGGAATTAAATCCAGTGTGCTGCAGTGTTGAAGATTTTTTTTAAACCTAAGGCCAAAACAGAAATTGAAATGAAGTATGTATGAAAGATTCAAGAGAGAAAAACTGTGAGCTTGTATAAGTTATTATGAAAAGAAAAAAATAAAAATTTCTGGAAGATTCTTTTGTTACTACTGGTGACTTAAATGTTTTATTTTAATTTTGAGCATTCAAAAGATGACCCAGATTACCTTCACAGTGCCCTAGAATCAGATAATACTCCTCAAATAATTAAGAACCAGGGGCAAAATGTAAGTAAGTACCAAAAGTAGAGATACATATTCAAATTACCTGGTTAGAATAAGTGTTAGATTCTGTTTTTAGACAAATAACTCTAGCCGAGCTGTCTATATAATATCCATCCCATATGTGATATCCTGTTAAGGAGGAGACTTTAAGAAAGGACAGCCATCCAGAGTCACATAAAGAAGTCGGAACAGAAAACGTTAGTTGGTGTCTGAGTAATTAATAAAAAATGGTGGAAAATAAGGAGGATCTCAAATTTCAAGTTTCCTGCTATGGAGAGAGTTAAAGCTAGGTTGTCATGTTTTACTGTTTCAAGGAGGACTGCAGTGGAATTTTGCAATGAGAGAGTAGATACAAGGTGAAGGGTGAGTGGCATATGAGATGATGATAGCCCAGAATTCTGGGAAAGGAAGTCAAGTTGATAGGAACCCAAGCTTCCTCTGTAGTTCTTTCCTCATGGAGTATCCCTTAGGGAGACTGAAGATTTGTTTTCTCTTCAGAACAGTGGACATGGTACCTGTTTGCCTTCTTGCCGACCCTGTCTCCCTGTTAGGCCCCAGGGCCATTATCCTTTGTAGCTTTTGCTCAGGAAAGTAGTTAGCAGCATGTTGGCTGGGGTATCTTCATGTTTTGCAGCTCTGGTATCTTGAGAGGTCTGACTCCTCCTCTCTCTCCACCAGTAGACCATGAGGAAAGCAGCGCCAAGAAGGAAACTTACTTCAAAATCATGCTTTTCCCAGTTTTCCCACATAATGTCCTTCTTTGAGATTCCTGAACTGCATTTTCTGGTTTACAACATGGATATTGAGTTCGAGTTTCATTTGATTATGGTTCTGCTAATTGGACTACCATATTGGTTGGGAACCTGAAGATAGAGATTCCTTGGCCCACTTCTTATTTTCACCTAAACCATAGTTCTGCCCACTCTCTTTCTTAGGCTGAGCAGACACATTCGGCTTCTTTCCATGGAGATGACAGATATACCTGCAAGGGCTGGAGAGCAGCAAAGTGCATGTACCTTGGTTCATTATTTGAATCCAAGAAATGCCACAAATTCTGATAAAAATTCTTGTTAGAATTTGTACTTTGTTAGGTACTTTGTCTCATGCCATTAAACAACTGCATTTGAGAATGAGTATCTGTGACGTCTGCCTTGGGAGGGAAGCGTCTACCTAATGGAGTATATACAACTTAAAGTCTTGATAGGTTTGATTTGGAAAACATCAGAGCTAATGATAATCACCCACCTTACAGAGGAGTGAACTGAAACTCCAAAGGGGTAAGTCAGGTCATACAACTACGAAGGGCAGTGAGGACTGAAACTCAGCATACGCCTATGTCTTACTGTCTCCAGGGGTACATTGTCAATACTGGTAGAAAGATCTGTCCACCTGTTTTGTTTTTGTTTTGTCTTGAGCAATTTAAATGTGGGTGGTTGGTTTTAAATATCTATAATTGAGTTATATTGCCAGATACCTTCCCGCTATCTGTTTGTCATGGCCTTGGGCCCGGGATTCAGCAATATGAGGAAGACCCTGTTCTTTTCCTTTAGGGCAATATATAATTAAGATTTGTTAACTCTGGCTAGATTTGTATTACTGCGTTCCAAGTGGTTTTGTTGTGTTCTTTTGGACGGTTTTTCCTTTAATGTCTATATTTCAAGAAAAATGACAATAATTCCTTACTTAAAAAAATTAGCCACAATCTGTCTTTTAAAAATGCTGTGTGGGTTCAAAGCCTGGCTGAAGGCATGCTGTTTTACTTATATAATGCCAACATGAATAAGCTGGACAATCAGGGCTATTTCTTCATCTCCCCTCACACAGTGTTCTGGTCAACTCCACAGTGTTGTTGACATTCATGGGATAGTTGCCACATCTATCCATTTAAGTTCCTTTTGTTTATAGTTGTCGTTTTCTCTTTTTTCCACAAGGGATGACATTAACTTCTACACGTATCTTTGACTTACCCCCACTTGGCCCCTCATTTATCTACTCTGCTACACTGTCTGCTATTTGAAACCCAGCTCAACTCTCATCTCTTCTGCTAGATCTTCTGAGATCCTCTTGGGTGGAATGAATCACTGCCTGCCCCAGGCTTCATTTCACTTTGTACCTGTATTGTTGTCTATAGTTCAGTCTGTCTTGTCTTGTAATTACTGTATAAGTACCCGTTTCTCCCTTTGGAATCGGAGTTCCTGTAGGAAAAAGGCAATGCTCTCTCCATAGTAGGTGGTCAGAAATAACTCATCAAAACAGACTGAATTCCATTGGTGACTAATGTGCTCATGGCATCAATAGTAATCAGGCTTCAGCAGAATTTCTGCACAAATGTGAAAATGCTGAGCAAGAAAATGAATTCGTATTTTAGGGTACTATCACTTTCCTTTGATTTGATATTAAAATGAAAAAATATCATCAATCCATTTTTATTTGATATAAAGCATTAGATAAATATGAAGAATCTCATGTCTTCCCTTTCTCTACAACCCAAATCCCAGTTGCCTCTCCTGTTTCACTAAGTATATACTTTTCTCCATTTTCTTCACCAGCAGGGTAACCACATATAAAGGGAGAAGTTTCAATGGGAATGCTAACAGAGGGAGCATCTTTATATTACTTTATATCTCTGACCCAGACACTGAGGGGAGGTGGATGTGTAGCCTGGTTTTGGTTTTTTAATGTTAGGTTAATGAAGAATAACCTTTGTCATTGATTTCAAATTCAGTCATGTCCGGTCCTTACATTTACAGTTGAGAACAACAAATCATTTTAGTGTTAAATACCCTTGAGGAAACCTATTCACTCTGGTTTCACTTTCCTTGGTGAAACCCTAAGTGATGGGGGAATACAGTATTGACTGAGTCTAATGGAAAAGCTTTTTTCTGTCAACTCTTTATTACTTCATTGGCTTTTCTTTCCTCTCCTCTTTCTTTTAAAGCTATTGATAGCAACATTAAGTAAGTCTTCTGTGTATGCTACAATTCTTGTTATTTATTCTTTTGCTTGGTTTGAAACACAGGCTCTTACTTAAGAAGATAAGAGAAAAACAGGTCTTCAATCCAGTCTTAGGTAACATAGAATTATAGAAATAACATTGGCCTTGGAGTCAGGGTCTTTTGGACCTGGGGGAATCTTTTTTCTTCCCTTCAGCTTAATTTCCTCATTTTTGGAAAAATAAGACTTACCCTAGATGGTTTCTGAGATCCCTTTCAGTTTTATTGTTCTCGATGTATGTTTCTGATGTTAATACTTATAGGGACAGTTGGTTAGATTCTAAGATTCTAAGATATCTGTGTATCAGATATAAGAAAATAGCTTAATGATACATTGGATATGAAATTGTGGAAGATTTGGTATTATATTAAATGGAATAGCAAAAAAATGAACAAACATATTTTGTTTAACTGTTCTCTTCTACTTATTTGTTCTTAGACCCATTAATTTAATTGAATACAAATTGACTGCATTTTTAAATTTTCCTTTATTATTTTAGTTTTTAGTAATTCATTAGACATTCAAGATAGACTATTACATAAGCTTGGACTTCAGCATTGAAGGATCTAATAAGATGGTGGAAACATAATTTGTTTCAATGGAAAATACATTTACCTATTTACTAGTGCAGTTTTAAAGAGAAGATAACAATACAAAATAGTCAGGAAAAGGAACTATGATATTGAGTGAAAATTGAAGACTTATTTCTGAATAAGCTAATGTGAAACATCGTATTTCACAACAATTGTAAATTAAGCAGTGGAAATATGGTAAAGTGTAGGATGCCATAAGAATTAGAATGTCAGTAGAGAAGGAAGTTATGCCTTAATTATCAAGTTTTTGTATTTCCCAGACCTTGGAGTACGTCTTTTTGATACATTTTATACTGAGACTTCATCAATTAAGGAAGGAAGAAACCAACATTTAGTAACTATCAGGTTTGACATACTCTTAGCAATCATCACATTTGTATTATGGACAGTTGGTGAAATTTAATTGTGCTCATTAGTGGTAAAACTGTAAGATGTAGAAACAAAGGGTATAATTAAAATATTGCCTAAAATGAGAGTTTAGAGTTTCTGTGAGTTTCATTTAGGTATATCACCCATCATCTGTTCTCATAGGTATTATTGGTATTTGACCTTTTTCTTCTTTAGTTTTTTTCCATTTCTTTATCTGTGCAGTATGGTTGCAATAAGAGGAAATTCAGTTTTATCTTTTGAACCATTGATCATGTTACTTAACCAAAAATAAGTTGGCCTGTTCCTTCATTTAATGTCTAACAGAAAGTCAACTTTAACCCTTCCGTGAGAAGTGATCTTTTTGTTTCTAAAGAGAATGTTGTAACAATCAGTACAGTCTACCTGACAGTGTTTACCAAATGTGAAGAGTCTTTAGAGAAACAATTTGGAGGCCTCTTATGGGACTATTTCTCTCTATATAAATATGACTTGAGATTGAAAGTGAGTTCTGTTGAATTACTGGCTGGTTTATTATTTGATTATAACACAGGGCTAATAAAGTCATTTCTTGAGTTTATTCTTATATAGAACATGGTTATTAACCTATTTTACACTAAAAGACAAAACCTAGCATAATGCTTGACACATAGATGTCGCATAAAATATATTTGTTGAATGAATAATCTTACGAATGACATGAGACCTAACAAAACCAGTGAAGGCAGTTAATTTACTGGTAATGACAAGGGTAAATGCAAATTATTCCTCATGGTGGAGGAGAGGAGGGAGTACTCAGTGATGCTTGATGAACATCCATAGGTAAAGTCATCTTCATAGATATATGAATATTGTATACAGAATATATAATTTTGATCCTTTGGGAGATCTGAGTTTGTCAGGGGAAATTTTCCTGATTCAGCTCTATACCATGTCTTAGATGAAAAAGGATATAGGTAGAATTAAAAGCATAATTTTACCCATTAATTTTGTAATCAGAGAGTCTGAGGATTATGGGTGATTTTAAAGGTCATGTAACTTACGTGATACTTTAATATTCTGAACCTATCCCCTGGTTTGTTTATTTACATTTTTGTACATTTATTTGATACATACCCATTGTCTAATTATAATTTATCTAGCACTATGGTGTGGGGCAACAGAAAAAAAGAAACAGGTCTTTAGCTTGAGGTTGTGTGTTAGTGGAAGGTACAAACATCAAGAATTTCACATGTACACCAGCTTTTTCCTTCAACACTTTAAGAGTTCTCAAGTTCTTTTTTTTTTTTTTCCATTAAAAAATCGGTGTAGTATGGTTACAATTTACATGAGAAATTGAGTTTTCTCTTTTAACCATTGACCATGTTATTTCACCAAAAATAAGCATGGCCTGTTTCCTAAATTTGAAGTCTAATGCAAAGTCACTTTTAGTTTTTTTTTTTTGGTTTTTTTTGTTTTGTTTTGTTTTGTTTTAACATTCTTAAAAGAATTTACAGCACTATATGTCATGCAACTGAGTTTCTGCCTCTGGACGAACTTCCAATTTATTAATATCATTGTAGAGGGTGTTGCTTAGAATCACACATAATAATCCAGGTTTGGTCTGATAAACCTGGAGTAAAATACTCTCAGTTTAGATTAGAATTTCTGTGAGGCTTCTAGGAGGTCACTTTATCCTTCTGCACAGTAATATTTGGTTAAGTGTTCTTGCAACTGCTGTTTTTTAATGTGCTTTGAGAAAAGAACTTTATAATTTCACAGTAGGGAATTTATTATTTTTTAATGTTAACCAAACTCTTAGGATTTTCATAAGAGGTTTTTGTCTGCATTCTAAATTAAGTCTCCAGTTGGTCTAGACCTCATCGGGATTGATTCAGACCCTTTCACAGGTAGGTTTCACAGCACGTAAGCTATACGCTCCAAGGCCTTATTGTGTTTAATTTTGAGAGTTCTGAGCATATCTTTGTTTGCAATTTTGCTGTTACAGTCTGTGCACTAATGTAATGAAGAGACATACATTTTACTGGTCCCAAGACAGTAGTTCCTTTTGCCCTCCTGTGTTTGCGCAAGCCCCGTTCATCATTCAGATCTATTTCCCAAGTTAAATTCTCCACCTTCTCCTTTATGTACCCACTTACTCTGTAGATACCATTATCGTAAAACTTACATTTATTGAAATTGTTTCTAATAGTTTTTGTTCTTCTGCTAGACTCTGAACTTGACAGCTAAATCCATGAAAGCATGGTCATCTTTGTGAATAGTAGTGTTTGCTGAATGAGATCTTCTATAGAGGTATTCCTGGTTTTTTTTGGTTATTGTTTGTTTGTTTCTCCTTTCTCTTCTATGGTTTCTCCTTGAATGGGCTCATATTTATTGACTTCATCTGTCTTTTCTATAGTTCTTACTCACAAATTAACATTTGAGCTCTTCATCCAAATATCTAACAGTGTGCTAGATGCCTCCATGTGGTTCTAGTGGTAACTGAAACGCATCCTCCCTCATCTTGAATTTATTATTATCATCCTTCAGATCTCAGTTTGCTTTGCATCTTGAGTTTTCCATCTCGGTGAATGGTACTACTTGTGACACCAAGTAGGAACTTAACAAATACAATATTTAGTAGTTCATTAATGCCAACCTTCTTGTTTGCCAGGCTGACCCCACTTACCTTCAACTCATATCCTCTTTAATGTCACATCTGATCATGTATTTCAGGAGTTTGATCTCTGCAAGGTCTTAGTCCCTCATTTATTCATGAGACACTAACTGGAGACAGTAAGGGAAAGTAAGGGATAGTAAGATGAATCAGGTACAGTCACTAACCCTCAGATGAACTGACAATCTTCGTTCCATGTTATGTATATCCCATCCCTTCTGTCACTGCCGAGATTTTCTTCTAGCCTGGAATATTGTAAAGTCTCCTACCTGATGTCTCAACTTCTCTTTTCTTGGCTCCTTGATCATAGTTTACACAGAATTAAAAAAAAAAAAACATGCTAAATAGTATGCAGCTTCCCCATAAAAACTTCGTAGTTTCCCAATTGCTTTCAAAAGCATCTTTAAGTGGCCTGAAAAGGACTATGGCTTCCTGAGGTCTTGTTCCATCTGTTCTTTATCCTCTCTGAGTGCGTTTATCCACAGCTTCCGCACTCTGAGTGTGGCATTTGAGCCAGGGCAGGGAAGATGAGAAGGATTTCAATGAAAGTCATTGTGAGCAGTAAGCACATGAAGAAATGAATAGAGATAGGAAACCATAGGACTGCATGTCCCAGCAGTTGCTGATACTCAAAAATACATGGTACAAAAAGGCTTTTCCCCATCCCTCCATTTTTATATTTCTCATGTAGTTTGCAGTTTAAGCAGCCATTTGGGATGTGTTCTATGGAAGGGAAAATCATAGACATTGGAATGTTTTGCATAAACTAAGGAAACTGTGTCAGTGATTGACTCGGCCTAGGAGACAGCTCTTCTTTATATGCCTGACTTATCATAGCACCTTTCTTAGTTTAGGTTAACTCTTTTGAAATTGAAATGAGAACCTTAGAATATGATATTTAAATATAGGTAATTCTTTGTTCTTTTTGTTGCCCAGATAATATGGGTGACGATTTTAATCGACATATAATGTTCATTTCATCATTTGTTCCTTAGGTTGAATATTCTGCTCTCTTCTAGTCTAATTGTAGCTTGTACTTGGCACCTGTGGTTTATAACCACTCACAGAAATAATACATTTTGAAATGTGAGTCTTAAACTTAACACACGTATAAGAGAATGCCTGTTTATTAATCTGTTAGATGAAGTGAAGACTTAAAATTGATTTTAAGTATAGAACCAAAATAAGAAAAAAAAAGAACCAAAATAAGATGGAATTGATCTAAAGTTTTGTCTTTTGCTTCTTTTAACTTTATGAAATCAATTAAACATTAAGCACTAGGAATGCTTCATTTCCTTTTTAAAATCTAGGATTAAAAAAAGAGGAAGTGCTTAAGCTGAAGGAATAGCATTAAAATATATGTAAGCAGTTCCCAGACATCCCCTTGAGGAAATGTGCAGTACAGATGGTCCCAGGCCTCAGGGGAAAAGTGTAGAATAGATATTGTCAAATTAAGTCTTTTCACATTTCTCAGCCATTCAGTTCTGTTTCTTTTTAAGATTTTCTTTTTTTTTGTTCCTGTGTCTTTCTCTCCTTCTTAATTTTTAACTTTTTTTTCAATAATTGGGTGTCACAGACATCAGACTCTAATAAATGACAAAATTTTGACACTACTTTTATATTTCCTGAGATATAAGTAAAAGCTTTCACTCATTTTGTTTTTTTTTTCTATTTCATGTGTTTTATTTTTTGAAAACCTGAATTTGCAAAATATATTTTGCAAACTTGAGTACTTAGTTATAGAGTGTTTCACATTCTGACAACATATAGCAAGATGCTTTCAAAAATATGAACTATCTATTGGCAAATCGAAATTCAATAAAAATATGAACTATCTAAAAATAGGAATAAATTTATGATGGTTTTAATTAAAGACAAATGGCATTAATTTTTAAATTTTTATTTTTCCTTCTGTACTCCATGTATTTCCAGTGCTTATCCTAGTTATCACTATGTGGAAAATTTATCTTTATAAGTCACATACATCCTTTAATAGATTGGAAGATTGGGTTCTTTTTAATGCATAGTTTCTAGTTGTAGCCTCCATGACATCTAGTACAATATTTGGCATATCATTACATTTCACTAGACAAAAGAGCATCATTTATGTCCGTTTCTATACTGTTACATATTTTAAATAAAATGCAGTATAAATCCTGATGTCTTCCAGTAAAACAATTTATTTTCTGTAGTTGAGATTCTACTGCACTGTTTTAAATTGTCTTTATCTTTGCTTATTTTCATAAGCACTTATGTTTTGTGTACTTTCAACTATATAAAATAATTGAGAGTAGCAACAAACTTTAAAGTCATGCCATTTTTATTTTGTTACTCTAATTATTGAAAATAGCTATTCTGATTTATTGAAAAGATGAAGTAAGGTCTAAAATCTATTAAAAATGTATCAAAGATTATTTAAGTAGAACTTGGCGTTTTGAATTAGTTTTCTTATCATTTTCCTTCTCCTAACATTAAAAAAAAGTTACTATTGGATGTTTTCTCATCTAACAAAATGGTAAGATATACTTTTAATTCATTTGAACCCTAGAATTCTATGCTTCTGAGTAACTCTTCACTGGTCTTACACTTGTTATATCTATTCTGTGAAATCACAAAAAGGCCAATTCTGAGATGTCATTTGACTTCTTCCTCTGAGGTATCATCATAAAATATTAACCAGCTTCTCTGTGGGGCTTTCCCACAGGCAGGCATGCCAGAGCACGTTCTGATTCACAGATAATAATGGGATCTGATTACGATCCTTGGATTTGCAGTGCAGTCATCCCACGTCTGAGACAGGAGCACTGTGGATATTTCTCTGTATTCTTTCTCAAACACAATGCAGATCCCTGCTAACAATTGCCCTTTGTCATATTCATATCATTGTTATTCATATTATTGTTACAGAATTCTATGATGCCGTGTAAGGAGCTACTATAACCATCTGCAGTGTTTAGAGATTAGGGAGCACCAGACTGGTTAGTATCCACCTTGTGGAAAACAATAAAATATATAAAGGCACTAGAACCTTATAAGTAGTCAATATCTTCTCCCCTCCCCACACCACTCCCGCAACCACTTTTGACTCTAATCCAGTATTCTTTGCCTTACATAGGATTGTCTCTCTTAGTAGCCTCTTTATTGAGTAGATAGGAAATAGTTTCATTTCTGCCCTTACTCGGTTATTTTCAATTTGTGTTCTTTATACAGCTGTTTCTATTCATGCATTGCTGTGTATGTAAAAGGAAAAATAGAAAAAAATAAAAATTACATAAATCACTCTTAATAATGATTGCATCAGAGCCTTCCTTTAACTTTCACATTCTCTTTTATTCTGAATTTCAGTGAGTTATAGGACTCTATATTTACATTAAATTTAAGTAAATGAGAGAAATAATATTTGATGTGATTTGAATGTTGTTTTGGAGGGTGACATATATACTCATTGCATCCCTGGGTCATAAATCAGTCAGAAGTTAGAACAGATGAGATTTGTGCAGGGAAAAATTAAATGATGAAATAGAACTGAAACAGCCATTGCCACACATCATATTTAAGACATGTTCCCAAGATACACTGCAGCTAGCATATAGTGTGTGTGTATGCACATATGTACATGTGTACTTACACACTAACAGACATAATTCAGACATAAATGTGTAAATAAATGAACTATCAAAAAGAGTATCTAGAGCCATGTAAAACTCACATAGCAATATGTATTTCAGGCAGCTGAGAACTGTAGAATTAGTTCAAGGAAAACCATGTTCATATTCAGACTATGTCATTATGCAGATGGATGTCATTGTCATTTATTCATCGTTGATTCAGCCAATACTGCAAGCTTACCACATACTAGAAATTGGACTGAGTAACAGGGAGTTACTTCAGTAAGTCCCAGTTACCTTAATGTTAAAATAATCAAATAAGAATACAAATGAGTCTTCTAATTCTTAGAAGCAGGGTCTTTGTCCTAGACTCCACTCTCGCTTTCCTCAAGGCTATTCTTTCTCCATGGAGCAAAGAGTCCAAGGCACAAAGAGTTCATATCCACCTGGAGCCCATGCTGCTTCTTCATTCTATACCACATTCTGGATATTGAGAATCCTAGAGTTCCCTACCTAATAACACTGAGCCCCTAACTGGGGTCTCTGTCGGCCTTGCCCCAGAGTCTGTGCTCTGCCAAGGGCAAATTGCACTGAAGGGGGTATACCTGTAGGTTTGAAGGGTCATCAAAGCTGTTTGCAAGAGATGTGGATGGCACACCTCTGGAGCTGGGGGGTGGGAAGAGCAGAGGACTGAGATATAAGCTTGGAGGCAAGTTCTCCCAGTATTGTCCTGTTTGAAAAAAAGATTCTGAGAAGCCCAAGAAATTTAAGTTTGATTCTGGGACTTTGGTTCATTAAGAAGGTATAATTTTCAGAAAACAAAACTAAATGTTTTATTGAAGTTTCCTTGATTTATAAATTTAAACATTACACATATGGTAGAAGAGTCTCTATTTATTCTCTTGCCCTGAGCCCTACGAATATTAGAAGTGAGTTTGAATAAAACCTACCTTAGAAATGGATTTCATGGAACAAATAGGATGGAGATATATATATATATATATATATATATATACACACACACACACACACATATATATATATGAATGATTTATATCAGAATAAAATTTACCCAGATTTAGGATATGTTATTACCATGTAATAATATTAAAAAAAAATTGGAAAAGAAGGATCCCAGCACTTGATACTTCACATACAATTCCAGTGCATAGTGCTTAGAACATTGTAGGAACACATTGTCACAGTCACAATGAAATGCATTAAATATGACAAGCCTTTTCATATTTGTGTCTTTGTACATGCTTCCTAAAAAGCTGTTTCTTCTTTCCTCTTCCTCAAATCATTATAAAACAGAGAAGGCAAGTGACTTACCCAAAAGTTACAGAATTGGGAATCAAGTCGATTTTTTTTTCCTGACACTTAAGGCAGTCCCTTTTTGTTCTTCTAGTCTGCCTTAGAAATACACAAGTAGCTGGCCTTCCAGTCTGTGCAGATGGTGCTCTGAATGGCACCCCTGGAGCTTGGCAATGGGAAACCTGTGGTGACTCAGTGATAAAGCCATTACTCAGTAGATATTCAGTATAGTTTAAAAGAATATATATATATATATATATATATATATATATATCCCCCCGCCCCAGAATTCTCACATATGTACTGGAAATCTTGGGGGAGAATTACCTGCTATGAAGAGGAGCCGCCATATTTGGGAACTCCTCAACACTTTTGCATCTGAATAAGTAAAATGACATCTGTTCTATCCTTCTTTCCTTCTGTTACAATGAAGTTGTTTTTTCTTCTAGCCAAAACCAATCTCATGTGTTCTAAATTTCATACCCTTCCACCTTCATAGGAAACATACTTTAGCTCCTCTCTCTTGGATTCTTGCTGTTTTTGATTTAACAGGCCTAATCTTTCTAAAACAATCAGACTACCTCATCACAATTCCCAGTCCTTTGTCAGGTGCTTACTTTTCTTCATGTTCAAACTTAGAATTCTCTATATTTATTGTCAACTCTTCTTCACCCCTCGCTTACACTTCATATTATTCTATTCCAGCTTCTACTGTCATCACCAACAAAACTGCTCTTTCCATGGCCACTAATGACTTGCAATTTACTAAATGAAGTGGATATTTTCCAATCCTCATTTACACAACCTTTTGGTAGCACTCGGGACTTTGTACAGGCCTCTCTTCTAAGCTGTAAACCTGTACACCAAATTTCCACTTGGTGCCTCAAACTGAAAATATCCCAAACTAAATTTGAAGACATACTCCCAAATTTGTTCTTCTTTTATATTCTTCTTCTCAGATAATGGCACCAATATCCATCTGGTTTAAATTGGAAACCTTGGACTCATCCTTGACATGTTAAGGTAGCTCTGACAACAAATGTTTATTTGCATTCCAAGACTGGGAAGAATGATCACTTTTAAAAATTGTCTTTTTACCTGATGCTTTACTTTCACAGCAGCATATGATCAGTGCAAAGAGTATACAGAAGAGTGAGGATACAGGTTAATATGTGCAGTTCCCCATTCCTCTCTAATATCTCACAGAGACACCTTATGCTCAGTGGTCAATGTAGCTCCTAAGAAGAGTCTATATTACGTCAGAGAAGTATGAACTCTGAGTTACAGCTTTCACGCCATGTTGGGAAGTATATGTCATGTTGCAGGGAGGCAAACAACAGTTAAGTATGTACTTTATTTTCTGGTAAGAAAATTCAGGCTGTGCCATGGTTCCATACTTCCACTTTCTATTTTTACTGCCCTCCCACACATTTCCTTCTCTGCCCACATGCAATTAATAACAAAGTCAAGACAATTTTACATCTTAAACCATTTTCTGTCTGTAGAACTCTCTCATGTACATCTGATATCTCTTGATTGGGCTACTATTGTTACAGTTGTTGTTTTCTCACTTCTATCCCTGCCTCTGCTTCTCTCCGTCATTTCTCATGCAGTGTCTACTGAGTTTGCAAATTATGGCCTAGATTATATCATCTTTGAACTTAAAACTTTTACATGTCCTTCTGTTATTCTGTACAAAAGTTAAAAGTTCAAAATACGGGCATTCCTTCTACAGGGAGATTTTCATAATCCAAATTTTATAATTATATGTATTGGATTAATATAGTTGGGAAATAATCCATATAAATTATATAATTATGAATTATAAATGTCACATAATTATAATTTATTCGGGTTGATTACTTGTTCTAGGTTAGAAATAGCAAAGGAGTAAAAATAATTCTATTGCTTGCTTTGAATAACTTTGTGCTTTGTTTTTAATAGCAATGCATTTTGTTATTGCTCCAGGAATAGAGAAGACCACACTAATAATTGGTAAGGAAAGAAAGTCTATTATTCTTGGACAAAGGTACATAAAATTAAAGGCTAGATTTGTATAGTGATGATTAGGCTTTTAAAATTGCACATTTGAAATTCTATAGTATTGGCATAAATGGGGAAGGGCTGGCCAGTCTCAGTAGAGATAAACCACTGCATCAGTGGTTAATTGATGGGCAAGTGACCATCAGTTAGACCAATGTCTTCTGGTCTTTCCATCTGGAGTTTCTCACATGACTCCTGCTTTTACACTGATTCTTCCAACATGATCTGTTACAGTTTGAATGATCTGGAGTCATCTTACTGTTAGTCTTTAAATTCCAGCCACACTTTCAATTGTTTAAACTCCTCACAATCTTTCCTGTCCTTGAAGTTTTTCTTTTATACTGCTGCCCTTGTGTGGAATGTTATCACTTCCTACATTTTCTCTCACCTACCTGCTCTATTAAGTTAATTCTGTCCTTTTCTCTGGAACTCATCTTCAGCATTATGTCCTGACTTTTGATCCTCTTTCAGTCCATTCTGATTGTTCAACAAAAATGAACTGGTTGGCTTACAAGCAACAAATATTTATTACTCATAGTTCTGGGGGCTAGGAAGTCCAAGATCATGGCCCATGGAGTTACTGTCTGATGAGAGCCGTCTTCTCTCTGTATTCTCACATGGTTGAAAAGGTAAGGTGACCCTCTGGGACCTCTTTAATAAGGGCACTAGTCCCATTCACAAGGGCTCCCCCTTCATGACCTAATCACCTCCCAAAGGCTGCACCCCCCTAATGCCATCACCTTGGAAATTAGGATTTCAGCAAATGAATTAGAGGACATGAATATTCAGTCACAGAAACTCCCTTATCACTAAATAAAGTCCATCTTACATAGCAGCCAGAACTCCTTCAGAGGATTTCTTATATTTGTAATAAACTAATTGTAGAATTATTTAAGTTCTTTCTTTCCCACTATAGGGTCAACTTCATGAAGGCACCAGCCCTAATTGTCTTGTTCACACTTGTATTTATATCTTAGTACCAAGGTCAGAGCATTGGTGGAAGGAAGGACTAGTCTAAATAGATGGAAGGAAGGCAGGCAGGCAGGCAACAGGCTTAGGATATAATTTTTGTCTTGCATCTGCTTTGATATGTATTTTTCAGAACACATGTCTTTGGCTAACTCTACCTTGTTCTAAGAATTTACATTATTGGTCACTGAAATAATTATTTCTTTATGTAGTAGGTACTTAGTCGCTATTTGGAGAAATATGTCTATCAATATGTGCAAGCATCTAGACTTGTGCTTTTCAGTATGGTAGTCACTAGTTAATGTGGCTTGTGAACACTTGAAAGTGGCCAATTTGAATTGAGATGGACTGTAATTGTAAAATACACAATGGATTTTGAAGACTTAGCATGAAGAAAAAGAATATAAATTTCATAAATGATTTTTATGTTGATTACACATTTTAGCTATATTAGGGTAAATAAAATGTTATTAAAATAATTTTAGCCATTTATCTCCCTCTTAATTATGACTACTAGAAAATGTAAAATTACCTATGTATGTGGCTTGCATTATATTGTCTTTGGATAGCATTGGCTCTGGTCTAGAACATTGCTATTAGCCCAGGAGGGAGAGGGGATGCTGTTCTGGGGAAGTGGGGTAGCTGCCTTCAACAGTGTTGCTCAAAGAAGTCTAAGACGTTCTACTGTAGGGCAGCCTGGGTGGCTCAGCGGTTTAGCGCCTGCCTTCCACCCAGGGCCTGATCCTGGAGACCCGGGATCGAGTCCCATTTCGGGCTCCCTGCATGGAGCCTGCTTCTCCCTCTGCCTGTGTCTCTGCCTCTCTCTCTCTCTCCCTCTCTCTGTCTCTCATGAATAAATAAATAAAATCTTAAAAAAAATAACGAAGTTCTACTGTATTCCTTACTATACAATTAGGGGGCTGGTTTTACCAGGTTATTTTTTACTATCAAACTATCATAAATAGAATTTCTGGACATAAACACCATTTTAGAAATAGCATTGTTACCTTCTCATAAGGTTTTATTGTTTAGGTTATTTTGTCTGTGGATTTCTACTCCAAAAGACATCACCTCTATTTCCTTGGTGGATTCTAGAATGTAGTTTGTTATGTTTCATGTAAGTCAATGAAAGTTAATGAAGTTTTAGACTTTGAATTAGCCTGAGAGTTTTCCCGATGTGAAAGAGGATGTTGAAGTCAACCATAAATTATCTTGCAACCAATATTAAGTTCTAGAACTCTGAATTCCAAGTAGATACCAGTCCATTAAGCAAACAGATGAAATATGCTTTGCCTAAAGGTTTATCTGCAGCACCGGCAGTTGTAATTCTTAATAATGAGACAAGAAAGGGACGCTGGGGCACCTGGAATGGAAACTACACATCGCCCACTTAATTATTAGTGGATATTAATTATTTTTGTTTAACATTGGAACTGATTTAGTGTTCTCACATATTTCTGGTACAGCATTTATTTTAAATCTTGTTATTAATATCTGGTGATTTTTCCCCCATGTGCTGAGCTACAAAAGGTGTCTGCTATACACTACTGTCGTGTTTGAATCTGTTCAAAACTGGGTATTTCATGGTACCCAATGACAAAAACATAATAGAATCATAAGTCAAAAGCCTTATAATCACCACTATTACTGTTTTAAAACCATAGAATAAAATATCTCAAAAGGATCTTGACAATCCAATTCCTTTAATATTTTAAAAAATGTTTTATTTATGTTGAGAGACACAGAGAGAAAGAGAGAGTGCAAGCAGAAGGAGGGGCGGACGGAAAGGGAGCGAGAAGAGAACCTAATGTGGGGCTTGATCTTAAGACCCTGAGATCATGACCTGAGCCAAAATCAAGAGTTGGGTGCTTAACCAACTGAGCCACTCAGGCATCTAGGCAACTTCTTTAATCTTACGTGAGAAAACTGAAGAATGAAATGAATTGCCCAAATAGCAGAGCTAAGACTAGAATCTAAACCTTCTGACTCCTGGTACTCTGTTCATCCTGTTAACTTCTGTTGAGAGGATATTGGTGCCAAAGTGTAGTGGCTGGAAATTAATATTACTAAACTGGGTAAATAAAGCAGTATCCTTAGGTATGTGAAATTTAAGAAAAATTCATAATAATTTGTGTGTGTGTGTTTGTGAGAAATGTAACATCCTGAGAAGTAAACAGTTTATAAGTTTCATTGTTGTGCTGAATATTTCCAAAAGAATTAAAACATTTTTAGTTTTCTTCATAGTTCTTTCTTTTATTGTTGTGGATATCAGAGTATCAAGGGACATTTTTGACATTTTGCCTAGCTTATTCCCAGAATATATGCTATACTTTGTATTTATCTATATATTTAATAAATAGCCATACACATATGTGTTTATTACATAATTATATGAGAAAGGTAGGTATGAATTATTGGAGCTGGTGAGAGGTATTTCTGGTTCAGTAGAGTTAGGGGAAATATTACAAATAAAACAAGAAAGAACAAATAAATGTTACCTCTTAAAAATCAGAATGTAGACTTCTGCCATTCGGAGAATGTTCTTAGAGGGCTATTTTGCTAAAATGAAAGAAAAAAAGAATCCCTGCTGTATTGCTTCTGGAAATTTTGAATTTAAATCTACTAAACTTATGCTTATCAGTAATCTGGGATTTACCTACTTTCTAACTGTAAAAGTAGTTATGTCCATATCTTTCCATTTTTAGAAAAGCTATTTTAAGAAGAGAGAATTTTGTTGAATTTTGATGAATGTGCAGCACCAGAAAAGTCATTTTTCTTGCACTGGGGCCCTATTCCTTCACCTGTAAAATGGAGACGGGGGGAAGAAGAATAGCTTCCCCCGGTGGGGGGTTGCAGTCTTCTAGGGAAAATGATACCTGTTTATATGTATTATTTTCCTTGAAGTAATTGAATGAATTATTCCAAAAATACTTTTCTTTGAGGATTTGTTTGGGGATATATAACTAATGAGCTACCTATTATATGTCAGTCTCCTTACATAGTGTCTGGTCCTGGTAGCTCTCAGTTACTGAATGAATGGCTACTTGACACTTAGAAGGGATCAGATAGTGTGGTCGTGGCTTCATCCATCAAAAAACACCCTGTTCTATGTGATTGCATGGTTTTAACCATGATGATGGTTTTGCATATGAGACAGTTTTAATGTCACCCCTATAATGTACCATGTGTTAAAGACAGGAGACATAAAAAACACTGATGTTGAAATAAGACTTTGACTCTTGTAATCTGAGCTGTGAGAGGACTCTGTCTCCTCCTTAAAAATTGGTGGATCTGCTGGAGAGAATAAAACAACAACAGAAAAAAAATTAAAATGTATAGTTGACCTCAAAACCAAAGATGAGAACTCCTCAGGTGCCAGAAATGAAGACAAAGTTTATATTCTTAGAGAGGAGCAGGAACTGATTTCATGTGTTTTGATTACAGCCAGGCATGGGCTTTCGTAGTTGGATGTTGAGATTCAGTCTCCTGTAGGCAGGAGATGAGCCCTACACCTGCATTAGGTGGACAGGGACCTTTAATAGAGACTGTGTTCCTTCTGAGAAATGGTGAGTTAGAGATACTTCCACTTGGCAAGGATAACTGACAGGAGCCCATCTAAGGAAAATAATAATAGGGGGAAAGTGTTACTGGTAAGAAATGAGAAACCTAAACCTGGACCATTTCCTAGGTGAGGTCTAGTATCAAGTGCTAAAACATTAAAATATTTCCTTGTTAAACAGGAATTCCAATCTGAGAAGTTAACAAAAATGCACAAAATGTCGTGAATGGCCAGGCTCCATGTCCAGTGTAGAGCCCGATGTGGGACTCACTCTCACAACCCTGAGATCATGACCTGAACCGAAATCAAGAGTTGGATGCTTAATTGACTGAGCCACCCAGGTGCCCCCAAAACACAGAGATTTTACAATTAAACTATTTTTTAATAAAACAATGGGCAAGGCTTGAAATAAATACAAAATGAATCTTTTCTATTTTTGGTTCTGTAAGACATAGATATAATGTAAAATATATTTTAATCCTTAGTTGTTTTCCCAAACTTACATATCGCAACTTAAAATTTTATTTGTTAACAAATCATGTCTCTTGTTACTTGGACGTGTCAGATATAAATGGGAATCTTGATTTTTTAAAATAGGTTATGGGTGGTAAAGCAAAACTGGCCTCTTCTGCAACGTTTGGGAGAGTCATTAGCTATGGTTAGATCAATCAATCCCTGTGCATTGAACCCTGACATATACTTCTTGGAATTGGCTATGAGAGAAGCAGTGTGTGTGTGTGTGTGTGTGTGTGTACGTGTGTACACTAGTGTCTGGAATTGGAGTAGTCACCCTTGAGAGGATCGCCTGAGCGCTCTTGTCTGAAAACACTGGTTCATGTATTTGTCCATGGAATTTTTCATCGATGTGCCTGTGATGGTCTCCCATTATTGGTCACAGTGGCAGTTCCTTGCACTTCTGTTTCAGTTTCTTTCTTGTCCCTGAGAACATCCCAAAATGAATTTGGGATATAGCATACAATCCATATTTACATCACAAGTGTACCGTCCCCATTTAATCAGTATTTCTACTTCTCTTTTGTGTATTGTAATATCAGGTAATAAGTTAATTGCATTATCATAGTTTGTGTAGATTATATTTTTAAATGGAATTTTAACAATCTTTATTAGTATACAGTGGTAATATGTATAATCTATTAAAAAATACTTTCCCCATTTTCAATTGAAATAATTGGAGATAGCTTGTAAGTGTCTATTTCTATTTATGAGTCCCTTAGGTTTCTGAGATTCTGGACTTGCAACCACTGAACTATTCTAGGTCAGTCATTTTAGAGATTAAACCTGAAATCCAGAGATAGGAAACCAGTTCATTGAACAAATACGTGTTTTCTTCCTATGTTGTGTTAGTAGGCCCTGTGCTATGTATAGGTATATTGTGATGTATAAAACCCACATGGTCTTACCCTCATGGATGCCATAGTCTTCAGCAGTTTTCCAGAGGGGGAAATAGATATTAAGCAAATAAAGAAAACATTCTGATTACACATTGAGATATGTGTTATGAAGGCGGAAAACAGTGTGTGCTGACAAAGAATATGAATATGGAAATGAACATGAATATGAATATGAGAGCAGATTTAGATTGGGGTCCTAGGCAAGACCTCTGTGAAGTGATACTTAGGCTGAGACTTGAAGAAATCAATCTAGGCAGAGGGAATTGCATGTGCAAAGATCCTTAGGTCTGAATAAAACAAGATGTGTGCGCCTGGAGCTTTGTGAGCCAGGGAGAGAGTAAATTGAGATGATGATAGAATGGTAGGCAGGAGCCAGATGGTGCAAAGCTCTCCAGGCCATGCTGAGGGTTTGGCGTTTTATTGTAAATGAAATGGGAAGCTATTAAAGGGTTTAAGTAGGAGAGTGACAAGATCCAATTTATATTGTAAAATATAACCTCCACTGTAGAGTGGTTTGGAAGGGAAAATGGGTAAGAGTGTCAGTGAGGAATCTAGCCAGGAGCTGCTGATGACCTGGACAAGGTGGTGGCTTTGGGGCTGGAGAGGAGCAAACAGTTGGGATCAGACCCCTGATGTCTGGATCTCCCTGGCCGATGCTTCCCACTGCACTGCCTTGCCTGGCCTGAACTTGCCACTGGGTTGAAGCTGATTAATGTGCTCTTGGAGTGCTATACTGCTCTTTTGCAGAAAGTATTATTACCCCTTCAATTCACTCTGGTTGACTCTGCAGATTTTTCTTGGTGGATATTGTAAAAAAATAAAAAAATAAAAAAAAAATAAAAGATGATAGACAAAGATCATGTTTTAAAACAATAGCATTTTACCTGCAGGTAATTTAGATTTGAGGTGTATGAGGGAATTCCTCAGGCTTGCCAACCTGGATGAACAGATCTCCCTTGTGATGCAGGACAGTTTTAGGACAAGTCCAACATTGTGCAGTTCCTCTGATGTCAGGAAACTGTCATGCCTGTGCTCTTCCAAATAATGTGTCCTGTTCATTTATTTCTGGTGCCAAGAGATGTGTCTGTGAAAAAGAGGCCTTAAGACTGTAACTGAGAATATTTTTCTATGCCAAGTGAGAATGCTTTCTTTACACAAGACTTTTGTATGCGTAGAAGTGTTTACACTCCCCGCCCCCCCCCCCCCCCCGCCCTTTTTATACCAAGAGACAAAAAGTTGCATTTTCAACTCCAGTTGAGTGCTGTTTATTCCTGGTCTCTTGCTCCATAGATTTCTACTGTTTTCATGGGCTTATTTCAGTTAAGGAAGAAAAGAGAAGTATCCATGTGTTAGACTTTCTTTTTTTTTTTAAGAGTTTATTTACTTATTCACAAGAGACACACAGAGGGAGGCAGAGACATAGGCAGAGGGAGAAGCAGGCTCCCTGTGGGGAGCCCGATGAAGGACTCCATCCCAGGACTCTGGGATCATGACCTGACCCAAAGGTAGACACTCAACTGCTAACCCAGTGTGTTAGACTTCTTAAAGAGACAACTGATGATTAGTAATGGAAGGTATAATGAGGTCAGGAACCTGGCTTCAACACTTGGTTCTGGCATTTATTCCTATTGGATTTAGAGCCAGTGACTTAACTTCTGTAAGCCTCAATTTCCTGACCTATAAAAAATGCCCAATTATAATGCCTACCTCAAATTATTTCTATGAGAATTTAGAGAGATAATCCACACACAGTGCCTGATATGTAGTAAATGCTCAGCAACTGTTATCTGTGAATAAAACTCAGGAGAATTTTACTTATTGCTACTACTCCTAACCATGAGTCTTCCTATCAACTTTAATTCTATCTGAAAATTAAGCCTCCCAGACAAGCATGGCTACTTCCTGGTCCTATAGCACACTGTAATGTATATTCTTAATTCCTTAAGACAATCTTCAGAAGCAATTCCTCATCATTCAAATAATTTCAAGAAGCAAAATATGCCTCTGTGCAAAGAAATTAAATAGCTTTCTCGATACCATACAACTAGTCGGGGACAAGGCTAGGATACCTCTGGGAGGTGTGAAAAATGGTTTTCTTTTTAAGGGGCACAGTGCAGAGGACCATGGCACATTGAAGAACCCTGACTTCAGAGATTAGAAGTTGTGCTGCCATGTTTTTCTCTCTTTCTGTTGTTCTACCTCTTTATCTGTTCATTGAACTTTAACTTAGATCATCCTGAAATGTCTGTTCTAGTTCTAAAATCTTAAGATTCCAGGAAAGTCTTCGTGTTTGAAATATCTTGTGGTCTGCATCGTCCAGAGCTCATTGGTGAGCTGCCTGGAAAGCAGGGTTCATTCTAGGTCATCTTCCCTGGGTGATAGTCTATAAGAAAGACCATAGAGTTATGACTCTGAGCTTAACCAGAATCAAACTTCCTTTCATGAGTGGAAGTCCTTAGAATGGCATATAAATAATTTGGCTTCATGGGAATGATGACATTAAGCTTTCCTCACCCTCACATTCCATGATATTCTACAATCAAACAGGGCTTTCTTAGAAGACTGTTATAGATTTAGATTTGGGGATGGAGAGGTCATGCATTTTTCTAGAACTTAGATGCTGTCATCCATCAAGCACCACCAAGTACAGTCATTCCTCAGGTGGATGCCTTCTCTCTACCCTTACTGCTACTGCCTGACGAACACCCTTATTATATGTGATGGCTCCCAGAGTGGCTTCCATGACCACTGAGCACCCATTCTAATTCACCCTTCTCTATTGTTCCTCACTTTGGCTTTTTGAAAGACTGCCCTCATATGTCTCCTCAGACTAACTATCTTTTAATGTTTTCCCATTGCTTAATACACTGTTGCCTAAGGCTTCTCCTGTCTGAAGTGGGTGGAGCAAGACAAGCTTCTGGCATGAGGAAAGAAGCTATTTTAATTTCCGCTTCTGTTTAGTATTGGTCTCTTTAAACATTTCAACTTTTATGTATAATGTACACATTATTTGCAGAGTAGTACATAGCTGTAATTTATAAATTATATATATATATATTTATACAAAGAGAGGTTGTAGATTAGAATGTTTTTACAGATAGGGACGTATAATCAAAAGAGTTTAGAGATCATTGGTTTAAAGGGTAAAGTAAAACTTACTGACTTTGCTTAAGGAACTTCAGGTGTCTTGGACCCATATTTTTCTTCTGCTGTCACTGTGTGCACTCCTTTATTTCTCTATACTTTGTACGTGTCTGCTTGCCTAATCCTTGAGCATGCTCAGCTGGGCCATTGTTCCTGCTGATACTCCTTAAAGCCAAATCCCCCTGCCTATTCAAGTATAAGTCTAAAATGTTGCTTCATCTTCCAAGCCTTCCTTACCTATCTCTTGCCGGAACCCACTCTCCTGGGTAAAATTAGCATCCCCTCTCTATGATTCTGTGGCATTTTCCCTGTTCCTCTGTGACAGCACTTTTCATGTTCTTTGCTGCAATGATTAGTTGTGTATGTGTCTCCCTGATGAGGCTGTGGGAACCTTCAAGGCAGGAAGTGCACCCTCCACGTCTTTGTCTCCAGCACCTAGTGCATGTCGGAAGTCCATAAACGGTGTTTGAGTTATTTTAAATTTTCATGAACATCTTATAGAGAAGAATCTGGGAGGGAGGGGCTGATAGTATGAGGAATAAAATTGTCTTGGTACCAAATTCCCATTCCCATTGGCATTTCAATCCTATTTCAGTTACCCTGCCCTGCTTCTTTGGCCTTCCCTAGTTCAGATTGCTTCAGTGAAAAGCTTCCTCTGGACAAGTATGCCCTTTCTTTCCATTTAGCTTTGAGGAGGCATGAAGGTTAGGGATTGCCTGTCTCAAGGTCACTTGATTCCCGTGGAAGTGCAAGGCAACTCTTTAGAGACCGTGCAGTTTATGGAGGACGCCGCTGTGCTTGCCAGACTGTGCTCAGTGTGGAGGGGCTGAGAATGAGAAAGGGAAGAAATGGTCTGAAGGCTGCAGGCGTTACAGGACACGACAGTAAACGGCTTCCTTATAAATCAGGAGCTCCCCTGAAAGTCACAGGTGACAATGAAAAAATCTCAGCTGTAACTTACCTCCTTTCGACCTGTGAACACTCCTTACCTACTCTATGCCTGGCACTGTGTTAGGCGCTGTGACAGTGATGGATAATGAAAGGTCCCTGCCCTCGAGGACCTCAGGGTTGAGCAGCAGAGATAGAAGACAGTAAGCCAGCAGCTCTAACAGTGTGGGCAGCCCTCTCCTAACCTGTGCACAGGGTAGCTCTGCAGAGGGAGTGATTAGATTTGCTTCAGGGTGTCAGGCCCTCAGAGAAAGGCTGAGCCCAGAAAACTCAGGAGGAGTTCTGGGCAGAGGAGGAAGGCAGGGGTTGTGCCTTTCAGGCAGAGGGAACGGAAGCAGCAAGGGTCTATCTAGATCAAGGGTTGGTGAGCTTTCTCTGTAAGGGGCCTGCTAGGAAATATTTTAGGCTTTGCAGGCTTGTTGAGTCTCTGTTTCAACTGCTTATCTGTGTCGTCAGAGCAGGAAAGTAGCCCTAGGCAAATGTGTGAATGAATGAATGGGCATGGCTCCGTTCCAATAAAACTTTATTTACAAAATTGGCAGCAGTGGGGCTGTAGTTTGCCAACTCCTGGTCTAGAGGAAGGATCTTTGGAGAACCTTTAATCTGATGGTTCCTCATCTTTTCAAGAATTAAGATTACTTGGCACTTGCTGTCTCCTATGCCTAGAAGGCTCCTCTTAGTGCTCTTCTAGACAACCCCGATGGCCTGCTGCTTCTCTTCATTCAGGTCTCTGGGTCACCGCCATCTTTTAGCTACTCGCCCACAGTAGCACACGCACCTCTGGTATGTTCCATCACTTTTCATTGCTTTCATTTTTAGTACAGCACCTGTACTAAAACTCTTTTTTATATTAATTGTTAATCTGTTTATTTTCTGTCTTCCTACTGGAATGTAAGCTTCATGTCTTATTCTCTGTTAAATTCAGTGGTGTGCTGGGGCGCATCGTGCTCATCTCTTCCCAGCTCTAGCTCTGTGTTCAGTGTTGTTACATGGTAGTGTCAAATCAGCTGTGATGGAAATATTTACATGGTGGGAGTCAGCCCCGTGGAAATCAGGTTTGGGGTAGTTTTTTGTTTTTGTGTGGTTTTTGTTTTGTTGTTGTTGTTGTTGTCGTTGCAAGCTGGCTTACTAGCAAATCACTAGCTATCCCCTGTACCTAGAATAATAACCTCCACAAAGCCCAGTGCTCAGTGAATACTTGTTTTTTGAGTATCTGTTGATTGAGAAAATAGATATGCACATACAGATACAAAGTCTTTTGCAATTATTGTTGCTACACAGGGAGCTCATGGCTGTCAGGTCAGTAACTGCTCATGTCATCTGTCACCTGCATGTGACCAATGGCCAGGACATCACTTCCTTTTTACCCCTCAGGGCAGATTCTGGGGGCCATGATGACAATCTCCAGTCTTAAGCCCTCTGTCTGCAAGGTACTCTTTTTCCTGGGTCCACTGCAGTCTGCTGAGTGAAGGCAAGGCCTCAGTCTGACGTCTCTTTTACTAAACAAAATGCATTTTTAATGAATTCCTCTAACTCAGTGTGGTTGTAATTTTTGCAATGTGTTCCAAATCCCAGATAAGTTCAGTCTTCTTTCAAATGTCTTACTGCACTCCGTTTCTGATTTGTCTGGGTCTTTGATGTGATGTAAATATGCCCTAGTCTATACCTTTTAGCTGTGATCTGGTCAGAGATATATCTGTTTATGAACAGTCTTCAACCCTAATAGTCTCATTTTTAAATCAGCAGCAGTATGAGGCCCCAGAAGCACTTGACAAGAATCACATTTAACAGCCTCTTCTATCTTCGTTCCTTTAAGTGGCAACATTAAACCTTCATACTGAGGCCCCCTTTCTAGGCCCACAGAGACTGATTAAAAACCCCATCAAATTACTCTCACAATTCATGTTGCACATGTACAAAGAACTGCATTTTCAAGATGACTGGTAAACGGTCTTTTTATTTCCCTGTCCTAAGTACACACTAAGACACAGCGGAGTGAACTTGAATTGAGAGGGCCATCTGGCTGCTCCCAGAGCTTTCCAGGACATGAAGGCTGGAGAGGACCTTGCATTGTCCTGCAGGCTGCCTTAGCTTTGGTAGAGGCTCCTAAGCTCCACAGCTGTTCTGATGTGGAGTTATTCTCCTTCTCCCTGTTTGCTTCTGTCCACGATAGAAAACTCGCACCTTTCTTCAGGCAGCCTGTTCTCTCTTTGAATCCAGTTCACAGAAGATTCTTTTTTACCTGCCTCCCTGTAACTTCCACCCACTGGCCCTAGTTCTATCCCCGTGGAGTCACTCGGAACACATTGGCTTCTTACTTCTGTTTGCTGTTAAGAAAGTGAGGGCAACTCTCACATCCCTGGAGTCTTCCCTTCTCCAGGCTGCATATTTGACTGTTCATTCAGCTGTTCCTCACATGGCAGTCCTTTGTGCCGTTCTATTTGGCTCCCTTTTCTTCCGGATGTGTGCAAGTTTTGCCATTGTCTTTCTTAAAGTGACCAGATGGTGCAGAGAATAGCTAAGACCACAGGCTCTTCAGCTAGAAGTACCTCTTACTTTACTAGTTCTCTGACTTTGGGATAGTGAGGTAGCTTCTCTGACTTTCCATAATCCCATCGGAAAAATGAGAGAAAAGTACCTTACACATTCAGTTATTGTGCGTATTAAATAAAAATATCATCAGGGGAGAGTGCCTGGTACAAAGGAGATGATACAAATATAGCCATCGTTATTGTAATAAGTACTATTAATTCTCTAGATATGGCTTCCATCACAACCTTTGGATCACTGTTGTATTTTTCATTTTTATTATTGACCTTAGACAAGATATCTTCCCTCTGATATTTTTGTTTTGAGGGATATCTTCCCTCAGGTATTTTTGTTTTTGTTTTTATCTTTGACATAGATGAAGAAGGATATTTTGATGAAGGGGAGTGTTAGATTCCAAGGTTTTTTCCAATCCTAAAATTCATTTTATTTTCTGCCATCCAGTGGTCATCCTGAGATGTATGATCAGGTCCCCATAGTTCCACCTTTCCCCCGGTCTCTAGTACATACCAAGGTAACTATTCCACTACACTACATGTTGCCCAGGCAGAAAAGTCTAGATAGCTCTTACAGATCACAGCTCTCCTGAGTGGCTTTGAATTCAGACCTCTGTTGAAATTGCCATATCATCCTGAAGGGAAGCCGTATTGAGCATGAGTTCTTATCCTTTACCTACTTTCTTGCCCAACCTCTTTGAGAATTAAATTTCTAATTTGCTTTGTGGCTGTATTTATCACTAAGTTTTTTATTGTAGAATGGTTTTAAATGTACAGAAAAGTTAAGCTATTACAGAGCTCCCATATAAACTATACCCAGTTTCCCATGTTAACATCTTACATTAGTTTGGTATATTTATGAAAATTTACAAATCACTATTGATACATCATGAATAACTAAAGACTATAATATTCAGATTTCGTTAGTTTTTACCTACTGTTCTTTTTTAGTTCCAGGATCCCATTTAGAATACCACATTACATTTAGTTGTCATATCTCTTTAGACTCTCTTGGCTGTGCCATTTTCTTAGATTTTGCTTGTTTTTGATGACCTTGACAATTTAAGTGTTCCTAGTCAGCTGTTTTGGAGAATGTCCTTTAGTTGGTATTTGTCTGGTGTTTTTCTCATGATCAGACTGGGGTTATGAATTTTGGGAATGATCAGAGGTAAGGTGCCATTCTCATCGCATCATATCGAAGGTATCTGTTATATCAGCATGATTTATGACTGTTGATAGTAACCTTGATCACCTTGCTGAGGTAGTGTTCTGTTTATCAGGTTTCTCTGCTATAAAATTACTCCATCCCTTCCCTCTTTTCCTATTGCACTTTTTGGAAGAAAGTCACTATATACAATCAATGGAAGTTTATTTTTTGTTTACCTAACTGTCCAAAGTGAGTAGGTCTCATGGCTATTGTCTTTTTTCTGTCAGTATTCAGAGGCCCACATTCTTCTTTTTTGTTGACATCCCCTAGGGCTTTGTCATCTAAATCTAGCCAGCATTAAGAGAATGTTTGCTTTTAAAAGCCTCGGCCTGAAAATGGCACACATCACTTCCACTTACATTCCATATGACACTCATTCATCTGCCAAACCTAACTGCAAGGGAGGCTAGGACATATGGTCTAGCTGGGTGCCCAGGAAAAAGAGGAAATGGATTTGGGAGAAAAGCTAGCAGCATTTGCCACACCATTTTAGAGTACAAAAGATAACTAACCAAATCCCTGCCACCTCACCATCTAATAATATAGCCATCACTTCATAGAAAAAGAAAAATAATAGAACATTATCTTAGAATCAAGAAGAGTCATATAAATTGGAAAATATCCATTGTTTGTCTGGAATGCCCTTTCTCTCTTTTTTCCCTCCCCCCTTTTGTATATTAAAATGCCACTTACTCTTCAAGTGATGGATGAGGTGCTTTCACCCAATCTTAATACAGAATTAGTCCCTTATTTCTTGGTTCCATCATGCCACTCTGCATCTATCCCTTATTTGACACCTACCCCACATTAGTCTTATATATAAATATGTTTCATGCATTAGACTTAGTGGTCCCTGAGAACAGCACAGGATTTATTCATCTCTTAGATCCCCAAGCATTGTCTGACAAATAAAAAGCATATTTGCCGAGTGCCTCCAGGATTTTTGATGTACCAAAAAGGGTTCTCATTTTTTTTAAGCATTTCCTTTAAAATACAACAAAACATGTCCTCCCCCCATCCCCATTATAAAAGTGATCCACTCTTATGATAGCCAAACCTCCATGAAGGAGATACTCTTGATCTGAGCCCAGAAAGGTTGGTAGGGTTTGATAGGTGGCAATCAGGGTACAGGCAGGCCTGGCTTTCTATGACACATCCTAGGTTCATGGCATTTGTTCAATAGATGGTCAAGTCTCCTTTGAAACATCTTGAGTGCAAGGCATTTGCTTTCATAGATCATCACATAATTAAAACTCAGACTCTCAGCTTGTCTGGCAGTGCTTTTGGGCAGCCAGGGATGGTATAAAAGCTGATGCTCATTATCTTGAACAGGAGTTACCAATCTGAATTCCCTGGGCCCCAACAGGAGGATAGCTTCACCATAGCAAAAGAAGTGTTTAATTACAGCTACAGAAAGAAGAGCCTGAAAAAAAACAAACAATCTTTTGTGGGCATTAGTGACTTAGTTGCCATGCATCTCATTACCAACCAAAAAAATAACTTCTTAAAGTGATCTTATCAAGCTTATTAGATTAAAATATCATTATAAGATAGTTGCCCCTTTCATTCTATTCTTTTCTATCCTCTATCCTAGCCCACTGTTTATTTTAATGACTTACAAACTTAGTTAATATTTCACTAAAACAGAAATCAGAAGGCATCTGGTATTCATCATTGAAAACAGACCTTAATTAGGATTTATATTCTTACAGATTTCAGTTCATACTTATCACCTATATTTATTCATCGAAACTCTCAGTGGTGATAGTTAGAATGTGAATTATTTTTCCCTTTATACAGGTATGACCACTGAGCTTCAAAAGTAAAATGACTTCCTCAGGACCACATGACAGTTGTTCAAAGCTGGGTCCTTTGACTGCCTATATTTAATGAAGTGTGCCATATTAGCACCTACCTGCCAATTAGTTAGTCTCATGGCAGAGCCACGTATGTTCTTCTTATTTCCCCTGATTATAAAAGTGATCCACAGTTATGGTGGCCACGCTTCCTTGGAGAAGGTGATCATGAGCTGAGCCTTGAAAAGTTGGTAGGGAGGGTTTGATAGATGGTGATAGCGGTACAGGATATTATTTTACAGTGATCTTAGCTAGCTGTGTGTCCTCTAGTACATCATATGGGGTGGGCCCATTGGGCCCATGGAGACAGCACACTGAACATGAATCCATTCTTTGATTTCTGCCACTGCTCAGGGCAGAGGATTCTAATGTGTCAATAGATGCTTATGGAAGGGACCTCAAGATATTTTCATTTAACTTCTAGATAGTATTGATAAAGAAATTAAGGCCCACAAAGTAAATAAATTGAACTTATTTAACATGCATGTATAACATATAGTTATCAGTCAGAATGCTTAATTTACAGTTCAGTTCTTTTTGTTCAGAACCCTGCTTTCTTATTCTCAGTTTCCTTGGCATCTTTTCTGGTTCTTTGAGTTGCTTTGAAGAAGACATGTTTATATAGAGATTGCCTCATATTCCTGAATATATGTAATCAAATCATATGTGAAAAAGTTTAACCACAGACATAGGTTGTAGAGAGCAGGTCCATTTCCAGATAGTTAAATGCACTGAATCCTTAACTAGAATTCTTATTTAGAATTAATAGCCATCAATAAATGTGTTTGGTTTAACACACTGTATCTAGTATGTTGCCTGACCAAAAAAAAAAAAAAAAAGGTTAAGAGTAAATATTGGTTGAATAAATGGGTGAAGGAATGAAATTGACTATCAGGTAAAATTTGGTGATTGTCCTTTTGAGGGTAGTGTGTTGTTATTTCAGTGATGCATTAGAATAGTGTAATTTTTTTAAGATTTTATTTATTTATTCATGAGAGACACAGAGAGAGGCAGAGACACAGGCAGAGGGAAAAGCAGGCTCCTCACAGGGAGCCTGATGTGGGACTCAATGCCTGGACTCGGGATCACGCCCTGAGCCAAAGGCAGATGCTCAACCGATGAGCCACCCAGGCGTCCCAGAATAGTGTAATTTTTGCCCAGTACTGAGGTAGAGATAAAAATGGTAGTGATGTTATAGAAACTGAATTGTTGCTGGCAGCCAGCACCACAAAGCTTTAAATATTTATGTTAGCTGATGTATAAAAATCCAAATGTGGTATACAAAGTTCGGTTTGGTGGTGTTAGTGTGAAGAGAGTTTTTAAAAGGTAAGGACCACTCCTAGTTTGAAATACTTAGAGAAATATGCATGAATTTCTTTCTTTCTTTATTTTTGTACTGGAAAAATGACTTTTGTAGTGCTGGGGCTCCTCTCTGGTGAGGTATTTATTGAAAGTGAAATCTGTTTTCATATACTTTTTAGTCACATCTCATGGCCGTGGGGGTTTTGCTTTTTCCTGTGGTTCTCATACAAGCCATTCCTTTCTTTCTAGCTGAAGTGGAGCAGAATTTTGAAACCCAGGAGTTTATAATGAATAGTTAGCAATGAGCAGAAATACAAGTCTTTCAGGACCTGATTTTGACTGCTGGAAGCTTAGGAATTATAGTGGCAGTTTGGTCTAAATAGTGATTCTGGAATGGGACCATAAACTTGGCGGCATCTTGCAGTCAGACACTAGACGCATGAGGGATGGAAATAATTTACTTTTTAAGAATGCCTCTGTATTTTCCTGATGATAATTAGTTTTATCTAGTTATATTTGGTTTATTGCTGCATAGTATTATGACTCTGCCTCTGGAAGGAAAAAAGAAGAATAAAGATATGTTATTGAAATATCCCCTTTCCAAACATTTATTTCGATATTTAAGCCATTGGCATTTGTGAGTTTATTTAGAGAATTTTTGGACAATTTGCATGTGTTTTTTTATAAACAAAATAAGAATTTGAATAATCATTTCATTTTGTTTTGCAGAACCCCAGCTGAAGGGAATTGTGACAAGGTTATTCAGCCAGCAGGGATATTTCCTGCAGATGCACCCAGATGGTACCATTGACGGGACCAAGGACGAAAATAGTGACTACAGTAAGGAACATTAGCTTCCTGAAATACCATTATGATCAAATGTATGGCCCAATGTATCTTAAGACTTAAGACATGGGCAGGCTGCCTTTTGAACTATTTAACTGCTAGTAAGCTTATGTCTTGTCTTTTATCCTTTTTGCTAAAATTCCCTATAGTTAAAGAGGCAATTGGGGAAGGTAACCTACTAAATGAGAAGGTAGGAGGCTTGAAGGAGTTTCAAATAGTCAATGGATAAAAAAATCCTCCCATCCCAGGGTTTGTAGTCAATATGTATTCACAGGAACAAGGCAGACTTTCCAGCGCAAGATGTTGTTTTAATCCTAGAACCAAATGAGAAACATGTTATAATAATTTTCAGAACATTGTTTCTGGCACATCAAAATTACTTCTTAAGGTAAACATTGAATACATACATATGTATATTACATGTGATTTCATTTTGATTGAGGACAAAATTATTGATTTTAAAATAAAAAAATATATTTTTTATTTTATATTGATTTAGAAAGAAAAATAGTATGATGATATTTTGGTAATAACAGGATAATAAAGACTAGTAGACCTGAAATTTTATTTGTTTTTTAAACAAAATGCCAAATATTCAAAGTTTATTAATAATGTCCCTGGAATTAGTTTTTAACTAATTTAAGTATGGAGGTAACAAGTTTAATAACTAACTAAACTCAAATCAAGATGTAACAAAGTATATTTGCAGTTCAGAAGAATTTTGAATACAAGTTTCAGAGCCACTACCTTCCTGAGGGTACATATATGTCCCACTGAGTTGTCTTCTGACTGGATATGATTTTGAGGTCGGTGTGACAATCTACTAAACTGCATGAGATAATCTAAGAAGCCTTATATTTTAGGTGAAATAGAAGTTAGATTAAAATGAAAGATTCGAGGGAAGATCTGCAATTCTTAAAGTGTGAAAATTTGCTTGTCTACCCCTTTTAAGTCATTCTTTGTTTACTTAATATTACACTTCACAAAATATGAATTACAATACAGAAAAGATCTTATTATGAAAATTTGCAGCTATTTCCCACATAGCTGATTAGCCTATTGTGGTTTGCATTGTTGTTTTGTGTTTATAAGAATGCATTCTCTTAAAAAAAATTCTTTCTTTCTTTCTTTCTTTCTTTCTTTCTTTCTTTCTTTCTTTCTTTCTTTCTTTCTTTTTCTTTCTTCTTTTGAATGCATTCTTTAAATGATTCATATTTACAACAGATTACAGAAGAATGAGCATGTCTTAATTTCCATGTAAGATTTTCAAGTATTGCCATTGCCGTTTGTACCTGCATGTAGATTTAGTGAGGCTGCAAGTATTGATGGAAAGAATCAGGGAGATTGCTTAGTTGTGTCACCTGCACTGTCCGGAGGTATCCTTTGATCTCAGTTTCTTTTTCTATAAAATGAGGTGGCTGGAGATAACAATATATATTTTTTTAGAATTCAATTAGCCAACATATAGTACATCATTAGTCTCATATGTAGTATTCAACAATGTATGCGTACTTGGGTGACATACTTGGGTGGCGATAATAATATTAATGTCTTCTGTCAGCACCATCCATCCAACATTTTAAAAAGGTGAAATAAGTGGAATAGTCATATTCAGTTCCACATGATGCAGCCATAACCCAGACAGCTATGTTGCCAGATGTATGACATTTATCATGGGTTTGTGCTCAAAGGGCAGGGGCAAAAGTGGGTTCAATGGACAAAAATCCTTCATTCACCATTACATAGAAAGATAACTGAAAAATACTCTCTCTGCAGATGCTAGATCAATGTCTGGCGTAAATTCATACCTGCTACATGTATATACACATACACTTATACACGTGTATATGTACGAATATATATGCCTATGCATATATAGGCATAATGGCATTATGCATAACACACATATTGAGGGTGGTGCATTTTGTCAAATACTTTTAGAAACTGAATTCATACATTCAAAGTATCTTATTTTTATTTTTTAAATTATTATTTTTTAAAAATATTTTATTTATTCAAGAGACAAAGAGAGAAAGGCAGAGACATAGGCAGAGGAAGAAGTAGGCTTCCTGCAGGGAGCCCTATGTGGGACTCGATCCCAGAACCCTGGGATTATGACCTGAGACAAAGGTGTGACACTCAACTGCTGAGCCACCCTAAAATATCTTATTTTTAAAAGATAAACAACTGCACACACTTTTTGATATATTGGTTTTAAAAGTAGTTTAGATATACAAACATACAACTAGGATAAATCTATCTGGATGCTCAACCCCTGGCTTAAAATTTAGTTAAAAAATATCAGTATATTTCCCACTGTGTGCTTTCCCAGATGGAGTTCCACTATCACACATAACAGCTATCCTGAATTTAGCATTGTTTATTTCCATGCAGTTTTAAAAATACATTTTTCATATATGTATACTTAAACCATTTGTAATACCATTTTGCATGTTTTTAAACTTTTTACAAATGAGAGCATTTCTGTATATAACTTCTGTGTACTTTTCCTCCATAATATTATGGTTTTGATGTGCATATGTGGTCGTATGATTGCTTTCTATCATTCATTTTCATTTCTGTAAACTATCTCTTTGCATGAAAATACCCAAATATATTTACCCATTCTCTTTTTGGTGGATAATTATCATCTCTATTTTAAGGCAACACAACTATATTTCTTATAGATGTTGAAAAGACCTTCCCTAACCATCCTTTATAAAATGATACATCTTAACGTTGATACTCTCTCTTCTGATATCCCCCACTTTTCTTGTATTCATAGCTCTTTTAAGCACTACACACACACACACACACACACACACACACACACACACAGAGTTGTTACTTGTTTGTTTTTGATCCTCCCCTTCCTCCCAGGAGAATGTAAGTTCCATGAGGGGAGAAATTTTGTTTTGCTCTTTAGTGTATCTTTAGAATGATCCCTAGTACATAGTAAGTACTCAACAATGGAATAAATGGAATGAATGGAATAAGTAAATGAATATCCTCCTGTGCATTTGTAAAAAGTTTCTCTGAGTCATTGCTAAATACTCTACCCACCCAAATATTATTTTAACTTTTTCTTCTGAAATAATTTTAGAAAATTTACAAAGTAATACAGGATATTTCTATATACTTTCCATCTAGTTTCTCTCATGATATCATTTTATGTACAACAGTAAAATTATCATTGCCAGGAAATTAACAATGGTATAGTACTATTGACTGAGCTGTAGACTTAATTCAGATTTTACCAGTTTTTCAATTAATGTACTTTCTTCTGATTCCCCCCTCACCACATATTTTCATTGAACATTTTCCAATGCAAGCAATTTTTATTTATACTTTTTCTTAGTGGGGATAAAGGGTAAAAATATCAGAAGGATTTGAATTCTACTCATTTTTTTTAATAGGAAATTATAAACCTCTAAGATGTGAAAATGACTTTTCTTTCTCTACTTTGTGTGGGCAGGAGTAAAAGCATTTGATTGTTTGAAAAAAAAATCTTGTTACTATGAGCATCTGTCAGAATTGTGCTGTTCGGTTCACTAGACATCATTAGGTCCAACCAACCTTACCATGGTATCTTGCATTGAATTGATAAAGACACCTGTTCTTTTGTTCATGAAGAAAAGACTAATTACATGTAATTGAGTACAAAAACAAATGGGTTTGTCAGCAGCAACAGATAAGAATCTCTGCAAATGTAATGATAACAAAAGATACAAAACTGTGTTGGAACACTGGCACAAAAAAGACAATTGCAGTTTGGAGAGTATTAATAGGAATATTTTACATAAAATTAGAAAGGTAATTATTCTGCTCTACTAGTTGCCATAGGAGAAGATGCATTTGAAGAGGTCAAACATGCTGGGGTGGAAACAATTAAGATTTTATAACCGAATGCATTGTTCTCTTTCCCTCTGAATAAAATATATGAACAATGATTTGAACATGAAATGAACTGCCTGATAAATTAGTACAATGGTGAAACTGGAGATATTCAAGCAGATGCTGTACCGGCCTTTGTAGGGAGTTTTACAAGAAAACCCTGTTGGTGTGGGAAGGGAGAAGAAGGTGGTTGGGGTAGTTTCAGAGCTCAGTGACTTTTAAAGTCTCCTTCAGTCCTGAGATTATTTTTTTTAAATTTTTAATCAAGATTTTTAATTTTAATTCCCATTTAATTAATATCCAGGGTTATATTAGTTTCAGTGTACAATATAGTGAGTCAACAATTCTATACATTATTCAGTGCTCATCATGATAAGTGTGCTCTTTAATCCTCATCACCTATATCACCTACCCCACCACCCCATAACTATCAGTTTGTTCTCTATAGTTGAGTCAATTTCTTGGTTTGTCTATCTCTCTCTCTTTTTCCATTTGTTATTTTATTTCTTAAATTCCACATATGAATGAAATCACATGCTATTTGCCTTTCTCTGACTAACTTATTTTGAAGCATTATACTTTCTAGCTTCATCCATGTTGTTGTAAATGGCAAGATTTCATTCTTTTTTTTTTGTGACTGAATAATATCCCATTGTATGTATGTACCACATCTTCTTTATCCATTCATCTATTGGTGCACATTTAATTGTGCCAGTTTTTGGGTTGTTTTCTGGGTTACTTACACTAAAGGGAGTGTTAACTAGTTGTATCCATGGGATGAGGTGAGCCCCGGTCCTCCTACTCTGCCATCTTCCCTGGGAGTCCAAGTCCTGAGATTCCTTCAACAATTATTTTGAATAGGTAAGATAAGTATATAATACAAAACCACAAATGTGCAAAAGGTATACAGTTGAGAAAGAGCAAAACAATCCCTGCCAGCCAGGAACTGGCATGGCACTCCAGCAGGCCTTGGTGTACTTCTGTTGAATATACACAATTTCACAGAACACCAAATCAGACAAGGCCACTGTGATTGTGGTGGATCATGACAAAAACAAGACCACTTAATCATGTCTGAACATAGACAAAAAGAAGAATGTTGTCCAAATTACAAAATGATCAAATATTTCTCTATCCTGGCTTATATGAGTGGCTGCTTATTAATTCACCAAACACTGCTTTAACTTTGTTCTTCTTGTCTTATAGATAATATTTATTAACATATGCAATCATAGAATGACAGTCACTTCTTTAGAGCATCCAATTGAAGGTAAATCTACATTTCTTTGAGCCCTACCTAAAATTCTCTAACTCAAGACCAAATGCTCTAACCCCTTCTACTGAGATCCCAGCTCTGTCATCGAGTGTATTTTTCCACCTTGCCATGAGTCATTAAACCCAACTTTGTTCAATTATAGGTATGTTTCTTTCCCTGGGAGACACTGACATAGTCAAAAGCAATTTTTTGTTCTCCTCTCTGCCCCCTGGCCACATTTCTTGGTGTTCTTCTGGATGTAGTCTGTGCATTTATCAACATATACCATGCAGTGTATCTATATCATCTCTCTCTCCGTTATCTAACACTTGTTCAGTACCTTTTTAAACTTATATTGTTGTATCTATGAGATTTTTCCATATTAGTACATATTTACACGGAATAATTTATTTAACCTAATTCTCTGTTGAAGGCTATTTCAGTTCTTTCTTATATTTTCTAATGCGAACAACACTATAAAGAATATCCTGGTTCATAAGTAATTTGCATGTGTACAAGTGTACTTATGGGACAGATACTTAGAAGTAGAATTCTGGTTAAGGGTATATGCTTTTTTAATTTTGAAAGATATCTCTCTGCTCTCTGTCATATAAATTTACATTGAGGTTGTCTATTTCCTTATGTTCTAGTCAGCACAGTGTGTTATCAAACTTCTGGTTCTTTGTTACCTAGAGACATAAGTATTATTTGTCTTATTATGACATCGGTTGAGCACTTGTTCATGTATTTTAAGAGCCATCTTCACTTCTTTTTCTATAAAATGTCTATTTATTTCTGTTTCTATGAAATGTCTTTTAATTTGTAGGAAATCTATTTATATTTTTAAAAATTAGCTCTTTATTATATGTGTTGTAGATTTTTACTCATTTTGTTTCTTGTCTCTGAATTTTTTTGGCCATGCTTTATTTATTTTATTTTATTATGAATATACTTTTACGCCCTCAGCTTTTCTTTGTCATTTAAAAAGGTTTTATTCATTACAAGATTATGTTTTAGACAATCTTCCATGCTTTGTCATAATAAATTAGTTTGACTTTTGTGCTTAATATTTAATTAATATGGAATCTGTTTCTTGAGATCTTTTGATTTAGACCTCTAATATTTTATATTCCTAACTACCGATTGCAAGTACACACACAATGTATTCTGAGTTTCATAAATTCAACTGGAAACTTAAAAATGTAGTCATCCAATTATGTTTTCTATACAATACCAAACATATGATGTTTTGATACCACCAGCCACAAGTATATAGACACAGCCAAAGCCAACAGAAGCTCTGTATTGCTAAACTATCAACAAAAACCTGATCCACATGGTTAGTTAGGAAAAATTATCAAGGACATAGGGATGCTGGGAAGAATTATAAAGAGGTTACTCCCTGACCAGGAACCTTCCTGGACAAGGAGTTCATCTTTTACATCTACTCAAGCATATACATTATAGTTCGCATGGGAATGTAAGGGCTATATTATATCCAATGATAGGGATATTATTTTCTTCTACTATCATCTATCCTTTAAGAATATGTCATCAATTTGTATGTGTGAAATCACACCTATAAGCTGGATGAAAAGAAAAAGAAATGTATGTGTTATCCTGCTGATTTTCTTTAAACAAGATTATTTACATAATCTTAAGCAAAGTACATATAATGTTACTCTTACAGTGGCATATTTTTTCTATATCAAAATTAATATTTATCCTCAGCTTATGAATGTAGTTACTTCACTTGATTTTTTAATAAAGAAAAATACCTTTTGATTTTAATAGCTAGAAGAAGAGTGATGAACATTTGTTAGAAATTTGTTTTTGTTGACTGTGTTTTAGTTTTAAAGAGTATGCCTCCAGATAATATTTGTGGAAAGCATGAACAAGAACAAATTATTTCCTTGAATAGTTTACCCACTCGCATTAAATAATAAGGGAATGACTTTCTAAACTTTTTGTAACCTTGGCCTCTTTCCTTCTTATTAGTCTTGTATTTCTTTTTGATCCTAAGTCTTCTGTCCTCATGTGTCCCTCTAGTCAGTGAAGGAAAACATGAACTGTTTGAAATTATCCTTCTTCCTTGTTGCTTCGTGACTGTTTATGGGCATTTTTATAGGCAGTATGCATAGTGGTTAAGAATCTTATGGGAGCTACTTAACCAAGTGTATTCCTAGAAAAAGCTGATGGCTGAGATTATCTTTAATCTCTTTGTGGCTCTGAAAGGTGACCAGTATGTTGACCTTGAGCAAATCATAACATTTCTCAGATTTACACAATCTCTGATTATACAAAATGAGACAAACAGAGATTTTAGAAGCCTTTCCATTCTCATATGGAAGGGAATGTGTGCTCAGAAAAACTGACTGGCAGCTTCCATTTCCCTAAATACCATTTGTTCTGAAAGGTATGTTACCAGCAGGAAATCCTCTTCAATTTACAAATCCCTATGTGGTATCTTCAAGGTGTGTCTAAAGATCTGGAGAGTCATGCATGTAAATGATAGAATCAGAATTTTCATCTGGGCTATCTGACTTAAAATTCTGTACCTTTGGGTTAGTTTTCTAACCTCTTCACATCATAATTCCCTCATTTGTTTAGTGGGAATGATGATAGAACTTACATCATAGGATTTTTGTGCAGATGAAATGGGTTGATTCATGAAAAGTACTTAAAATCGTGCCTAAAACACAGTAGTTCCCAATAAATGTCAGTTGTTGCTATTATCATTATCATCATCATCTTCATCTGCATGGATGAGAGAGTACTTGTTTGCAAGGAGTTCACAGACAGCAGCCATTTCGATAAGTATAATCCCTAATTGTGGCAGCTAATGTTACCTGAAAGTGTGGAAGTGCTGAGCTAGGAGGTACTGAAGAGTACTCTAAGTCAGTGGTTTAGACAGTGTGTACTCCCTAGACCAGCATCAGCATCATCTGGATACATTCTTGAGCCTCACACTAGACATACTGAATTAGAACTCTGGGCTGTGGCTCAGCAATCTCTGTTTTGACAAGCCCTCTAGGTGATTCTGATGCACTGCAGTAGCAATGACTGGTAGCTCTCCTCTGCCCCCAGGATTTGGATTCACATTTGCTGATTAAGGCAATCTCTGTCTTGGAACTGCTACACCTAGCTCTTCTGGTACCTGATTCCTAATGTAATAGGGAAAGCATGATGAAATTCAGACTTTGTAGTATCTCAAACATGTGTGGAGTTGGTTACATTTTTTTAAGCTTTCTAGAAGCCTCATTTAAAAATCTTTATTTTAATTCCAGTATATTTAATGTACAATGGATGAATGGATAAAGAAGATTTAGCATGTGTGTGTGTGTGTGTGTGTGCGCGCACACACGTGCACTCGTGTGTGTGTGTGTACACACAGTGGAATGTTATATTTGATTTATACATGGAGAGAAAGCTCAATTCTAAACAGATGTATGATCAAACATAGGTTTGAGGGAATTATACGAATGATATAAGTAAGCCTATGTCTTGGACATTTTACACATGCTAATACATTTGCTTGGAATTACCAATCTTATTCAGTGGCTTCTCTGGTAAACCACTCTTATCCTTTAGAACCCTTTAGAACTCTTATCTCCTTTATGTGAAGCCTTCTCCAGCTTTCCACAAACAGTTGCCACCTTTACACAGCACCCCCCACTAACTCACTTCACCTGACTGTGTTTGAACCTTGTGTGTACATTTATAGCAGCACAAGTCACATTAAATTGCAGTTCCTTATCTGCATTTGTGTTTCCCCTCTGAGTGTGATGTCCTTATTTGCCCTTCTCTGGAGCACAGCAATGGACATTTTCCAAGATCTCATGGCAGATATGTTTCATTTAGCTGGCACACCTCACAGGGGAAAAGGAAAAAAATGAATGTATTCAAACAATGGATGTACCTGCTTTCCCTTACATTTTCCTCCTACCTACCTAAGCCTTGAAGAGTTTTGAGTTTAGGATACCTCTTACTCAATGCTGTGAAATCAGAATGACTTCAATACAGCTTCAATGGAAGAGTATAAACCACTTATATATCACTAATTGTAAGTCAAAGTGGCTTGGACTGGGACTGTGAGTCAGATAACCTGGTTTGCAGTCCAGGTCCTGTCCTCATTTAGCTGCATGTTCTTGTTTAAGCTTCTGTACTCTGTAAAATGAGGTGTTTGGAAAAGAGTAACTCCCATATCCCTAAAAGATCTAAACTTTGAAAGCCTGTAAATTGGAAATGATTTTTGGTTTTATGTTTAAAAAACTTAAAATTTTCCCTTTAAACACATCATTAAAAAGGCAAAATTTTAAGAGTGGATAGTATAATAATTTGTGCAATGAATTTGAAAACTATAGTAAATTCACTCTGCCTTCAAAATATAACAGAATCTGACCACTTTGCAATACCCCTGTTTACCACAATGTAGACCAAGTTGCTCTCATCTTTCGACTTTTATGATAGACTTCTGACTGATCCTGTCACTTACTGCTTTCCCTCTTCAGTCTGTTTTCCACACAACAGCTAGAGTGACCCAGTGACCATGGGTCTTCTCTGTTCAGTCTCTTTCACTACACATCATTAAGGGTAAAAGCCAAATTTACTTTATGACCAATCTCGGTCATACCTCTTGACTGCTTGCTTTCCTTTCTTTTGACTAGTCTTCTTGCTGTTCCTCAAACACAGCAACCATGCTCTTTCCAGAAGCCCTTGGTACCAGCATTCAATGTTTTCATAGCATTTTCTTCCTCCAAATATCTAAATAGCCCCTTTGCTCCTCATCTTTATTCCTTTACTCAAAAGTCAAGCCTTTTCACATGAAAGCCTTTTCTGGTTAATCTATACTTTTTCAAATCCTGTCTTCAATACTTCATTCTCCCTTGGCAACTTGATTTTCTTCTTCCTTGAGAACACTTGCCACTGTCTTATATACTTATTTATCTTATGTTGCTTCTCCACTAAAATTCCCATTCCCCATATATGCTACAGTACTTCGTCATTCATACTTGCTTATGTTATTTTTTTCACTAATTATAACATCCTCTAAAAATAAGATCAACTGCTTCTTGTCTCTGAAAACTTTTTCTGATTTCTTTAACTAGAAGTCCTGCTTTTTCTTCCGCATACGCTCTACATCTCTTAAGAAATTTATACAGTTTCATCTGTATGTATTTATTATGTATGTAACTTACTTCCTTTAGGTTATAAGTGCCTGAGGTCATTGACTGCATCTGATTTATCTCTGTGTTGGCATGTAATAAGGCCTTAATAATGAGTAATGGCTTAATAATGGATATGGATAGGTTAATTTATAGTAATAATAGTATAATCACACTACCATTTAAATTGAAAAGCTTAATTAGAATAAAAACTCCACAGAGACAGGGAGCTTTGTCTGCATTTTGGACTGCTGTATCTTCAGCATCCAGAATCGTGCGTGGCACATATTAGGTTGTCAGCATTCGTTGAATAAATGAATGCAAGTGAATTCTCAGAACAACCCCATCAAATATGAATATGACTTCGTTGAACAACACCCAGCTTGAAGGATTAATGCAAATTGAATCACGTTGGCATTTTGTTTTGAGAATGACAGACAATTTAAGAGACTTCAAAGGATGGATAAGGAAGTCATTTTCCATTATGAAAATAAGAAGAAAATTGAGTATGCTTAGTCTGGAAAAGTGAACTCTAGAGCAATAATAGTAAAAGAAAAAGTAAACACTCTTGCATAGTTTTAAATATATCTTCAAAGCATTATGTGAATATATATTCATGGTGATAATTACAGAGGCATCATTTTCTGAAAGTATGTAAATGATACATTTACCCATGAGAGAAGGAGCCATTGTTTTTATTATTCAACTAGGACCAGAAGCTAAACTTAAGCTTATTTTGTAGGGAACAGAAACCATATACTCAGGTGCTTAAAAAGTAAGAAGAAGGGGGGGGGGGTAATTTCCTTGAAGTAGTAGAATAAGGTATTATAGTTGTGATAAACTAGAGATGATTAAAATCTCCCTGAAATTACCTGCTCCTGAGGTTCTGAGATGTGAGATTGATTTGTTCAAGATAGAGTAAGGAAAATTCAGTTCCATTATATCTACATCTGGTGTTCAGTCCTCAATACAAATTATTGCTTCAGAGATTTTTCAGATTTGCTTACATTCTTAAACTTAATAGAGATAGTAATTAATGGCAGTGGGATTTCTCATATGTTTCTGGTTTGATTAGGTATCAGGTTATACCTACCAGTTTATTAAGGAATAAATCATAACTTCATTCTCATGTGGATGGACATTTTCCAGGACATACTACACTGAACTGTAAAAGAAGAATTATATATTTTCCCTGAGGGATTTGGAAAAATAAAATGGTCACCTATGTGCCAAGTATTATTTTTTAATATGAGTTTGGGGTATATCAGAGAATAATAGTGAATGTTCACTGAGTAATTTTATAAATTTCATTCATTTAAGTATTATAACAATTATATAAAACAGGTACTTTAGTCATGTCCACTTTGAAGATGAGTAAACTGAGGCAGAGGAAGTTTAAATAATTAGCTCATGGTCACATGAGATATTAGATGCTAGACCCATCTAATTTGAACACAGCGAGTTTAGTTCCAGAATTAATGGTTTTACCCACTCTACACTGAATTTCTCTTTCCTGGTTAATATTTCTCTTTCCTGGTTAATAATAAACGTTCCCTTAAATCATACCACTACATTTTCTCACAACACTTTTTTAAAGTATTAAAAAGGAAGTACAATTTACTTATAAAATATTATGGTGGTTTACTTTAGGATGGTATAAACACTGAACTTGAGAGGATTTTTCTTCAATATGTTTGATGTATTTACATTGTAAATTAAAGTATTTTTTAGTAATAATTTTTTTTAGAAATAGTAAACCATTATATAATAATTTTAACATTCTTAATCCCGTGGCCAGTTTCATGTATCTGACTTGGGAAGTTTGAGGTGTGTAGGATGTGTGTGTTTGTGTGTGTGTATATATTTCCATGTATTATTCAGTAGCCTAGATAGAGTGGTACTGAACAGGCATCCCGCCAAGATCTAGTGAGGTTGCACTTAGTACATCTGCTTTTCCTGACACTGAGACAGAGTGTGGAGCACATTCCCATGTCAAAATATGTCTGTTCAGCATTACTAAGCCCACTCTGTCGTATTCTAATTGAATTTTTAAAAATACCCTAAAGAGAGCTTCTCTTTGCTTCCTCTTACTTTGGTATTGGCAAAAGACATCATTTTACTCTTACTTCAGTATGTAGTAGGATCAGTTATGATCCTTGAGGAAGCAATGTGGTGGTGTATCTCATACAATTTCAGAGACAAAGACATCTCTGTGTTTATGGAAATTAACACGCATTTCTCCATTTACCAGCTGTATACACCTGGTCAATTTGCTTAGCACTTTGAAACCTTAGTTTCTTATCTACAAAATGGGAATTATATGTGAAGACTTAAAGTATATAATATCAAACTTGCCCTCGTGGAAGAGAGTGTGTTGGAAAGTCCGAAGAGGAGAAATCTCTGCTGCCTGAAGTGTGAACAAGAGTAATTTCTGGGAGAGTGTAAGGCTGAGCAGAGCCATGAAGAATTGTATAATTGGTTTTCTTGGTGCCTATATACAGTTTCAACACTCTGCTGAGCCCTAGACTCAGCCTTCTCGTTTTTAAGGGAATTTGACTGAAGTTGAATCTGGATAGGATTCAACCCCACTGCACTTGGAATTTCCCTCGGAGTGGGTAGGAATGAATACAGTTACACGTGGTCTCTTAGTCCTTTGAGCCTGCTGGTGATCTAAGCTGGGAAAGCCTTATCAAGATGCAAGGGAAGACAGTCTACTTCCCCCTGATGTCAAAGTCCTCTGGAACACTGGCTCCGAAATTTTTGAACATTAGAATCACCAGGGTGACTTAAAAAAAAAAAATCTTATGCCCAGGTCAATAAAATCAGAATCTCTGAGAATGGAATCAAGGCATCAATATTTTAAAATAACACAGTTGGTTCTGAAGTGTAGTCAAGTATAAGAACAGTGACTTCTTCTGGAACATTGCTTCTTATACTGTAGTGAGCATCAGAATCACCTGGAGGGCTTGTGAAACTACTGAGTTTGGGCCCTTACTCCCGGAGTGTCTGATTCAGTAGGATCTGGAAGAAGCGCTGAATGTTTGTATTTCTTTTTTTTTTTTTTAAGATTTTATTTATTCATGAGAGACACAGAGAGAGAGGCAGAGACACAGGCAGAGGGAGAAGCAGGCTCCCTATGAGGAGTCTGATGTAGGACTCGATCCCAGGACCCCAAGATCATGACCTGAGCTGAAGGCAGATGCTCAACCGCTGAGCCACCCAGGTGCACCATGTTTGAATTTCTAACAAGTTCACAGGACCACACTTTCAGAACCACTGTTTTAGAACAGTGCTTCTTGAATCTTAAGTGTATGGTAATCATTTGGGAATCTTGTGAAAATGCAAATTTTGATTCTGTAGGTCTTGGATGGGGCCAAAGATTTTGCCTTTTCTGTAAACCATGGGAGATGCCAATACTAGCCACAACAAGCTTTGGTCTACTGACTGGTAAGGTTTGATAAGGAACAGCATCATCTGGGAGCTGGTTAGAACTACCTCAGACATATTGAATATGAAATTGCTTTTTAGCAAGCTGAACATTGGAATCATATGAGGAGTTAAAAAAAATATATTGATGCCTGGATTCAATCTTGAAGATTTTTATTTAGTGGGTATGGGTGTGGCCAGGATATCAGAATTTAAAAACAAATAAACAAAACTCCCAGAAGGTTGTAGTATGAAGCAAAAAACTTTGAGGCAGAGTTATACAATCAGATATTATTTTAAATAATAATATCATTGCTATACTTTTATGGAATATTCCTTAGTATTATATTGTAAAAAAAAAGCTGGAGATGACAGGTAAATGGCCCCTTCGGGGTCCATGGCAGACATCACTAAATTGTTTTTCTTTTGTTTTTGGTTTGTTTTGTTTGGATATCACTAAAATTTTACAACAGTCATTGTGGCCTAGCGTCACATGTCTTCTGAAGACATAGTTTTTGGGCAGCTATGACAAAGTGATGGGAGTTTCACATATGCCTGTCATATGCATGCTTCATCTTTATGAACACCAACATATTAAGGGAGAAGTGTGTTCTAGTTACTAGGCCACAAAGATGATTCCCATACAACTCCGGCTTTCTAGCTGCTCCTAGAATAGTAGACAAAGGTTGAACCTTTATGTAAGGCAAAACTTAATAATGCCAGAAAGCACTGATACTGCCAAGTCATTTGAAAAAAAATCACTAGATTTCAGAGATGGAAGAGATCCCCAAAAGCCATGGTCCTCAGACAACGTAGACTTTAAACTGAGCCTTGAAGAATAGGAACAAAATGTGTAAGCTAAGATCAGGAGAACTGCATTTCAGACAAAGAGGCACAGAATTACTAAGTGGAGAAAGCTCCTTCCATGTTGAGGACAAATTAACTGACTAATAGGTTTAGCAAAGAAATTATGTTGTGGTATCACAGGATCATAGATTAGGGTGCTTACCTGATGCCAAGGGAAGTTTGCACTTTGTATTTTAGGATTTGGAAAACCAATGAATGTTACTAAGCAGTTGCAAATGAGTGATAGGTGAAATAAATGTACTTTGGAAAAATGTTGTACATAGGTACAATAGGAGAAATGAGCTGAAGGAGATTTTAAGGTAGAGAATACTGAACCTCTTATTTTTCAAGTTCTTTTTCCCACTCTCCAATAATAATAATAATAATAATAATAATAATAATAATAATAAATAAAAAACTTACCACATTTATTTCTATAGATCCACTTAATATTTTTGGAATGAAGCAGAAATATAATTTATATTTACATATTATACCATATAGAGATTATAAGGCATACACACACACATAACCTCAGTCATGAGCAGTAAGTAGAACATTTGAGTGTCAATGTCAGTATAACTTGAGTGGAATGGTGAATGTTTTCTTGTGGGTTTTTCACTGACTTTCCACTATTTAAATATAATTGCTTATCAGTATTGTATGCCTGAATTTTCAAAAGTGCTTTCTTGTTTTGATAATTAATGATAATGAAGTGCGAAGCTTTGGTTGTGTATATCTGAAACATCTCAAGCAAGTAAGTTTTGTTGTCTTTGTGTAATTTTAACTAAGAGGAACTGAAGGTTTTGTGCTTTCTAAATGGGGAATTTCTGCTTGGCTGACAAATTTCTTTTAAAGCTTCCAATTTTATTTATTATAGTTCCATTTTTTTCTCACTTTCTTTATAAATACTTATTGTGGTTACTAGAAATTCTCTTTTATTTCTTAAGAGCAACAATATTTTGTAGCTTTACAACCACCAGAGTCTAGGTTCACATCCTACTCCTTTCTTGGCTGACTTCAACACCCCAGGAAAAGCACATCTATGAGATTCAGTGCCCTCCTCTGAAATGATGGTTGCAGAATTCACATGGGAAGTTGTTGGTTTTTTTTTTTTTCTGTTTTATAGACTTTCACCACTATGATTACAGGTAGTAAGTCTGTCTTTTACATCAATGTATTATAAGTGCCTAGCACAGTGCCTGGAATGTGTGTGATGAATTAATGAATAAAACTGAGAGGCCATAGTACCAGTTTTGGCAATGTACTGTTTGATGGAAGATTTGTGGAAGATGCAAATTTAAAACCTTTGAAACATAAAAGATATCTTGGAGGATGTTTCTACCCTTTGATCTGGACTGACACCTGTGCTGTTCAGAGTTCTTCATGTGGATGATAAAACAGGTCTGATGTATAAGACAAATTGGCTGCGGAGGATGAATGATGATGGGCATTTGCTTTCATTATCAATAGTGACATGCTTCATTTTTCATCTTAAGACAAAAAAAAGAATCACATTGAATTGACTTGTTAATTATGCAAGTTTCTGAACATCTCTGAAGTAACACAGGAAAGGTTATATGATAATATCAGGTTTAAAAGCCAATGGCAGGATTTCTGCCAGGCTTAAGGCAACATTTCTACTAGCTTTTGTCCAAGAAGGGGATCATCATGTTGCTCATTTTCACTGTGTTTGAAAATTCACAAGGTTTGCTCTCAGCCAATGCTTAGAAGAAAAATTTTAAGTCTCTAAGCTCCAACCCACTCATCAGTTCCATACGTTAGTAAATTCAGTGGAGAAAATAAATCAGACAGTTGTATTATTTGACCAATTGTTTATAAAGTAAGGCATCAGACTGAAAGCATTGAATCACTATAGCCTAAAGTATGTTGATTTTTACGTTGTTTTCATTGTCTTATTTTAAATATACAGTCGTTTTTGCTCATTGAATCTTAAAAATATAAGATGAAAAACAGTGCCTTTTTTTCTGCCATGACACCTTAAGAAACTTAATATGAGATGATGACCCAAGCATCCCTTGCCACCCCCATCATGAAAGCTCTAGCCACATCAGTGATAACTTTGTACTTTTATAGTTTGACAAATATTTTTTAAAAGTGTTATTTTATCATCATAACAGGTCAGTGAAGCATTCAGTGTGGACACTAAGGCTCAGTGAGGTTACATTACATCAAGTCACCAAGGTCACACAGCTGTCAGATGTTAGGACTAAGGCTCATGACTGGGAACTCTGTCCAGCAAGTTCAATTCTCCTCCTAGTCTTGTTTCCTTAAAAGCTCAAATAGGGACTATCATATAGTTCCCTTAAATTCCAGAAGGAAAGCTATTTTAGAGAGTTAAATTCAGTGACCACAGTTAATTAGGCTTCTACTGTGCAATGTACCTTGGATGGAAAAAAGTGTATTTAACACTCTCGTACTCTTGAAAAATTCCTTATTTGCTGGGAGATTCAGGCAAACATATAAATATGAAATAGTAGCGTGGTAAGTGTTGTGAAATGCTGTGGAATTAGGATGAAGCAGCAATTAATTTGCCTGAATGAATACTCCATTGTACCATAATTTATATGGCCACTTTTATGTTGGAGGAGTTAAGAGCCCAGACTATCTATCTCTTACTTTGTCGACTATTCTAAAAGATCATTTTCCTATAGAAAATGAAGAGGGGGGAAAATTGACCTTAGTAAAAGATAAATAAAGGCCAGAAATAAATATTATTTTCATGACTAATGAAAAAGCCTATTGAGTGACTTATAAATGTTACCATGAATACTATAATTACAAATATTACAGGAGACTATAAGATTGTAAGGAAAAATAACCTCGTACCAACTTAATTTTAGGTTCAGATTTTTGTAGGATATGATGTTATTTGCACTCTTTTTTTTTTTTTAAAGATTTTATTTATTTATTCATGAGAGACACACAGAGGGAGAGAGAGAGAGAGGCAGAGACACAGGCAGAGCGAGAAACAGGCTTCATGCGGGGAGCCTGATGCAGGACCCACTCCCGGGACTCCAGGATCACGCCCTTGGTCGAAGGCAGGCACTAAACCCCTGAGCCATCCAGGGATCCTCCATATTATTCACATTCTAATAAGTATCTTTATTGAGAACATTTTGATGTGTGGGAAATGATCATTCTCAAGACAATTTGATATTGAAGTATACAGATTATAAACTCAAATATCTCTATTCTCCCTCAGTATCTTCCACTATAAATTTAACTTAAGTTTTATTGGGTCACAAAATACATTTTTTCCATTCCCATTCTTCAGGTTTAACCCAGAACTTGAAAACATGACTACTCTTTTATAACTTCACTATTATAAGCAATAAGGAACCCATCTTTAGAGTTGCTTGGGAAGATATTGGAAGGAAGAATTCATTATGAGTTTTTCTCTCCTTCTTTTCTCTTTCTTTTCCTCTCTTCCTCTCCTCTTTTGCATCTTTGCTGGTTGTCACAGTAAATGCTTTCTGTTGTTTGGGATTGATTGCTACCCTTTTTTTTTGGTCACAAGAATTTTTTTTTTTTTTTGTCACAAGAATTATTTGTGTAGATAACAGATAGAAATTAGGTTAGAAGAGAACACAGCACTTTTACAAGGCACTTTTTTCAGGCCTGGTATAATCTTACAAAAGGTCTAATATCTTGATTATAACAGATTTCCCCAAATTCTTCCTTTCTTTTGCATTCCTTCTAAAACCTGCATCACCAATCACAAACACACACACCAGCCCCATGTATCCTATGCTTTTGTCCTCTCAAGCTTTGCATCATGTAAATTTTCTGGCTTTCCCTATAGATTCCATTTTAAATATATTCTATGTGTGGTAAATATTTTAAGTTTTTTCTTCCATGCTTAATTTCTTGCATGCTTTTCTTGCATGTTTAATTTTCTTACATGCTGGAAATATGACCAAGAAAAGCTATTCATAAGCAACCTTAAAGAGAAACCACTGCTGATTCATTTATTTATTTGGCAAGTATTGAATAGTGGATTGTGAGACCAGGATGCAAGGCAAAAAGGATAATAATACAGTTTCCAGGGCCTTTGAGTTGCCCACAAAATAATAGGGACCTCAGGAAGGATTACGGTGAAGGTTTATCCCCCAGGGACCACATCTGTTGGATACATCACTATTTCCCCATCCTAAGCACGACATGTGGCATATACTAAGTGCTCTATAAATATTTATGGAAAGAATACTTATTTTTTTGAATCAGAAACATTATAGAGATACTTAAAAGATACCATATGAGAGTTCAACTGGATAAGGCTATGGAATCATACCCTAAAGTTTATGATGACAATTTTTTATTCCCTTCTTTATTCACTTGGTATCCAAAAAAGAAGTTAGGACTTTTTATACTCTGAAATAAAGCCAAGTAGTGAGATACTTATTTTAAAAGTGACATTTTGCATGTCAGAATGCCTAGCATGATGCCTGAAAAGAAGTAGGCATTGCATGAATATAATCTCTTTAGCTTTTCCTATCTTGTGAATTACTTTTCTTTCACTCTCTCCTGCCACTTAAATTTCAACCTGAGACTGACTGAAATTTTTTAGGTCCTAAAACATATACAATTTCAGGCATTCCCTCAGAAAAAAAAAATATAGCATGATGAAATGAAAATCAGATACAAAAATGAGTAGAGTGAGAAAATAAGTCACAAAAGATTAAATTTTAAAAAGCTGAAAGCTAAGAAAAAAAGCTGAAAGCTATCGCAAAGATGATATGGTCTAGGGAAATCAAATATTTTAATTAATTACTTGATGGATACAAATATATGCACTTCTTTTCCATTATTTGTGTGTATACTCTGAACATCTTTTCATGATGCATGTTTCATGTTTCATGTTGTATGGTATCAAGGTATTTCAAATCCATAAACTACTTGCCTCAGTAAATAACTTTTGCTAGTCATTTATATGTTATTATAATAATACTATGTATCCAACAATCACATAGCCTCCATTGCATGCAACATCAGTGTTTATATCTCAAGTGTCTGGGGTGGCTGGCCAAGCAGCTCTGTTGATCTTATCTCAGTTACATATCTAGGGGTCAGCAGTTATCTGTCAGTTAACCTAGAATTGCTTTGGCTGGATTATTGAGGCCTTTTTATTATGCTTTAAGTATCTTATATCTTTTTCCTGGGACTGGTGGTTAGTCTGTGCATGTTCTTTTTAATGCAGTGGCAGAGGAGAAATGAACAAATGGGAATAATGAGCTCTTTCTTTCAGACTCTGCTTGCATTTGCTAACATCCTATTGGCTAGAGCAAGTCACATGGCTGAGCAAAGTGTCAATGGATAGGACAGTATATCCTTCTAGAGCATTGCAAATTCATATGGCAAAGCATATAAATACAAGAAAAAGTGGAGAACTGAGTGTATCAATGTGATTCATCTGTATATATTTTTTTTACCATTTTCCTTCATTACTTAAAAAAATAGCTCTATTGAAGTATGTTTGACTCACACACACACACAAAACCCTATACATATCTTGTGAACATATATAATGTACACAATTTGTTGAGTATTTGTATAGGCTCACCCTCATGAAACCATCACTACAATCAAGAAGAATAAACATACCAATCAATTCCAAAATTTTCTTGTGCCCCTTTTCTTTTCTTTCTTTTTTTTTTTTGTAAGAACACTTAACATGAGATCTACTCTCCTGAGGTCTACTCTTAACATGTGATCTATAGGCACCATGTTTTATAGGAGATTGCTAGAACTTATTCATCTTGCATAACTGAGACTTCATATCCTTTAATAACAGCTATCCTTTGCCCTTCCCTCTAGCTCCTAGCAACCACCGTTTTACTCTCTGCTCTCATGAGTTTAATTATTTTAGATACATCATGTAAGTGGAATAACTCAGTGGAATAATGCTAGGACTGACATTCAGATTCATCCAGGTTATCCTATATGACAAGATTTTCTTTTTTGAAAATGCTCAATAAAATTCCATTATTATATATCACATTTTCTTTACCCACTTATCCATCCATGGACATTTAAGTTGTTGGTATATCTCGACTATTATAAATAATGCTGCAATGAACATGGAAGGGCATATATGTTCTTGGGATCCTGCTACCAACTTTTCCATATAGTCCAGGAGTGGACTGCTTTATCGTATGATGGCTCCATATTTAATTTTTTTAGAATCTCCATACTATTTTCTATATTGGCTGCACGATTGTACATTCCCAGTAGTGCAGAAAGGTCCCAATTTCTTTACATCTTTGTCAACAGTAGTTATTTAATTAATAGTGGCCATTTGAATAGGTATGAGGTGGTATCTCAGCATAGTTTTGATTTGCATTCCCTGGTGATTAGTGATGTGAAACATTGTTCCTGTACCTATTGGGCATTTGTATATCATCTTTGGAGATATGTCTATGTGAGTCTTTTGACCATTTTTTAACTGGATATTTGGGCTTTTGGCTATTGAGTTATAGAAGCTATATATGTGAGATATTAATATTTTATTGCTTATACAGTTTTTAAATTATTTTTTTCCCATTTTGTAGATTACCTTTTAATTCAGTTGATCATTTCCTTTGCTTTACAGAAGCTTTTTAGTTTAATGTAGTCCCACTTGTCTATTTTTGTTTTTGTTGCCCACACTTCTGGAGTTATATGTAGGAAATCACTGCCAAGACCAATGTCAACAAATTCTTCCCCTATATTTTCTTCTAGGAGTTTTATAGTTTCAGGTTTTATGTTTGGATTTTTAATCCATTCTGACTTATTTTTGTCTAATTTCATTCTTTTGAATGTTAATGTCCAGTTTTTCTAGCACCGTTTGTTGTAGAAACTATCCTTTCCCCTCATTACCTTTTTTAGATCATTTATCCATGTGGTTTGGTGATTGAGTTTCATATGGATCCCAAGAATACCAATTCCATTATTTCAGTTTTCAAAATATAAGAGTCAGATTTACATAAAGGTTTAGAATGAAACACTCCTTTTGGAAAGGAAAAAAAATGAGAAAATACTTGAATGTCAGATTCGATGCTTGAACTCTCTTTGGCTTATAACGGTAGTCTTTAACAAATGTCTACTGGGTCCTGAATATATATATTATAAATACTACCCTGTTCATTCTTTCATTCTCTCTCTTTCTCTCTTTTTCTTTCTCTCCACTCTCTCCTTTTCTCCATATTATACAAGTGTGGTTTCGGTGTGGTATTTGTTTGGAGAGCTTACAATCTAGCTGTGGTTAGAAGAGAAACATATTTTTTAAAGGAAAAATTATAAATAGTGGTGAATAGTCTAAATACAAGGGCGGTTAGGAGTGAGAAAAACCATGTGGTATTTGGTATGTCATTTCAAGCATGGTAGGGTTTTCAGTATGAAGATATGGGGAGAACAGCAATCTAAGCAGAGAGAATGAGGTAAGTAAGACTATGGAATTAAGAAGTAGGAAGAGGGAGATCAAATTACTAGAAGCAATAAATAAATATATTCAAAGGAATAGTACTATGTAGCAAAAATGTAGGCTGTGAGTATATATAACTTTTACTGTAAGGCTGAGATGTTTTAAGTTTTTAATTTCTTTTTTAACCTTAAAAAAAAACACTTTTATTTCAATAAGAAAACCACAAACCCTGGAAATGTATGACTTTTCATGACTTTTATAATCAATAATATTTATTGAATGTAAGTTATGTACATATAACTAGCTTGGCAATTGCAGAGTCCTACCCTCAGAAGTCTTTCATTTTAGGGGTGGAAACAGATGTGTAAACAAATGACTATGATACCATATTCCAAATGCTATTATAGAGATATACCTATGAAATAAACAATCACAGAAAAGGAAACAGCTATCTCAGAAGGGTTTGGGTAAGACTCATGATGCAGTTGAATAGTGAAGACAGCTTTTTCAAAAAGAGAGAACAGAAGAAAACAAAATTTAGCCTCATTAAAGATTAGGGGGGAATGTAAGAAATGGAAATTCTATAAAGCTGGTTATGGTGAATGGAATGAGTAGCAGATGATAGACTTCCAAATGCCATTTGAAGCCAGATTCTGAAGGGTGCTGAGGGTCAGGGTAGACTTTGTGTAGTCCCTAGAGGTGTAAGCAGGGTAATGGCATGATTAGATACAAGGGACTTCAACAATGATGTGGCCCACTTACTACAAGTTACGCTGTGGCTGAGAGGGTGGACAGGAAGACTAGAGACATGGGAGGAATTCTCGTAAGTAGCAAAGGCTCCTGTGAGCTAGAGTCTATGTGCCACAGGAAGATGGATAATAGAGAAAGGTACATCATTTGCCACTTTTTAAGATTTTAGGGGGTAGATGCAGACCCTCCCAGAGAGAGTAGTTTTTAGCTCTTACCACTAAAAAGTTTCATTCCAAAATGTTTACTGATTTTTTTTTTTTTTTACAGACTTTCTAGATCTTCCAAAGCATACCATCTAAAAGCCATTATCACTTTCTGGTTCATGTATGACTTTCACAGTCTTGCTTTTGTCCCTGCCTGACTTTAGTAATTTTCACACTCTCAAGTATGAACAGCTTTGAATTTGCTTTGTTATGACTGTGTCAGTTAAATGGACCCATGTTCTTAGCATTTGTCCTGGGAAATCTTTTTTTTTTTTTTTTTTTTTTTGTCCTGGGAAATCTTTAGGTTAGAAAGATGTTCTGCACAATTTTGGATTTTATTGTTCTTTCTCATAAGAATTGTCATTGAACTTGATACTTTCCGGTAATTGCATTTATTTACCATGTAGAAGTACCTTCCATTTTGTTGGTACCTTGCTATTAACTCTGCTTTCTTTACCAATCTCTATCGGTTAGGAATAGGGTTGGCTCTGCATGACACAGACTAAAATAACAAGACCTTATTTTTCTTACATAAAAGCCAGACCTTGGTAATTGAATGCTGGCTTAGTGCCATTGCCCCACAAAACCCTCAGAGACCCAACCAACTCCTTTCAGCTTGCTTGCCACCACTCCCTTGGGAGTAGCCCTTGTTTTCATGGTCTCAACTGATCCACACACATATCCCCATCCCAGTCCACGCAGCAATAAGGCAGAGGGCTGAGAAGGGGTAAAGGAAACCTAGAAGCTGTTTTAAGGACAGAGTCTTCATGTAAACAGAGACCTTTCTGCAAACATCTCACTGACCATTACTGAGTCCATAACCACAGCCAGCTGCATGATATGTAGGGAAGTATAGATAAGTAGTCTTATTTTATGAAAAGACAATAATGGATATTAGGAGAAATTAAACTTAAAAAAGAAGGAGGGAACATAATATTTTAGTCAGATAACCACATGAGAGACCCAGAAAACCTTTGTTCAGGGCCAGTTTCACTTGGGTTACCTCTCTGAACCTGTTTGTCCTAAAATTAGGATAATCATTCTGTCCTAAATGTTCCCATAGTGTTGGTGGTTGAGGGTCAAATACAGTGATGAATTGAGAATTCAGTGTTGCATAAAAATAAAGTATTATTTTTAAAGTATTAAGCAATCTTCTGAATATAAACTCTATAGATATTAATGAGACGGTGTCAGTTTTTACATCAGACCCTATGATAACCTTATTTGACAAGCAAAAGATTAACAGATTAATGACAAAGAACTCTTAAAAAAAAGAAAACACCTTTCAAGCATATGATAACGCATTTGATTCTTCTATGAATCCTATGCAATAAGGATTATTATGTTCATTTTACAGAGAGGAAAATTAAAGCAGAGGTTAAATAAACGGCTCTGGGCTAGGTAGCTTCTGAGTGGTGAGTTTAGAAACTATGTTGTCTGCAAATCTCACACTTTCTTTGTGATCTGTTGCTGTTCAAATCCTTAGGCGTCACGTTTCTCGTTTTCTGTTTGGCAAAGTTTAGAGCTCCAAGATTAGAGTGACAGACAGTCAGATATTTATCCCTACTTTATCTACATAGTGTTCATTCTCATTTCTCCCTAGTATGAATCAAATCCAATTTACCAGTTCCTTTCTGTGCACATACATTATTCTCCAGAACCACCTAAAATCTTGTCCCACTAAAATGTTTTTCCATATTTGACTTACCCAAATTCTGCCCTTTCTTTGAGTGTCAACCAGGGTCCCATCTTCTGTGTGAGACATTTCCTGAATATTTCAGGCCACACAGATCTTCCATTTTCCTGAACTTCTGTAACATAGAGAATATAAATAGAATGCATATATTACATTTAATTATAGAAATAAATTATACACTGTATCAGAATATTCCATATGTCTTAGGTTTCTCTCCCCATCTAGACTTTAAGGTCTTATACTTCTTAAGTTATTTCAGTAGCACAAGGACAGTGGTAAGAACATAGGAAGAACAAAACCAGTTCATATTCAAATTGAGCCAACTAGTAATTCTTGAGCATCTCATAAGATATAGTCTTAACTTTCATCTCAAATGAGGAAACAGGTTCAAAGAGGCAAAAAGACTGATCCAGTGTCAAGCATCTAGGAATTAAAACCTGCTGTAATAAAGCTGTGGTCCTAGGCTTGATCCTCTACAAATATCAACTGAACATTTGTCTGGAAGCCAAATACTCTGTGTGTGTGTTGTTTAACTTACCATCCCAAGTTGAGAGAAGCCAAGGATAATTAGGCATTCCTGGTAATCTTTGGGTGGATTTTCATACATCTTATATTCAAAACTAAGAAGGTGACCAGAACCGATGGATATTTTATCAGTAGAAAAAAAGGATAAGAACTTACAACTAAACCAAGATGTTAAAAGTGAACTATAGGTATATGCCCTTATGTATGCCACCATGAGATATTTAGTCCATAGCCATGTTGCCATCTGTAGAGCCTATATGATTACTTTCTTCCCTTATGTAATCTGAATTTTTTCAGGGAAGGGGCAATGTTTTATGCTTATGTTCATTTTATAATTGCAATGACAACTAGAGTAGTGCTAAGGAGATACAATTCATAAAAAATGCATTGTTGGAAGAAAAACATTATCTTCTTGTTTTTCTTTCGGGTATTTAAATACCTTCTTCATGTAGACTGTTGAATATTTTCACTGATGGACAACCCAAATATTTAAAGACTACAAGCATGTTCCCATTTCATCTTAGGATATTGAATTGAATTGAATTGAACAATTTTTAATGGTTTTAGTGGTTTTATACATGTATATATACATATGTATATATATCTGTGTATACATATATATATATATGTTCTGAGATATAAAATATGTCCATCAGAGCTTAAGCTATCAATTATTGATCTTTTTATATATATCTACATTTACCTGTAAAATAATTGAGCCATAAAAAGAAATGCTTTCATTCCACCAATATAGCTAAGAATGATTTAGTGATTTTTATGTTTATCTCCTGTATTCAAGGCAATGTTTAGGACCACAGGGAAAAATCTGAAAATAAAAAGCTCTGGCATAGGTTATAAAGATCATATTTTATTATTACTTATGACTGCAATGGCATTTTCTGCTGTTGAAAATATTTAGGTTCAAATTATTTTTGTTTGAAAAAATCATATTACACTATTTAAGTATGTGTTCATTTTGTGAAACAAAAATATGGGGCCCATAGAGGCCTTGTAACGTAACCCCTTTACTAGAGATGAGTTTATGGGATTTACCTGAGGTCACAGAGTTAATTAAAGGTAGTTCAGAGGGCAGCCTCTGTGGCGCAGTGGTTTAGCGCCGCCTGCAGCCCAGGGCGTGATCCTGGAGACCTGGGATCGAGTCCCCCGTCTGGTTCTCTGTGGAGCCTGCTTCTCCCTCTGCCTGTGTCTCTGCCTCTCTCTCTCTCTCTGTGTCTGTCATGAATAAATAAATAAAAATCTTAAAAACAAAAACAAACAAACAAAATAAAGGTAGTTCAGAGACAAGAAGCCAGTTCTCCTTATCCCCTCAGTCTTCCTCTCTCTCCCTACTAATTTCAGTTTATACTTTTTAATTCTCAAAAGAGTCATCTAGAGAAGCAGGATGATTTATTCCAAAGGTCACTGATTCTTTCCTCTCTTTTTTCCTCTCCAGCCCTCTTCAATCTAATTCCTGTGGGCCTGCGTGTGGTGGCTATCCAAGGAGTGAAGGCCAGCCTCTATGTGGCCATGAATGGTGAAGGCTATCTGTACAGCTCCGTAAGTACCTTGTAAAATGTGTGCGTGTGTGTGTGTGTGTGTGCTGTGTGCACACATAAGCTGGCATTGAGAGGTAGGTAAATAACCATTGTTTTAGGGAAGAAAACTAGAAGTTGAAGTCATTTTCTATTTTCTGACCCAAAATGTCAGGCTTTTATTAAGATTTTATAATTTACAATGTGAAAGATTGTGCCCTGTTGAGAAAGAGCTAATTACTCTCAATACAGTGCAAACTCTCTTCATCTGGCTTCTACTTCTAGAGGATAATCAGTCTTTCAAATTTTACCTTTCTGTTTAAATAAAGGGGTGAGGCAGTTTTCCTTTTCCTGTTACTTCTTGAAGCACAGAGGATGGTTTAAAAAGTTAAATTCTTCAGTTTGTCTGGGAGTCTTCTCTGTCTTCTTGTTGGGAAAAAAACTTTTGTGAATAGGTTGTGTTTTGCTTGTATTTAATAAATTTTTTCAGTACCTAATCCATCAGATTCCTGGCATAACTGGTCACTTCAAAACCATGTGAATTTATAGAATGAGCTCTTGATTATGACTGGAAATTTGAGTTTTATATACATTTCAGTTACTATTTCTTTTTGGTCAAGTTCCCTTCCCTCTTTGGCTTAATTTCTGGACTTTTAAAATGAGAGTGTTGGACACCATATCATTTAGCGTCTCTTTTAAAACTAAAACTGATACATTTAGGTAGCATCAGTGGCTAGATTATAAGCACTGACATATTTTAAAGTACTTAACTCTTGTCTGATGTCTCTCTGATTCTCAAGATAATAATTTATGTATTGGGAGAGTGTGGCTGCATTGAATCTCATGTATATAGATAATTTCTGTTCTCTCATAAGGGAATTGCCTTTTTGTAGTTCATGAAAAGAGATTCTTGAAAATCATGGGTAAAGATTTCCACACTTTCTATGATCTCAGTAAACAGCATAGTTATTAGGGAAGTTCGCTTATGCCTACTAGATTCTAAATTAAATATTAAATAGCTTTTATTAAACTTCCTCCATATTCAGTTAAATGAACCTCTGCTATACTATGCTTGCTTTTTAGTAATATGTTTGTCAATCATATTAGGATTTTCGTTACTGTCTTATTCCTGAGCATATTCAGATATGAATTTGTATTCATATGCTAGATGTACACATGCACATTTTTTTCAACAGTTCCATTCAATATAATACAGATCAATATATTTTTGGTTAAAACAAAAATGAGCTTTTATTCTTGATGTGTCATAATTCTAACAGTTTTTAATGTCCAGCTATTGTGAGTCTATATTTTAAATGCAAGAAATAAAAAAAAACAAAAGGAAGATCAAAGGTTGTTGTTTTGAATGATTCCAATTAGTTAAGCTTTAAAAAAAGTTTTGACTGTATTACAAAGTAAAATATGGAGATGATCTTAGGATTAAGGATTTAATCAGTCATCAAGTAAAGAGCTAAAACTAGCAATTATACAAAAAAAGATGAGTTTAGTTCTTTGGACCAAAGTTCATTTCCAAAGGTTTGGGAAGAAGAAAAATGAAAACAAAACAAAACAAAGTCTGACAACAGTATCGTAGACAGAGGACAGTTGTCTAGGAGAGAGAGAGAGGGAGGGAGAGAATGTGTCTGTGTTTATGTGTATAGGGGCCAATGGTGGGGAGGGCTCACTCTTGCTGAATGCAATTCCAAAGTTCCTGAGAAGAGTCTAGGTACTCAGTATGAGATAACTGAACTTCATACTTTGAAGCACATTCAGAGACGCATACTTTTTATTCTTGCTCAGAACTAATAGGAGTAAGTGCTGGTGTTTAATTTTAAATGGTGGGCACAGGCCTGAAGATTTTATTATAAGACTAGGGAAGGCTAATACTAGGGTAGGCGAACCTGAGAGATTATAGAGCACCAAGACTCCATCACTCATGCATTACTGGTCCGTGTGGCATGCCTCAGCAAGATAGCATCAGCATAGCCAGGGCCTTGTGGTAAGTTAAAAGGCTGTTAACATAGGCTTTCTTGAGGTGTTTTTGGTGTGTATTAAGGCTTGAAGTTTCTTTTAAAGAGCAGTTTCCTACTTCATGTTAAAAAGCTTGGATAAGCCCACCAATGGAGGCCAAAGCTAGTATATTGCAGGGACTCGTGGTTGACGTGTGGCTGGGGACAAACCCAGGTCCTAAAGAAGCCAGTTAGAGTACAAATGGTATCATTTATCTGGTGTCATTCATCTGGATTGTGTTCATTTTTAAACTAGGAATGAAATCCCTTGTGACTTCTGATTTCTCCCCCTCACCAGGAGAAAGAAAGGGTGCAAAAGATGGAATGCCTGTTGGATAGCATAGAGCTAAAATTTAAGATTAATTCTGAAAAATCCGTTTTAATAGCTGAGTTTAATTCATATGCATTTAATAAGATTGCTGATGCATCTGGATTTGTTTTTGCCATTGTAGTTTGTATATTTTTTGCTTCCGTCTTCTTTTTTTATTTCCTTGTGTTGACACTTTTTTTTTCTATTTTGTTCTTATTCTTCCACTAGTTTATAAATGTAGGTTATAATTCTGCATCTTTAGTATTTACCCGATTTTTTAAACATGCATATATAAGTATATAGTCTGCTAAATATTTTTTGTGTGTGTTTCTGTCCTCCTTCCCAAAAGCTGGTGGACCTTAGGCTGTTGCCTTGCCTTGTAAATACCATCACGCTTCTCACCAATTTGGTCAGAAGGAAGAAAACTTAAAAAGAAAATCATCTGCATACTTAGTTATTATTCTTTAGATAATAATTAAATTTACCAATCTTTAAAATAATTTACATGCATATAGTTTTCAGTTTTGTTTGCATATCAAATTTGAATGCTCCAAAGTTTATTTTTCTTCTAAAAGAAATCTTTGTGTTGGATGTGAGGGTCCATAGGTGAGGAATTCATTTCGTCTTGGTACCCATGAAAAGCCTTCTTTTCACTTTCATTCTTGTATTGTAGTTCAGATAATATTACGATTCCAGTAGACCTGTATTTTTCCCAGCAGTTTGAAAATTATATTCCATTGGTTTCTGTCATCTGTTGTTGACTTTGAGAAATTTGCTGTCAGTTTAATATTCTTTCCTTTGTAGGTAACTACAAAAACTACAAAAAAAAAGTTTCCTCTTTATGTTGCATGCTTTACACATTCAACTATAATATCTTGTTGTGAATCTATCTTAATTTATCTTGTTAGAAATTCTGAATGCACTTTTAATCCCCAGATTCATATTTCTTCAGTTCTGGGAAATTTTAATTCAACCCATGTACATTTTATTTCTCTATCTTGATGCTGATAATGTTCAAAATGACTTATGTTAGAAACTCAAATTCATCTACTCTAGAATTAATGTCAGCTATTTTGTGATTTCAATCACTGTTTTTCGTTTTTGGATGTCGAATGGTTTCTGAGTACTATCCATCTGATCTTGACTGATTTCTTCCTGTTTTTACTATCTGGCTCTTTTTATAGGAAGTTATTAACTCATTTATCTCTCTGAGCATTCTTATAATACTTTGTCAGAATTTCCTATGAGTTTAATTTCTTTGGTAATGAATTCATGTGTTAATCGTTGATTTTGTCAGCTATCATTTTTAGAATTGGATTGAAATTATATTAGGATTTAGAATTAGTTCTCTATGTGTTTGGGATTTTGGTCTGCAGGAAATTTTGTTTTCCCTCCCCTCCCCTGCCTCATGATCTTCCTCTGAGGTCTATCCTCACTTTCTAGTTTGTTGTTGTTGTTGCTGCTATCCAGCCTCCAGTGGCAGTAGTTTAGAATAAGATGTTAGAGTCATTCAAAGCTCCTATCCTAGGGTAACAGTGGGGTTAAGGAAGGGGCCCTGGGCTAATTCTAGTTCCTCTCATTGTGAGGCTGTGTCTCTCACTAGATCTTGCCTAAAGTTGTATCAGCATTTTTATTTTAGCATTTTTACAGTTGGAGCAGGAAAACTATACCAACCAATAGTGTGAGCAAGTAGACTGGCTCCAGTCCCCATCCTGCATAGGGGACTTTTATTCCCATTGACTTGCCCAGGGTGGAACCCTAGGGCACACCACCAAGGTCAGGATAGGGAGCTTGAAGCTACAGCCTGCTCAATCCTTTGTTTCCATTCCATACGGATGCTTAGCTTGCTTTGAATCTGGCTATGTCATTTAGATCTTAGATTTTTATATTTTATTCATTATTGCTACCTGTTTGGAGCACAGTGGATGCAACATGGTCTGAACTCATGCCTTTTTCAATTATAGTAAAAACACATGAAATTATAGTAAAAAACACATAAAATTTACCATCCTAACCATTTTTAAGTGTTACATTACAGTAGTGTTAACTTTATGCACATTATTGTGCAACAGCTCTCTAGAAATTTTTCATCTTGCAAAACTGAACTTCTGTACCTATAAACAAAAATTCCTTCCCCCCCTCCCTCTCAGCTTCTGGCAAACACCATTTTCCTTTCAGTTTCTGAGTTTGACTACTTTAGATAACTCATAAGTGTGGAATCATGTAGTATTTATCTGTTTGTGATTGGCTCATTTCACTTAGTATAATGTCTTCAAGGTTCATCCATATTGTGGCATCTGGACAATTTCTTTCTTTTTAATTTTTTGAGAAACCTCCATACTGTTTCCCAAAGCAGCTGCATCATTTTATATTCCCAACAGCAATGTTCAAGGGTTTCAATTTTTCCATATTGTTGCCAACATTTATTTTCCTTCCTTTCCCATTTTCTCTCTTTCACAGTCTGTTTTTTCCTTCCTTCCTTCCTTCCTTCCTTCCTTCCTTCCTTCCTTCCTTCCTTCCTTCCTTCCTTCCTTTCTTTCTTTCTTTCTTTCTTTCTTCTTCTTTCTTCTCTTTTTCTGTTAGTGGTCATAAAACATACAAGATGATATCTCATTATAGTTTTGATTTGCATCTCCCTTGGATTAGTAATGTCAAGCACTTTTCATATACATGTTGGCCATTTGTAGGTCTTTGGAGAAATGTCTGTTTAAGTCCTATGACTCCTTGCACTGCCAGTCTTCTCCCTGCCCCCCCATATCCTTTCTCCCCCTGATCCCCCACCACACCTTACAAAATTGAGATAAATAAGTCTCATTCTGTGATTGTTAATTTAAGGATTTAAACACCAATTTTAATACTGTTTCACTAGTTTTGACCTTTGAAATAGGTAGACTTATGGGTTTTATTCTGCAAATTGCTGGTGGTCATGAAACCATTCATGTAATGTTTGTAGTATGTTATCAACCAAATAACATTTGGAAAAAACACCTGATTTCTTTTAATAAGTCCTCAGATCTGTTACTGCATCTCTCATCTGTGATGCAATAGGACACTTTGTCTGTATTAAAAGGGCCAAGAGTAAATGCCTTTTTTGTTGAACATGTCTATAGAGTTGGCAGTTAATGCTGAAATTTGTCAAATAGCCCTTCCAAAATTATACTTGTGAAATATACAAAAAAAATACATTGAAAAAAAAAGTCCTTTGCCTCTTTTAAATGTGTTTTTTGGCTGTTGAATTGTGAGAGTTCTTTACATATGAATATGAACTCCTTATCAGAAATATGATTGGCGGGCAGCCCAGGTGGCTCAGCAGTTTAGTGCCACCTTCAGCCCAGGGCCTGATCCTGGAGACCCGGGATTGAGTCCTACGTCGGGCTCCCTGCATGGAGCCTGCTTCTCCCTCTGCCTGTGTCTCTGTCTCTGTCTCTCTCTCTGTGTCTATCATGACTAAATAAATAAAATCTTAAAAAAAAATATATGATTGGCAAATATTTTCTCCTATTCCATAGGTTACTTTTTTACTTTTCTTTGCTCTGCAGAAAATTTGATGTAATCTCACTTGTCTATTTTTACATTTATTGCCTGTGAATTTGGTTTCATATCCAATAAATCATTGCCAAATTCAATGTCATGAAGATTTTCTCCTGTGCTTTCTTCTAGGAATTTTACAGTTTTATGTATCACATTAGGTTTTTAATACATTTTGAGTTAATTTTTGTATATAGTGTAAAATAAGGGTCCAATTTAATATATGTTTGCATACAGATAGCCAGTTTTTCCAACACTTTATGTTAAAGAGACATCCTTTCCTTATTGTGTAGTCTTGGCACCCTCATCAAAGATCGCTGGGCCATATTTTTGAGAGATAATTTCTGAGTTCTCTATTTTGCTTCATTCATATTTGTAGGTTTGTCTTTATGCTGGTAACTACACTTTTGATTACTGTAGGTTTGTAAGATGTTTTAAAATCAGGAAGTGTGAGTCCACCTTTTTTTTTTTTTTAATTAAGATTGTTTTGACTATCCAGAATCCTGTGAGATTTTGTAGATTTTAGAATTTTGTTTCCCCACTTCTGAAAAAAAAAATACCATTGAGATTTACAGGGATTACATTGAATCTGAAGGTTGTTTTGGGTGGTATGGATACTTTGGCAATATTAAATCTTTCAATCCATAAACACAGATGTCTTTCCATTTATTTTTTTTCCTTAATTTCTTTCAGCAATATTTTGTAGTTTTCAGTGCATAATTCTTTTGCCTCCTTGATTAAGTTTATATTTATTGTGCCTTTTGGAAAGGAAGCCTAAAATAATTTTTAATGGCATTAAATGATACTTTTTTTTAATAAAATAGAGTAAATAAAAGTTTTAGAAGGCATCACTTTCCCACACAAAAGAAGCTCACAAATGCTAGAAACTTCTGTTCCTGAAACACCTTCTTCAGTAGTTCAGGAAACACTGCTGTGTCACAATCTGTTGAGACAGATTTTCCTATAAATTTTACCTTATTCAGACAGTGCCCTTAATTTTAAAATTTTTGCTATTTAACCAGTTTTAACTGACTTGAATTTTAACACTGTTTAATGTTTCATTTCCTTTGAGGTTTACAAGATTTTGAAAAATCTTGTAAAGCAACCTAAATTTTGTAAAATTATCACAATGCTTAAAGATATTGGTGTGGGAATGGGGAGGGTTGCATCTTTTCATCAAATATAGGGAAGATGTAGTCTGAATCTTCTCTTTCTACTATCTTCTGTAAGTTTGCTGTAAGATTGATATCCTTTTATACTTTTCTTAGTTTGACCTGAAACTTGTATACGTAAAACAATTACAGATAAGAATTATTTGACATAAAAATTTAAGTCAGATTATTTTCAAACTGGTCATTAAAAATTGGTGACAAAATATTTTAGATAATTATTATAGTTATATGTGTAATAAAATATATAAAGGATAAAAGTAATACTACTATAGTTACATTGATGATGCTGTTAGAGTTAACATTTTTTTGTTGTTCTGTATGTATGTAATTATTAACCTTCCTTGTAGCTCAGTTCAAATTTAACTGTTACGTGAATTCTTTCTATTACCCATATCAATGAGAATTATATACTACTTCTGCTTTAATATTACAGTACAGTAAAAAAACAGTCTCTGTTTTTCTGGTGGAAAGGAATTATATCACACTCATCTTTGCTACCTGGGCCATACATTTCCTCCAATCACAGTGTTAAGTACATTCTCTGATAAAGGAAGGCTCTCAATGAACTTGTTGAATTTTAAAGAATTGCCTATTGCAAGTGTAGATGAAGTAAATTTTATACAACAGGTGAACAATTAGCTATGACTACACTGGTGGTCTTACAATCCATAGCACAAATGTTCCTTTGTCCTCAAAGTCAACTTTAGTAAACCTAAAATTCATTCAATACATATTTATTGGAACTCTCCCACATACTAGACATTATTCTATATAGTGAGCATATGAAAATAGGTAAAATAGACAAGATCCTTATCTTCCTAGAATTTTCACTTATCATCATAATTAGTTGTTGTAAGAAGTTTGGGCCAGTACAAAGTTAGAGAGCACAATCTCCTAGACCACCTTCCCTTCTAACACCAATTGTAAGTTTGGGTCAAGGTGGTTCCCAAAACCACTCTTTTTGGTTTGATAATTTATTAGAAGGACTTACAGAACTCACTGAAAGCTAATAAAGTATATACTTGTGGTTATTGTTTATTACAAGGAAAGGTTACAGGGAAGCCAAGGGAAGAAGTATATGGGCAGAGTTTAGGAGACCCCAAAAGTACCAAATGCAATTTCTCTTCTCTTCTTCCTATAGAATCAGAATATGTTATTCTTCTGGTATCAATATATGACAATGCACATGAAATACTGCCAATCAGGAAACTCACCTGAGCCTTGGTATTAAGAGTTTTTAATGAGACTCCATTATGTAGAATTGATTGAATGATTGCCCATGTGGTTGACCTCAGACTGATATGTTGCCTGACCCAAAGTGCTAACCCTAAACTGCATTGTTTCTCTCTGGCTAGTCTAAGATCCTTAGGTAAACAGATATCAATTTCCAGAAGTCAAGAGCAAATGTCACATATCATTTGGGACAAGATTTAGTTCTTTACAGGTATACATACTGTCTAATTGAAGTGAGTGCCATATTTTATGAACATATTGCTCTGACTCAGCCTCCAGTCTCCCCCTGTTATGACCTAAACATGTTCTTTCAAAATGCATATGTCGAAGCTCTAATCCTCAATATGATGGTATTAGGAGATGAGGCCTTTGGGAGGTAATTAGGTTTACATGATATCATAAGGGTGGAGCCCTCATAATGGGATTAGCATCCTTATGGAAAGAGGAAGAGAAAGAACTTTTTCTGTCTGTAAGCACACAAAAAAGATGTCATGCAAACATACAGTGAGATGGTAGCTATCTGTAAGTCAGGAAGAGAGTCCACACCATGAACCAAGTCTAATAACACCTTGATCTTGAACTTCCCAGCTTCTAAAATTATGCAAAATAAATGTCTGTGGTTTAAGCCACCCAGTCTATGGTATTTTGCTATAGCAGACAAGATACCTCCCTTCTGCCTACCATCTATTTTCTTTCTCCAGCTTGGAAGAAGGAAATGGTGAAAGAAAAGAAAGTCATGAGGGTAACATCTGGTACATCATCATTTGGGAAGTAAAAACATAACTCAGTGCTTTGGACAACTTGGGAGCCTTGACATTTGAATTTAGGAAATTACACTTAAAAAGAATGCAATTTGAATAGCTTGAAACATGCCTAAGACTTGTGAACTAGGCCTCAAGTATTGGGTCCTTTAAAAAAGAAATTATTTATTTATTTTGAGAGAGAGAGAGAGAGTGAGCAGGGGTCAGGAGCAGAGGAAAAGGGAGAGAATCTCAAGCGGACTCCATACTGAGTGTGGAGCCTGAGGCAAAGCTCAGTCTCGGGACTCTGAGATCATGGCCTGAGCCAAAACCAAGAGTTTATTGCTTTACTGACTGTGCCACCCAGGCACTCCAGTATTGGGTTTTTTTTTAATGATTAGTTTGATACATTTAGTACACACATCCATGGCATTTCAGTGATAATGATTAAGATGTTTTAAAAAGGTTTGATTTTCTGACTACAATCAGCATTTACTTTATAAACTCAAAACAATTATATTGATAATGTTGTGGCTTTTATCAGTTATCTCTTATTTAATTTATGAACTATTGAGAATTTATTTCAACTGAGGGATTAACCAAGGTCAAATTATAGGAGGAGTACAGATTCTTTTTTTTTTTTTTTTTTTTTTTTTTAGGAGTACAGATTCTTATTGTTTAACACTACCTTAATCCATGCCAATTATATTAAAATTATGTTAAAACTAAATCAATGATAAAGCGACTCCTTTAAGTCAGTCTCTGTTCTAATACATAAGTAATATAAGCTGTCACAAGAGTAGCTCTAACAGTGATAGCCATAGCAGCAATATTAATGGCTGTGTTGGTATAAATAATGTAGTTTATTTAGTTTTTGTTGTTTGTAAGGTGCTCTTAGATTTATATGTAATTTGCACAGTGACTCTGTGAGGAAGGACAAGAATGAATCATTAAATATAGATAAAAACTATGGCTTAGAAAGCTTATTGACATAAGACCATCCTAGTGAGTAATAGAACCCAAACTATTATACAAGTCTTAACTCTAGAAATTATGAGATTTTTGATCATACCACACTGCCCCTGCCTTATATGTAATAGATCTTCCCACTGTAGAACATATTCTCAATTTTTAACTGAGCTTTCATATAAACAGTCTCAACTGAGCCTTGCAATAACTGTGATATCGCTATGGAAAGACAAAAAGATAGACCTGGGAAGCAGAGCTTATGTGACTAAAATGAGGGCACTCAGCACAGGTTCGGTAGATTAAGAAAGGGAAATCCTAGTTCAATGTTCATTTTTAAAACCAACATTGTTTATCCTATTTGCTGTTGCAGTTAAGGATGTGTCACTCTATACTGCTACAACTTAATGTCAAAAGCATAATTATATTAAAGTCAAGGCAGCCTATCACCTTGTTTATTTATAGGCATCAACAGCAATAAGAGCAAGGATGAGAGAGAGATTTCTTAATTGACTCATGTCCTTTTGCACTGTTTAGAATTACATGCCTAAATCTGGTGCTGCAGTGAGAGAAGACAATGTCAAGATTGTGATAAGACACTGACTTTATATTGAAAAATTAAGTCAAGAGTTATTGAGAAACATGGGAGGAGTCTTTGAGGAAGAAGAAAGAGGACCAACACTGAAAGCTATAAGGGGGGGATAAATTTATGCCTATGAGGTGACAATAGGAGAAAGTACTTTTTAATTTTACTTCTCTAATTTCTTTTGCTTCTCACTATCATCGATGTCCAAAATTTCTCATTGCTGATGACCCAATAAAACTGTTCTCAATTTCTGCAAAAATAACTTACATATATTGCACCTTGATAGGATATTTATCTGTATATTCCCTTTCTTCCTTTTGTTAGAATTACGGGGTTTTGTGTCCTATTTATCTAATCAGATACAAGGAACTTGAAGTTAGTGATCAGATCTAATATAGATTAATATATCCTATGGCACTAAAGACTGCAATTACCATATAAAGGTATCCGTTAAAATCCTGTTGAGTGAAAAAAAAATATCCTGTTGAATGAGTTGATGGATGTGTTTCATGTAGTTTAATTCTGAAAATAATTCATTGGGCCTCTGGTCTTAATGGTTTTTGTAATAATTGTGCTGATTGTGTTTCTACACATTTTCTAGTTCAGTTATTTGGTTCAACTTTGAATAGGCTATGACTGTACTATTGAAACATGGCAAGCTTGCTATAGGAGTCATTGTTCGTGCTTCTCTGCATTGAGGTCAATATTGTGTTGTAGTTTTAAGAGCTAATGTCGTGTTTTCCTCTCCATACCAAGCATTGCTTATAAGAGAGAGGGAGCTAAGACTGGCCGGGGCATCTTCCTAGGAAGCAGCCTAATCATTGCGGTTCATCTTTCAGTGGAAGATTTCCATTTTATGTTGAAAAGAAATGGCAGATTTTTTTAAAAATAAACATATGTAGGATAGTGATACAAAATGATTATCCACTCTAGAATTGGAGTTTCCTCAACGGACTTCCTCATGGCATGTTCTGAAATCTGACACATATGCAGAACTATTTCTTAGGGCAGGTAGTAAGGTAGTGTCTCTGAAAAGTCCTGAATATTTAAGGAGAAAAAGAAAGAGAGAAAGAAGGAATACCTTAGCCATTAATGCCAAATGAATTACAGAGTTTTGAAGTCAATGGTATTTGGATAGAAAAAAGTCAAAGGCCAAATCACAAAGGTTTGTTTAGCGTTAGTTTGTTAAATATTCAGTTTAGATCATTTACATTTTTTCTTCCATATATATGTGATTTCCTTGAGTTTCATATCATTTCTTTTATATCATAGGTTAATTTTTGGCTATAGCACCTAGAAAAAATTTACTTATTTTGTCTATTTTTTTTTACCCTCATATATATTAATTAAGTGAACTGAGGTATTCTTAACAATGGAAGAGGAAGAAGAGGAAGAAGAGGAAGAAGAAAGAAGAAGAAGAAGAAGAAGAAGAAGAAGAAGAAGAAGAAGAAGAAGAAAAGAAAAGAAAAGAAAAGAAAAGAAAAGAAAAGAAAAGAAAAGAAAAGAAAAGAAGAAAGAGAAGGAGGAAGAAAAAGAAAATATGCAATCCTGCCAGACCAAGAAATTGTCAGGTGTTGCTTGCAAACATGTGACATTATTGGTTTTTGTTGGAATTAGGTTGTCTTTCTTTAGAAAGAATCAATAGGTCATTAGGTTTATTTTCAATAAGGATTAAATAATGGTAAGCATTCATTTTTAACATTATGTTTTTAGTTTTAAGTGGTGTTGATTTTATTCTAAGAGTTTATAACTTCTGGAAGATATTAATACTTTAGCTCCAGGGCTAGCCTTAATTGTAAAAATTAGCATATGTGTTTCTGATAACATTTTTCATTGAAAAATAAAAATAGGATTAGGCTTCTAAGAGCAGCACTAATGAAGACCTCTGGTTAAATCATTTAGAAATGATACTAAATTTTATATTTTTCCTTTCTGCCTTGCCATTAGGCCAATGTGCAGTCATATATCTAAAATTTCTAGATTGCATTTCTGTAGTCATTAGTGAATCAGGCAGTTTTAAGTAGTATTTAAGAATGCAAGCTTTAGAAATAAAACTGGGTTTGAATCATAGTTCTGTAACTTACTTTCTTTGTATCATTGAAGAAATTTCTTAACCTTATAGACTCAGTTTCCTTATATGTAAATTGAGGATAATAACAAAAATGCGTGCTATATAGAATTATAGTGAGGATGAAATGAAAGGAAAGGATCCATGTAAAAGTCTAACACTGTGCACAGTGTTAACCGGTAGTTATAGCAGTAGTAGTAGTAGTAATAGTAGTAGTAGTAGTAGTAGTAGTTAGTATATGCTCAGTGTATCCTCAGTCAGTTCCTTAGTATCAGTCCATGATGTTCATGTAGTATTAATTCTACCCTTAGTTTCAGTGGTGATTCCTGGTGTGCTTATTCTACTTTCTTTAGCTACTCTGGCCATGCAAGAGTGGTTGTAGAGTATTTGTCCTGTAATTAGAGCCAATTAGCTTTAGGCCCAAGACTTGAAGGAGTTGTTGAAGGAGAGTTGCCTTTTTTTTTTTTTTTTTTCAACTGAATTTAGAACTGAGGGGATAAGAGGACTGCAACCATCTTTAAAACACAAGAGAAATCCTGGATTAGAATGATTCCAATAGTCAAAAGACTGGATACCTAGGTGAAAAAGATGGAGAAACCAGGTCTTGTTCATATCATTTGAAGTTGCACATGAAGACACACCTGAAGCCAGCCCTACCTGTGACATTTGCAATTTTACAACTTAATAATTGACCTTCTTGTGTTAACTAGTTTGGGTTATATTTTTAATTTTTAACTGGATAAATTTATAGAGACATGAACCAATTTTCAGAGTAGTCAGACTTCCTGTAAAAGCTAAAGCTCCATTTGTTCCATGTTCTCCATGTTGTTCTTGCTGAGAAATTACCCAGTGGCCTCGTTCTGAAGATTTATGGTTTACTATGGTTTTCTGGGCCAGCCTGATTCCCAAAAGAGATTTTCTGTCATTATTAGTTCTGCCTTCCCTTGCTTTTCCCTCTCTAAAACCAACGTGAGAATGACTAATTTCATAAGTGAATGTTTCTTGGTTTGTAACAGAAAACAAATCATCAAAAGATATAGATCATTTCTTTTTCCATTCTCTACCCTCTCGCCCCCAGCTTGAGCCAGTTTTTCAATTTGGGGCTTTCCTTCTTTGAAATATGTCCATATTTAACTCCCTGGGAGGGAAATATATACATAAAATCAGTCGATAGGCCATGACTTTCATATACTTTAAGGAGGGGAAAAGCAAAAAAAAAAAAAAAAAAGATGAGTGCTAAATGCAAATGGAAAAATAATCAGTTGGTTTTAAATTGAGATTTGAATGGGAGAGAGATTGGGTAAAGCAGGAAACAAGAAAAATCATCCCTATGACCCAGTCTGCAGAGAAGTTGGCTCCTTGAATAGACTGCTCTGAGAAAAACACACACACACAAAAAGAAAGAAAAATCAACAACACAAAATGCTGTGCTATGTGGCCAAATGAGAATGTGTTTCATTTTTTTTTTTCAAAGATTTATTTATTTATTTATTCAGAGAGAGCGAGAGAGAGGCAGAGACACAGGCAGAGGGAGAAGCAGGCTCCATGCAGGAAGCCTGACGTGGGACTCGATCCCGGGTCTCCAGGATCACACCCCGGGCTTCAGGCGGCGCTAAACCGCTGTGCCACCGGGGCTGCCCCCCTCCTTTTTTTTTAATGTTCCAAATGTGATGGGTTTATTTTATTTTACTCTGATGCAAAACCAAAGATTTCCACTACAGCACAGAGACCAATATATTATTAAAAGGTCATGAAAAAGTGGTGTGGGACATGCAGGATGTGATGTACAAACTGGAGGGTTGGGTCATTTCCTTTGTAATGTGACACTACATTGTCGCTGAGGAACACATTTGGCAGACAGGGACAAACTAAAGTGCTACATTTTGAGGATACTTCAAGCGTACAGCCTACTGCATTTATTGTACACCAAAAGTTTGTTTCTGTACCACAAAAATTTAAAATCTAGTCGTTAAAATGGAGAAGTGGTTTAGCAACATGGAAATGTATATATCAAAAGTGATATGTTTCAGTCACTTCCAACTGGAAGGAATGAACTTTATTTTGAGGTCATTGAGAAAATAAATCTCCTACAAGGTAACCATATGCCCCGGTTCATCTAGGAGAGTTCTAGTTTATGCAGGATGTCTTAGTGTAGTTATTGAGAGTAACTGCTTGACCCTCAGAAGTGTCCTGAATTAGGATTTGGGCAATAATGATTCAATCACCTTCCACATGATCCTACACATGACACAGTGGGTCATCTGAGTTATCAGTGTATGCACAAAACCTCACTGAAAATTTTGAAGATTCCCTCTTCTGATTTTACTCCCAAAGCCAACTCTTAATGAAAGATTTCTTAAGTTCACTTGCCTATATCACTCAGGTTTTAAGTTTGGCTGTGGGTAAAAGAGATACTCATAACAGAAGTTTAAGTTTTCTCACATAACCACAAATCTGGAGATTAACAGTTACAGGTGTTGGTTAATGGATTTGTTCAAGAAGCAAATTATAGCCAGGGTCTGTAAGTGTATTTGGCCTTTTCCTCATGGTACAAGATGCTTTCTGTATCCCCAGCTTACACATGTACATCCTTGGCAGTGAAAAAGGGGAACAGAGAAAGATTGCGCATTTATCGGGAAAGCATACTTTCTCAGAAATTTCAGCAATGTCCATAAACGATGTCCAGTGATGAGTATAGAACTGTGTTACATGTGCACCCCTAGGTGCAATGAGTGTAGGAAAATGTCTGGATTGTTTTTAAATTTTGAGCTACATACATTGTAATGTCTATCAATGCAAGGTTCTGATGATATGAAGGGGCAAATGGATGTTAGGTAGGCACCTGACAACTGCTACATCTGTCCATACTGAAAATCAAATTTATATATATTAGAGACAGAGAGTAGTAAAATATATTAGAGAGAATAGGACTTTAGAACAAGAGAAGATAGAGAACAAGTAAACAGATTAAAGAGTAGATATGCATGTGTCATCTCTTCATTAGGTTACCTAAGATGTTTTGCATCACTATAAATATTATTTAAACATTTTATGAACTTCTAATGTGAGATAAATATTGAACTCTAGAGACTAGAGGGAAAAGAGATTTCCTGTAATTTTATTCAGGTCCAAATAGATTAGAACTCACCTGGGATTTGGAGACAGAAGCTTTCTGCTTACTGAGTTTTCATGGCAGATTGCTGGATATTTCCTCTGATATTTCTTTCTATAACAAGGGCAATGAAGAATAAGCATTACTATTTCAACTTCCATTCTTCTATTTCATTGAATGGGAAAAGTTCTCTCTCTATGGAACTGTGAAAAGGCACAAGGGAACTGAAAGCCACCAACCACTGAGGACATAGCATTACTTTGCAAAGATATGTTTGTCTACGGATTCTTTTCTTTCTTTTTTAGAGAGGGAGTGGGGATTAGGGCAGAGAGAGAGAGATTGAATCTTAAACAGGCTGCATGCCCAGCATGGAGCCCAAAGCCAGACTTAATCTTACACCCTTGAGATCATGACTTGAGCTGAAATCAGGAGTTGGACGCTCAACTGATTAAGCTACCCAGGCACTTCGCCTATGGTTTCAATGTAGCTGTTCCTAAAAACCCACAGATCAGCGGTTTTTTCCATGCTCCCATTTATCCAATAGTTTATTACCTATTTATTTAGGAATGATAATGTGGCACACATTGTCCTAGGCACTAGAGATAGAATGTAAAAACACTTCCACTGTAGTCGGGGAACAAGATAGCATATAAACACACAAATATGAAAATATTCCATTCAGAATTAGTTCTATGAGAGAAATATATTTCTGCAATACAGAACAAAAGAGGAAACTAATTTAGACAGGATTTCCGTAAAAATGTTTTTAAGGAGATGATATTCAAGCTAAAATATAAAGGAGGAAAAGAAAGAGAATAATCAGTAAACCAGGGGAAGACCGATGCTTGCAGAGGGAAAAATAAACTCAAATTATTCATAGGAACAAAATTTTGTAAACCTCAGTGCTTCTATATTACCCTTCTATCATAATTCTTGCATTAGAAGTGCTGGTTCTTATATGCATTCATTTTCATTTGCTTATCTATTTGATTTAAAATATTTTTACTTGTTATGTGCTGAGTACTATTTTGGGTGCTCTAGTTATGAAAGAGGAAAAAGACAAACTCTGTGCTTTCACACCATAATAAAAGAATGAAATTGTTAAAGATCATAACAGAAGGAAGCTAGTTTATAAAAACACAATACATGTTACTTCTTAGCATATTTTCTGATTTTTATATTTCAGATTAATTCTCATTGTGAATTTCTTTGTTATTTGTATTATCCTTGTATTTTGATTCTTTTTACATAAAATTGAAGTATACATTGTATTTTTAAAAAATCTGTATTGTATTTAATGAATGCTTTCTTTATAAATATTCCCAGGGGATTTTTAGGAACTTTCTTAGTTATTGAAAAAAAGAAAAAAAAAAGATTTCATTGACATTACCTTAAGACCTTAGAGTCCGACTAACAACATGTTGCCAAATATGTGTATATTTTAAAAACTCCATACCACATATAAAAAGTAACTCAAAATAGAGCGTAGACTTAAGTGTAAGAGCTAAAGCCATAAGCCTTTAGAAAACAGCACAGAACTAAATCTTCATGACCTTAGGTTAAATAGTAGTTTCATAAATACGACAGCAAAACATAAGAACAAGTGAAAAATAGATGTTTGCTTTTATCGTGATTAAAAACATTTGTGCTCCAAGCACATAAATAAATAAATAGATCTTTTTAAAAATTAAAAAGACAGATAATAACAAGTGTAGATAAGGATATGGAAAAGTTGGGACCCTTATTTATTGCTAAAGGGAGTGTAATAAGATGCAGCATCTTGGGAAATAGTCTAACAAGTCCTAAAATGGTTAAACATAGAATTACTATATGACCCAGAAATTCCACTACTAGGTATATAAACCCAAGAGAAATGAAAACATATGTCTACACAAAACCTCTTATTAACTCATATTTATAGCAACATTCTTCCTAATAGCCCCAAAGTGGAAAGAATCCAAATGTTTATTGAATGAAGAATGGGTATCTAAATGAATAATGGGTAATCTAGAGTTCATTGTGGTGGTGACGGTTGTTCAACTCTGTGAATATACTAAAATCCATTGAATTATACACTTGGAATGGGTGAATGGTATATGAGTTTTATCTCAATAGTGCTATTATTTAGAAAGCTAATTCTATTTAAAATATCAATTTAATGGTGATTTAGTAGAGATTAAAAAGTAAATAAGATCATTTCCCCCTAATGGATTCAATATACCTTAATTGAATTGAATTTTTTATTTACTTAAAGTAACACAAATGTGTGAATTTCCTCACTATTGGAGAGGTGTGACACAATTCTAACATTCTGGTGTTGGATCACAACATGAAAAAAGGAGGGAAAATAGAGGAGAATCTATGTTTTCATTGTCAAGCAGTGTCCTACAACTGTAAACACCACTAATTTTGACCACAAAATACTAGCTATGAGAGAAGAGTTTTTAGAATAAGATTAATAATTGCTGGGACTGGTAGTACTTGAATTTACTTACTGAGCTTGGACATTTAAATTATTATTGCCAGGGCTTTCAAATTTATGTATATCTGTTAATAAGGTGGTACTTTTTGATACATATATGTTTATATCACAGAACATAATTTTTTTCCTTTCTTTGGCTAAAATTAAATATGTTTTGTGAGGTATTCTTGAATATTCTGTATCTTAAACCTGTGTCTTGGGGTTATTTAATGGGAAAAGGTATAGGAATATATGTATCTATTTAGCAATGCACATTTTAATTCCTTGCAGCAGATCATATTACTTCCTAGTACACATTTGGAGATTTCAAATTATGGTGCAGTTTTAAATATGAAAATTTTAAATAGGCTTTAACTGAAGTTTGAAGCTCGTTAGAATATTTAAAGAAATATACATAAAGATATACTTTTTAGAATTAAATATTTATTTTATTTTATGCAAATTATTATAGAATCACTCAAAAATCATTTTTAAGGAACTAAAATAGCAGAAAGTTGAGGGGCAGCATGTATCTTCTCAGTGTAGCTTATGTTACCCTCTTCATTTTTAGGTATAATAAGCACATCTCAAGTCATAATAGAAGACTGGTTTTGTGAAGCATGGCTGTTAATCCAGCTATTATCTCATGGAATTGTCACAATTATGTTACTATCATTCTTTTGTGTTCATTACAGCATTCGTTATGTCTGTTTTCAAGGCCAGTGGCTGGGTCAATCAATATTACTTTCACTCAGTGAATTGGATAAGGTTTCATTCTCAAAAGATTTACCATTTTAAATATGCTATATCTAGTTAGCCTTGTATAGTTTAATTCAGGCCATCTAAAGAGAGAAAGAAAGAAAAAATAGAAATGCTCTAAAACAAATACCAAGATGCATTAGAGTTTTAAGAGAGTTGAAAACTTTCAATATAATTTAGACTAAAATAACATTTGGTAATTGATTCCCTGTATAGCCATCCAGGCTCTGCTTGAACCACCCCTAAAGACTTCTCATGCTGTGCTAGAGCATTCTGGTGTAGTGTGAACAGTGTTTGGAATCAGTCACACGTTCCAATTTCTGTAATTTCTTTCTTGCCGCTGGTTGACTTGAGGTGATTTACTTAATGAGTTTCTCTTTATTATTCTTAAAAAAAATCTAGTACACTATATCCACCATGTAAGTTCATTAGAAGAACTTAGAAAGATAAAATAATAGGCAATACATTCAGATCACCCAATAAATGTCATATTTTTCTTCCTACCCCTTATAAATGTCAAGACACTTGGCAAGATAATGAGATATTTCAGAGCAGTATGTATATTTTTCATCTGAAAAATGTATTATTTCTCTCTTTTGATTTTTGTGGAAATAAAGTGATACTTTTACTTGGGTTCATCTTCCCTCTTCATTACTTGTCTTCTCTGTCCTCTCATTTCCTCCAGATCACCCTTGCAAAGGCTGGAAGGGGCCTTATGTTGCCCCACTATTTTTTATTTCATCCCCTTAAAAGTAAAATTGCCACTTGCTGCCTTTAAAACCTTCAGTGAATTCTAGTAACCCACACTATCAAATCGAGAATTATTTGCCTGGTCTTCAAAGCCCCTTAACAGTTTGACTCCATCATAACTCTCTGGTTTCACCTACATTTTCATTTCTCTCTATAACACATTTTCCTTTCCTTCCTTCCTTTCATTTTTTTTTTCTTTTCTTCCGTAGTCATTTCATATATCTCACCTTTTCATGCACTCAATCCTAAAGCCTTTTTCTGCTATTTTTGCTTATTAATCTCCCATGCCTTTATTTTTTATTTTTATGTTTTTTTATTTTATTTTATTTATTTTATTTATTTTTTAAAGATTTTACTTATTTATTCATGAGAGACACAGAGAGAAAGAAAGGCAGAGACACAGGCAGAGGGAGAAGCAGGCTCCATGCCGGGATCCCGACTAGGGACTCGATCCCAGGTCTCCAAGATCACGCCCTGGGCTGAAGGCAGGTGCTAAACCGCTGAGCCACCCAGGGATCCCTATTTTTATGTTTTTAAAGGTTTTGTTTATTTATTCATGAAAGCCCCAGAGAGAGAGGCAGAGACATAGGCAGAGGGAGAAGCAGGCTCCATGCAGAGTGCCTGATGTGGGACTCAATGCCTGGACTCCAGGATCACGACCGAGCTGAAGGCAGGTGCTTAACCACTGAGGCACCCAGGGATCCCCCATGTCTTCTTTAAGATCTAGTATACCTCCACCATGTTGAAACCGAAGAAATCAATTCTACCTTTCTTTATCCTTCCATAGCATTTGGTTTGCACTTTTTACAGCTCTTTATTCTGCCTTAGGTTTCGTTTATAGTTTTATCTCCAGAACTATAATACCAGCATCTTGAAGGCAAAGCCTGTGTCTGATTTATCCTTGGATTTCCAACTACCAGTTTCCTGCAAACTCTCCTACCCACCACCCACCCGGCAACACTTCCATAGAGGTGATGGATTTGTCTATTACCACAGTTGCTTTAGCTTCCAATGTTCTTCATACACAGGGAGAAGCTTTGTGGCCTGATAGAAGCCATTCTGGAAACCCTATCAGCCTGAATATTTGGGATTTAATCCTAACAAAAGTGGTTTGTTTTTCCCCTTGTGGCTTAAATCACAGAGGCAGGCTTTCTTTCCATTAGTAGCTTCCTTTTATTCTCTTCTTTTGCCCTTTGTATATTTTTTATGATCTATTTTATATATTTATGGCTTGCACTTTTGCTTTAATATGATGTGATACCCAGAAATAGAGTTACTTGCTGTATGATAAATTGAAGGTGATTCTTCAATTTACAAAAAGCAAGCAGTATTTCTATGACTTAAATATAACATTTACATTATATTTTATGGATTACAAAGCATGTTCGCATCCATTATTTTATTTGATTCTTACCCTGTGAAGTAAGCGAAAGCAAGGAAAATTGTACTTATTTTATGGATGAGAAAGTGGAGATGTGGAGGTTTAAGAGATTTAACTAATGTCACAAGCTGGTGCCAGACCTTGAACTAGTTTTTCCATGCCCATTCTAAGGCATTTTCCATTGTATCATGCTGGGATATTTAAAATTCACATAATCTCGTTTCTCAAAGCGATTTACCTGCAGTTTTCTCCCACTGTTTTATCAAGGCAAATGGGTTGCTGTAGGTTTAATATTTTAAAGGGCCTTGTTTGGTTTGAACTTTTCTTTGATATTTTCAATTGTCCGTTTTGCCATCAGATCTGCCAAGGTTCCTTACCCTCCAACTCGGTTTACCATCATATTAGTTTTGAGTGTTTAATATGATATTGGGGCAGTCACAAATTGGTTTCTTTATTTTTTCCGAGTTTACCTGTATGCCGTTTTAGTGCTTGTTTTTTAATGTGGGTGTTGTTAGGGTATGGTTTGTACTCTTGAAAGTTTTTAATGGTATCTGCTAATTCATCATCCCAGTAGTAATTTAGCATTCTTATCTGAAATATAAGTATGGAGTTTAGAGTAGTAGATTATTATAATAAGGATATCTTTCTTAAGATTTCTTAACTGTACTTCTTGGTCCTAATTCTCAAATCTATGTTTATAAATAGGCTGTGTTTTTGATATCTTAATTTTTATTTTTTATTTTATTTTTATTTTTTTACAAAATAAAGAAATAGACCGAGTCCCCACTATCTATCTAAGATGTATTGACTAAGAATGGAAAATGGAGTTGTACAGCCCTTCAGTCTCAGATGAAAAACACCGAGGGAAGTAATTGGCCACTTTCCAAACTCTTTTCAGAGACTGATCCAGTAGTCCAAAATGGAAAATGAAGTTAAAAAAAAAAAAAAATTCCCCAAAGAGGCATGATTCATCTTGTGTGGCAGTAAATATAACTTTTTGAACACTGTTATTTATTTGACTACTTCACTGGAATCCAAGTGTACCTATCTCTGCAAATCAGATTCTCAAAAACTCTTAAAGCCCAGCACCAATGCAGCCCCTGACAACCAGCTATTTGTTGTTGTTGTCATTTTAATACTCCTTATATTGAGAGATCTTCCAATTCTATGGGTTTTCCCTCTGCTATCCAGCACTGTGCCCACTCTGGCTTTACTTTTGTGGACTCCTAATTAATAAAAGTGATCAGAGAGGATAATTAGACTAAATTAGTGGCTTTTAAAAAAAAATATTCACCAAAATTAGAATCTAATCTTTGCTGAAACATCTCTAAGATTGAGGTATTTTTTACCTGAATTGTAATCATTACACTGGTAATGATTGTTAGGTTCATCTTCTTTTTATTGTGCCTTTTTTGGTCCTGGTTCTGCCATCCGGAGTCACAGGGAATATATGTTAATTTGCTTAGCAGTGCTTGGCACATAGTTTACGCTCCAGCACTGGTGACTGCCATGAAGGTCGACTGAGTTTTTCTGCCTCAGTGTGCCTTCCATCTCTATCTCAGTCATTAGCTATATCCACATCTGTATATACTTAACTTCTATCACAGAGAATGGTGTTTGGCACATACTAAAAGCCTTAAGAGTGTATAAAAATATATTATTTATCTCCAACATGACCCATTTTCAGCCATTTTTGAACACATATAACTACTATAGGAAGCAAAAAAATTAATATTATAGAAAGTCATCATGGTTTCTATGAGAACATTCACCAGTTTCTGTTCTTTCACATGGTAATAAATATTACTTAATAAATAAATTAACAAATAAGCAATGGAATCATTGAAATCTGTAAATTGAAAGAAACCTAACAGTCATTTGGTTCAATCTCTCTCTCCCTCTCTTTCTTTTCTTTTTCTTTTTTTTTTCTCCTTCAGATTCGAAAATAGAACTCTAGACCTGGACTGTTTTCATCCCTTCATTATGCATAGCTCACTCTTTCATTTATACATATGTCTCCTAAAATGTGGTATTGTAATCTGTGCAAGTAATGTTATACTAATTTCTGCTTTGCTATATAGCGCTGACTGTATACCAGTTGACTCCCTGAAGCTATCAAGAAACTGTTTATAGTCAGTATGTACTGTCAACAATGCAGGGTTGGGGAACTGGAATCCATGCACTTGCCACTTAGAAATGCATGTGTCAGAAATTCTCTGATATTACTTTTGTTTAAAACATTGATTAATTCCCCAAGTTTTTGTGTTTATTCTGGTGTTCTCCCTCAACACTAGCTTATCTGATTTTCTGATACTAAATAAACCTACACAAATATGCTTTTTCATTGTTTTTATACTTACACAGTAACAGCCTGTGCCTTTGTTATGTTTCACTGGGTAGCCTAAACTAGATTCGTGATAAGCTGAATCCATGCTAGGCAGAGCCATAGTGTAGGGGAACCAAGATGGTGTTTCTGACAGAGTTCTCAATATATGTAATATAGAGAACTTTTACTTCTATTGGGTAGTCATATCTGTAAGTCCCAAAGGAAATTCATGCTATTAAGAAAGGTTTTTCCTCACTGACATTGGCTATTTAGGCTAATTCTTTTCCACCTTTTGGGCTCCAAACCTTCTTTCAGTTGAGATTGCTTTGTTTCCCATGACATTACATTCCACACAAATCTCTACTTTGTATTCTCACTTGCTCCACTTATAAAATCTTCTGGTAGCCCAATCTATATCTAATTATTTTTCCATATATCTACCAAAGACCATTTTCTAAAATGTCTCATCCTTTGCTTCCTTAGCCATATATTTTATGGTCAGTGTGACGGCTCTCAGATAAAAAACGATGCCCTCTTCCATCATTGGAGAATCAGAATTTCCAACTCTTTTCAGTCAGAGATTGAGGTACATTATGTGTATCTGATGAGATGGTGCCAGTCCGTAGATTAAGGCTTCTATAATGGATGGATTTGTGCAGGAGTTCCCAACTTCTTTTTCTCTTAACATCTGATAGAAGTTATATAAACAAAAAGCAATCCAGAAAATATTTTTGACTGTGCATTTTTGTGCACTTCTATGTTCAAGGAATTTTCATATTTGTGATATCATGGGATCTACATAAAAACCTGAGAGGTTAAAAAAAAAAAAACATGACAGGTTGATCAGACTACTGTAATTATCACTAATTAGAAATATAGTAAATTGCTCGAAGGTAAATTGATCACTAATATCACTGCCCAAGTTAAGATTTTCATTTCATACCTAAGTTTCCTTTCTCTCCCTCATTTGAAAAATGAATGATCCATTGTTTATAGTCTTTAGGATTTCTATTTAAAAATTTTGTGTATTTGTTTATTTTTGAGAGTAGAATATTGGTTGTCATGTATGTCTGGAAGGGTGATGAGTACTGTGCTGTGAAGAGGTAAGAGCTGGGAATAGTTGCTAGGAGGTGGAGTGGGAAGTAACAGAGAAAGGGCAATTAGACCTGTATTTCTGGGAAATAAAGGAAAAACAAACAAAAAAAGAGTCCTATCGCTGCGTAAATTTATTTTTTGTATTAAGCTTTTTAAGTCTGTTTGAGAAGACTGTTAACATTACATTTTTCTTTGGTACTCTTCAACGATGCCTATCATCTTAAGCACAAAGAGATGGTGTACCAGAGTGGCAATAGGAAACAGTGTGTTGCACTTTGTGTGAAAAGTGATCCAAGGATTTTATTTAAAGTATTTGGACATCTTTGAGATGTGTGACCATCCATCTATACTCTTCTTGTTTTCTTCCATTTCCATCCTTCTTTCCTCCTTCCTCCTCCCTCCATCCTTCTCTTCCTTTCTTTTTTTCTCTCTTTTAATATCCCCAACCCTTTCTTCCTCCTTTTTTGGGATCTATTAATCAATACTATTTCATTGAACATGTGCTATATACAAAGTGAGCTAGATAGATGCTTTGGATATGTGTAATACAAAGGATATAAAACTTGCTTTTTCACAGGAGCTTATAGTCTAGCAGGGTATGTGAACAGTACAAAAATGAAAACATTCAAGGTGAGCTCTTCCAAAGTCCCAAGTATAGAAAAACAGTATCTCTATTATTCAAATTGGAATACTAGGGTTACTTCTTGTCCTGAAAGTGTAGTTCCAATCACTAAGTCCTACTCGTTTGCATCCAGGAAAATAACTGGCCATTGTAATTTGTTCTCATTGGTGTAAAAGATTCTATTACATCACATAAAATATGGCATATGTGATTATATACATATATAATATATATATAAATCATACTTTCAGTATTAAAAATTATCATGTACAAATGAAGTTGAGTGTGAAATGAGAAACAGACTATTCCAGGTCCCTTAATAAAAGTCTTCTGTACCCTCTCTCCTTATGCAGGAGAACAAATTGGTAGTGAGGTTTAAAAAAAAGATACTCTGTTTAGAAAGAGCTATGAGCTTAACAGGGCTGCTTTATTAAACATACAAAGACTATCCTATATGTGTGTTTATGAATGGAAAGGGAGGAAGGGTAGTAATTTTGGGGAATAATGGGGAGGTTACATGGGGAGGAAACAAGCGAAAGAAAAGTCAGTGTTTAATGCCCAACAGGGAATGTAGGCACCTTAAAGATAAACCTCACATATACACATATGTGTCGAAAAGCTGTGGAAGGTTAAGAGATTACTGTGCAGGATCCCTTCCATATGTGTGTTCTGGTTTTATGGCCCATGGCTTTGGAGTCATTTAGTAGCAATAATAGCTTTATCCAATTTAAAACCCCTCAAGTTCTCATGATATTCAATGATGAATGAAAACCATGATAATGACTGTGTTAGTTAACATTTTTGAATGTTGACTACAGTTTTGGAATTTATGGATTTATTCACTCAGTCTTCACAGCAATTGCCTAAATTATGTCCTAGCATTTTTTTTCCCCTTGGACAGGTGAGGAAAGAAAGATGAAATGATTGACCCAAGATTACTCACATGGGAGATGAAGCTCTGAACTGTATTAAATACTGATTCTCTAATAATAAGAAAATGTCAGTTAATATTTATTTACATGGTGCTTGGGAGTATCAAAGGGCTTTGACATCCACCATTATTTACAATTCACACAGCACTCCCATGAGGTATATTGAGTCAGGTTATTTATCCCTTTTTAAGAGATGAAAACATTAAGGTTCAGGGAAACTACCATGCCTAAGAACACGTGGGTAGTAAGTGATAAAACTGACATTCCGCTTCAGGTCTATTTATTCTAATAGCTAAGTGGAATCTATTGACCTCTGATAACTGTTCATAATTTAAACCTACAGACATGTCTAATTTTAGGCAAACTTCCAATCCAGTTGACTAAAATCTAATAGTTTCTGGTGCTTGGCAATGTACATTTCCATCTCTTAGTAATTATCTTCTGCATTATACAATCTTCACTGGAGTTGCCAGATAAATGAGATGTCACTGCACTTAGCAAGGATCACTGCTGCTGGCTCTCGATTGGTTTTATCTGTTGCTAGGAGGAGTTGCTGTCTTTCAGCAGCTGCCAGCGAGGCAGGCCTTTCTGAGTGGAACTGAGCCCAGGTTGACAGTAGCTGAAAAAGGAACGTGTCCTAGCCTGGCAAGGACATCCTTCAAGTCGATGTTTTTTGTCAACTTGGCTGAGAGAATCTCCAATTTTGATGCATTTCATTGCTTTTCACAAAGCCCATTTTTGTCCTTTTTCCTTCTTTTCTCTGCCTAAATTTGTTTAGTTGCTGACAGACCATATTCATGCACCTTACAAAAGAATGAGTAAATTCCAATTAACATCTGAAATGCAGGAGAATTTGGCTCCAGCCCTTGTGGGAGAGTGATATATTGTTTGATTAAAAGAAGTAGGAGCTATTTCTTCTAAATAAGGGTACACATAATTTTCCTGGCAATTACAAAAAAGGGAGTTTAGAATGTTCCCTTTAGGATTTTGATGAAAGAATGAGAATCGCTCAATTTGGATGGTTTCCCATGTTTAAAATCCTGTTTATCAGCAACATGACTGAAGTAGATGCTGAGGAAGGAAGGGCATTGTGTTCATTTTTCCTCTACTTGCCTTTATATATCATGATCTATCTGCCTGGAATGTTCTTCACCCTACTTAATTAACTCCTCTTCATACCTTGAGATGAGGCCCCAAAGCAAAACTTGTGGCAGAACTTTCTACATGTACCTCTATCGCCTGTATATGTTCACTCCCTTTTTTGCGTCCTCAGAGTGCTTTAGGTATATTCCTATCTTGGGACTTCTGATAGTAAACTATCTTTAGTAAAGTAAAATAAAGATTTTCCGCATGAGTTTTGTTGTTGTTGTTGTGTTTTTGTTGTTGTTGTTGTTGTTGTTATTGTTGTTGTTTTGTTTTTTGAATTCTTAGCACCCAGTGCTGTGGCTGATCCTAGCAGACAACCCTCTGGCTACCCCATCTGGGATCTAGTGATTCGCTAGTGTACGTTGTAATCCATTATTCTCTTCAATATTCAGACAGCTCAATTCGAGTTCAGGATCCTCAAAAGCCAGGCTTCCAGGAATATATGTGCCATCTACCTTTCTGTTCCTTGACTCCTGAAATATATTAACTGCCTCCAATCACATCCACACTAGAGGAATTTGAGCATTGCCTAATTACAGACTCTGGAGCACAGATTGTTTAAATGAGAAGAAACAACAGAGCATCAGTTGGCCCACATTCTCTTGGACAGATGTGGAAAAGAAAGCCTACGGAAGAGCTGTGACTCACCCAAAGCCACCACCCAGAGGGGCTGTAGTGGCTGAGCTGGGCTTCAACCCCTCCTGAACATTCTATTAGTTGTTTCTCCCTTCCCCCCGCCCCCACAATTGTTCTACAAACAATGTTTGTTGTGCTTACTTAATTTTGTATTTTCCATTATAGTTTTGGAGTTGTCCATTTTGGATTCTCGGTAAATATTTAAATGAACTAAGGTTTCTCTTACTTTTTTTTCACCACCTTTTCATATTCCCTTCAATTCAAAGGATATGAGAGAGAAAACTTAGCTCTGCTTTGGAGACTAAATGATAGAAGAGTTTGCCCAGTTTCCAATAAAAGATTGGGAAGCCAACTTCTACCTCTCCATCCATTTCTCTCCCTGTCTCCTTCCTTAGTGTGTTGTAATTTCTTACTCCCTTTTCCTCTTCTCAAGATGCAGGATCTACCCATATTTTCCAGTAGGCTGAAAAGTGTAATAATTTAAAATAGTAAGCAGCATGAGCCTTTTTCTTCCATGTGCTCTTCCCCTTCTCTGGAACACTCCTCCCTCTCCTCTGCCGTACCAAATTTTGCTCATCTTCCAGGTCACAGCTTCAGTTTCACTGAGGCCTTGTTTGCCACAGTGTTTTTTCTCTCCATAGTACTTACGATTTTTAAGTTTTGTGTGTGTGTGTGTGTGTGTGTGTGTGTGCATATTTTGTTTAATGTCTGCCTCTTCAATGGGACTGCAAATTCCACAAAGTTGGAGACCATCTGTAGTGTTTACACCATGGGATATCTGTCCCTGACACATGGTACCTGATACATGGGAGTTGCTCAAAATATTTTTACTTAATAAGTGAATGAATTAAGTCATCATTCTTAGTTCTTGTCTGTGTTTGGCTAGTGATTTTTTAGAGGAACACTGTACCTTTAATACTCAACTGCAAGATAAGGAAAGCACTCACTTCCCTGAGACTTGCCCTAGAGCAATCCCACTGCATACCCAAGGATTGCTTTATTGTTGTCTGGTCCTAATCTGCTTCCTTCCTTCATGATGTCATATATTCCTTTCTCTTACAGTTTTTTTTCTTTTCTTTTCTTTTCTTTTTTAGATTTTTATTAATTTATTTATTCAGAGAGAGAGAGAGAGAGAGAGAGAGAGGCAGAGACACAGGCAGAGGGAGAAGCAGGCCCCATGCAGGGAACCGGATGCAGGACTCCATCCCAGGTCTTCAGGATCACACCCTGGGCTGCAGGCGGCACTAAACCACTGCGCCACCAGGGCTGCCCTGTTTTTATTTTTTTCCAATTAAATTTTAGATCTCTGTTTCTTTAGACTTTTAATATCTCACCTAATTTTCCTTATGGATGGCATTTCTCTCCTCATTTTAGTTTAATGCATTTGGAATGCTCTCACATTAACTGATTTCTAGATAACCTTTAGAGATTCTTAACCTTTTCATGCTGTGGATTATCTTGGCAGTCAGGTGATTGGATTTGTAATGCATAAAATAGAAAATACAGAAGATTTTAAAAACCAATTATGTTGAAATATAGTTACCTACAACTCTCATTTCTCATGATTGACCCTAGGAAAGACCTAGTTTGGTCAAAATTGACTGGTCCCAGGCACAGTTGGAAGGTGGGTAGGTTAGTTTCCCAAGATTTTGATATTAAACAAACCTGCTTGGGCATCTGTTTATGCTGAAAATCAAGGTAAACTGTAAGACGCCTTTCAAACAACTCGAATGTTAAACTTAAACCTTTAATAATTAGTTTCAATGAGAAATATGTCATAGCAAATATACAAATTGGGTTTGAAGTCAGTTTCACATGGGTATTTGTTGACATTTAAAGTGGATCATTAGAGCAGCCCCTGTGGCTCAGCAATTTAGCTCCGCCTTCAGCCCAGGGCCTGATCCTGGAGACCTGGGATCCAGTCCAACGTCAGGCTCCCTGCATGGAGCCTGCTTCTCTCTCTGCCAGTGTCTCTGCCTCTCTCATGAAAAAATAAATAAAATTATAAATAAATAAAGTGGATCATTATAACCCCATAAGTACCACTAGCAGCAAGTGGTGGGAGGAGAGGTGCCATGCCATAGAGTACACAAGATTTTCCAACCCAGGACATTCAGTCTGCAGGTGCTGATAACAATTGAATTCAAATACTGACTCAATGTTTTGTGCCTTGCACATTGAGCAAAGGGCTCTATTTAAAACTTCATGGGCCTTTCCAGTCATTCTCATTGTCCAGTTTCTTTCCTCAGATTATATACTCATCAGGGAATGCTTAATTTAATAAGACTTTGTTGAACATTTATAGTGTGTTGACAATGTTAAGACTTTGTTTTAAGCTACACCTTATTCTGCATAATGCCTAGAGCAAAATTAAGCATAGAATGTGTACTTGAGAAATTCTTGTAGACTTATTACATGTTTTCATATAAGTAATGACAGTGTCCTACATCTATCCTTTCAGCCTTATATTCAAAGGAAGATTAAATTTTCCCGTTTTTTAATATAATATACATTAGAAGCAGAAACAATCTTAGGAATATTTAAAATATATGAAAAGAGTAGGGTGTTTCCTCAAGCACTGTAGGAGCACACATTTACATACAACCAATCTGTATGATAATCAGAAGCCATTCTTATCCGGAGTTTCTCAGCAACACAACTCTGGTTTGACTTTACAGGATGTAGTCAAAAGTGGTATTATTTTAGCTACAAATTTCCTCGTATTTATGGGAGCAGGAAAGCTGCTGCTAGATCTCAGCCTGCTAATCTCCCCCAATTTCTTCTGCCTGTTGAAACCATGCTCATCCACAGTGCAAGTAAAAACTCTCTCTTTTGTGAAGTGTTTTGAATCCTCATCAAGTATAAATATTTATTCCTTCTTTTGTGCTCCCATCCCCCTGTTGTGGTCCTTAATCATCTTCATTGTTCATTTACCTGTCTGTCTCTGATTAGTTCTAAATTCCATGAGGTCCAATGGCAGATTTATTTTTTTTCTCCTTTTTGCTTAATCATCTAATTTAGTACCTTACAAGTAACCATGTTCAATATTTAATAATTAAGTCATGGATGTACGAATAAAGGAGTGAACAAAGTTGAAAAAATATGAGTTTTTTATTCGATAAAGATTTTTGAAAAAAGTACTAGGTTGTCATGCATTCTGTTTAGTCTTGGGTATACATAAGTGGTGGACTTTTATCTGCTGCCACAGCACTGAGAGTCTAAGTTATTGTAATGTTTATAAATGAACATTTAGTGTTAAAGAACAGATATGAATAAATGGAGGGTTGCTACCATTTTGGAGAATGTATGGGGAAAATCCATGGCTCTTTAATATTTAGCACTCCTTGAAGTATAGAAGAGAAGAACTTTTGAGAAATACAGTAAACATAAAGAATACAGTGTGATTCTGCTATCAGTGCCTAAAAAATATTAGACACATATGAATCATATCAAAACAGCACTGCTGATTTGAAGGATGCTGGAGATTCTATTTCAGTCTCAAACTGACTCCTTTATGGTCTCATCCAAACCATTTTTGGCTTGAAATTCTCTGTTTTATAATCTATTTTTCCTTTTTCCCCACAAATGAGAATTCTGAGGATTAATTATTGCAAAGCGCTTTGCAAATGAAAGGCCTGTATAAATTCTAAGTGGTGGTGTTGTACTGTAGGTGATGTGCCAGTGAAATATTGACAAAAGCCCCTGTTTGCTAAAGCCTGTGTTGATGTATTAAACTCCTGCTGTAGAACAGTACCTCTGGGGAGGCTTATACATTCTTTTCTTTAAATATGTGAATCGACAATTACAAATAATTATATTGCAGTACTCCATGTGATGCCAGTTAAGAAATCTTTATTGAACAACATGGGATGTGGTCTTTGAGTTTCAATTACCAAAAAATATACTTTTCTCTTCCCTCCTCAAACAAGGTATTGAGTCTGGAGCAGACTAGCAGTCCAAAACACTGCCTTTTTTTTTTTTTTTCTTTCCTTTTAAAAGTTCTTCTTTAAAGCATAATTTCAGAAAAGTGAATGAAACTTGCCTATTTGTGGACTATGACTCAGATTGTAGGAGAATTCTAGCCCATAGGTTTCCTTATTATCATCATTATTATTATAATTATCATTATTTAAAGCAGGCCTACCTGTATGTTGAATTTAGTAATGCAGTTGTGCTTGATAACATGCACTGGAAGAAGGAGATAGTAAAAGATAAGCAATATTCTTAAAAAAAAAGTTTAGCAATATTCTCGCTGTTCCAAAAAAGAGGCCTAGATAATTAAACTTGAACAAAGCAATTTGAAAGAAGTTAGGCGATCTCATTTTGAGGCATTCTGCTGACTACTTGGATTTTTTTTTTTTTTTTTTTTTTCTATTTGTTAACTTATATGTAAGCCTGTGTTCTCTGGGTTTGGACTGAAAGGAGGTTTAGGAATAATGATATCCATGCAAGTGAGATAAGAGGATTAGATTGTACCATTCCAATACTCCATCATAATCTCTTTTGAAATGTAAGGTTAGGACTTTAAAAATCTTTTATTTGCAAGTTTGAAAGTATCAATTTTGCATAATTTTTTAAGGGATTGTAAAAGCTTCACACAAAACTATAAATGACTTGTGTGCACTAGATTTATAAAGAGCAATTATTTCATTCATTATGAAGGTGCAATAATGGTCTTTATATCTGTATCTGTATATCTATGTCTAAAAAAGATAAATAGTAATCTTGTATGTTTTGAAATCCTTATGAAATCATGAAAATTTTTGAAAAAATGGGTTTGAAAGTAGAAAGAAATATCTGTAATGCAGTGTTTTTATAGACCAGACTTGTATTGGAATGGCTGTCAACTTAGAATGTTTGTGATAAAAATAGTCTCTGTATAAACTCTTAATTTTGACAAACATTCCAGGGAAGAAATAATTTGATTTGATATGAGATGGGCTATTATTTGAAGAGCAAGTCTAGGTTTACCTTTTAAAATATTCCATCGCAATAACCATTCCAGGTTGTTATATTTTGCTGTACTTTCCTGTTAAAACACTTGAAGAGCATCTAATCGATAGTGTTCCTATTGTGATTATATTCAGCTCCTCTTAGTTGTACAGACAGTCAGGGGAGAAATGTGGATCTTAATCGAATCCATCCAGATTTGGAAATTCTGTCTTTGAATTCTTCTTACATTTTAAGTTCTTATATCTGTTCATAGGTTCTATAGGAGAGATGACATCTAAAGTCTCAGTAGTACTAAGGTAGTGATGATAATAGGGTGAGGCCTGGGGGAATGCCTGGCATACAGTTGGCACCAATGGTTATTCACAGATCATGATGATCTAACTGTGTAAATGTTGATAACATTTTCTCGTTGTTTCATGGTGGATAGATAAGTGAACAAGGAGTAAGGAAATCTGATTTCTAGTTCCAGTGCTGCCCACTGATCCAGGTCAAAGAGTGCCATGCATTGCCAGGAAGCTCCACTCAGGATTCTTTTGGATAGGCCTGCCCTTGTAAGCCGGAGAGAGTGAACGAGCTGGCAAGATAGCAAGGGAGCAACATGGGGTTTGTGCCATCTTTCTCTGAATAATTCTGAGCCTCAAAGTCCCATAATTTTGTGTCAGATGTATTTATGGAGAGATAGTGTATTTGATATGGCAGTAGTTACCCAATCTGATTAAAGTGTTTTTGCCCTTATTATTTGGAAGGTCACTATTGCTTATCTTTTGTTTAGTAGTTGCAAACTTTTACCCATCCAGCTATCTCTCTCTAAACTAAAATATGTTGGAAAAATAGGAAGGAAGACAGAAAAACAACAAGAACAACAACAACAAAAAAACAATGTTTAAAAGAGAAATTACAATATCTTTGTGTGAAATATTTTATATCTTATTTATAAGTGAAGAAATTATTCTGCTGTCATATGATTTGATGTCTCTAGTTCTACTGACCTAGATTATTTTGTTTCTTTGTGTAAAAATATAGGAAGCTACATAGAACAGGAGGAAGGGGAAAGAATGACAACAGTCAACAGTGAGTGAGAGCTCTAAAAAGCAACTCAGTGAAAAGACAAGACAATGGGATGTTAAATGTTTATTAGAAAAACTTCCACAGAAAAAGGAGGAAAGTTTGAATAGTATAAAAATCTCCAGATTTTTAATTGATCAAAGTTACATAACATGTTATCCTCAGTAAAGTTGACTTCACTAAAGTTTTACTCAACCAAATTATTCTTTTCAAAATCTTGTACATTTGGCACTTTAGTTTTTGATACTGAAGATCTCCAGTTGGTAGCAAACCAAAAAAGTAGAATAACCCCTAAAGCAAAGTGGCATGGAGAATGTGGGGATGCATTGATGGGAAGACATATTGTTTTATTTTAGAAAACCCTTCTAAATTAGGTTACAATATAGCAGTGGAGAGAGGACTAGAAATCTCTAGGCACTTAAACTTCATTTTCTCTTCTGTTGAAAAATTATAACAAGTAATTTTTCATATAATTTTCTTTTATTTCCCAAGAGAAAGGAGTTTTCCTCTTCTACATCCTGCCTTTATTTTTTCTTCAGAAAACATCACAAGGGTACAAAGTTAATCAGAGAAAACTTTGACTTAAATGAAATCTCCCTCTCTTATATTCATCTCTCCTTCTTATCTGTTTTTGTATAAATGTAAATAAAATTCTGGGAGAATACCTAATCAAAATTACCGCTGAAGAGGTCACTTGTTCAGCTAGCATAAGTGTGTGTGTATGTGTGTGTGTGTACATGTATATATACACATATATACACATAAGTACACATATATATGTTTTTAAAGAGATGGAAAAAAAGATTGACTTTACAAACCAGAAAACTATATAGACCTTTAAGATATTTTTTGACATATTTACCTCAATCCTATAGACATTCAGTCCATTGTATAAATATTTGTTAATGATTTTCCCTAATAGTCTGATTATTAATATTCTTTACAAAAATTGGAATAGAAGGATGCTGATGTTGTGGCACATATTGTTACATGTCCGTGACTGTATGATGCCAAAAGGGTCTATGAATACTGAAAAAAATGGATTGGTATTCTAGATACTATGCCTAATACAAAGCTACCACACATTTGAGAAAAAAAACATGGGTGACAATAGCTAGCTGGGTCAAATATGAATAAAGTCAGCCCTTAGAAAGTCATTTATATCATGCTGGATTACACTCTGATGCTAAGCAATGATAACAAGTAGTTTTATTTATTTTTCATGTGAGACACACACAGAGAGAGAGAGAGAGAGAGACAGAGGCAGAGACACAGGCAGAGGGAGAAGCAGGCTCCATGCAGGGAACCCGACGTGGGACTCAATCCTGGGTCTCCAGGATCACGCCCTGGGCCCAAAGCAGGCGCTCAACCGTTGAGCCTCTCAGGGATCCCGGTAACAAGTAGTTTTAAAATTATCATGTATATAACTAAAATTCAGTTTGAATTTTAGCCATTTCATAGTTTGGTTAGATATAGCTGCACATATTTAGAGCAGGATTTGACTGTGAAATCCTTATCCATTGCCTTCCTGTTTCCTTAATAGAGTTTTGATTTGGGTTAGACACATGGTTCCAATGCTAATTTGATACAAATATTGTCAACTATAGCATACTTTGCTTTTATAAGGACTTTGGGAAAATACTTTCTTTTTTCTTTTTAATTAAGATTCACAATCTGTTCCTCCAGGAGTTTATTGTCAAAGGTTACATAATTTTGCTATTTTGTCTTCAAACTTGGAAAAAATGCATTTCTGTGACTAATTTATTTCTTTATGTTCATTTTTTCTTATTCCCAAAAGTTTCTCACATTTATACCTACTACCTATTACTTAAATCTTTTGATGTGTGTTAGTAAGCCAGTATTTCCCAGAGTATTTATTTGGAGAAAAAGTCAGATTTGTAGGGAAATGTTTTGAAACACTCCTCTGACTATAGTGCTTATTAGGAAAAAAGAGTAACACCCACAAGATTTTCAAATTCTTATGTTCATAGAATAATTAATAAATTGTTTCACATGTTTAAATATTTTCTGATTTTTTTAACATCTGAAAGCCCTCCTAGTCAATGATACTAAATCACCAGATGACCATGTAGAAAGCCACTTATTCATATATAAATAATGTAGTACATGAACTAGGAAAATGATTAAAATGTTAAATAAATGTAGCTATAGTTCCACTAGCAAGTGGAAGCTTCTAGCTTATCACATGTATGTATCATAAGGTGGAGATTCAAGAGGTCAAGTTCTGACCCTGATACTTGCTAGCTTTGCAACATGGGCAAATCAATTCTCCTCTGTGAATCTCCGCTTCTATTCTATGAAACAGGGATTCTGATCTTTGCCACCTCATTGGAATGTAATGAAACTCAAATGAAGTAATGACTGTGGAAGTCCTAAAATGCTCCCTATCAGTAAAGGATGATATACTTATTGAATGTTCTAGTGCTCAATAAGTTATAGGGTTCATTACAAAACAAAGGGTCCTTATAATTTTTGCAAGCTCTCCAGAATTTAGATCAGAACTCTTAGCCAGAAAATGCCTATTCTGCCCCAAAGTCTTGCACATAATCAAGAAACACCCTGTTATAAGAAGATTTGTAATTCTTTTAAAGGATCCCAGGATCAATGTAGTATGATTTACCTTGTGATACAGGATGCGGGGCATCATCAGTAGATGCAGTGATAAATTTTTCAGTTATTTATTCCTACATACTAAGTCATAGATTTCTTTCCTATATCCAAGCCATCATTTACAAACCTATATGGCTTCTGACTCCTTCTATGTATCATAAGTCTAGAAATCTGAAAGCATTTAAAAAAAACAGCAGGGGGATCCCTGGGTGGCGCAGCGGTTTGGCGCCTGCCTTTGGCCCAGGGCGCGATCCTGGAGACCCGGGATCGAATCCCACGTCGGGCTCCCGGTGCATGGAGCCTGCTTCTCCCTCTGCCTGTGTCTCTGTCTCTCTCTCTCTCTATCATAAATAAATAAATAAATCTTTAAAAAAAAAAAAACAGCAGGGTACATAACTTAGTTTGAACTTGTATACTTCCTTCATGAAGGTAGTATTATTGTGTAAAAATGACAAATCACAATTTTATGATATTCTGAAAAGACATTGTTTTTTAAATCACCAGTCATAAATTGGTGAAATATTTTAGCAAATGTAAGTGACATTCTAATAACTATAGCTACCAATTATTTAACATTTGATATACATCATGTACATGTGTTAGATGTTTGCATATATTATATATGTGTTATCTTATTTGGTCTAGCACATTTAGGTGCTGAAAATGCTGTTATTAACTCCAAATGACTTTTAATAGATGAGAGGCTGGATTTTTGAAGAGAAAATAAATTTATGTAGGGTTGCGTGGCTAATAAATGCTAGGCTCCAGAGCTGGGCTTATCCGGCTTCAAGAGACTTGCTCCTAATCCCGTTAAACCTAAGAGTTGTCCTCTATAGACACATGTGCCTAGCACAACTTTCTTTTCATTCACTATTTTATGAAAAGCTCTTAGCCCCTTTCACTAAAGCCATATTGATGTTAATTGAACATAGAGATATGATGGATGGGCATTGCAGTGTGGGCAAAGGCTTTGGAATAAGACATTAGAAGAGACCTCGGTCCAAGCCCAAGCTCACACACAAAAAGTCAGCTTGCAAATGTCAGCTGACATCTTTGAGCTTCAATTTTTTATTCCCAATGAGAAGATGATAAAACTATTCTATGGGATTATTGAAGCCTGAATGAGGCACTGTCAGCTGTGTTATAAAATAAGTTACTGTAATTGGACATAGGATCTCTTTTTAAAAATCTCTACTGGGTAAATTCTACTTAATTCCCTAGTGAAGAGGAACTGATATTTACTGAACATCTAATATGTGCCAAGTGCTTTATTTACACTAGTTCATATTAACTTCAAGCCTAGAAATTAGATGTTATTACCCTGGTTTTGTAATGAGAAAACAGAGGCTATCCTTCTCACATAATTCCGGTAATAAGGCATAGAGACAACAATTTCATTCTAGACTTCTCTTTTCTTCTGTAGGCTACAGCGAGTTCTCTGCAGTACCCAGTCAGGTCCCAGTCTATTCCTCACACATATCGACTTTGAATGGTCTTTGTATTTGTCTGTTTGAATTCTCTACCTACTTTTCATTTGTTTATTTTCCTGCCTGTCTTTCAATGGCTGTTCCTTCTTATTATTCTTCTTAACTTCCATTTGGCACAAAAGTTGAAAGATACTGTTCTGCCTCTCCCAATCACCAGTCATATTGTGTATTTTGTTTCTTTATGGCACTTGTCACTGTCTGAAATCTTTTATCTATTTATCTAGGTATTGGCTAACTCGTCTAGTAGATTATAAGCTCCATGAGAACAGGCACCTTGTCTATCTCATTTGCCCCTGTGCAGCGCTCAGAATGGTCTTGGCACATTAGGTATACAATCAATAATTGTGAAATGAATGAATGATGTTCAGTTGTTTCTTAAAAATCTATTTTCTATGTCTGAGGGTCATGAAATCATGTGATTTATTTTTTAAAGATTTTATTTATTTATTCATGAGAGATCCAGAGAGAGAGAGGCAGAGACACAGGAAGCAGGATGCCCAAGGGGAGTCCAATGAGAGAGTTGATCACGGGAGTCCAGGATCATGACCTGAGCCAGAGGCAGATTCTCAACCACTGAGCCACCCAAGGTCCCCTCATCAAATCATTTAAAATGTAACCTTTAGTTGTTTGAATGTTTAATCATGTTTTCCCTGAATGTGACCTAATTTCCTGCAAAGATTTATTGGTGCTAATAGGCTTGAGTATTTGGCAAATAATTGAGCTGGTGCTGATACAGCAAGGGCACTCTGACATGGGATCTTTTTGGAACCTTGACTGATGATTATTAACTATGAAAGAAAGGAAAGCATGTAAGATATGGTACACATGAAAACTCATGAGGGAGTTTTGAAAACCTTTAAAATGCAAAGAGAATGCTTATATTTTGAGTATACAATTTGGAGGCAATCTTTAAAGTACAATTTCAAGTAGAAAAATTGAGTTACAAAATTGGTCCTGGTGCCTGGGTACCAAACATAAACTAGTTTTGGGATAGATTCCCTAACTAGAGATTTTGTCTACTTTGTTATTGAAAACTCATTAATAAAAAATGTTGTTTACTAAATAGATGCTTGAGGTCATCTATAATAGCCAGAATCCTAATTATGAAAATTTGATAGTTGATGAATCAAGGAATAGGATGGCTATGGATAGACTTTCAGGCTTTCAGCTAAAAATGATGAATCATCAAGTAAGATAAATATCATTTGGGTTTTGAATATAAATTTAATCTGGATATCACAAAAGATCACATTATAATTTAATGAAGGTACTTTTAAAAAAACTAATCAAAGACATAAATCAGTTTTTAAAGGGAGATTTATGAATCCCTTAGAGAGTCTCTGTTTTATATTCCTCTTAAATGACACACAGATGGTTTATGTAATTGTACCACAGCTTTGATAATAATATTTCTGGATAACTAGGTGTAATCTGCATTAATTGCTATAAATTGCTCTGATTCCTTGCTGTGAAATATTTTTCTTCTGTTAGGTAATTGTTTGTATTTTGTAAATGATGGATCATTGTTACATAGAATAATATTGCAATTCATAAAGTTATTTTTCAGTACCCACATTTTTCTTGAAAACTTGTCACTTCTGCCTAAAATTATTCCTATAATAAACACCCAAATCCTGAAGCAGTTTTGGCAAAATTTTCATTCTACGGCCTGTTCTTTAACTTATTTCTAGAGATGATGATGCCTTATTAAACAGTGACTGTCAGCTTTACTTTTCCCTGATAACTGGAGTCATTAAAGAAAGTTACTTCACTTGGAAGTTCTTTTGGTTCAAGCTGAGTAAAGATCTGTCCTCTGATAGGGTATTTATATCTATCTTAACATTTGCCATTTAGGTTTTTCTTTATAATTTTATTTATCTATTTGGTAGAGAGAGAGAGAGAGAGAGAGAGAGTGAGAGCACAAGCAGGGAGAGTGGTAGGCAGAGGGAGAGGGATAAGTAGGCTCTCTGCTGAGCAGGGGGCCTGATGCAGGGCTCTATCCCAAGACCCTGGGATCATGACCTCAGCTGAAAGCAGATGCTTAACCAACTGAGCTATCCAGGTGCCCTTACCATTTAGTTTTGAAAATAATTTATTTTCTACTGATAGTGAGTTTCTCAAAGGCAAGTGATCCAGAGCCATGTCAACTTTTGTAAACTAAGGTTCTATCACAGTTTTTGGCATATATTAAGTATTAAATAAGTAGCTGATGAACTTGAAATCTGGGTGAATGTTTGTTCTTTTCAGGTACATTCTCAGAAGCACTTAAAGTTTCTCATTTATTTGCTCCTCTACTCAATAGCCCCAGTCTATTTTGGGGTTAGTGATTTTACTGCTTTGGCTAGCTTTTCTCATGTAATCTATTCTCCCTTGTGTTAGCTTTCAGATCCTTTCTGGTGGTTGCTGCTTCTAATCTTCTTTGATGTGACAGACCAGATAACTGAGCACATTAAAACAATGAGCTAAATTTTACAGACTGTTAACTTCTGAATAACTTCTGAACAAAACTGTATGCTTAGCATTGTGTTACACATCATGGTGGTACAAAGAATATATAAGACACAGTTCTTCCCCAGTTTATTTGGAGAGGCAATATGTAAAAGGAGAATACAACTGGAGAATGAGATAATATATATTCAGTACTGAATTGTGCTGTACAGATAAGAGTAAAGGAAGTGAAATTAAGGGAGTTAGGAAATCAAGGAAGGTTTAAATTTTCATGGTAGACTATATGATTAGATCTAAACCTTGAAAGTTTAAGCAAGGAGAAACAGATGAGGTGATTGACAGAATTGGAGTTATTTGGAGGAAAAAGTCTAGAATAGCCAATATTTGGTTTTTCTTATTTTAGACCTATGAGTCTCTAATTTCTTCTAGATTATTCAGAAAATTCCATTTATATTTGACCATTAATTTTCTATGTTAGTATTATTTTTGTTTGTAGGTTGCCTCATCATTTAGAATGGGATAGAATGTAAATTTTTTTAAAATATTTTATATATTTATTTTAGAAAGGAGGGAGACCAGAGAGGACCAGCGGGAGACCAGAGAGAGAGAGAATCTCTACCTGATTCCCCACTTGAGCTTGGATCCCAATTCTGTGCTCAGTCCCAGGACCCTGAAACCACAACCTGAGCCAAAACCAAGAGTCTGACGCTTAATCAACTGAGCTGCCCAGGCACCCTGGATAGAATGTAAATTCTAAAGATATTTGGAAGTACAGAATGGATGATAATTTTACACAACAAAAATGACTCACAGATCATAAGATTTTAAGTCTCTGCAAAAGCAGTAACATGTCTATACATTACCAGTGTGTATGTCATGGCTCAGCAACACATGTATAATGCCTTCAAGTTCCCCATAAGTAGCCCAAGCCCCCCTTTATTTTCATGACATGATTGTATTATTTGATCATTTGATGATAAAATGAAGATAATTTGATTTAAAAAATCAATGTCAGGGGCACGCTCAAACAATAATAAAAAATACTCCTAAGTGTTTTTCAAATATAAATGATTACAATTAATAAAATGAATTCTTTCTTCATTTGGCTTTATAAATACGTTCATCCCATCCCCTCAACATGTGCCTGTTTGAAAAATATTTAAAAATTCTGTGATGGAAACCTCTGTATCCTCCATTAGTATGCATGCCTAAAACAACCAAAACTCTGGTCATGAGTCCAGAAATCAATGAATTCAGCCAGCCTATAGATCACTCTGAGTACCTTGGCGGGGTGGGGTAGGGGAAAACAGATTTCTGGGTGTTTTAAATTCTCCATAACTCAGTAACACCACAGTACTCAGCACTAGTAACTGTGAATGGAAACTTTTCCAACCAGAGCCTGCCTTTGATGCATATGTGACTTGGAGGGTTTTATGATTTGGCAAGAATTTTAAGGAGGCTAACATATTAGGGAGAGAAAAATTCCATCATAAAATTCACTTCTCTCTGATGGGTGCCAACATTACGCATGTGATGGAAGATATAGCCAGATATCTGATGGCATACCATTTGGAGCACAGGGATTAATCCTTTTCTTCCTTAGCTTGTTTAAATTCATCTTGTAACAAAAGCATCTCTTACTTCAAGATTTGGTTAAATTATCACCTCCTTTTTGAAATCTTCATTTACATTAGCTAAATGAATAGCTTTTCCTCTTTAAGTCAGATGTTCTGTGCTTCTGTTGGTCAAAATGGTACACTTTTGTTTAATTGAACATATATCCAGCCCACACCAAGTTGTGCTCTGTAGCACATAGTAGATATAGTAGATAGTAGATACTCAGATACTTAAGTCATCATAGTGAATGAGCACACTTAGTTTTTAGTTGGCTTAATTGTTCCTGGTTATTTCCACTAAAAACACTATAACCTTGAAATAGTCTAGAATCTTACTTTAATACTCTCACAACAGGATGTATTTGCAAAGAGGCAGTATTTCATTTATTTCATGCAAAAACGTTTTAATTACTAAGGGTATCCAGGAAAATAATTATTCAGATCTGACCCAAAAGGTGGTTCACAGCATGAATACCAAATATAAAAGCATAATTAGATTCTAGTACATTCAAGTTTTATTAGAATAGGGTAGGAAATGAAGCAAGAGCTTTAAATTTAAAAGAATTTTGGAATATAATGTGAAAAAACAGTAACAAAACTATACTCACATGCTGGATCCTTAGAGAGATGTTTATTTACATAGGCTGTTTTTTTTTTTAAGGAGCAAATGTCATCTAATAATATTTTATTTACTCATCTTCCTTATTCCACATCATAAATTGATATTCTTCATAGCTCATTGATTTAGAAGGTAAATTCTTGATATAAAGAGTTTGTTTGGGATTATAGTGTAAAGAACACTAGATCTAGAATTAGGAACTTGAATTTTAGGACTGTCTTGATCTATTATGAAATATGTGGTTATGGCCAATCCCTCTATTCCATTGAGGCTCATACTTGATCAGTAAAATGGATATAATTCCAGTCTCATGGGAATTAATTGCTTACCTACCACTAAGGGCTGTGGAGATTATGAGTAATAAATCAAGCTTCATGCCATAGAGGACCAGTGTGTAATTCAGGGCCTGAACAGTTCCTTGATTTGCTGGGTCATATTAAATCTCACCTGGTAAGTAGTGTACGGGAATAACTTGTTACATATTTAGATTGTACTGTATCTTTGAATACAGGTTATTTTCCCCACTCACACATTGATAGATACTAACTGGGGCAGCTTCCAGGTAGTCCATTCAGCTTGTTGAGCATAGTTCCCAGTAATGTATATAATTTCAGTGTCACCACCAATTTCATGGCAGTTTGGGACTCTCTGCTGTAACACCAGGGTCTATGAGTCAAAGTCCAACCTCCCCAGTAGTTTTCTAAGTGGCTTCAGGAACTCATTTTAAGGCTACCACCTCAATGATTCTATGACTCTGTGAAAGCTGATATATTACAGTAGAGTGTCCAGAGTTGAATGTTTTCTGAGTTATTGGGAACTTGAGATTTGGAGTTTTGTTCTTTTTACTCCCTAACTGTATTGATCTGCCAAAAGAGTCACGGTAAGCATTACTCTCTTTCCCTGTGGAATAGAAGATAAAAAGCAGTTCTGCAGTGTTACTTTATTCTTAAAAATCCAAATAGATCAATATACTTTGTTCTTCCTTCACCCCACCTCTTTCTGCCCTCTATTCCTATCCCCTGCCCATAGCTAGAGACTTTTGATTGGGAAGGTAAGTGGAAAGCCAATATTATATTTTTATAATTATGTTGTTACCTTGTATAAAGATTTTTTGAAGGACAGGGTAGGGAATAACTGTAATGAGAAAATATTTTTGCAAAGATCTCAAAGTGTTTGATTAACCAGATATCCACTGAGCAATATTAATTGGTCATCCATGATGGGCAGAGTACCTTGTGATCATCATATCGTCAAGGGTACAAAGTAAATACTCTATCCTTCTTGCCATTTACAACTTTCCAGTCTAGAAAGGATGTTAAAATTTGGAGTATTGGTTACTGATGGCTCTTTTCCAGATTCTGGTTAGTAAAAAAAAATAGGGTCAAGAGTGCAAATAGGAACAAGATTATCTGTTTTATTATTACTAGCAAGTGCCTGGTAGTTGGAAAAGCTGCAATTCAGAACTTATTGTTAACCTGAGATCAAGTGTGAGGTTATTTGTGGGTCTTTGGATGTAGGACTTAGAACTATAACCTCCCTGTGAGTAGAGCTATGTCAAGAAAGTGATCCCAGGAACTGCCATCCACTTTGCTATGCAATAGTTCTCTGAAGAAGCAGGAATGAAGGAAAGAATGGCAGACCTCTACTTATGCCTCAGATAAGAGAACCTGGACTCTGTTTCAAAAATGCTGACCACATGAGGATAGGAGAGGAAGGAGGATCCTTAGTCTCCATGAAGCAGGCAGTAAAATAGTTGGAATTGTGCTTTTTCTCCACCTTTGAACCTAAATAGCCCTATACACTTTTTATATGGTCCAAGAAACATGAAATTTTGACCAATAAGATTGTCCACTCCTCCTGTGGAATAAAGCAGTAGAAACAGCAACTGAAGTTCCACTTCTCTGTTGTGGTAAAAAAGAGTGGTGGTAAAAATTTACTCTTCTTAGAGAAAATGGGATTCCCTCTTAACAAGGAGTTATGATAATAAAATGTATATACAGATTGTTACTATAACTAAAGTCTCCTAAAATTTTAAACATAATTAATTATATGTGTCTGTGGAAATTATATCTTATTTTGAACAAGCTATATGTAAATAACCAAATAAATACTTCTACTCATCTTTTAATGAAAAACTTGGTTGCCTCTCCAAGATTAAAGAAATATGAAAAATAGTATCTTGTTTTTGAAGAAAACAAAGTGAATCACGTGGTTCTATTCAGGGAGAATCACAATTAAAAGAGCTTTCATTCTTTTATTAATATTACAAATAATATAAATGACAGTTATGTACTGAGGCCTCATCTGTGCCAGTTTATACTAGATCTTTCATGGTGAATACATTTGTCTACATTTAAAAAGTAATACTCAAGGATATGTTTTTTGCCATTTGCCCATGAAAAATTCTCTTATACATGTGTTGTACCTTTATTTTTCAAGAGACAGTTTAGGAACCATGTCTTCTGAGAAAGTCTTCCATAATTTTCTCTCATCTACATTACTTCTTAGTTCCTGGACAGACTGTAGTACTCCCTGCAAAACATAGCACTTATCCAATAGCACAAGGCATTCATTTGATCTGTTTATGTGTACATTTCTTACACCTCACCTTCATGGGGAGAAATCAAGCTCTGAACGTTTCTGTACTTTTCCCTAATAATCCTATCTCACTTAGTACCTTACTACAACAAATTTTTAATAATCATTAACTTTTAACTTTTAATTAAAACCTTCTGTGTTTAGAAATTAAGAGGATTTGATCCTTTCAATTTGAATTTTTGTTTACATACATCAGTAATTCATAATTATATGAAAGGTAAATGTATTTCATCTTCATGCATAGCAAAATAACTTACTTCTGACAATATTTTAACATTTTAGACCATTCATACTGGATATTGTACAATTCATGGTAAATAGACATTTCTATCTGGCCTAATTCTAAGTTGAGAAACACTTCCTATTTTGGAAGTTTTGTTCCCTAATATCTCCTTCCAAGATATTTAGAATAATTATAAAGAGATAGAATTTTTTGGGAAAAAAGCGTCAAGTGATTGAGAGGTTACTTATTTGGGAATCAGAAACCTTACTCTATTCCTACTTCAGTTTTTAATTCATACTGGAACCTTAGAAAGTCCTTTTATTCTTATTCTGCCAATACTTATGGAATGTTCATTGTGTATCAGTCTCTGTTCTAGAGTCTGGAGGTATCGTAATGGGCAAAATGTACAAATATTTATGCTTTTGTGGGGCATAAATTCTAGTTTTCCTTTTGGGGCTTTGGCATATTTCTCTGTAGAAAAGAAACTCCCCACTTGATAAAATGAGAGGATATAGGATATGAAACTCTCAGGATCGATCCATGCTTAACCCATCAGAATACCATATTCGGATATGTAATTGATTGTGGCAGTTAAGGACTAGAAATTATTATTGCAAAACAGGTAACATTGTTCTCTTCCGAGATATTAACAGTGTAGTCACATGTATACCTTAGTAACTGTAAGGGCAAGTATCTTCTGTTACCATGGGCAAGGAAGCAATTCTCAAGGTAGGGGACTTCTGCTTCATATCCAAGCTAGACAAGCTTTGTTCAGAGCTCTCAGTATGGTTTCTTACAGATTTGCTAAAATAGAACATGATTCCAACCTTCTAAGGGAGGAACCACTAAAAATGGCAAGATGAGTGATGTTAACCTATGCTAATGTGGCAGCAGAGTTTGGGATCATCTGCAAACCCTGCTTAACCTTATTGGGGAATTTAACGAACACTGGGCAGCAGTAATCAATCTTCAGAGTCTCATGAGATAATGGTACTAATTTGCATTATTCTCCAGAACCATCTTACTAACTTTCTATGCCCTTTACATAAGAGATAAGACTGAAACACAGAGTTTTTTTGTAAGCTCAAAAAAATATTGTCTGAGAGACTGTCTGGCCTAGCTCATTCAGAAACTTGGATATACAAAAATAAAGGAGAAGGAGTAGAGAAGAACTAGATGAAGGGAAAAGAAAATATTTTTCTTTAATTTATCCAAGTTTCTTCAAATTAATAATAGCAACAATGTATTTGGTGATTATAGCTTATTGATAAATGTAATAAAAGCAATTTTATAAGGGAAAGAAGGGAAGAATTGGGCATACTCTGTTATAGTACTTCCACTAACTGCCAAGTGGTATAATCTGTTAGAAAGTGACTTGGGAGGCACTTGGGTGGCTCAATCGATTGAGTGTCTGACTGCTGATTTTGACTTGGGTCATGATCTCAGGGTTCTGGGATTAAGCCCTGTATCTAGGCTCCCCACTCAGAGATTTTCTCTTTCTCTCTCCCTCTCTCTCTCTCTCTCTCTTCTCCCCGCTTGCATGTGTTCATTCTCTCTCTCTCTCTCTCTCTCAAATAAATAAATAATATAATATAATAAATCTTTTTTTTAAAAAAAGAAAGTGACTTGAATTATCATAAATATATATTGCATACTCTATTAGGACAATATCTTTTAAAAATTAAGGAAATATGATTGATATGCTAAAAAGGAGAGAAAATGCAATCATATAAAATAATCAGTTTAAACCAGAGCAGAGAGTTGAAACCAAAAAATAAAATAAAATAAAACATTAAGAAATATGTTTTCAAACTGTGTCCAATAATCACCTTCAATGTGAATGGTCTAAATGCAGTAATTAAAATAAAGAGATTATTAGTGGATAAAATTTAAAAGACCCCACCAAATGCCATCCACAAGAAACCCGCTTGAAATATAAAAATATGTATAGATTAAAAGTAAAGGGATGGGTAAGGATCCTATGCTAACACTAAGGAAAAGAAAGTTGGATAATCTATTTTCATTTTTTAAAAAGATTTTATTTATCTATTCATGAGAGAGAGAGAGAGATAGAGATATATATAGAGAGAGAGAGAGAGGCAGAGACACAGGCAGAGGGAGAAGCAGGCTCCATGCAGGGAGTCCGATGTGGGACTCTATCCCCAAGTCATGCCCTGCTGAAGGCAGAGCTAAACAGCTGAGCCACGTGAGCTGCCCTCTATTTTCATTTTAGACAAAATAGACTTCAGAGCAAGGAAAATTATCAGGCATAAAGAACATCATTACATGGTAATAAAAGAGAGTTCTTGAAGAAGACATAGCAATATTCAATACGTATGTGCCTAAAACAACAGAACATTGCAATATGTGAGGCAAAAACTTATAGAACTTCAAGGACATATAGGTGACTCCATTATTATAAGCCTACTTTAACACTCTATCAGTAATGGATACATTCAGCAGGCAGAAAATCAGTAAGAATGCATTTGAACTAAACAGCATCATGAATCAACTAAATCTAATTGTTATTTATGGACTACTTCATCCAACAGCAGCCTATACATTCTTGTCAGATTTACATGAAATAGTTACCAAGATAAACCACATTTGGGGCCATAAAACACACCTTAACAAATGTAAAAGAATAGAAATCATACAACGTATGCTCTCAGAATACAATAGAATTAAGCTAGAAATAAAAAACAGAAAGGTAACTGGAAAAATCCCAACATTCTTGGAGATTAATCAACACACTGGCCAAAAAAGTCTCCAGAGAAATTGAAAGATATTTTGATTTAAATGAAGGTAAAAATACAAGTTACACAAAACTTCATGAGATGCATTGAAAGCATTGTTTAGAAGGAAATTTATAGCATTGAATACATGTATTAGAAAGGGATAATGATCCAAAATCAATAATCTAAACTTCCACTTTAGGACATTAAGGAAATAAGAGCAAATTAAATCCAAAGTAAGAAGAGGAAATGAAATAATAAAAATTAGAACCGAAATCAATGAAATTGAAAACGGAATCAGTACAGAAAATCAACAAAATCAAAACCTTGTTCTTTGAAAAAAAAATCAGTAAAATTGATGAAACTCTAGCCAGGCTAGCCAAGTAAAAAAAGAGACAGGACACAAATTATACCAAAAATGAAAGTGCAGCCATCACTACTAATTGCATGGATATTTAAAAGGATATGAAAGGAATGTTTTGTGCTTTTTAAAAAAGTTTTTATCTATTTGACAGAGAGAGGGAGAGCACAAGCTGGGGAAGTAGCAGGCAGAGGGAGAGGGAGAAGCAGGCTCCCTGCCAAGCAGGGAGCATGACGTAAGGCTCAATCCCAGGACCCAGGGATCAAGACCTGAGCCAAAGGCAGATGCTTAATGGACTGAGCCACCCAGGTGCCCCTGAAAGGAATGTTATGAACAACTCTATGCCAACAAATTTGATAACTCAGATGAAACAGATGCATTCCTTAAAAGCACAAATTACCAAACTCACACAAGGAAGTACGGGTAATTTGCGTAGGTCTGTGCCTATTAAAGAAATGAAATTTATAGCCTTCTGAAACAGAAAATACCAGGCCCATTTCACTGGTACACTCTATCAAACATTTAAGGAAGAAATTTTACCAAACCTCTACAATCTCTTCCAGAAAATAAAAGCAGAGGAATATTCCCTAACTCATTCAATGAGGCTAGCATTACCTTAAAATAGCAGGAACAGACAAAGATGTTATAAGAAAGGAAAATCCCAGACCAGTATCTCTCATGAATATACATACAAAAACTCCTCAACAAAATATTGGCACATTGAATCCAACAATTTATAAAAAGAATTATGTACCATGACCAAATGAGATTTATTCCAGATATATAAATGAGGTTTAACATTTGAAAATCCATTAATGTAATCCATCATGTCAATAGGCTAATGAAAAAAAAATCATTAGTTTTTAATGAATAAAAGAATCCGACAAAATCCAACACTCATTCATGATAAAAATGCATAGCAATCCAAAAATAGATGGGAAGTTTCTTGATAAAGAATATCTACAAAAATACTCGAGTTAACATCATACTCAATGGTGGGAAACCAGATGCTTTCCCCCTAAGATTGAGACAAAGCAAGGACATCCCATTCCTATTCAACATTCTTCTTCAACACCATACTTAAGTCCTAACTAATTCAATAAGACAAGAAGAAGAAGTAAGTTATGCAGATTGGAAAGACAGAAATAAAACTGTCTTTGTTCGCAGATGACATGATTATATAGAAAATCTAAAGTGACCAGAAAAAAACTAGAGCTTATAAGCAATTATAGCAAGCTTGCACATGAAAAGCTAACGTACAAGAGTCAATTGCTTTCCTTTATACCACAGTGAATAAAAGGAAGTTAAAATTAAAACTATTACAATATTTAAGTTACCATGAAAACAAAATGAAATACTTAGATATAAACTTAAAAATATAATGTCAATATAAGGAAAATTGCAAAGCTATGATGAAATCAAAGAAGTTCTAAGTAAATGGAAAGATAGAATATGTTTATGGATAGAAGGATTCAGTATTATTAAAATGTTACTTCTTCCCAACTCCTCTATAGATGCAATGCAATCTAAACCAAAATTTCAGCAGATCATTTTGTGGTTATCAATAAACTGAAAAACAAAAGACCCAGAGTATCCAATATAATACAGAAGAAGAAGAAAAAAACAACAAAGATCTGATACTCCGGAACTTCAAAACCTATTAAAAAGCTACAATAATCAAGACAGTATGGTATTGGTAAAAGAATAGATAAATAATTCAATGGAACAGAATAGAGCCCAGAAATACACCCATACCAACAGAGTCAACTGATCTTTGACAAAGGAGCAAAGACAATTCAATGGAACAAAGTCTTTCCAACAAAGGGTGCTGGAAGTTCTAGGCATCCATATGCAAAAAAAATTAAAAAAAAAAAAGAAAAAAGGAATCCAGACACAGACTGTATCCCATTTACAAAAATGAACTTAAAATGGATAATAAGCCTAAATAGTGTGCTCACTTTGGCAGCACATATACTAAAATAATAAGCCTAAATAGGATATATAAAACTATCAAACTCTTAGAAGATCTAGATGACTTTGAGTTTGCTGTGGCTTTTTACATACAACACCAAAAGCTAGATCATGAAAAAGGAAACTGCAAAGTTAGACATTATAAAAATTAAAGCTTGTGCTTTGTGAAAGACACTATTAAGAGACTGAAAAAAGACAAGCTATAGACTTAGAGAAAATATTTGCAAATCACGTATCTGATAAAGGATTTGTGTCCAAAACACAGAAAGAGCTCTTAAGAGTCAACAGTAAGAAAACAAACAATCCGGGGATCCCTGGGTGGCGCAGCGGTTTGGCGCCTGCCTTTGGCCCAGGGCGCGATCCTGGAGACCCGGGATCGAATCCCACATCGGGCTCCCGGTGCATGGAGCCTGCTTCTCCCTCTGCCTGTGTCTCTGCCTCTCTCTCTCACTGTGTGCCTATCATAAATAAATTAAAAAAAAAAAAAAAAAAAGAAAACAAACAATCCAATTAAAAAATGGGCAAAAGTTCTAAGCATGCAGTTCACCAAAGATTGTATGTTGGTGGAAAATAAGCTTATGTAGTGATACTCAACATCATATGACAACACGGGACTTGCAAATTAAAGCGATGAGACACTACTATATGCCTATTAGAATGGTTAAAATTCAAAACACTGACAACCTCTAATGTTGGTGAGTGTATTGAGCAACAGGAACTCTTTTTCAGTGCTAGTGGGAATTCAAAATGGTACAGCCACTTTGGAAGACAGTTTATTACAAGGCTAAACATAGGCTTGCTTTATAATCCAGTAATCACATTTATAGCTATTTATCCAAATGAGTTGAAACTTATGTCCACACAAAACCTGCACATGAATATTTATAGCAGATTTATTCATACTTGCCAAAATTTGGAAGCCATAAAGATATCCTGCCATGGATGAATGGATAAACAATCTGTGATACACTAGCCAATGCAATAGAAGAATATCAAATGGTAAGAAGAAATGAGTCCCAGGAAAAATATGGAGGAATTTTAAATGCCTATTGCTGAGCAAAAGAAACCAGTCCGAAAAGACTACATACTGTATGATTCCAGCTATATGAATTGCTAGAAAAGGCAAACCTATAGACATTGAAACAGTCATGGGTTTCCAAGGTTTTAGGGGAAAGGAAGAAGGGAGGAATGAAATATTTGTGCAGAGGATTTGTAGGGCAATGAAACTATTATATATGAAATTGTAGTGGTGGATACATCAAACTATGCTTTTTTTCAAAACATAGAACTCTACAATACAAAGAATAAACCTATGGACTTTATTTAATGTTAATGTATCGATTTGACTTCATCATTTATAACATGTATATCATGCTAATGCAGGATATTAATGACAGAGGAAACTGTGTGGGGACAGTTACATGGGAATCCCATGTACTTTCTGTGAAATTTTTCTGTAAATCTAAAATTTTCTAAAGAGCGAACTGGACTAGTTAGTGTGGGAGGTAAGAGTGAGAAGTTGATTTGAGGTCACTTTGTGACAGGCTTTGTGAAAATTTTGTCTTTTAAAAAATGCTTTGCCTTGGTCCAGAATAGATTTGAGATGGCTCTGAGAAATCAACAGTAAAAAAGTAAAAAAGTAGCATGTCAATCATAAATGAAAAAAATCAAACCATAAAAAGAGATTAAAATAGAGGAGGTTAATAAGTATATGTAAAACCAGTCAGAGCTCCTGGGTGGCTCAGGTCGTGATCCCAGGGGTGCTGGGATCTAGTCCCACATCGGGCTCCTTATTCAGTGGGGAGTCTGCTTCTCCCTCTGCCTGCTGCTTCCCTTGCTTGTGCTTGTTCTCCCTCTGTCTCTGTCAATTAAATAAATAAAGTCTTTAAAAAAACAAAAATATAGAGCAGCCCGGTTGGCTTAGTGGTTTAGCGCTGTCTTCAGCCCAGGGTGTGATCCTGGAGACCCGGGATCGAGTCCCACGTCGGGCTCCCTGCATGGAGCCTGCTTCTCCCTCTGCCTGTGTCTCTGCCTCTCTCTCTTTGTGTGTCTCTCATGAATAAATAAATAAAATCTTTTTAAAAAATAAAACCAATCACATATGTAGAGCCTGTAGGCATAAAGCCTTTGGAGTTTTTGTATTTAACACGACAGATTGATCCAGCACTATTTGGAAGCCACAGTAAAAACAGAGTCCTTTACACAGTTCGTATTGTTTAATTTCAGGCCATGGCAAATGTAGCTACTCCTTAAAGAAAATTTTCAAATAGCGTCTCATAGGGGAACTACTGAGGGATAGCACAAAAGAGAAAAGAATCCACAACCAAAAGATAACTCTACTAGTAGAAATTATATTTGATTCTTTATAACAATGAGTGGAGGCATGTTTTGTATTTAAGTGTCTAGTAATTTTGTACCTTTTTTCCCCTCTAGATTCAGTTCATTAATTCATTTATTCACAAAATATGTGTCAAGCACTATGTCCCAGGCATTTATCTAGTTATTAGAGATGTGCTGAGGATAAATGGAACTTAAATGCTGATGAATTAATCAGACAATTATTCAGAAATATCTAGCAGTAAACTTTTCTTCATGGGATCAAAAGATATCCAAGTATATGATCACAAGTGGAAAATAGGGGATAGAAATCAGCTGTTGACTGTTTTTCCATTTTTATTTGTGTGTGAATTTTTCAAATGAATGTAAGGACATAGTGTTAGTGTGAGTCAAAATATTTTAGACATGAAATAACATGTTTCAGGGGTTCAACCTTATAACAATAATAAACAAACCTGTTAAATATCTCTGGACAATGCCGGTGTTTGTCAACTAAACGTTGTTTGTAGGATTTTTATCATATAACAGATTTCATTCATTCACTATGCTTTTCTGAGTTGTCCTACATGCCAGTATATATTTCTAATGTGGTCTGTTTTCTGTTCTGGTCTTATAAGATTTGCTATTAAAATACATAAAACTATTTTTTAAAAAGTATAAGTGTTGAATACATAACATAGTAATTTAAAAATATACATTTTATTCATTTATCCTTTATTAAAAGCACTGTATATCCCTTGATGTTCTTTTTTTAAGATTTTCATTTATTATTTGAGAGAGAGAGAGCATGAGAGCAGGTGCAGAGGGAGAGGGAGAAGCACACTCCCCACTGAGCAGGGAGCCTGATACAAGGCTGGATCCCAGGACCCTGAGATCATGACCTGAGCCAAAGGCTGACACTTAACCCACTCAGCCACCCAGGCACAACCTCACTTGATATTCTTAAATCACATGAAAAAGAGACTTTCATTTGCAAATGAATAAGTAGAAGTTCCCTGTGTGTCATGTCATTCAGATGAGTTTAGTTTGCTTTTGTTTGTATATTATTATTAGAGATTTCTGGAAACAGCTCTATATGAAATCTCTCCAAGTAGACAGCTATTCCCATTTCAGCATCCTCAGTGTGGTCTGGAGGACTTTACAGAATACAAGTGCCCTGGAGCCCTTCCACCCCAGGATTGCATAAGGTCTGTAGGGAATGGATTTAGAAGGGCTGAAGTTGTATCTTTGTTATGGTTTAGGTGAGTCCTGGGTGTATTTCACCCAGAGGACTACCCCAATCCCTCCACTCTAGTCTCGTGAGATCTTTGACACCTGTTTTCCCCATCTGTTGCTAATTGCCCCTGTTGAGGTCACAGTGAGCTAACTGTTAGCAGGCATGGGGACCTCTGTGAAGTCATTGGGTGGTGCTGTGATGGGTCTAGGGAATTGCAGAGGTGTTACAGAATGAAAACTATGGCCAGGCCACAATATCCCCATAACCCTTATAATGGATTGAATAGGGTCTCCCCAAATTCATGTCCACCTGGATTCTTAGAATGTGACGTTATTTGGAAATAGGGTCTTTGCAGACTTAATTAGTTAAGAATCTCAAGATGTCATTGTACGTGATTTTGGGTGAGCCCTACATCCAATGGTGTGTCTTTGTGAGAAGAGGAAAGGGTGTAGAGACACAGGGAATTAGGCCACATGAAGATACAGGCAGGGACTGTGTGCAGCTACGAGCTCTGGGTTGTTAGGTATCTTCCCACTAAACTAGGAAAAAGCAAGAAAGAATTCAGAATTCTTCCTTAGAGCCTTTGGAAGGAGCACAGTCCTTCTCATATACCAGTTTCAGACTTCCGGCCTCCAGAACTGTGAGGGAATAAATATCTTTTTAAGTCCCCCAGCTTGTGGTAATTTGTTACGGCAGCACTGGGAAACAAATACACCCACACGTACTGAATGTGAGAAACTAGAAAATACAAGGAAAACATGCAACCAAATTCTAGGCCTCATCATTCAGCATGGTAAATATAGAAGCAAAAACAAAGCTTTTTGTATAGACAGGATCTTTCGCTCCAAATCCTATTTGCAATAAAACAGAATCCTCAAATTAATGAAACTCACAAAAGGCACACATTCTGCACATTTAAAACAGGCCTTGACTGAAATTCATTGGATGTTATCACTACTAAGCATAAACATTTTGACCAAAACTAGAATATTTCAACATATGTTATTACTATTTTTATTCTTTTTGTCAGTTTTATTTAGCTCTTATCAATACTCTGGATCAGATCCTAGCTCTCCTGCTCACTAACCAGTTAACTTTGAGCAAGTTAGTCTTTCTGCCTGTGTTTCCTCATCTGTTAAATGGGTTAATAAGAGTCCTAATTATGCAATCAATGTGAGGATTCAATAAATCAATAACTGCAAAACATTCAGCCCAGTTATTTAGCATATAGGAAATTCCTAAAACACATTAGATACTGAAAGTTTCCACTCAGCTACTTAAGATTGGTTTCGGAGAGGCAGTAGCATCATAACTATTGACTTTAAAATAAGGAAAGACATAAATGACAAGAAATAAGTTTCTGAACAACAATATTATCCAATCGTGGATACTATCATTAACATATATGGAGAAAAATTAAAATACTGAATTATTTTCTAATCTTATAACTAGTCAGTAAAATGGCCAAATACCATGTTTCAAATTTTAAACTCTGAATTCTTGCTGCATTTCTTATTTAATGCTAAGCTATGACAAGGAAATAAATGTGTTATCTGCTCCATTAACTAAAATTTGTTCAGAAAAAAAAAAAAAAAAACAAACCTCATTACATTTGCAAAGTAGGATTCACAAAATGAGCTGCTAAACCAGCTGTGTGGTTCTAAAAATAATAATAATGAATCTAAGTATAAACCCATCACACTCTCTTTAAAAAATTACATTTATGCTTCTCTGATCTTTGAAATTGTTTATTTTCATCCAGTTGACATATAAAAGATATTTTTTGATTACATGTTAGGATAACATTTTTCCAAAGAGGATCTCCTAGGTAAATGTAAGTGTTCAAAGTGTCTCATCAGCCATATCAGTCAAATGCTAAGCTAAATAATTTGCATAATTTAATAATTTGCATAATTACCTGCCCACCACATAGGTATTCTTTCTGAGCTGGAAATTAAATCTCAAACTGGGAGAGACTCTAGGAGATTCTCCAGTCCATTTTTCTAACTTAATAGATGTGGAAACTCAAGCCCAGAGAAGAGAGGTTATTTACTCCATACCACACAGCAAGGTAGTGACAGATCTGTTATGTTCCTTTCTTTCCTTTTTTTTTTTTTTTTTTTTTTTGCTTTAATCTTTGTATTATAGCTGACTCTTTACAATTGATATAGAAGAAAGCCCATTCAGGATCACTGGTTCAGATTACAACTCAACTGCTTTTTCTCTGTGTCATATACGCCTTGTGTTTAGGATTGTGGGAGCTCTGAAGCCAGGCTAGAAGGGTTTGATTTGGGGCATATCCCTTGCTGGCTGTGGATTTGAATGTTTTCAGACCTTAGTTATCTCATCTATAAAGTGGGAATATAATAGTGACTATCTTATAATATGCTATGAGAATTAAATGAAGTAAATATATAAAAAACTTAGAAGAGTGTTCGACATACAACCGTTCAAATAAAGTGAACGATTAATAGTTTATAAGATCTGTCTCTCTCTTTTTAAATTTGTTTTATTTATTTATATTTAAAGATTTTATTTATTTATTTATTCATGAGACACACACACACACACATACACACACACACACAGAGGCAGAGACACAGGCAGAGGCAAAAGCAGGCCCCACACAGGGAGCCCAATGTGGGACTCAATCCTGGGACCCAGGATCAGAACCCGAGCAGAAGGCAGATGCTCAGCCGCTGAGCCACCCAGGCATCCCTCTCTCTCTCTTTTTAAAAATATTTTATTTACTGATTTGGCAAAGAGAGAGCACGGGCAGGGGGGAAGGTGGAGGGAGAAGAAGAAGCAGCCTTCCCACTGAGCAGGGACCCAGATGTGGGACTCCATCCTAGGACCCTGAGATCATGACCTGAGCCAAGGGCAGACACTTAACTGATTAAGCCACCCAGGTGCCCTACAGGATCTCTCAAATTCAGTTTTCTCAGCTATTAAATGGCAAGCACATTTATCTCACAGAGCTGCTGCCAAGACTAAGTAAAGTTCTCTATGGGAATGCACATAAAATGTATATAGCAATGTATGTGAACTTATACATTAAACAAGCATGATTTATAAGACAAAATCAAACTACAACTGGATTTTTGTTTCAATGTATTTTAAAACCGTATGCACTGGGGAACATCTTTCCCATGTGCCCAGATCAAACCCTTCACATTTCTTAAAAACTTGTATAACACTTATTCCTTTAATAAATTGAAGTTGCCTAGTCCAGTAAAATGTAAGTTCTTCTATATTCAAAGGTTATGCATTTCCAACTTCTCCTCTGAGTCAAGTCCTAGCTTGGCATGATTGAAGGAGACTCCCTCAGGGAGCACTTACTGCCACTGTCCACGTTCCGACCACCATGACTGACAGCTTTAAGACAAGCTAGACAATGGGAAAGGAGGAGCAGGAAGGGAGGCAGAGAGTTCTGACTGACTGGTGATGCCATCAAAAGCTATTTGCCATCCACTTGTCCTCTCCTGTGCTTTTTTGTGTGTTCTTCAGAGATTTCCCCTACCCGGCTCTCCAACTGCAGTACTTTCAGGCCGATGATGATTTCTCATCTTCAAACCACCACCCCGTTGTCGGCCCCTGGTGTTCCATTTTTCACTCTTTAAGACTTTCCATGGTGGAGACCCATTGCCCTCCCATCCTGCCCTCTAAGGTTGGAATTAAAGTGACTTTAGGCTGGGTCTTTCTACCATGTGGCCCACACCTGCTCTGTAAAGAATACTCAGGTTCTTGTGCCTTGACCAATCTCAGGAATGCAGGACAGTCAAAACTTAGCCCCTCATCAGCACATCTCCCTTGTTCTCTAACTTTCCCATGTGAGGATATATTTTGTCATCCATCTACAATGCTCTTCAGTATGGTGAGAAGAAGATCAAAGCTTCTGAATGGTCCTACTGGAAACCTTTCTCTGAGTTTGAGATTTAAAAAAATGATGAAAAAAAAAAGGAAAAAAAATGATGAAGCCCTCTATCCCATCCTTCAACTTTCTTTATCTTCCTTGTGAAATTTAGAGCAGTATAACCAATTTTCATGTTACTTACTTTTCCATTTTTCATATGTTTTGGCATCATACTTTGTAGTTTGTATCTATTTGCAGTTAAAAAAAAATCCTGTTATGTGCATGTCTATTCAGTCACTATTTGTTAACCAATTGATGATTTCCAGTTTTCCAAGAACTGGTTAAAGTAAGTGTCTGGAATATAGTTCACAGAAAAGCTGAATGTTTATCACACTAAGAAGGAAATATGTGTATGGGAGGCAGGGTGGGGGAGAGCTGTGACAGCCAGATCCCCACACAAAGGCTGGAAAGCAGGCTCTACTGCTTTGAACACATGCAAGGAGGGAAGAATATTTAAAGATCCATAGAAACAGTAGTGAGTACTGCAGCATGGTCATAGCATTACAAGCAACATTCTTAGTTACCCAGTTACAACCAGTAAAAGGTTTTCCTTTCCTGAACAAAAAAGAATGTGGGTTTCAGGTGCTCTCATCACAGACACACACAGACACACACAAATGGTAACTATGTGAAGAGATGACAGGTAAAATAGCTTGACTAGTCATTATTTTACTAGTATTTGTATATCACATCATCATGTTGTACAACATAATATACACAAGTTTTCTTTTTTAAAAAAGCTTCAACTGAAGACCCCAAGGTGGACTGGTCAAATAGGCTCCTCGCTGTAGACTCATTGTCATTCTTTGTTCACTCTGAGAAACTCTATCTTATGTTGGTCTTGCAGGCACAGTTGTGCATATGGATGGAGATACTCAATACAGCACTTTCTTGTTGAGCCAAAGAAAAGTAATAGGTGGTTTATGACTACCCCTTCAAATTTGGCTTTTCCTGCCAGCATATAGCTTTTGCCTTTGGCCCAGGTTTATCTGTTAGGTCTAAATAAATTTGGGGCAGCAATTTCTTTTAGAAGCAGTCTATTCTCTGATAGGAACAGCCATGAACTATTTTATTGATGGACCTAGAACATTTAAATAAGAATCATTTTCCCATAAGGCACTTTGGTTTTGTGTAACCTTATGAGAAAACACAAATTTAAAAATAAACCAGAACAAAAAAAATTAGTGGATCCATACCCCAAAAGCTTGTCAGACTACTTTCAGAATACTGTGACTTGCTTTGGATGACAGTTCAAACAGGCTTGTTCATTTTACTCAGTGTAGTGTATCTAGAATTCATCTATGCCTTTGTATAGTTGAGGGGGGAGTCTGTTCATTTTCCACACATTTTTTCTGAGATATGTGCTACTGTAAGGGGAAGGAGACATTATCTGCTACACACAGACTATAGGCTCTAGAATGAATATAGCACAACTGATAAATCTGTTCTGTCAGAGGGCTTCTGGGAGGTTGGTTCTTTTCCTGAACACTATACATGAGCCTCATTCAGCTCTAAGTTTTAATGATTCTTAATGAATTGCTGAGTTTTAACATTTATAATCTACAAAAGTAAGTAATGGTTGTTGCATCTCTTGTTAGTAGGTGCTAGGTTTATATAGAGTCCTTGTTGTATACTAGGTGCTCTTGGTAAAATAATTTCTGTTAGTTTCAGATTATAGGGACACAGGGATTCCAGTCCAGCCCAATCGTATGACAGTGTGGAGACATCTTTAGCTAGGAGGGCGGGAAGTATGATTATTTGGAAAATATGATCAATCTCGTGATCTATGACATTTAGTGATTTTCCCAGAGAGTAAGAAATGAAGTTAGAATTCCTTAGCCTGATATTTATATCTCTTCAGATTTCTCCCCAGAGTGCATTCTTAGTTATTCCTACCCTAAGCTTTATTTAAACTTTATTTAACTAGAAAAGATATCTTACCATATCTGATCATAGAACAAATGCTCCATTCTTTTCCTATTATATTTTCATGTATTGTTTTTGTCAATCTTTCAAGGTACCACTTAGAAAACACTACCTTTAGAAACCCTTTCTGGTTCCCACCAGCAGACATATTTCAACTTTCTCTTATGAAAATCTATATATCAGCCTGCATGAAAGCTCTGGTGCCAGTTGCTGAACAGAGGAAACACTAGATAGAAAAAATAGATCTTTCATCTGAAACATTAATACCCTGATTTATCACCTATGTGATACAACAGATCTGATTTCAATTTTTAAGGATGCCTTTTTCTATTAAGAACAATGAAAGCATATTCTCTAGGCCATTGAGGCATCTTTTAAGCAAACATCTCAACTGTACTGATGGCATCATTGGAAAAAAGAATGGAAAACCCTCTATGGTGACTAATATCAAGGAACAGAGGTTATTTGGAAATGACCATGTTTTAAGCAATTCACTGCTTTAGGAGCAATGTCCTTTGTCCTGATATGTCCCTAATCAGAGATCAATCAAGCCAATTTGAGTAAATACTTATATGTATTTAAGGTATTCACATACTGTTGGCCTTGACTTCAGAAGAGCCAATTAGATACCAGCTGTAAGTGAAAATCAGCTCTTTGTTATTTTTGTTTTTTCTATTCTCATTCCCTTCTTCTCTCTCTCTCTTTGTCTCCCTCTCTACCTCTGTCTCTCTCTCTCTCTCATCAGAGCCAAGTTCTTGAACCCTGACTATCTTTGCTACCACCAAATGTTCCTTATGGTTTGCCAGCAGTATAAGCACTTTCCAATTTTTATTACTAAATAGCTTCTCTCAAGTGAGTTAATGGGAACACTTTGAAAAATCGTGAAGCATATTAACAGTTGGCAAATATGAAGTATTTATGCATTTTACTATATTATTTATTTCCTGGTATGGTTTACTGCATGCATTTTATACACATATATACTTGTCACCAAATTCCTCAGTATAATATTTCAATACATGCTTACTGAATTTTTTTTAATTTTTTTAAATTTTTATTTATTTATGATAGTCACAGAGAGAGAGAGAGAGAGAGAGAGAGAGGCAGAGACATAGGCAGAGGGAGAAGCAGGCTCCATGCACCAGGAGCCCGACGTGGGATTCGATCCTGGGTCTCTGGGTCTCCAGGATTGCGCCCTGGGCCAAAGGCAGGTGCCAAACCGCTGTGCCACCCAGGGATCCCCATGCTTACTGAATTAATGGGTTATTTTGCAGAGGTTATTGGGCAATTTTTACCCTGTTCTCTCTAGCTAGGTAAGAATGTATGGGGAAGATTACTTTTAGCATCTCTCTCTGGATGTAGAAAATAATCCATATTAACCCCACTTTCTCCTGTTTTCCCAAACTTCTCTTCAAAAATAGAGTATAGAAATGTTTATAGGACATCATGAAAGGTAATTGGGATATGTTAACCTTGAGGCATCTATTTTAAGTTTTATGTTTGTAACAGTTTTCCTCAGCCTATATAATTATCTGGCTAATGGTGATCAATCATTATGATGCCAATGACAGGCATTTTTCACTGTTTCTAGTTCTATTTTTTAATCACTAACTTGACATCCTGAAGACTCAAATCCTTGAATCAATCCACTGAGCAGGAAGGACACAGGCAGCAGGCAGACAAGCCAATCTTGCTGTCTCAAGGTTGTACTCAGATTGAATTCCTTCATCTATTTTTTTTTTTTTTTGCCAGTGTTTTGTAAAGAAAAAGTTTCATAGAAATAAAAGTAAATTTTTCAGGTTTGATGCCCTCAGTGTCAGAAATATATTCATTCATTTAGCATTTACTGTGGGTCTTCCATGGGCAAAAACCTGGGAAAAAATAATTACCTTTTGGAGATGGTTTGCTGTCCAGCCACAGACATGGATGCACAAACAACTAATGATATAAAGAGGTACTATTTAACTCCCAGAGCTTAAATCTGAGTACAGCATGAGCTGTTGGTGAGAAATGACTACATGGAACCGAGCATACTGGACTCTTCTGAGGGTCTCCATAATCTGTGTTGAGAACTCACCTTCAGCCCAAGGCAAGCCTTTCCTTTCTGTTTTCTTTTCCTTTTTTTAACTAGTTGGCATTTTGTGAAGTTTTCTCCTCCTCCTCCTCCTCCTCCTCCTCCTCCTTCTTCTTCTTTCTTCTTTTTTTTTTTTTTTTTTTTTTTTTTTGCCTTGCATCATAATATATTGCACATACTTGCTCTCTGACCCAGGAAGCTCTTTAATGTCCTGTGGGGCATCAAGAACCTTACCTATGTTTGTAATTTCAGAATGCCTAGGGCAAATGTTTGAATGGATTCCCCCATTAATTCATTTATGTCATAGTGTGGGTGGTTAAGTAGCTTGTTGAAAGGTTGATATCCTTAGGAAGAGAGAAAATCCCTTTATAGAGAATCCTCCTTTACTCTGCACGAAGTGATTAACTTGCCCTTCAATCTATGAGAAGCATGGCTCTATATACTTCATTCACTCTTTACCTGCCTGGAAGCCAATCTAGCAAAAAGAGTTCTTAAAATTTATTCATCATTGCTTTCTGCTCATCAATGAGGGTTCTGAAAAAGTGATGGAGATTCAGATAGATGATATTTTTCTTATAGAACTGGACAGGAGTTTGTCTTTAAAACAGGATAGGGAAATGGTGGCTTGTCAAAGTACAAGTCAGAGGACATCAGACTAGGAAAGGACCTTCTAGCTTCACCCATGATTTGTTTTCAGTGGCTGTGCTCAGTGGGGCTGTTCTTGCACACTCCAAGTGATGGAGAGCTCTCTCTCTTTCACTGTGCTGATTCTTTGGCACACAGGAGAAAGTTAAAGAGATTGTAGCTTTGCAACAAATAAGCCATAAGTATCTAGCCTCGTCTATACATAAGTTCTTATTTTACTCAAATATGGAAAGACTATTTAAATGAGTAGAAAGCATATCATGTATATATACCGCCTGCTTCTCCATTGTTGAGGAATTATATCCATTTAGTGAAGTGGTTTGTAGCTTTCTGATACTTAACCCCAAGTTCCTATGTTTATAATCATGCAGAAATATTTCATAGATTACATTTTAACATAGCAATGTCACAGAATCAGATTATGGATACACATACCTCCTCCCTGCCCTTTCCCTGTCTTCAAGGGCACAAAGGTAGACATGAAAGAAAAAGGAGCCCTCTGTGAAGCTTAGCTGCAACAAAAAGCAATAACAGTTACTGAAAATTCCTGGAGTAAATTGTGCTTGTATGAAATGTTTTGTTTCATTTCATTTTGTTTTATTTTGGATTTGTCCTGAGTGATTATTTCATTTTCAGATGGCTCCAAGGAACTTGGGCTATTAATTTTTTTATGCAGCACTCTGAATTTTCCAGGACTTGCCATCATTTTCATTAGTCATTTCTAATAAAATCACTGGAAGGAAAGTCAATATTCTTCCCTCTCTTGCCCACCTGGAAACCCTAGACTTAAAGAAGAGAAACAAGTAGGGGTAGGTCAGATTCCAGACCAGAATTATTCTCAGAAGGGCATTTTTTAAATCCATTTTAAAGAGTCTGAGTAGACCAAGTAGTTTATTAACAGCCTTGGAAACAAATTTATTAAGGTAGTTCTTTTCATAGTCCCTCAACACTGATACCCCTGGCACCTGTATCTCTTCCTTGAGACATACTGAAAGTCTTTCAGACTCTTGTATTAAATTGCTTTCCTGTTTTTTTCTTAAAAATATTCAAAACCTGATACATGAGAGTAAATTGGTCTAATTTGGGGTGGAGGTTGGGAAAGACTCCCTTCACAGTCACAGCTTTTGAGTGGATACCAGCTTCTGTAAAAGTTAGGGGTAAACAAAGTGAAGGTTGGAAGGTACCATTATCAGAGAGAGGAAAGAGAGGAGAAGTTGGTGGGGAAAGCTAAGGCCAAGGAGGGAGATGGGACATGGAGGTTATGCTTTGTAGGTTGAATTTTGAGTGTTGTTGGAAGGCCTTGATGGAAGTTGTAACTCAGGAACTTGGGACCCAATCCGGCTTTTTCAACTATGCTATTTAACTTCTACCAAATGATTTGAGAATCAGTCACAATACATCTGGCTGCTAAAACAGATATCGATGTAGTCTCGAGATGTTTAATGAATGAATGATACAGAAATAGAATAAAAGAATGGAAGAATTTGAATCTCTAAATTCATGTAAAGCCAGCAGATATTTTGGATGTACTTGTCAGCAAGTACATTGACACAAAGAAATCCTTGCAGGTTTGAACGTGAGGCCTATTCTTCCTTGGTATTCCAGAATGATGCATGGGTCTCTTACCTAGAAAATGGCCATCATGTTTTGTGCCCAAAGTTAATAACTTTTGGATGACATTTGGAGGGAGATTTGTGACAATGTCTAATTGATTGATCATGGTCCAGTTTTCTAAGGAACCATCTTCAGAGCATGTAATGAGGTAGCTTGCCAATAATCCAGTTGAGAAACTCAGAATAGTAAGAAGAGTTTATTCATCAATTCAATTTGAATTGAATTTGAGGTATGTTTGGTGGAATTCTACTGTCCAGTCAACACCAATTATATCTATCTATCTATCATCTATCTATCTATCTATCTATCTATCTATCTATCTATCTATTCTTACCTCTGAACTAGTGGGTACTTTTCTTGGTTTCTGGTTTTCAGGCTAGCACAGTCTTGTCCATAATATGGAAGAGTATACAGGTCATAGAAAGTTTGTCAATTTTGTTTATCTTTGCTGAAAGCATGAAGGAGACATAAAATGTAAGGTATATTGATTCTTGTGAGCTTCTTTGGACTCGACTCATCCAGAACTCATTCCTCAGTCCTGTAACACATACCCCTCCTTTTTTTGTGTTCCAGTACCTTTCATGAATCCTCTTGTGGTTCATGATAATTTAGATTAAGGTACCCCAGACCTCCTTTTTTTTCTTAGTTCATTCTGCCAAATGATAGAAGACCAAAAAAGGAAATTTATGAAATGTTCATATAATTGGATAGCAGGAGCAGAGAGTTTCAAGAAAGTCCAGTTCTTTGCCCATGAATTGATTTAACAGTTGCCAACTAAGGTGCAGGAAATTAAGTGCCATATTATATTCAGCCTCAGGATCCTTGGAGACAAGAAAAATGCTTTTACTTTTCAATGAGGTGTGGGAAATTGTTCCAAGACCATCAGGAAAAGCTTTATTTCTGTGAAAAAGAACTCTGTGGTCATTAGAGCAGAAGGCACTTGAATTTTACATTGTGATAGGTTTCTACTGAAGAAACCACTGGGTCTTGATTCCATTGACCTTGAGAGATAGGAGGGTATGGAGCACAGAATTAGAATTATAACCCCGTGAAAATTATTCCCTTTCCTAATACTGCAGTGTTACAAATACTTTATATTCTCAGGAACTCGGTAAATGTAAATGAAACACTCTGCCACTAACCTAAATGAATACTGCTCTCTTTATCACATGGGACTCCATAACAATGCTCAAACTCTTTGAACCAGTTACTGAACTCATAGAAATTTATCTTAATAAAATAATTCCAAACAAGAAAATAAAACCATATACCTGAAGATATTTTCCACAGTATTAGCTCTCATAGTAAAAGATGAAAACGATTTAAATAGCCAGTGGTACAGGGATGCCTGGGTGGCTCAGCAGTTGAGTGGCTCAGGGTGTGATCCCAGAGTCCTGGGATTGAGTCCCACAATGAGCTCCCTGCATGGAGCCTGCTTCTCCCTCTGCCTGTGTCTCTCATGAATAAATAAATGAAATCTTTAAAATTAAATAAATATCCAGTGGTATAGAAATTATCAAATAAATTCAGATGTACAGAAGTAAGGAAATATTCAATAGCCAAGAAAAGTTAGGTAGACTATGTAACTGTAGAAAATTGGCTCCAGTTTATGTGAGATGGGAGAAACTAATCACTAGTATAATAAGTACAGCTAACATTTATTAGGGCCTTTTATATGTCAAGTGCTATTTAAACATTTTACATTTATTCAACCTCAAAATAAGCCTATAAGGTAGGTATTATTATATCCCCTAAATAAAATCAGTGAACACTGTTAATTAGTTGTTTTTACTATTTAAAAAGATGACTTAGTAATGTATAACACTTGAGGACAAAGTTCGGACTTTATTAAAATAGGCCATTCACATATTACAAAAGAGAGGAAATCTTCGTCCCACATAGCTACTTCTCCCATTTGAACACCCACTCCTAGAGGCCTGGTGTTAGATCTAACGTTAGGTAACAGCCACCAAAGAGCCCCAGATAGTGGGAGAGTAGATGTTTGAAGAAGGAAGTATTTGTGGAAAACTGAAAGCAGAAGGATTTGCTAGAATGTAGGTGAGGGAATTGTAGCCTGGGTAATCTGTTCTAATCTTCTAGCTCATAGCACAAAAATAACAAGGATGATGGGTATAACTGACATAGGAAAATTTAATTTAAAATTAGGAAGAACTACTTTAACAGTGTTGTATTGGACTGTGTATTCATGATGTAAGATAAAAACTGTACTATAAAACCTACAACTACCAATCCCTCAGAGGAGTGGAAATACTTGACATAAAAAAGGAAAGAACATTTACAGGTTGAAGTGGGAGGTGAAATACCTTGTGGAGTATAGAATATATGATTGAAGGGTGCCTCGGTGGCTTAGTCGTTGAGCATCAGACTCCTGATTTTGGCTCAGGTCATGATCTCAGGGTCCTGGAATAGAGCCCCAAGTTGGGCTCTGGCTCTAAGCTAAGCCCTGGAATCTGTTTGTCCCTCTCCCTCTCCCTCTCTCCCTCTGCCTCTCCCCTTGCTCAGACTCTCATACTCTCTCTCTTAAATAACTAACTAACTAAACAAACAAACCAACAAATAAATAAATAAATCTTTTTTAAAAAAAGAGTATGTGATTGAGAGGGAGAAGCATACTTTCTGTTAAACTTACTGAAGACACACTGTGGGAAATTTGTGATTTTGGGTGCAAAATCATCTGTAATGTTTTTTAATGAGATTGACTATCATAGAATTGTACTTTATAATTAAAAATAGTCTTGGGACACCTGGGTAGCTCAGACAGTTAGACTTATGCCTTTGGTTCAGGTCGTGATCCCAGGGTCCTGGGATGGAGCCCCAAGGCAGGCTCTCTAATCAGTGGAGAATCTGCTTCTCCCTCTCCCTCTGCCCTTCCTGTCCCCTCCCCCTTAAGCTCTCTCATTCTCTCTCATTAATAAATAAAGTATTAAAAAAATAGTCTTGTAAAACTTTTTTTAACTTGGAGTTCATGATTGGGTTCAGATTGATAAATTACCCTCTGAAATTTTACAGCAAATTTACATGTAAGCATTTTTAGAGAGGGAAACATCTATGTTTTTTTATGAAATATTCTTAAATATATGTGATTCCAAATTTACAACTATAGCAACTCTGCTGATATAGGAACAGAAGGCTGAGTGATAATTATAGTAGATGATAGATGATAGATAGATGATAGATAGATAGATAGATAGATAGATAGATAGATAGGCTATTATCGTTGGAGAGTCTTGTTGATTCCTCCTAATGTTGTGTATCTTCCCAATATAAGGCTGGGAACTCTTTGTTAAAATGAAAATAGATATAACATAAATACATGGACATTAAAAAGTATAATACTTAGGAATTTGACACTGTGGCCACACCTCCACGTTGTACCTTGTGTATGGCATAAGAATGGCTCAGGGCTTTGAGTGTCCCTAGGGTTCTTCCTAGGGATACTGTGCGGCCTCTCAGATGAAGTCATCTCTCCAAGAACGAAGGCTCAATTCAACCTGTCTTGCATACTTTGTGGTGACATCAGTGCTTTTCATTGTTGGAAATCTGTTGTCACTGTTTAGAAAGCTATCTTTTAGATTTTATGTGTCAAAACTTGCAGTTACAAAAAATTTAAATTAGCATGAAACGTCTGATTCCTCAAGGCATCAGTCTCTTGAAGCAAATAACTAATGAAAAGAGAGTTGGTCCTCTTTTACAACCCAAGTTTTATTGCTTTTTACTTTAGAGACAACTTTATTGAGATATAATTCACATTCATTGCTTTTTTCCCTGAGTTTCTTTTCCTTTTTTATTCACGGTAACAAAGTATCCACGTATGTGCATGTGTGTGGTGGTGTGACTGCATGCGGTATATAAAGATAGAGCAAATTGACTTTTGAGAAGAACCTAGTTCATAGAGCCACTTGGGTTTGTAATATAGGCTGGAGTTAGATTAATTGGATGCAGCAGAAAATAAAATGAAATGTATTTAGTTTCTAATTAACATATTAATTTTATTAGTTACCTTTCCTTCCCCTTAATGTCTCCACTGACTGACAATTGCTATTGCTGTGGCATTTTTTAATTTAGACAATAAAGCCAAGAGTAAAATGTATGCCTTTTAAGGAACGTACAGCAAGATTATATCCTTGATGGATCTAGTATTTCAGGCTGGTTGGCGACAGCTGTTCCCTGAGGTTCCTTTGACTAAAACTCCCAGCTTGTATGTTGTCTATTTGGGAGGGCAGTAAACCTCTCTGAAGGTTTTTCCATTTGTACATTAATTCAGTTTTTTACTTGTTCAGCTTACACTAATCAACTGTCTCCTCTACATAAGGATCTATCTATGTTTGATACTATGGGGTTACAGGATTAATAAAAAATGATCCTTGCTTTTGAGGAGGGATTTACAAATAACTGAAGTACAGGGCAGATGAGAATCATATAATAACAGACTGGTAAACAAAATGCTATTGGAACACAGAACAATTTAAATTGAGAGATTGGGGATCCCTGGGTGGCGCAGCGGTTTGGCGCCTGCCTTTGGCCCAGGGCGCGATCCTGGAGATCCGGGATCGAATCCCACGTCAGGCTCCCGGTACATGGAGCCTGCTTCTCCCTCTGCCTGTGTCTCTGCCTCTCTCTCTCTCTCTCTCTGTGACTATCATAAATAAATAAAAACGTAAAAAAAAAAAATTTAAATTGAGAGATTGTATAAAGTTGCATGCAAAGGTAGCATTTCATCAAGACTCTGAAGGATATAGGTAGGATTTGGGTAGGTAGAGAAAGGAAACGGTGCTAAAACTTTTAGCATGAGGAAAATATTGATTTATTGAGTGTTTTCTATGTACAAGACATTGTGCAGAGAAAGTAACCCTATCCTATGAGCCAAATTACTTTTCTATCCCCACAATACAGAGAAAGAAATGGAAGCTTATAGAGGTTCACTTTGATTTCAAGCCAAAGGGGAGTGCAAGCAACTGAACCATTGCAGTATTTCCTGAGCTGAATGACCATATATATATATATATTTTGTTCACCATTATGTCTAGCACACTGGTAAACTTTTCTTCAAGGAGCAGATAATAAATATTCTAGGCTTTTCACACTTAAACTCTTGTCACAATTACTCACCTCTGCTGTTGTAGCTAAAAGCAACCATAGACCATGTGTAAATGAATAGGCATGGCTGTGTTCCAGTAAAACCATTTTTCAACTGAAAATTGAATTTTACATAATTTCCACATTTTATGAAGTATTCTTCTTTTGTTCAACCATTTAAAAATGTTAAAATGATTTTTTGCTCATGACTTTACAGAACCAAGTGGCTGGTTGGATTTGTCTGGATGGCACATAGTTTGCTGACTCCAGATAACATATAACAGGTGCTTAATAAATATTTATCATGGAAAAAAATTAGTGGAAGATGAAATGCCCTACTCTTTGCCCAAGACCCCTGAATTACACAGCTCCTGGGTCCTCCATTAGACTCTTTATTTATGAATGTGGATTCTGTAGCTTGAATGGCCAGTGGTCCTGTAATTCAACACTGAGGAATAGAATATTAGGTACTACTAGATTTCATATAGATGCATCTGCTGAAAAATAATACATCAGGAAATGAGATAAGGTTTTGTTTCTGTTATTGAACCAAGAAATATCTCCAGGCCTCTTCTTGAGATGAACAAAGATCTGCCATACTTTTAAGCCATCTTGTTTGTCCATCTTTAAAGAGCAAGAGTTTTTTCATTATTTCCTTTAAGAATTGCTGAGCTGTCTTCAGTGGTCTCCTTTTCATTAAAAAGATGAAAATGGCCCTGAAAGTTGACTTATTTATAAAGTGTCCATGATGCACATCTTTTTTTAAAAAGATTTTATTTATTTATTAATGAGAAACACAGAGATATAGGCAGAGGGAGAAGCAGCTACATGCAGGGAGCCCGATGTGGGATTCGATCCCAGTACTCCAGGATCATGCCCTGGGTGGAAGGCAGGCACTAAACCTCTGAGCCACCCAGGTGTCCCAAATGATGCACATCTGATGAAAGCACAGATGAAATCCAACAAACTCGACTATCACCAGCAAGAGCCAGTACTGAGTATCCTTGAAGCAGACCAGTACTGTTACAGAGACTAAGGCAAAGCTGTGACATCAGGAAATGGATCCTGGGAATGCCCTTCTTTTTTTTTTTTTTTTTTTTAAAGATTTTATTTATTTATGCATGATAGTCACAGAGAGAGAGAGAGAGAGAGAGAGGCAGAGACACAGGCAGAGGGAGAAGCAGGCTCCATGCACCGGGAGCCTGACGTGGGATTCGATCCCGGGTCTCCAGGATCGCGCCCTGGGCCAAAGGCAGGCGCCAAACCGCTGCGCCACCCAGGGATCCCTGGGAATGCCCTTCTTGTGATGAGCACCAGCTGATGTCTGGAAGTATTGAATCACTATATTGTACACCTGAAACTAATATTACACTGTTTGTTCACTATACTGGAATTTGAATAAAAACTTGCAGAAAGGGGGCACCTGGGTGGCTCAGTTGTTGAGCGTCTGTCTTTGGTTCAAGTCGTGATTCTGGGGTCCTGGGATCAAGTCCCACATCAGGTTCCCTGCATGGAGCCTGCTTCTCTCTCTGCTTATGTCCCTGCCTCTCTCTCTGTTTCTTGCATAAATACATAAATAAAGTCTTAAAAAAACTTGAAAAAAAGTGGATCCCAGGGACATTTTAAGGTTCATTAGACATATTGCTATAAATTCCTGAGTTAAGAATCCTGGAATTCCATCCTTGTTTGTCTGAAAGTAGAGTTTTGATAACCCCTAGCAGATTAGAGCTTTTTATATAGTTCTTTCTGACTTTAAAAACTCTAAACTCTAGTAATTATTAGGTTTCAGGTAAACCATAAAGGGACCATGGCAACTTATCTGCCCTCTCTGTCTCATTTTGCTCCTCTAGAAAGTGGAGTAATAGTAGCTACTTCTTTGGGTTAATGCAAGGATTAAATGAAATAATGGATCCTTTTAATTATTTCAATTACTTTCTTTTTAGAATTTTTGTTTTTCTTTTGTTTTTCTTTTTTATATATATGAAGTTTTATTTATTTGAGAGACAGAGAGAGAGCAAGTATGCAGGGGTAGAGGGAGAGAATCTCAAGCAGACTTTGTAGAGTATGGAGCCCCACGTGTGGCTCAATCGCAGATCCCTGAGATCATGACCTGAGCTAAAATTAAGAGTTAGACACTTAACCAACTGAGCCACCCAAGATTTTCATTTCCTTGCTATGTCTTTTATGAACCTAAGATTTTCTTCTTGGACCCTTTTGGATTCCACATTGAACATGAACAAATCATTTCCTATGTTTGTAGTGCCAACATTTGTCAAAAAAGTAAGATGTACCTAGCCAATTTACTCTTTGGCTTTTTAGAAAAGACATTCTTTTTTCTTGAAAATCATTTTTTTTTGATGGGGTGAATTAACACAAAATATATATTTTTTAAAAGATTATTTATTTATTTATTTATTTATTTATTTATTTATTTATTTATTCATAGACACAGAGAGAGAGAGGCAGAGACACAGGCAGAGGGAGAAGCAGGCTCCATGCAGGGAGCCCAATGTGGGACTCGATCTGGGTCTCCAGGATCACACCCCAGGCTGCAGGCAGCGCCAAACCACTGAGCCACCAGGGCTGCCCCAACACAAAATATTAAGACAGTTAGTTACTATGTGTTAAGAGAACATTTATTCATTCTCCAGATTCCTGAGTATGTTATATAGTTATAGTGATTTATGAAAACAAATCTGAATATCTTATGTCAAATTCTCAGCAAGAGCCTAACTCAAAATGAGGTATTAGTTTACACGATGGGAGGATTGATTTATTTGATTTTCCCCAAGGACAAACAGTGTTTCAGTCTTTAAAGATGAAATATTACATGCTAGTTCCTCTTTAGCCTTCATAGGAATGCTTGCTATAATTCTACAGAATGTTGCTCTAAGGCTCATTTCCACTGTGCAGGCTGATGCTCATTGCTTAAGATGATTTTGCATCAAGGAAAAATAGGAATAGGATGTTTTGTTGGACCGCGTCAGAGCATCAGAAGATAACTTTGGACTAACATGTTTCTCTGCTTGACCCTAAAATCAGTAGACTCCTAAGTCTTACTTGAGTCTTTAATATATAAGAAGTTTATTTCCTCTTCTGAATTTAAAAATGCAATTTCTTTTAATTCATTTCAGAGAATTCTGTGGCATAGCCAGCTTATATCTTATTGTTTTGTTTAAATCAATGTTTTTCAGAGAATTCTGTGGCATAGCCAGCTTATATCTTATTGTTTTGTTTAAATCAATGTTTTTCAACTTGGCTGTACCTGAGACTGCATGGAATCAAAGGACAAAAGGAACTTCATTCGTAAACTCATAGGCATGTTTAATTGGAATGTGGCCCAGACAGAGGTTTTTCCTTTTTTCCCTCTTTTTTTTTATTTTTTTGAAGCAACATCAATTGAGTTTTACATGTGGTTTTGGTTAAAAACCAGTAATATATATATATATTAGCACTTCTTAAATTTTAACATGCATATAGGCCACTTGGGGATTTTGTTGAAATGCAGACTGGGTCTTTTTTAGGTTGGGAAGGAGACATTGGTGGGACCAGTGTTGCTGATCTACAGATCATGTTTTCAGTACGAAAAATTTAAATGAAGACCCAGTTTTGTTAGGAGACTTTATCTATGGATGTCCTGGCTAAATTACTGCGTATGAAGTAATTAACTTTCGCTTAATGAGTTACTCAAAATGATTTCATACTGTACATACAAAAAGGTGGTCATTTTTTACTGCCACATTCTTTAATTCAATCTGACATTTATTGAGCACCTATTACAGTCTCACTACTTCACCAAGCTTGCAGGGAACATAGAGTAAAAAACCACAAACCCTATGATTATGTAGAGCAAAGAGGAGTACGGGCTAGGGCTAATGACCATAATTCAAAGTGAAAAGCATTATAGGAGAAATTTTTTTTTGTTTTATTTTTGTTTTTTGCTTAATTTTGAGATGCTATGCATTTTTGTTAGAGATACTTTTTAGGTTTTGGAAATTCCTCAAGTCTGAAGTTGTTTTGTTTTGTTTTGTTTCCTTGTCTCTGAACGATGTGGGGGGTGGGATGGTTCTCAGGGATTTCCATCTATTCTATTGATGTGTGTGGCCAAAGTATACCGAACAGCACTTGATCTAAAAGCCTTGAAAAATATGGGTAGAATGAATGATTGGTAACAGATATCTGCCATCTAATATTTAGGGACAGTGACTTTTGAAACAGGTAGTGTGACAGGAAGCCAATAGTAAAGGTAAAGAAACCTAACATATCATGTCACACCTAGGACAATTTCATTATGAGGAAATGGAGAAGGAATGGAAGAGGGTATTTGCAGAGCAGCTGCTGTAGATCAGATATTTAAAAACCATGCAGAGGAATATATCACTCTGCCCATCCTGTTAGGTGATTAAGTCCCCCAAATTCACCAGCAGCGATGGTTAGGTGGTTGATTTTTTTAAGCAGTTTCAGGCTGTGTGTCGGTGACAGTTGGTCTTCTCTTGGAAATTCTGAGCCTATAGGTGAAAAAAGGATCATGGGGGTTTTTTTGAAGAATTTAGTAAATTCACTTGGTGGTTGATGAGAAAATTCGCCCAATACAAGATCTTTTCTTCCAATCTATGACCCTAGGGTACTTTTTTTTTCAAATTTCATTTATTTAAAAGAGTGTGAACCTAAGCAGGAGGAGGGACAGAGGGACAAGCAGACTCCCCCATGAGCTGGGAGCCTGTCTCTGGGCTCTATCCCAGGACTTTGAGATCATAACCTGAGCCAAAGTCAGATACTTCATCAACCGAGCCACCTAGGCTCCCTTATAACCATAGTTTTAAATAAGGTAACTATTTCTGTTTTATTTTTTTTTTTATGATCAAAAGCAAAAAGCGAAATACTCTAATGTACCTTTAGGATTCAGTGAGGATAATGAATTATAATATACTGGATTTTGATTACTTCATGGGAAAAATAACTATAATATATTTATGTCATTTTATAATATACAATTACATATTAAATTGGATTATAATCATCTAAGTGTCTCCAGCCAAATCTAAAAACTGTGTGAGTAGTATAATTTTTAGTGCTTAAGACTTGTTCAGTTGAAAGCATTTTGTTAATACCTCCTTGTCCTCAAAAAATAGTTTTTGAATATCTTTCAAGAAATTAACAAAGTGATCAGCAGCCTCAGTTGCCAAGGGAGTTAAGAGCAAAGTTTATGCCTCCCCACTGCCAGCTTACTTGTATAAAACAAATGTCAGAGGCAGCACGTGGGGGAACTTGTAATGGTTTAATTTACATGTATGGAGTCAGCACAAAATTAATAGCAGTCTGTCACCAAGGTTTGTTAGCTAATTGCTGGGTTTTAATGTTAAGCAAATGAGTGTGAATTTTAACAACACTGTTTAAGAGCCTCTTTGGATGCCTTCTCTTTCCATTTCTCTTGGCGTGCCTCAGGTTTCAAGCTATTTTTTGAAGATATTTCTTAATTCTTCAAGTATTAAGGTAGCTTTTGTTGGCTTTGGTATCCACCCCCTCCCTAATGAAATCAGAGAGTTACCTTCTCAGGGAAACAGGCCATAAGGCAGGATTTCTATGGGTCATGGCTACTGTTTTCTTCTTTACACACCCCTTCCCCTGTAAAGGACAAACAGTTCAGATTATCCCACAGGCCACTGGAGAAATGACTTAGTGAATTTTCTGTAGCCTGAGTCTACATAAAATTACTGTAGGTAGGGAGATTTCATTTTACTAATTTAAAGCTTCATATATATATAAATATTTGCTTCATATATTTTTAACCAGTGTTTTAAAAACATTTTATATTGTAAACAAACAGTTTTTTTTTTCTCCCACAACCTCCCTAATACCTTATTCAGTGGAGAATCATGTTCCTCTGTGCCCAGATGTAACTTCATCTTTTCTTTGTTTTTTAAGATTTTAATTTATTTATTTATGAGAGACACAGGCAGAGGCATAGGCAGAGGAAGAAGCAGGCTCCTCACAGGGAGCCCGATGTGGGACTCGATTCCAGGACCCCAGGATCACGACCTGAGCCAAAAGCAGATGCTCAACCACTGAGCCACCGAGGGGCCCCCAGATGTAACTTCTGACAGACTTGTGGCATCTCTATGGCCCTCAGGCACTTTAAGTCACAAACATAGTGTCAGTTCAGTAATGAGAATAGAATTCAAGGTATTTTATTTATTCAAACTTCTGAACTTTGATTTATCACAGTTAAGTCTTTCCTTCTTAGAGTCTGTTTGTTATATACTAGCCTTTACTGTCTAGCTGTTAGGTATTTTGTGGAAGGAGGGAAGGTGTAAACCACCTAGCCCAGGTCTTGTTTATCTAGGTGACTTCATAAACCCTGGGCTTGGTGTATTTTATAGCTGAGATTTTTAGGTGGATGAGGTCAATATAATAAAACTTGTCTTTTTATTTCATGAAGTCTTTCATGGAGATTAAGGTTTGATTTCTTGTTGGTTTCTGTCACCTGCAGTTCTCGTGACTTGTATCTCCATGTGTGTGGTTCCTTGGTAGGCCCTTCCTCAGCTCTTGGATCTGATGTGGTGCATGGGCGACCTCTTTGTGGTGAGGAGCTCCTGCCCTGGCACTGTAATTTAGCCTATCCAAGGTGACCCCTCTTCCCCCCACACCTTTCTCTCTTTCTCCGACACATCTTATATCTTAATAAAACTAACTCTCTTAGATATAAGTCAGGCCACAGTTCTGTGTCCTTCTACTGAAGAGAGGTATTACCCCTCAATCCTTTCTCCATAATTGTGGGGAAAGGATAATTCTAGCACAGCAACAGCTTTCTCTGGAGAAACCTGATAACCAGAATTCTCCAAAATCCTATTTCTGACCCTTGCACCTTTCTTTGTATCTTATGTAGCTAAGAGATCCAAGAGTAATGGGATATGTTCCTTTTCATTATCTATGTCAGTTCTGCTCTGCAGATGTATTTGATACAATAGGATGCATTCTGATAGCCACTATATCCGTTCTTCAGTTAAAGCTGAGGCAGAAAGAATCCCAGTTAAATATGTTACATCTTTAAACAACTTTAGGATAGAGAGCATTCTATTCAATGTGGTTTCTTAACCATTGATTAGACCCTACTACTTAGATATGATAAGAATTTTGTTAGAGATCAAAGATGTCTAAAGTAAAATGGTTGTCTTCATAGACACACAAGCTAATTGGGAAAACCAAGTCTACTGTAAATAGCTCTATTTAGATGAATATCCCTAATATATAATTGCTCAAACTACACTAATGTAGCATTTTGAGATTGGCAATGCAGATGGTTTGTTACTTGACAAAGTGAAAAGCTAGATAGTTTGTTAGGCAAGGGCACGTTTGACATGATGAACCTGTTTGGGAATTAGTTCCTCATCATTATCATAGAGATGCTTCAAGACATGGAACATCGTGGGGAGAGCCTGGGTGGCTCAGTTAGTTCAGCATCTGACTCTTGGATTTGGCTCAGGTGAGGATCTCCTGGCCCCTGAGATCAAGCGCTGCAATGGGCTCTTTGCTCAGTGGGAGTATCCTTAAAATATTCTCTTCCTCTACCCCTTCCCCCACTTGTGGTCCTGGCTCTCTCTCTCAAATAGATAAATAAATCTTAAAAACAAATGAAAAAAAAAAAAACAAACGAAAAAAGAAGAAATGGAACATTGGGATGGCGAAGGAAAAAAATCTTATGTAAATTAATTTACATAAGTATGCTATTGATCATATAATAAATTTATGCTAAGGCCACACATTTTACTGCAATTTCTGTCTTCAGAAAGCATCCACAGTGAAAGCAATTAAGCCTTGGAATATCACATAAATCGCTTATACAAGATAGGCTAATGATCAAGAATTCTGGGATGAAGACTTAAAATTCTAGGTTTAAATCCCTGGCTTCATCATGAAATTCAATACCTGATTTATTTTCATTGCCCTGTCCTATGCTTAGGCAAACCTTTCCTCTAACTGTGACAAAGATTCATGTAATTCTTATATCTTATATGAAATAAAAGGAATATTTGATTATGTTTTTCTCTTGAGGATATATATATATATATTTTTTTTTTGAGGATATATATTTTTAAACCACTCTCAATTTACAGGTTTTCTTAGAGAAGAAAGTAGAACCTATCCCCCACTCCACTTACAAACCTTCCCTTGAATTGTTTTTCTGTCATTTGTACAAAGCCTGTGAGGGACCTACTGCATTTCACCCATGACTTAAAATGTATTTTTTTCTAATATAATGCTTTTGGGGTTTTGTAGTAACTTGATTGTGTCCACCTTACTCAACTCTCCCCCGCCCCAGTATTGTATACATATTTTGGCAGCAGTGTTTTACAAATATAAAGTTGGTTTAAAACCATTCAACCTTAGCCTCAACATCTATTTTTATTATAGTTCTTATTCAATACCCCAAAATAATAAAAAATAAAATCTCAATGGAATTGTTATCTTATTATGCACCATTTTCATTTTAAAGATTTCCCTTTTCAATTTCTTAACAAAACATTCTCTGATACTCAACCAATAGTTTTCACATTTGATTCTGTTTTACAGCCATATTAATCAAGCTCAACTCTATGACCTTGAAAAAGGAACTAAATAGAGGAATTGCCCTTGGGTATAATAAATTGACATAAGAAAAGCCACTGTGGTTAGATCGTGAATGCAACAAAGTAATTTGCTTGGAATCTCAAGAGAATGGTTTTTGTATCCTCTATTAGAATGTACTCAGCTGAATAACTGCACTTACATAAGTAATAGTGAGAGTGTTGCTGATGAGGGGGATAAATATACATGCAAACCCACACACACCCGTCACACATACATATGATAAAATCTGATTCATTAGTGATACATTTCTTGAGTATGAATGACAACATACAGTATTCAATTAATTTAGGGACACAAGAGAGTTTTGTTTTGCTTTGCTTTATTTAAGTTTTCTTGTTCACTACTTTCTTTTTTTTTATGTGAAACAAGGATTTCTTCCATATATCATTGCTAGAGTAACTTCCAGCCAATAATCTGTTAATTTTTGGTATTCTGCTCTTGAACCACACTAATACTTTTGTGTCTTTTCAAGGTACACAACTAAAATACTTCAAATTAATTTGAATCTTCATATGGATTACAAGAATCAAAGCAAAAACTTAATTAGAGCAAAGACTAAGATAGTAAATATTTATGTTTGCAGACCTTTTTAAAAAAAAATGAATCAACTCCAAAGTATGGCTTAAAAAATTTTTTTAAGATCTTATTTATTTATTCATGAGAGACACACACAGAGAGAGAGGCAGAGACACAGGCAGAGGGAGAAGCAGGTTCCATGCAGGGAGCCCAATGTGGGACTCAATCCCTGGTCTCCAGGATCATGCCCTGGGCCGAGGATGGCGCTAAACTGCTGAGCCACCTGGGCTGCCCAAAAACATCATCATCATCATCATCATCATCATCATCATCATCATTATCATTATTTTTAAATCGTGTTGATTAAATCAGTGATGCTAACTGCTATTTGCTTTTTTCATTATATTTATGATCATATATTGTATTTTTCCTAAAATAAAGTTTTCTTGGTTCCAAAAATACCTTTCCACACAATTAATTTGTAGTTCATTTTGCTGTATTTTACTACTGTCTTAAAAATATGAAAGCTTCAGTGGTCCTGAAATCACAGAATAGGTTAAGTATTAGAATTCTGAGTTTGGTTCCTAAACATTTGCTACAGTGTCAAGCCCTCTCAGAAGTTAGGCCAAAGTTTAAAAATAGTTAATTTACTACTGTCTAGAATTAATTTACCTTATCTTGTGGTGTAATGTGTAGCTTTGTATTTCTTGTTACAAAATGAGGAGAAAGCTAGTATTTACATTTACTGCTGGGATACTGTTCTAAGGGAAGCTATTGGTAAGGTAGTATTTTCTTGCTGAATCATGAAAACAATTCCCTGGTCAAGTGACTAGAACATTTGGCTAATCCAACCAACTGACAAAATCAGCACCAAAAATTCCTTCATGATATAGATGAACACACATAATCATTTTACCAGACTTAAAAAACCAAAATGGTGCTGCTGCAGGGGGTATGGGGAAAGCCATTCATAAGAAAGAACATTTTAAAAGTTAAAACCCTAGGATAATGTTGAATTAAGGATTTATGAGAAATTGCTCAAAAGTCCTGATGTCCATGATGGCAGGAAATATGTGTGCAACTGATATAGGGATTAGGACATTATCTATCCCTCTGATACTGATGTGAGATCATTTAGGTGATGGACAGGCTATATTTTGGTTGCTGTTGAACAGGAAGTTGAGTCTGTCTAAGACAGCTGCAAAACTAAGACATAAATTGAAAATTCTGGTTCCATAGCCAAATGCCAAGGCTGAGACTGATACAGCTTTAAATACCAGTAAGATTTCCTCATAAGGAGATGAGATAGTGTATTTAGTGAATCTAATAAAATTCTGGAAAACTAGAAAAGGCATATAGCAATAATGATGCTGATTTCATATTTGGAAGTGTAACTGAGTTACATTATATTACTTTTGCATAGTGGCTTATGGTTCAACAAGAACCAAGCACTAACAAGATCTTCAATTTTAATCCATCAAAGCATAATTGCAGCTTATGAGTTTATGTCTTAAGAGCTATACAAGTATGAGATTTTCTAAGAGGCAATAATGCTTGAAATCTACACTTGATAATTAGATTTGATGAAAACTAATATTAACTTCCATGTAGCCACTAACCAGATCGAAGCTAAAAAAAAAAAAAAGAGAGAGTCCAAAAGCTCAAGTTATCTCAGTTCAAAATGCCTGAGTTCAGAAATGCTCATTATCCACATATACTACCATCTTTCCATCTGTGCATTTATCCATAAATAAATATATCAAATAAAACCATAAAGGAAATTATTCTCAAATAAGAGTTTTAGAACCTACTTGACTATTTTTATGCTGTTACACAAGGACTCTATTTCATTTTGGTCCAATTAAAATGGCTCAGAGATAGAGCATATTGAAAGGAGAAAAAAGTTTTTTTTAAAAAAAGTCCTTACATTAAATGCATTAAATATATAACATATGCTATATTAAATGGCATACAAATTAGTATGCATCATTTTTAAAGTAAAGGGACATGGATATGTATGTATTTCCTACTTACTTTACAGAATATGTATCGATGAGTAAAATATTTGTAAATGAATTTATATTTATAAGTGAATAAAAAACATAAAAATATTCATGTATTAACAAGTCTGTCAACTATAGGGGAGTATGTGTGTGTTTATGGGTATATAAATACAGCACTGGCTTTGAATAGAGGGTATAAATCAATAAGAAGATAAATTATCGCAAAACATCAAGGGTTTCTCCTTACATATAATCTCCTTTTAAAAAGAATGGTGTATACTTGGCCAGATTATTAAGAATTTCAATGATTTAACTATTATAAAATTATGTAAATTTATAAAGCAAAAGCTGGAAAGGAATGACTCAGTTACATGGGAAGTAAGACCCTCCCACATTGTAGCTAGTTGGATACAATTATGATAGAGGACCATGACAAGGACCAACAAAATGGGTTCTGTATTCTCAGGCCTGAGCCTAAGTATTTATGACAATGAATTCATCATTTGGAATAGCACAACCAGACAAGCCATAACAGAAATGACGTGCAATTTCCCTCCCTACCAGAACTCATGTCAGAAAACTCCATAAATCTCATTTAATGGGCCATTTTACTTCCTTGTAGAATACCAACCAGGGTCTCTCCAGGTAGATGTACTCATTAGATGCCGTATAACCCCAGGAAGGGCATTAATGGCCACTGGAGGGTTTCCATAGGCCTAATAGACATCTCTCTAGGAAAAATGTGTGTGCTTGGCTATGTTTAGATTAAATATAACAGATTTCTCTCTTCTATGTTGAAAACTATCTGGGAAAAAAAAAAAAAGAAAACTATCTGGGATCAGACGTGAGAAACATGTAAATTTAATCCTTGGCAAATAGAGTTTTTAATGATGACTTTTAAACAATGAAATTAAGTTTACCTTTGATGACTCATCAGAGGTTGCAAATTAAAAAATAGAAATAATAGTAAGAGATCAAGTAGCACTTATAATTGACATGTAAGAGAGAATCTGACTTGAATCCAAATTTTATCACATTGAATGTGAATTAAACTCACTGTAGAAACTTATGCTATGATACGCACATCAATATTATGCTTACAGTGCTTTGATAATGCAAACTTTTTTGGGTACCATAACTATTTTTCCCCCTAAATCAACCTACTCACGGTGCACCTAATATAGTAAACTTCAGAAATGTTTTCTCTCCACAGATTCTAAGTTGATATGTATCCTCAACGCAAAACCTATTTATGGGCCTTTGCTATTGTATGTGAGAAAAGTTCACAGTGTACATAATATTAAAGATCTCAATTATTCTGTTACTTTAATAACAATAGCAACCTTTTACGGAGGTCTTACAAACAATGTGGTCAGAACTTTGACATATGTTCTATCTACAGCATTTCTTTTAATGCTTATAGCTTTTTATGGTTATGAGAGTGATGTGTTTTTAACTTTCACTTGCAGATGAGGAAATTGAAGTTTTGGCAGATAAAGTATTTTTTCCAAGGTCTCACAGATTATAAATAGTGGAATCACTCTGATCAGTGTGCCTCCTGAGTTGAAACTCCTCTTAACCACTTCACATCAATGCCTTTCATCTATACTGGACTCTTCGCATGATGATACACACTTTACAGCAATAGAACCTAAGCCAAAATTGTGTGATGTTACCTAACATTCCAAGCCATAGGGAGAGGTATTATATGTGTTCAGTGTAAACCAAATTATGAGAAAGTATGTATTCATTTATTTATTACATCTTTTGATTAAATTGTTAAAAACGTTTTAGAATGGAAACTGGGGATCCCTGGGTGGCGCAGCGGTTTGGCGCCTGCCTTTGGCCCAGGGCGCGATCCTGGAGACCCAGGATCGAATCCCACGTCAGGCTCCCGGTGCATGGAGCCTGCTTCTCCCTCTGCCTGTGTCTCTGCCTCTCTCTCTCTCTCTCTCTCTCTCTCTGTATGACTATCATAAATAAAATTAAAAATTAAAAAAAAAAAAGAATGGAAACTGTTAGAGAAGTTTAACTCATTATTCTAATGTAAACATTTAATATCTTCCAACTTGATTTTCTAAGGTTTACATATTAGTTTGAGAGTTTGACTCCTGCCCTTTTGTATAATCAGGTATTTTGAGTTTAAAGGTATATTATAGGCTATTACTAGTCCAGTATCAGGTCTGATATATAGTCCTCTGTACATGCTTCCTTATGGCTTCTGTGATTTTTTTTTTGCCTCTGTGATTATCTTAAATGATAAATTTATCAAATACCCTATACTGTCTGTTGCTATGCTGAAAATATCTATGACACATGAAATCAAATACCTATTATTACTTTTACAGAAATGCATAATACTCCTAAGGTGACATTACATATCACTGTTTCAAAAACTCATAAATGAAAAATAAATGTTATGCTAATGATAATACATGATTAATTCCCTTTCTAAAATGAGTAACTTTCTTTTTTTTTTTTTTAAGATTGTATTTATTCATGAGAGACACACAGAGAGGCAGAGACACAGGCAGAGGGAGAAGCAGGCTCCATGCAGGAAGCCTGATGCGGGACTCGATTCTGGGACTCCAGGATTACGCCCTGAGCCAAAGGCAGATGCTCAACCGCTGAGCCACCCAGGTGTCCTGAAAGTGAATGATTTTCATAGCTGAAGTCATTCTTTGTGGACAAGTTTTTGCGTTTTTTTATGCTGGGGTCCCAGGAAAACTTCAAACTTTCCCTGAATTAACATGAAAGGTCTGGGTTCAATACATGATTTAAACAACACCCATCTCCTCTTCCAAACCTCAGGCTTCAGCCAAACCCAACCACTTTTTTCAATCCTTTTTATTAAATCCTATATTGACTTTAATTTGTGTTTCTGGACACATTTTACAGAAAATCAATAGAACGTCCTAATTTCCTCAAAGTGTTGGCTTTTTTCCTGTTGGCTAAAGCAAAATTCACCAATTCTTTTCCTGTGTCCATCTTTCTGTTCTTCCTTCTTTTCCCCCTCCCCATTTCCTCTCTCACTTCCTTTTGCCATCTTTTTTAAAGTTAAGCTTATGGAATATACATTGCTCTTGCCAGGATTCTTAATTTGTCAATATTATCTTATTTTCTCTTTACCTTTCCCACTTTTTCAATAGGATTCATTCCATGTCTGGGAGGAGAGTTCAAGATCAATAAAATTGTCTATCTGCTCTCAGAAATACTACATTTTGGAGGTTAAGAGTAGAGGACTGAGCACTTCTGTAAAGTATTCAATTGAAAGGGAGATTTCAGGTTTCAGGAGCTCTAGGAGATGAGATGATTTTTTGATATATTGTTAATGACATTGGTCAGAAATGATCTCTGAATTCACTGATCAATTTGTAAATACATTTTCAATGTCAGTGGGATTTAGTTCCTTTTTGTTGCTCTTCTTGGTATTAAGACCAAACTATTTCCTTCAGGGTACAATGAGAGCAATGTTAGAAAGGCAATGGCATGAAAATCATACTTGATATAATGCTTTTTATTATGATTAATCTTTTTGGGGGTCTTTTTTTTTTTCAATTTCATGGAGGTATGTGTCTCATGTGAATTAAGTAGTGATTTTCAGAATATTTTTCTTGATTATCTGGTCACAAGTTTTTACCAAGGCTGACATTGATTAAAATAAAGATGATCCTTGTATTACTTGAAGTGATTATTTCTGAAGTAGTTGGCAGTAAAAAGCACCTTGACAGAGCCATTGATTATAGTTAGAAGCAACCAACCTAAGTACACACATTTTTATCCCCTTTGTCACTATAGGATTGGAAATACTATATCCTTTTGTAAGAGCCTGGGTGTTTTATCATTCTGTCTTCTTGGGTTCCATTTAAAACATCTCAGGTGCTTATTTTTGAAGAAAGAAAATACCTGGTCATAATTTCCATTATAAAATAATTTCATGATTTTGAAGATTAGACATCTTTTTAACTATTTCCTGTACAGATTCAACTTTATTTCTTTTAAGCATCACTTCATAGGAACAATGTGTTGCTGTTGAAACGTCTTTATTTTCTGTATTTAGAAGGCAATATAAATGTGAGAAGTTATTATTTGTGGAGTGAACAAAACCAGGTAGTTGTGTTTCAGAAAAATCTACCAAGGGGAGATAATTCTAAGTCATACTTACTGACTATAACAGTAAATAGTTCTTTTTTTTTTTAACTCATGAAAGCATTCATCCAAAACACTTAGTGATTACCTAATGTGTGCCTGTTATTACTCCAGATATCAAGAATACAAAAATGAATCACAGTGTACTCTAACTTCACATAACTTCCAACCTATATTAAAAAAAAAATCATAGAAAAATAACTAAATGTGTGTTATCTGTTCATTAGTCTATCACCAGTTCTTATATAAATACCTAACACAGACCAGGTCCTCAGTAATTATATATGCTTTATTTTTTAAATATAATTTATAGACAAAGTGCTTAAATCTTAAGCATAAAGCTTCTGTGTAAGCAGATATATGGAACCACTCCATCACCCCCAGAAATTTTCCTAGTGCTCCTTCATAGAAAAACCCCTTCCAAAAATTAGCATTCTAATTTTTTCCACATAAATCACTTTTGTCTACTCTTGAACTACCATTCTGAAATGGTATCATACAACATATTTTCATTTGTTCCTGTCTTTTTTTTTTTTTAATATTGATTTCATGGGGGCACCTGGGTGGCTCAGTGGTTGAGTGTCTGCCTTTGGCTCAGGTTGTAATCCTGGGGTCATGGGATCCAGTCCCACATCAGGCTCCTCATGGGGCCTGCTTCTCCCTCTGCCTATGTCTCTGCCTCTTGCTCTGTGTCATGAAAAAATAAATAAAATATTTTTAAAAAATGATTTAATGTTTCTAAGATTCATCGTTTCTTTTTTTTATTTAGTTTTATTTAGTGAATGTTTTAAGACTTTTTTAGAGCAGTTTTAGGTTTATAGCAAAAGCAAAGGGACAGTGTAGAGCTTTTTCATAGAATTGATTTGTTTTGTGTACCTGTAGTTTACTTTTATTGTTATGTAGCCGTACTCCCTTATAGGAATACATCACACTTTGCCTAGCTATTCTTCTGATGATGGATATTGGGTTACTTCCAGCTTGGGGATATTATGAACAAAGCTGATAGGCACATTTTAGTCTTTTTTTTTTTTGGCCATGTATAGTCATTTGTCTTTGGAATTTGCATAGGAATAGAATTTCTGAGTCATATGGTTGGCATATATTTAGCTTTAGTAGATTGTGTCAAATATATTTCCAAAGTTGTTGAATCAATTAATACTCCTGTGTTACAGTCAAATTTAGAAATGTAACAGTATAATAGATTTAAGAGCAATACACAGCATGACTATGGCACCAAAACACAACTTCCACTTTAGCAAAGTGAGGGTAAAGTTCTCATCAATGGCAGTTCTTGCATGGAGCACTCACTACTCTAGGAAAAGGAAAGAAAAAGGGTGAGAGAATAGATTTCAGGTGCTATCATCACACAAAAAACTATGTGAGAGGATATGTTAATTTGTTTGATGGTAGTAATCACTATATATATTTACATCAGATCATCATGTAGTATACCTTAAATATGTACATTTTTTTTTAATGGGTGAGTAGCTCTCTCTAGGAGAATCTTGTTCAGTTGTATGAGTCGGATGGTCTGGAATATTTGATCGGCAGCAAATGTGTGCTGTGGTGAGACCAAAGAGATTCCTGAGAAAGGTACAAAATATGTTAATTTTTGTCTCATTCATTTTCCATTATTGACTCATTTTTAGCTTAAGATCTTTGATCTCCTTTATTGAAAGTCCACTACCTTAAGCAATGACATGTTTTCTCCCAGAAGAAATAGCATCCCTTGCATTTGCTTTTTCTGGATATCAGATCTAGACACCAATAATTAAATATCATACACCTGATTTCTGCATCTACTAGAATTCTTTCTCTTCAGAAGAAAAAAAAGGCCTTTGGCTCTTGTGTGTTTAATTTTCTATGTTTGATTTTAAATAACAAACATGCAAGTTGTATCCTTCCTTTGTAGCTCAGCATAAATTCAAAAACCTCCAAAGTAGCATTATTTGCCCCATAATCTATTCAATTTTTAAAGCACGAAGAAAACATTCATTTTGCATGGTGTTCAGATTCTGCAGAAAAAGAAATTGGTAGATACAGTCTCCTACTACTTTTGATAATGAGCATATCTGGTACTTTCTAAAAAGCAATTTTCTAAATATTTATAATTATCATTGAATTACTATTAGCAGGAAATAAAACTTTTTCTCATTAAGTATGTAATACATGAACAGAATTTAAGGCAGGCATAGACTTTATAGTTTAACTTTTATAATACTTTAAAAATATTTATTAAAAATCACTTATGTTTTTAATTGTGGCATTATTCTCTCTTGAGGTGTATAAAATTAGATGGATGCCGTCTGGTGCCAATTATGAAGGTGCTACTTTCTTGTCTTGACTATAACTTATATTAAGCCCATCAAAATCATGACTATAATTTTTTCTGTGTGCTTACTTAACAAGCTAATATTTAATGCCAGAATATATTCCAGGATTAAAAGCATGTTTTTGGTTTTTTTTCTTGACCAAGTGTGGCATATTCAGGGCTAGAGAACTAAATTTAAAAGCTTATCAGAATAACAGAAATGGAAAATCTTACTTTGGCATCTCTTAAAACATTAGGTTATTTGTCAGATTTAATATAAGCCCAGATTCCATATTAATGTTATTTGAACTCTCAGTGTTTCAGATTATCCATGTGAGTGGATAATCAAGTGCCTTCATCGAGTACTGAGAAGAATGGATATGAATCAATAATAATATTGGTTTTAAAAAGGTTTTTAAAGTGTCAGAGCAATGACATCCATGTCTAGAACATTTTCATAGTTCTGGTTAGACTCCAGCCCCTCTCATTGGTCGAATCTTTTTTGGTAGTATACCAAAAAAGATGAAGCCATTCAATGTTTTTTGATACAAAATACTTAAAAGCCCGAAACTGCCTTTGGTCAGTGTCAAGTAAAAATGGATAGAATGCGAGTTATAATGATTGCCTCATTGTTACCACAGCATTGAGAAGGCCATCTCACATACCTCTTCCTTTTTTGTAGTCCCAGTGCCATCAGAGGAAGCGAGGGGTTTGTTCTTTCCATTCTGAAGATACTATGTGAACAGTCTCAACTCATGAAAAGAATCAGAACAAATAATGTCTTTTCAAGCATCACACAAAATAATCTATGTTCCCTAGCAACTAAACCTGGAGTTTCCATAGTCATTCATGAGAACCAGATTCTATGTATTGAAAAAAACAAAAAAACAAAAAAACAAAAAAACTTCTATTCCAAAGGTCTTGGTATTGCGCATGTAAAGATAGTATTTCAGACCCTACCCACTGTTCACAAACTATAGAGAATTCCTTTTACTATATTTTAAATACTCTGGGAGAGCTGAATCAAGATGTTGTACCACAAATTTGACTCGCAGGTATTGTTTGATCAAGCTCAATCTTTGACTCACATGTGTATTGAATACCTGCTGCATACAGCGTTGTATATAATTACAGCCAAGTTTTTAAAACAATTCTTGATTTTCACTTGTTTTTCTATAATAGTATTTTTTAAATTCAGCTTGCATTTAATGAACATCTGCTTTGTGAAAGATGCTCTGCTAAAGGCCATGAGGGTTATTCCACATACACTCTCTCAAAGATCTTATGATTATAATTACAGTAGTACAGTGTATTGATTTATATAAACTTTACAATACAGCGGTACGTCCACATTCATTATTGACTAAATAGATCAGTTCCATTTTAGTCAGGGTTGGCCTGACCATTTATCATGACCTATGCATTCAATAACCAAGTCTTAAGTTGAAAACAGCTGCAAAAACTAAGCTATTGGAAGTTCTTGGCTAACCAATAAACGATCACTGATTATAATGGTAAATAAAAAATGGCAATAGTAAATATGGTTCATCAACTAAATAGGATTTGATGATAGACCAATTTAATTACATTAAGCAATAATACAGCGCCGTCTGAAAAATTGCCTTCTGATAAATATATATATATGTATATTTATATATGATATATGGTAATATAATTAACATTAGTCCAGAAGACCATTAAAGGGAAACTTTTGTATTATTTAAAAAAACAAAAACAAAAACAAAAAATCCACACCTTAACTATCTGAGAAACTCAGGATAGCTTAAAGCCACATTCCAGAGAATGTGATAAATATATTCAGTGTTAATCCTTGTACAACATGAGTAGTGATACTTCCTATATTCAGATAACTTGAAGATGTCAGAATAGATGAAAGCAGTTGCATCGCGAACACGAAAAATGTCATGTTGGGCCACATCTATACATCTTGAAATAGCTTCAAAAAACATTTTTGAGAACTGTCAAAGATTGTCCTCCACGATAATGTTTCAAGTTTATTTTAAACATGCCCAAACTCTTTAATGGCTGTTCATTAATTTCCCATTTGTGATTTTTATTTCAATCTCCTTTGAACCTATATATCGTAACTAATGGATGAAATTTGTCCTCTGGGAAGTAGAGGCTGATAATTTGGCTTCACTGATACCAAATAGTAGTGAACAACAGAAAAATAAAATTATCCCTCCCTAAGAATTCTTATAACTGATCATATAATATGAAAGGAGAAAGAAAGAGAGTCCTGAAGGGTCAGATTGTTTAATTTATTAAGCAGTATATGGGTCCTAATAAAGAACGTCTTCAAGTATTCATGGCAGAGACCCTACTTTCAGAAGCTAAAATACATTTTTCGTTTTCAACATCCTTCATTATTGGTAAGGTGCATTGAAAGCCATAATCTACCCCACTCATTTGGTCTCGATCTCTCTATGAAGCCACACAGAAATTGTTGACTGGCTCTTCTTTTAAATGCTTTCCGCATTTATTGTCTTCAGCTTTTCATACATTCTGAATTATATGTGATAGAATCCATAATCATATAACAGAAACATTCATCAAATTCTTGACCCTAACTTGTCATGTTCCTACCTCAGATCTCTAGGTGCGTTTTTCAGAAAGATGTCAGCAAAATATGTGCCATCATGCAGACCCACATTACTGGTATTCTCTCCTTATACTGTTTTGACAGTGAAAGTTGGCTGACCTTTAAATAGTATTGTATGCATGCTCATGAGGACAGCAGCGTCTATGGAGCCAAATCTGATTGCACGCATGGGTTACTGCAAAATACAATGACCTTTAAGCTAATAGACTGAATGTTTTTGTAGCCAGGTAGAAAGACAAAATTACCTATATACTTTATAATGAAGAAACAATTCTTCAGTGCTGAAGTCTTTTTGGGATGCCACATTAGTAAATCTGCTTGTTGAGTATTTGGGATTAGTCTGGAAATGTGCCTACAGGATTGGGCAAGCAGCATCCGTCAGCCTGTCTCCGCGCCCTCCCACATCACTGAGCTTCTGTGCTCCACATTTGTTCTGTTGCTTTAGGTTTCCTTATCACTTTAACATTTATATCAACTAGAGCCAGGCACTGCATGGGAAAGCCTGTCATAATATCTGAAAAATGAGTTCTTAAAATCTTTAGTTGAGGAGAGTATGTCTCCATCTACAAAATATTAAGACTTTTTTCAGAACTCCTTAGGTGGCAGTAGAGGATTCGGTGCAATTTGGATTTACGATGGTTATGCTTGGTGCCAAGTCCCTGAAAATCCCCATGACAAAAGGTTTTGTTTCACTTCTATATTCCCCCATATTATATATTTATGTTTGCTCCCTTTGTTAAAGATCATTTTTTCCCCTGTGCTGCCTTTTGTGGTCATTAAGCCGCCTGCAGGTTCAGTGAGTCTTTTGTCTTTTAATATGTTTGTACTCATGCTAAGTAATTATTATTCTAAGAAGAAAAATGATGATATTCATATATTTTTTAAAGATTTTATTTATTTATTCATGATAGACATAGAAAGAGAGAGAGAGAGAGAGGCAGAAACACAGGCAGAGGGAGAAGCAGGCTCCATGCCAGGAGCCCGACGGGACTCGATCCCATGACTCCAGGATCGCGCCCTGGGCCAAAGGCAGGCGCCAAACCGCTGAGCCACCCAGGGATCCCTGATATTCATATTTTTAAATTCATGACTATTTGCCTTAGATTGGAGCATGCTTTTGAATAACCATTTTCAAACTAAAGCTATAATTTTCAGTGGATGTTTTGAAATTATGTTTACGTTCTGAAGATATTAAGTAACATGGCATTTTCTAATGAGATGGGATTCCAAGGAAGTGGGAATTCTAGACACTTGGTTATAAATTCTCACAAAGCACCCAGTGGCTTAGATGACTATAGACACAATCCCAATACCATCCCAAGCAAACTTCTTGGAGGTTGATGAGCAAAGTGGGTATGAAACAGAAATCTCCAACTGTGAAGTCAAAACTTCATTCATCCCACTAAATCACATTTTTTTACTATCATTTATATTCAGTCTTTTAGTATTCAAGTACCATGAACCAATGACTCGATTCTTACTCAACTGTAGGAGGTCTGGCAGAGGTAGAATGTTCTCTGGCTTGTGAAGTCCTCTCTGAATCTTCAGAATTGCTACTGCTCTCCCTCTCCTAAACTCCTCTTACATTTATTACTATAACTATTATTCTAACACAGAGAAAACTGCATTAAATTCTACTTCTTGGTCTCTGCATATGATTACCATGCAAATTCCTTAAGAACAGGGACCATGACTTTGCATTTCTCTGTTCTCTGTGCCCTCCATCCTATCTGGCATGTGATTGATAGATACCCGATAAATGTCTGCTGAGTAAATAGTAAGTTATGCTTAAGCAAATGCATAATCACTGCCTGCTTAAATATTTCTGAGGTTCACAGAAAGGGGCATCAGTCACAGTCACAATAGGAGTCTTGGAATTGCAGTCTTCAAAAGAGGAGAGATGTTGGTTGGTTTGAGAGATAGCATTCTGTCTGTGGGGAGAAAATAAATATTTGGTCAGAGGACATTCAGACATGTAGTGCTGTGATCCATAGGGTAAAGCTACACTGGTAGCTCTGTCTGTCGGCTTTCTCTGGCAACATGAACCTTAAATTTTTTTTAAAAAATCATGTAAGCTTAGATTCTGGATCTCAAAATCAGCATTTGTTTTGGCTTCATTTGATCTTGGCATGATTGCTTTCTTTCATGTTTATCAAATTGAACTTTGGCCAACTTCTTAAAAATGATGCATTACCTTTTGGGGTGCCCGGGTGGCTCAGTCAGTTGTGTCCCACTCTCGGTTTCCACCCAGGTTATGATCTTGGGGACGTGAGATGGAACCCCATGTTGGGCTCCTGGCTGATTGGGGAGTCGGCTTGAGATTCTTTCCCCCTCCTTCTCCTCCTGCTCTGCTCCACACCCCTCCCAATTCACTCTCACTCTCTAAATAAGTAATTAAGTAAATAAATAAATAAAATATTTAAAAAATAAAGTAAAATATGAAAATGATAAATTACCTTTGAAGAGGTATATATGCACTTAACTCAAAACCATAAGATACAAAACAGTATTCAATAAAAAAATCTCCATTCTGCCTGTCTTTGATCATCCTTTCCTGTAGGCTACCAATGTAATCATTTTCTTAAGTGTAGGTGAAAGTTTTTGATTCCATATATAAGCAGATATGTCTATTTAGCCCGCTTTATTACAAAAGGAAATCACAGTATCATTCCACCTTGGTCTTTCTACATTTTTACATTTCTGGGAGATACATTTCTACATTTCTGGGAGATTATTCCATGTCAATACATGCGAAGTTTCTGTACTTTTATATATATAAAAGATTCTGTTTATTTATTTATTTATTTGAGAGAGAGAGAGAGAGAAGTTGCGAACAGGGCAGGGAACAGAGAGGGAGAGAAGGGAAATAATCTCAAGCAGACTCCTTCCCAGTATGAGACTCCATCTCATGACCCTGAGATCATGACCTGAGCTAAAACGAAGAGTCGAATGCTTACGACTGAGCCTCCCAGGTGTTCAAAGTTTCTGTACTTTTTAAGTCACGTGGTATTGCATTATAGATTTTGCCATGCATGTTTCTTTTCAATCCCATATTGGTGAAGTTTTGCTGCTGCTGCTGCTGCTTCTTCTTTTCTTCTTCTTCTTCTTCTTCTTCTTCTTCTTCTTCTTCTTCTTCTTCTTCTTCTTCTTTTGCTGTTACAAACAAGAATAGTCTCATTGAACATACATATTTGTGCACATTTTAAAGTATATCTGTAAATTACTAAAAGTGAAATGGAAAGTGGAACATTTGTACTTTCAGTAGTTATTGGCAAATTTCCATCAATTTAGTACAGCACTATCTTCCATAAAACAATATATGACACTGCCGGGTTTTTGGCAGCTTCACTAACATATGAGCTATGTAACTTCTGAATTTGATGGGTGAAAAATTTTATTCATTGTAGCATTGACTTTTACTTCTCTTAGGATATATATGACTTTTAGTATATTGCAAAAGAAATGGCTAAGAACGCTTTTATTTTGATTTTTTTTTTTTTTTGGTCACTAGTTTTTGCCTTTGTTTTTATTAAGATCATTGCCTTTTACTTATTTATTGAAAGGAGCTCTTTATATATTATGAAAATTGGTCCTTGGAAATGCTTCTGACTTTTCTTAGTTTTGACTTAGTTAATGGTGCTTTTTATAGTACAGAAATGTTTGTATTTTCTTTCTTTTTTTTTTAAGATTTTATTTATTCATTCATGAGAGACACAGAGAGAGAGAGGCAGAGTCACAGGCAGAGGGAGAAGAAGGCTCCATGCAGGGAACCCAATGTGGGACTTGATCCCGGGACTCCAGAATGATACCCTGGGCCGAAGGCAGGTGCTAAACTGCTGAGCCACCCAGGGATCCCTTGTATTTTCACAAGTACTGAGTATTTGACAAACTCAATAACATAAAGATGTCAATTTTTAAAAATCTTTCTTTCATAGCTTCTGAGATATTTAAAAATCACACTGAAAATACCTTTCTTACTCCAATGTCATCTAAAAGATATGTAAATTATGATATTTAAATGTTATAATTGAATCTTATCTCTTTGGAACTTATCCTGAGGTAATTTTTTTTCCATAGAGCTATCCAAGTGTTTCAACACAAATTCTTAAATAATTCATCTTTTTTCCCATTAATGTGAAATGCCACCTTAAGTATACATATATTGTTTTACTTTTTTGGATTCTATACTTTTAATCCACTTTACTGTACAAATCCCAGTACCAAACTGATTTAGTTATTGTCACTTTTATTGTTTTTTTATATCAATAAATCTACCTCTCATTTCTCCTCCTCCCCAAATTACTCTTCATTTTCATGATTGTTTGAGCTATTATTTATGATTTATTTTTCCAATGTTCTAGTTTCCTGTTGGTATTTTATTTAGTTTGAGAGTTTGTTGATATTGTTATGTGGTCGCATCTGCCTATTTTAGCACATGGTATTCTTTTGTATCCCTCGGAATCTTTTGATGTTTCTTAAATTTACTGTCAAAATTATTCCTATGTTGTGTTTTTCTGACAAATTCTCTTATTAAAGAGATTATATGTATATATATAAAATAATATCTTGGTATTAATTTTATACTGAGCCAACTTACTCTATTTTCTCATTATTTTTAATACCTGCTCAGTAAAATTCACTTTTTTTTAAAGATGAATGGTTTTATCATTTGCAAAATAGTATCTGTATAATAATATTAATTTTATCTCCTTAATCTTTTTTTTCTAAGTTTTCTTTCCTCTTAATTATATGGCAAACTATATCCTAGAGAATGAAGCAGTATTTAAATAGTTGGGGGTCAATTTTTTTTATACTTAGATTTTGATAACTTCTCTCTTCTTTGATAATCCATGTGTTAGATTTTCTTTTTTTCCCATGTGTTATATTATCTATTTTTGTTAATTTTATTTTGTTATAGTATTGTTGATTTTATCTAGGTTTTATATTAATTTGCAGCATTTATTAAAATCATCTCTCTTGATTCTTTTATTTTCCCTGACATTATTTTTTCCTTATTATTTCTCATATTGGATATTTGTACCTTTTTTGTTTACTTTTGATTGAGTTGTCCAGTGGTTTTAATTGGGGCAGTTTTGACACCTTGCCCCAAGGAATAATCGACAATGTCCATAGACATTTTTGGTTGTTACAGTAGAGTAAGGGAAGTGGCACTGGCATCCAAGTAGATAGAGGCCAGGGTTGCTGCTCCACATAATGTGCAGTGCAGCATTTACAGTAAAGAAAGATCTTCCCTGAGTACCAAGGTCAAGAAATCTTGGTAGCTATAAAGATTTCTTGTGCTAATACTATTTTATTTTTCAAAGAATCTGCTTTTGTATTTATTGACTAATTCTACGATTTCCTTTCTAATTCATTAATTTGTTTTAATCCTTTTAATAGTCTGACTTCTGCTCTCCTTGGGCTTCATTAATCTTTTAACTAATTTCTAAACATGGATGCTTAGCATTTATTTTTGTGCTTGTGTCCTTATATATTTAATACAATGACATGCTCTTGAGCAATGTCTCAGTTATGTCCCATAAACTCTGATGCAGTATATTTTCATTACTGGTATTTAGATGTAATATAATTTTGGTATTAATCGCTTTTTTGACTAAAGATACACTTATAAATGTTTTAAAATGTTAGATTTTGTTTTCTAGTTTTACTGTTAGTTCTGTCACTGTATGGTCAGAAAATGTTGTCTTTACTCTTTTTCCAGTTTTATTTATGTTTTGTGTATAACCATGAATAAGTCAGTTTTAATGAATGTTCTATGGCCACTAGTAAAGAAGATCCATTTTCACTTTTTATTGCAGTCTATCTTATTTATTAGTGTTTAAATTTATGAAGGTTGCTGCTATATTATTTGGTACCTATCTGATTATAACTTTTTAATTTACATAGTTTCATTAAATATTTATTTTATCACTTTAAATGATGATTTTTGCCTTTTTAAAAACTATTTTTTGCCTTGAATTCACACTCATGAGTGAGTGTGAGCAGGGGGTAGGGGGACAGAGAGAGAGAATTTCAAGCAGACTCCTATCTGAGCAGGGCTCCAACTCAGGATCCTGGGATCATGTCCTGAGCTCAAATCAAAAGTTTGAAACACAACCAATTGAGCCTCCCAGGCACCCCAAGACAATGAATTCTGTTCTCCTTTTGTTTATATTTGCCTGGTATATTTTTTACCATTATTTTATTTCAAATTTTCTTAAGCACTTTATTTTAGGTGTGTTTCCTCTATGTAGTAGTACATAGTGGGTTTTGCTACTTAATCCAACTTGAAAGCCTTTTTTCTGTAGTATGTTGGTTTAACCTGTATGCATTTCATTCTTTAAAGAATATTTTTTCATACTAATCAGGAGCCAGACACTGTCCCAGAGTCTTGGAACATAGCAGTGGACAAAACAAACAAATCATCCTGCCCTTTTGGAGCTATTAATAGGGAATATATACTATATTTAATTTTAATTTTATCATATTTTTTATGTATGCCTCTCTGTCTTTAAAGCTCTTTGAACTCTGTTTTTACTTGCTGAAATGTGTGTGTGTGCATATGTGTGTGTGTCTGTGTGTTGCTTCTGATAACTGGGAGATTGGTATTCTTGAAATAGTATAACTTTTATGCTCTAAATAGTCTCAATCCTCTATTTCTTTAGATAGTAGTTGATTCTCCACTACAACCAATGATGAAATTAATTTCTTTCCTCTTCTACTTCTCCTGATTTTATTTAATTATATAATATTTCTTAGTGGTTTATTTTGAGCTATTAAATAGACTTATACTCCATTATTTATTTTGAGGTATTAAAACTATGCTTTAGCCCTGGTATTAGAAATATGGAAATAACCATACTTATTCAGTTTACCACAGATGATGAGGGTATATATTATTTACGTTCTTTTCTGTCACCTCAATCTTTGCATATGTTTAAATCTTTTTTCCACAAATAAGTAGATTCAACTTTCAGTACTAATCTTTTTGCATAGTCTTTCCAAAAATATCTCTCTGCTGTGTGAAATTCTTCAAGAAGCACTCATGAGAACAATATTCCCTGAATTCTTGCATGTTAAAATTTTTTGTTGTTGTTGTTAGTGTTTGTACTCAAAGAACACTGTGGCTGGATATTAAATACTTAGGTTATTCCTTTTTCCCCTAAAGATTTTGTGGGCACTACTCCACTGCCTTCTAGAATTGAACATTGCTGCGGAGATATCTAAGGTCAGCTTTATTTTTTCCCTCCTGGTAATTGAGTTGTTCTTATTTCTTGACAGCTCCAAAGGATCCTTTCTTTATCCTTGAGGTTAGTTGCTTTAAAAAGGATACATCTTAAAAAATAAAAGACTTGGCTTTTTCATGACCAAGTACATAATGATAACATCATAAAATGAGAAATTATAAGTAATATAAAAAAGGATAGATAAGGAGCTCTGGGAAATTGAAGAGAGTTTTTTTAACTGAAAAAATAGCAGGTTAAGTTTTTTTTCATGGGATTTAAGCTGAACCTTGAAGAATTAGAACATGGGAAACCGGGAAGGAGCAGGACTCAGGTGGATGGAAATGGGAAACTGTGTATCATCATTGTGCATGAAGTCATCTACATTACTAGAGTCTGAGCACCACGAAGTCAGTAAATACTTCTGCTCTGTGTTTTCATCCCTTGAAACTCCTAGCACAATCTTTTGCATATGATAGGAGCTATGTCAATATTTATTGCATTGTTGAATGCTATTTTTCTTATTTATAGAGGGTAAACATATTTAAGATATTTATCAGAGTAAGAAAAGATTTTACCATCAGAAAATAATCTTAATTCACTGAAAAGTCAGTATGCCTAAATAGATGTAGGATATCAGGGAAAATCAGAAAAGTCATCTTAGTCTCATTGTAGCATTGATTTCATTTATCTTTTCTCAATGACAAATATTTTCACTTCTGGACTACAAAAATCCAGAAAGTTCTTTCATATATGGTAATTGGATAGAGGATTCATCACTCATTGTGCTTCTTTTGAATAACAAACATATGGAAAAATCAAGCATGAGTGCACCTGTTTTTCCCTATTTTCCTCTGAGCCTTCAGCACACTAATGGATTTCCATAAGGGTAGGGACTTAATTTGCACAAGGTCTATGAAAAATTTATAAGACAAGTTTCCTTGTTGAGTTCCTTTCTCCCAGCAAGGCCAGATCTTGAACTTCCATGAAAAGACTTTATTATTTCTGAGAGCTCCACCCCCACACACTTACTGTCAAATACAACTCCCTCGCCTTTCATTTTGCTCACTCCTACTAAACTCTTAGATATTCACTTGCTAAAACTTGCTTGTGATTTGAGTTACATGGTCAGTGAGATTAACAGTCTGTCACACACTTGGAAAGCTCTTGCTGGAATAAGCGTCACATAATTAATGCTTTTGTCCTAAATTGGTATGAAAAGAGCAGGCTCAGTTGCAGTAATTTCTCCCATCATCAATCTCTTCACTAAAATTCAGTGTAGGAGTTCAGGAGTGTGTCCTTAGTTTCTTAGATGAAAGAACAGAGCTATTGAGATCAGTAGTTCTGAGATAGTCTGTGTAAATAAAGTGAATCCATTTGTATTTTTTTTAATTTTTTATTCTTACCATTAATCTTAATAGTGTGATAATGCATGAGGGCTACATTTGTATACAAGCCAAAGAGAGAATGGGAAAACTAGCATTTTATTCATCTCATGGGTACTTATTGGGATTGATTGATATTTTGAGTCCTGCACATCTCTAGATGCTATGAGTAGATATGATGTCATTTTAAAAGTACAAAGATTGGGAAAAGTTCTGCACTGAGTTAGCTCATTCTGTGGGATTGACACTGATTTCTATGATTCTATAAAACCTCTGCTCCTTCCACAATACTGGACTACCTTCCCAACTGAGTACTGTTTGTAGGGAATTTCCTTCCCATCAGATTTGGGAGAACTAGGTCACCATTAGCTTGACTTGGAATGAGCACCAGCCATCCTAGCACTATCCAAAGAGTGCATTGATAATGTTTTTCAGAAGGATTAGATGTGGGATGACCTGAGGAATTCACTGAGGTAGAGTAAACTTCAGAACCTTTTGAAACTGCTGTAGGTTGATAGAAAGTAATGTAATCATTACGAAGACCTTGGATCCATTCCCAGCTGTGCTACCTTCTAGAGATAGCTCACTTCATTCAGTCTCCATTTACAGTGCTTACTAGTGGCAGAGTTGTTATGCACATCAAATAAGATAATTGAAGTCTTTCTGTTTAATGAAACTTTTTTTTTTAGTCCAGCCCTCTTATTCCATAGATAACAAAACTGAGACCTCGAGAAGGGAAACAACTCACCCCAGAGATACCAGATTGTTAGAGAAGTAACCTGGACTGAAAGATTAATAGGTAAACTTATTCCTTATCCATTGCCTCCATTGTGGTAGAAAGAACAGCCATGCATATAAAGTCTGGATTTCAAAGATACGCCATTTTGAGTGGGAAGTAACAAGGCAAAAAAACACCAAAGTATGTGATTTACTACTGAATTCTAGGATATTGTGGAGCCCTTGTCAGAATTTATTTAAAAGGAGTATTTGGGGGCATCTGGGTGGCTCAATCAGTTCAGGTCATAATCTCAGGGTCCTGGGATGGAGCCTCTCCCTTTCCTTCTGACTGCCGCTCTGCCCACTTGTGCTCTCTTACTCTCTCTCCCTCTGTCAGATAAATAAAATCTTTAAAAAAATAAAAAAATAAAATAAAATGAGTCTCTGTTGAGAATTAATTGTGCCTGAGGCATTGAACAATGAAATGAAACTAGACGCCCATCAGAGGAATTAGCTCTGCATACTGTAAATAGTAGGAAATACTGAGTTTGGTCTATATTTTCTGAAGTCAGTAATTCATATTGTATGAGCTGATAAATCCAGTGTTGCTGCCTGGTTGTTTTCTGGTTTCTGTTTTGCACCTACCTCCTTTCACTGAAACAGCCCCAATTTAAATACATGGAAATACTCACTTCAAGTGCTTATTTTCTGTTCCATAGAGCATCTCATAACTCAAGTTCTTACTTTCTTCATTGCTATGTATGCTCTGTGGCTCATGATTTTTAAATATTAGCGTAGTGAAAAAGAGGCCTCTCACTCATCCACGTAGGCATTTTCAGATTTCCGTGTACTTCAAGGTTTATTCAATATGACTGAACATTGTATCAATAATGTATCAACAGCATTTAAAGTAAAGAGAAGAATTCAGAATTCTGACAGAGATAATTGCTGAGGCCAGAGAGAATGGTTTAAAGTTTTCCTTCATAGATAAAAATAATCAAGGATGTTATTCCAGGTGAACTTTAAGTTTTTTACATTTAATCAAATTTCCCAATGCCTAGAGACTATAAATCTCAGCTATTTAATTCCGGTGCTTAAAGATTAGAAAGGTAAATGATTTTCTTAAGTAGGTCATCCTTAGCTTAAAGTGTGTAGTTTTATTAAAGCTTTCATTTCCCGTTTTGGAAATTCTGAGACCGTATCTGCAATCTTTATTTTTCAATTCTGTTTTCACAACCTGAGAGGTCATCTTTCCCGATATACTAAATTAATCTGATTTGTCATTCCTTGCAATTCAGGGCTTCCTCCTGTCCTCTTAAAATTATACTGTGAGGCTTTTACTCTTGTGATAAAGAGATAAAAAGGAAGAGTACTTTTTTTCTTTTTTTCCCACCTAAAATTCCAGGCCAGTCTGACACAGGATCTCATCAAAATTAACTGTGGGTGCTCAAGAACAACCTTTGTTTTTTTCTACTCTGAGAATCTTTATCTCCAGGTCTGTTGGAATTACTGTTGCTGAGAGTTTCTTACCATTAGCTCTGCACTGAAAGCATTTTTTTTCCTCTAATTCTTGCCAGGTTAGAATATTATCATCACCATTTCTCAACATATTTGTTTATTAAGCAATGAGCTAAGTATCTTTTTTTAAAAAAGATTTATTATTTATTTATTTATTTATTTATTTATTTATTTATTTATTCACGAGAGACACACAGAGAGGGGCAGAGACACAGGCAGAGGGAGAAGCAGGCTCCCTGTGGAGAGCCCAATTCACGACTGGATCCCAGGACCCTGGGATCATGACCTGAGCCAAAGGCAGATGCTCAACCACTGAGCCACCCAGGTGCCCCATAAGCTAAGTATCTGAGGGTAATCCCTCTCCTCCAATGACATGGGTGTAAAATATGTCACAATGAAGCAAAAAAACATAAATAAAAAAAAAAAAAACATACTCCTGGATTTGTGGAGGAATGCCTATGTAGAATATGGAAGCATAATACAAATATGCATCTGTGTAACTAAGTGGCCTTGGAGTCACCAAAGTGTCACATCATATAACTGGGATATCCATACATCCTTAAAATTGGACAATGAGATGGTTAGAATGTATATTCTGATTCATTAGGTCTGGAACAGGGTCTGAGATTCTTCAGTTCACTTCGGTTCCCAGGGATGTGATCACAGTTTATGAAGCAAGGTATTAGATAGATAATAAGCTTCACCATACACATAGTGTTTTAAAGTTTACAACATTCTTTCTCACATAATGTATTATATAACTTTTACAATTATATAGAGCAAGTATAGGGATATGTATTTATTTTGCGGGTAAGAAAACTGAAGTGAATATGTTTTTTCCAGGCTTTTCAAGTATGTGAACTACTAGTTAGTAAATGTAGCACAAGAATTCCGTTCTTCAGACTCCATGAACAGATCCCTTTCATTTATATAATGTTCCAAAGTTTAATGAGAACAGTATACGTTGGTTTATATTCCTTGACCATACAGATTGTTTATAATAGCTTTTTTTGCATTTTTCAGGAGAGTTGGTGTTTATCACATTTTAGGCTGCTGAAAACTTATTTTCTCAGTCTGCAAAGTTTGTTAATTTCCAAATTGTTGCATTGTGTTATTTAATAGTAAGTGATATTTGACTTGTAACCTGGTAAGCCACACTAAAAACAATTTTATAATTTCTGAGAAATAAAAATTCTATAAATATCAGAACATACAAGATTATCTGATATGCAGCAATGTGATAATAGAAAAACACAAAAGCCAAAATATCTGCATGCAAATTTTAGCTCTTCCATGCCCTGTGTGAATGAGGGCTGCCAGTTAAAAAACAAGTATAAAAAATTCCGTCCCCCTGAACTGGAAAAAAATATCATTTTTTCCTTCCTTTTCTCACCAACTCTTATTTTATACAGTAAGTAAACATTATACCAATATGGCGTGGTAAGGTAGAGGGACATTTTCAAGTTCAAATGAGATTCCGTGTGCTTAACCCTCCAAGGCTCAGTTTTGTTTTTTTTTTTTTGTAATTTCATTCATTTAGATCCAGAACACTTACTGCACTTCAACTGTGTGCCAGATGCTAGACTACTTATGCTTGGCATAGGGATGTCCTTACTTTCAAAGAACTCACAGTCGTGGGGTGGGGAATCTCATATTATGAGCTCCAAATAGCCTGAAATTATTTGGTCTATATAGAATGAGGCTTATGCTACCTCTGTAACTCACAAAAATTATTGTGAGAATTGAATAGAGTAACCTAAGAAATGTAATTGAGCTCTGTGACTGGAAACTTTTATAGACTCTGATAATGCCAGGTTTCCCTCCTTTCCTTTGTCTCAGACTCAGGATTATACTGTTGCATTCAGTAATTATTTAAATCCTATAACTACTGATAAAATATAAATTGATGGAGCAAGTGGTATTCTTTTATATTAATCTTGATGGCAATAGTGCCCTAAGTAAAGATAGATTTTTGATTATATTAGAATATGATATTCATTTTCAGTATATTTTTTTCCTAAGATAGTGATGATGATGATTCTCTTTTGATCTTTCATACTATAATAATGTATTATTTCCTGTTCTGAGGGAAAAAATGTCCCAGGTCATCATGATTGTGAAAAATTTCCCATTAAAGATCTCACCGTTTATGTGTGCAAAGGTAATGAACCTCACCAAGCAAGGTTGACTTGGAAACCTTGCTGAACAGAAAGAATACAGTTGTGGTGGGGGTGGAATTAGGTACATTTAACCTATCCCGATTCCCACACACCATTGATGTCTGTAATGCAGTTGACATGACTGATTATCTGCTCTCTGCTTAGCAGAATGATAATGTCAGGACTCAGAGAGAGTAGATTTTTACCCTGGTAGTGAATATATATGCTTGATATGATCTCTAATCACTCTTTTTTTAAAATTTCTTATAAATAAAAAGACATTTTAAAGTAATAGACTCTCTTGTAGGAAACAGAAAAACTAGAAGTTGGCTAATTAAAAAATAAAATTCCCCTGACTCCCAATTATTTACCATTCTCTTGCAGTGTTTCTCAATTCTATTTTTTTTGCTGAGTTCTATCCAATTTAAGCAAAAAATTCAAAATAATTACCATGTATTATGGACTTCGATCAGAAAAAAATGACCTATATTTATCAGTGATGGGTAGTTGGGAATGAGTGGCCATTCCAAATTTGCTTTGATTTTCAGTTAATTCTTCCTTCAATTTCTTATGGTTATCAGTTACCCCTGTTCAGTTACTGTGCTGTGATAAGTTCTTATCAAAATTAATGGAAATTTAGCTCTACCAGGTAGATGGAAATATTTTCTCCATCGTTAAACTCAGTTTCCAATATTCCAACAATCAGATAAAGGAGAATACAAGAAGCAATCGATACACACTTCAGATATTCGCTCTGCTTAATAGTTGGCTTGTGGAGACAGAGAAGATTGAACTGAATCTTCATAAGAACAGAAGAAAGGATATCATATAAGCTACAACAAAGGCCTAGGATATGGGATTAAGGTTCTAAATCTGCATAGTATAAGGATTATGTTTCCTGGGTTTTACTTCTCTTTCTGTAATTGCTATAAAAATGATTATTTTACTGATTGAGGCATGAGGAAACAGGGTAGTTGTAAACTTTTAAAACTTCTCTTTCCATTCCTTTATTATATATATATGGATTTGTGTGTGTAGTATTCACAGATTATTTATTTATTTATTATTTATTTATTTATTTATTTATTTATTTATTGCTCCAGTAATGTTATTTTTGTAAAGGATAAAATCCTACATTATTCCCATTTTAAGGATTTAAGCATGCTCATGTTTCAAATGTACATTGTTGAGTGTAAAAATTAAGGCACAGTGTTCTTGAAACAAAAATAGTTTGTAATTTTACTCAGCATTCACATTTAAAGTACTGACATGGATTGCTTCTCTGTTTTTTGGCTAAGATCAAGTGGAGTACTTACATTGTGCCATACATGGTGGCAATAATGTGAAATTATATATACATATATATGAGTTTGTGTATGTGTGCATGTGTAATATGCTTTAAACCAGAGGAAAACACATGCTAGCACTTGGAAAGAGCAATGGTTCTCTGAGTCTGAGGGATAGGACGCTTGAACAGGGATTGTAGAAAAATGAGTCTCACGGGCCAAGTCAGAATGCTGAGTTTTCATTGCAGACAGTGAGGAGCCAAGAAGCCTTTTTTTCTTTTTCTTTTTCTTTTTCTTTTTCTTTTTCTTTTTCTTTTTCTTTTTCTTTTTCTTTTTCTTTTTCTTTTTCTTTTTCTTTTTCTTTTTCCTTTTCTTTTTCTTTTTTTTTCTTTTTCTTTTCTTTTTTCTTTTTCTTTTTCTCTTTTTCTTTTTCTTTTTCTTTTTCTTAATTAACTAAGATATAATATGTAACAAAAAAATTCACCATTTGAAAGTGTACAATGTGACAAACTTTAGTATATTCACAAAGTTTTGTAACATCACCACTATCTAATTCAAGAACATTTTTCTCTCTCCCCCCAAAAAACCCATACCCCTAACATTCATTCCCCAATCCATTCTTTCCCAACCCCTATAAACCACTAATCCACTTTCTATGTCTATGGATTTGCCCACTCTGGAAGTTTCATATAAATGAATCATATAATATGTGGCCTTTTATGTCTGGCTTTCTCCATAGTGTTTTCAAGGTTCATACACATTATGGCATATGTCAGTATCTCATTCTTTTTTCATGGCTGAATAACATTTCATTGTGTGGATATACCACATTTAATGTATCTGTTAATCAGTTGATAGACATTTCATCCATTTCCCCTTTCCAGCTATTATGAACATTTGTGCACGTTTTTGTGTAAACATGTTTTCAATTCTCCTAGGTATAGGTCTAGAAATAGTTACTAGTCATACAGTAACTCCATTTTTAGCTTTAAAAATTGCTAAACTGGTTTCCAAAGCAGCTATATCAGTTTACATTCCCACCAGCAATATATAAGGGTTTTGATTTTCTTCACATCCCCATTGGAGGATGTGTAGATTGAAGTGTTGAGTTAGAAGGGTCATCTACAGAAGCAACAAAAGTTTTAAGGTTTAAGAGAAATTCAGTTTGGGACTTGTTGGCAGGATATTCAGAGGGAGATGCTAAGTGGTTAGCTAGCTATATTTTTTAATATGATTTCTAGTCATGAGATTGTGGCATGGCTTCATTTCCTCTAACTTGTATCTGTGCAAAAAGTTTGGCGTGTGGTTATGGGTGGGCCAGCGCTAGTAAGAAATAAAAAGCCCCGAGGACTTCGCCAGACATAGAAAATTAAAATTCTGCATAAGGGATTAGGAATTTGTATTTTAGGTACTTAAGTACAAGTACTTCAGCCAATTCATTTACATACTAGAGTTTAAAAACTACCACACTAGGATGCCTGGGTGGCTCAGCGGTTGAGCATCTGCCTTCAGCCCAGGACATGATCCCATAGTCCTGGGATCAGGTCCCACATCGGGCTCCCTGCATGAAACCTGCTTCTCCCTCTGCCTATGTCTCTGCCTGCCTCTCTCTGTGTAACTCTCATGAATAAATAAATAAAATCTTAAAAAAAAAACCCTACCGCACTAACTTACTACTATAAGAAAGATTAATAGTAAGCACCACACTAAGTCTGCTAACCCTGACTACTCTGGGGATGACCTAAAGTTGAGACCTGACATTCACATTCAAGTTTGACCAGCATCATGCCAGAGATGATTCACACTTTTTCTTTCATTTCATTTTTGAGGTGAGACTACTATAATCTTCATTATAAAAATGAGGAAACCTCGCCTTGATGATATAAGTCCACAGAACTAAGAAATGCCAGAATTGAGATAGATCCTGAAATGTCTTTGCAGTTTATCAAACCATATTAGAATAACTTGTGTTTACTGTATATAACAAAAGCTGCTGAGAAAATGAAAGAGAAATGTGTTCCAACTGCGGGTAGGGGTCCTTCACATTTGTTTTAAACTGATTACAGTAGAAATGTAGCTTTGAAAGCAATGGAATGCTGCATCATTACCATCATCATCACCAACATCATCACCCAGAAGCATTTATCAAGCTCCTTTTTGCTGAGCTATGTGTGCACTGCACCTTGCAAATACAGAAATGCTGTATCGGTTTGCTTGGTAGTAATAATGGACTTGATAATTGGATTTCCAAAAACACTGCAACAACTCGCGGTTGATATCTTCTTACAAAATCCCAACCCGGAGGCGCTCTCTCAGTGGTAGATTTAGGATTGGGCAGAGGCAAGGTGACCTTGATTTTGTTGCAAACCAATCTGCCGTGGGCTTACAGAATTATAACAACCTACTCTCTATACACTTTATCTTTCTTTGTTTTATGGGCTATGAGGAAGTGTCTTCTGGACACGATTTATTACAGAGGCAGAAAGATTTGTGAAAAAGTTATTTTTGTCACTTTGGTAGTAGTACATAAATGTAACAACATCATTATATTATTTTAGCAGTAAATATTGTAAGTAATTAATAGAGTATGCTACATTTTATATCTTTGCAATTAGATGATATGTTTTTAGCTCCTCAGGGGCACTGATTATCCTGTTTTAATTTTACATCCCTCAATATATTTTTCATATAATAGAAAATTAAGGCAACTATATAATTTATCATCTAAACCTCAGTAATTTTTAATTTTTAGGAATGCAGTTAGGACTGTAGGCAAAAGCTGGAATTGTACTGGGCAAATTGTATGTATAGTCACTCTACATTAATAAATGCTAAAAAGGCATACAAATTGTTTATCACTTCATCTGAGAAACCATAAGGTTACATCATAACTGATAATAGAAAACCATTGCTTTCGATCCATATTATATTATTTAGCTCTTTATTTTAAGAGTGACTCGGTGGCAGAAATAAAAGGCAACTGAAGAATAATATAAGAAAGAAAAGCCTAGCTGGAACAATATCTCCATGCTAATATTTGCTGGTTAACCATTTCTTTTACCATTCCCAAAATAGAGTTTTAAAAATGGCATTCTGCTTCAGTAAGAGAGCTTTGTGTTGTTTTTAAGTATAGTCACTGTAAGTTTCCTAGGTAACCTGTAATATCCAGTGTTCAGGCGCCTTTGATAAGTAAAATGTGTTGAAGGTACATAGATATAAGAAACTGGTTTACTTTAGATGATTCCAAGATTTCTTTAACGTGATTTTATTTGATCTGAAAATGTTAATGATCTCAGATTGACTATACTAAGCTACCTACCTGTGATCTAGAAGAAAGTATGATCAGAGGTACAACACAGACTATATAGGGAGGAGGTAAAGATGGATCTATTCAGCTGAAAAGAAAAGAAATGAAAGATCCCCCGCTGTTTCATGATGTAGATACTAAGTTCATAAAATCGTAAATATACATGTGACTTTTTGCCTCTGTCGTATGCCAGGCAAGTGTCATGTATTGATATAGCCTTTTTTATCTTTGAGTCTAGAGAAAAGTAAATACATTTTCACAATTCATTAATATCTGCCAGTTGTAGCTCCCAGGTAACACCACACTAGAGCAAGGTAAAATATGATGTACAAGAGCAAATGCTAATTATTATTCTTTCTTGTTGAGTTCCCAGATGCTGACATTTTAGTATTGAAAAACACAAATCTGGAATCCAAGAATAATCATGCTCAAGGAATTTACAAAATTCTCCAAATAGATACAAAAGTACCTGAAATGGAAGTTGATTCTCCTCTGGACATTCTCATAAGCCATTCTCAGTCAAAGCACCTTATCTAAGTCTCTCCAGTGGAGTTGGTTATCGTGAATATTGTGTCTCAGGGGTCTTTGTTGAGCATCAGAGAACAAGAAGTCTTGCTTTCATCAGTTTTCTTTCACCTACTCAGTACTGTTGTTATTCCCACATTAATGTCCCATTGAATTAATGTCCCACTGAGTTTCCCAGTCCTATCTCTCATTTCCTTTCTAAATTTATTATATTCTCTCCGGGTTTACAACTACTGCCTAAATATGCATCACACTTAGCATTTCTTTTTGTCTCTTTACTCCTGACATTTCCTTTTCTTATGACCCTTTTTCTGGTCAAAATTGAGTTTGAATTAAAAGGCACTGGTCTTTCCGTTTCACCAAAAGGTGTTTTCTAGTTTGGGTGTATATGTATGTGTGTGTATTTGTCTTCTCTAAGTCTTTTTTTTTTTTAAGTTATGTATTTTGGGTTTTTTTTGTTTTTTTGCTTTATTTTTTTTTACGTATTTATTCGTGAGAGACACAAAGAGAGGCAGAGACACAGGCAGAGAAAGAAGCAGGCTCCATGCAGGGAGCCCGATGTGGGACTCGATACTGGGACTCCAGGATCATGCCCTGGGCCGAGTGCTCGCTTCGGCAGCACATATACATGCCCTGGGCCGAAGGCAGACGCTCAACCACTGAGCCACCCAGGCATCCCTTCTCTAAGTCTTCACACCATTCAGCCTTTATGTTATTTAAATAACAATTACTATTTTATAATTGTTATATCTTCCCCTTATATTGATAGCCATCACTGGAAACAAGGATTGCATCTTAAATATCTTTGTAATATTTTTTCCATATTTTATGGATCAGTAAATGTTGACATGAATTGCATTTTACTTTTAGATTTCTAAGACTTGGACTATATATCTTTATATTAGCACACCCATTGTTCCCCCTATTTGCTCCATTTTTAAGTTGTCTTGAATCACTGCATCTAAAGTTTAGTTATTTGTGGGCTTTTTTAAAGATTTTATTTATTTATTCATGAGAGACACAAAAAGAGAGAGGCAGAGACACAGGCAGAGGGAGAAGTAGGCTCCTCATAGGCAGCCTGATGTGGGATTCCATCCCCGAACTGGGATCATGCCCTGAGCCAAAGGCAGACACTCAACTGCTGAGCCACCCAGGCATCCGTAAAGTTTAGCTATTTAAAGAACTATTTATGATGTTCTAAAGGCCAATGCCGTTGGTTCCTGTGGTGTTATATCTCTTCCACCCTCTAACACCACTGGTGTTGGTATATATGTCATGGTCTAAAGGTACTGAATACCTACCTGGGCTGTCGTGATGCCCATAGTATCTCTCATTTGAGTAAGGCCTATGTCTAATGAAACAACCCCTGTTAAACTCTAAATACTATCATGTAACAAAAACATTTAAACCTAGTCACCATTTTCACCTTAATAAAACTTTGGAAAATTCAAAAACAAAATGAAACAAAACAGCCCTAGTTACCATTTTCCCATTGGCTGATCTCTGGAACATGAACAATGTTCAGAAGAAAAAGAAATACTAATCATGTATGAATAGGGGAGTTAGTTTTGGGAGTGAGTCTTCATCAAAGAGAAAAAGTCACCCTACTCAAATAAAGAGAAAACCCAGAGAATTTCATGTTCTTGACAGAATCCAACTAGCACCAAAGATAGACAAACTGCTTGGTTTGGCTAAGACCTAGACCAGTACTCTTCTCTTTAAACTAACTTCTCATAGAATCACATAAGTACATTAATTTGCTCCTTTGTCTTTCACATGTTCGGGGCAAGATCCTTCAAGGGAATTGTGGTGGACACATATTCAGAGGACTTCATTGTATCTCATTTTACTTACAAAGAGATGATGATAGAAGAATCACCATGAAAATGGAAAGAAGAGGTTTTCCTAATTATCTTTTTCAGTAAGCTATTGGAATATTGAAAATCATACTTCTAATTGTTTTTAAATCCTTTAAAGGAATTTTTGAAAACGTATTTGCGTGTTGACTTTTAGGATATTTTTTATGTAATGAAGTATTTACCAATTGTCTAAAGCTTACCATATTCTTGGCTCATAGTAGGCAATTATTATTTTTTGTTAACTGAATCAGTTCCTGATTGACTATGAATATGTTGTGTGTGTGTTTCCCTGTATGCCAAGTGATGTATGAGAGATGGGATGAAAACTTAAGTTAGACTAGTGTAGGTAAAAACAACTTTAGATTTGATGGATCAGAAAAAAAAAAGGGGGGGGGGGGGAACTGATGTATGAGAAGAATCCGAAGTAGATGATAAAAGAAGAGAAAGTTTGGACAATTCAAGTGGAAAGAAAGCATAAAGTTAAAATATAAAGTTAAAAATAAACATGGAGTAGGAAAGTTTAGGAGATAGTAAATTGTTTAGATTTTTAAGTTTGGGATGGAAGTGGAAAGGTGAGAGAAAAGTATAGGAAGATAGGTAGAAATCCGGTCATGAAGGGTTTCTGATGCTGGATGGAGTGGACTGAAATTCAGTGGTGAGTCACCAAAGAAATCTGAACAGAGGTAGTTTATGACCTGGTTTGCACTTTGGGGAGATTAAACTGTCAGCAGGATATATGATGGATTGGAGTGAATGGGTACTAGAGGCAGGGAAGCTAGTTAGGAAACAATTTTAATCATCAAGGTAAGAAGTAATAAGAGCCTGAACTGGAGCAGTGGCCATAGGACTATAAAGAAAGAATATGTGTGAGTAATATTAAGAAGGTGGCTTTGGCATCAAGAGAGAGAAACGATGCCTGAAGCATGGTTGGTGTCCTTTTTTGTCTTCATCAGAAACAAGAAATGTAAATGTATCTGTCAGAAACAGAAAGATTAGGTATAGATAAATGAAAAGAGCTCAGTTAGGGGTCTGCAAATGCATAATGAAGTATGAGGTGGGTTACTTAATTGAGTGAAAACAGGATACAGTAGAGACTCGAGGGGTCTATGTCTAGAGATCTGTGTTATAGTGCAGTGGCCTAAAACATGAATGAGCACCAGAATCACTTGGAAGGCTCATTCTAATATAGATTCCTAAACCCCTTGCCAGAGTTTCTGATTGTGTAGGTCTAAGTGTGGCCTGATAATTTATACTTCTAACATATTCCAAGACAAAGTTGATGTTACTAGCCAACAACTTTGAGAACCTCTACTACTCTGCCCTAGAAAATGTACCATAAGGCATATGAGAATCATTCAAGGAGCCTTAAAAAATACCAATAGCTGGGTTCGTACTACATCTATTCAACATAGCTAGGTGGCTTTTTTTTTTTCTTGAGTTCATCAGGTGATCCCCATGGGCAGCCAGACTAAAACACCACTGCTAAGACCTTCTGATATTTAAGAAGTCAAAAATTTGGATAAGATGTAAATTTTTCTAATTTTGATCACATTACATCATCAAACATCATCAAAAGAAAACAATTCTGGTCATGGCACTTCTGAGTTTGCCAACCCACCTACATGACTAGATGTGACATCTAGTTTAGGCAGATGATAGACATATGACATCTAGCTGAAATGTAGGGCCAGAACATGGAACTAAGCTTGCATTGGACAACAGATGTGGTCTTGTATCTATCACTTTATAAATGTGAAATACATCTAGAAATCAAATGAAAACCAGAATGTTTTTATTGTCCAAATTGTTTTGAAAATCTCTTTCTTTTTTCTACCTTTGCTCCTTTTAAGTCTAAGTACTTTATTATGTATGCAGCCATGAATTATATCACCTGGATTAACAGGCCCAAATGATGCTACCATCTTCTTTTCACATGTGACAAATGGCCTCCCATAAAATGAACTCAAAGTCAGTGTTTTCCATATATCTGTATACATTTCACTTCTTAGGTCCATAACACAATTTGGTTTCCTGACCAAGAATATTGGCAAGAACTCATTAATATGTCTTAAGTTGGCAATCATTGGTTGAAGTAATCAGAATTTTATCCTTTTAAAACAATATTAGAGAAAGAACTAGATATGTTCTATGTTTTCAAAAAGGTTTATAGTAAGGCCATTTAGAAAAATAGCTTCAAATTTGACTTTACATCTTTTTCTTAATAAAATACTAAGACTTAATTATGTGTTATTCATAAAAAATTCATAAAATTACTAAAAATGACAGTAAAAATATGTGATAGTCCTTAAGACATGTTCACAGAATGTTGGGCAACACCACGTGCTGTCTTTGATTTTTATGTTTGTTTTTTTTCACTAATGGAGAGCATTTACCCACAATAACAGAGTAAAACTTCTATGCTCACTATAGGGGTGGAAAAGTTTTCTTTGTTCCCTTCTAGGTTCTTTGGCTGGTCTAATAATTAAATTGATATGTTAGATTAAGAAGAGAAAAACAAAAGTTGAATAACATGTTTACCTTCTGTATACATGGGAGAGACCCAGGAAAACAGAATGACCTCCCAAAGTGGCAGAAGCCATCACCTTAACTACCATTCTCAGCTAAAGACAAAAGATGTTGACGGTGGGCAGTCAGTTATGAGAGGTTACCAAGAAAAGCAGAGTAAGCAAAGGAAACATGCAGATTTAAATCATTGTTTTCTCCATTGCTAAGAGTTTTTAGAATTTAGAGTCATCCCCCTTTTCTTGGCTTAGGAGGAAGACACCTTTAGAAAGGGGAAATTTCCCTTATGCTAGTAAATGTCTCTTACAAAGGGATAATTTCTACTCAGTTTCCAGAGCTTCATCTGTATCTGCTGGGTTTTTTTAATAGCCAACTTAAAATAATCAGTACTCCAGAGAGACATGTTTTAGGGTGGTATATTTTGCCCCCCTTACAACTTCTCCCTATAGATTAGGCTCCTTTGCTTTGACTTGACTTTGATGACCCACTGGTATGAAAAGTGACAATTAAACTAATTAAACTTGAGAAGAGTGTGGAAAAAGTTAATCCCTGAGACTAGAAAAACAACAATCACAACAAAAACAATAGCAGACACTTATGTAGTACTTATTGTGCCAGGTACTGGTTTATGTGCATTTACATATAAACTCATTTTATTCTCAAATCAAGTCTATGGGTGATGTGGAAACTGAGGCCAGGAGTGGTGACTTGCTCAATGTCACAAAACTGTTAAGGTAGGGAGGGGATGTAAGGGCCAGGGGCAGGCCATGCCAAGATGAGCTACTTTGGCATGAACATTATTTGCAATTAAAAACAATCTAAACCCAGCAGATTCAGAAAACACTCTTTATTTCCCCCTCAACTGACTTATTTTACCAGGAAGAGAGGTATTAACAGAGATTCCTCCTTACTGAAGAAATATATCTGCATAATAGTACAAACTCTGTTTTCCAGACATCTCTTTTTACCTCCCAGCTAATGGTTTTCTCCCCTTTGTTCTGTCAACCCCCTACCCCTCTCCTTAGCTCATATAAGCATCATGTTTGCCCGCCTATCTTTGGAATTTCCACATCTGTGTGGATTCCCCCTACATAAGCTATTAAATTTGATTTTCTCCTATTAATCTGTCCTACAACAATTTGATTCTTAGTCCAGCTAGAAGGACCTTGAGAGGTAGAGAAATTCTTTCTCCACAACAGACACTTGAACTCGTCTGTCTGATTCAAAGCAAATGTTCTTAACCATTGTCCTACAATTTTTTTTTTTTTTTTTTGGAGTGGGAGAGAGAGTATCTTAAGCAGGCTCCACACTTAGCAAAGAGCCTGACGTGGATTTTGATCTCATATCCCTGAGATCATGACCTGGGCCGAAATCAAGAGTTTGACGCTTAATTGACTGAGCCATCCAGGTGTTCCCTATTATAATCTTAACGTACAGAAAGTACACGTTTTCTGTAACACAGATTATAAAATACAACAAGCAGAATAAAATCACCAAGTTATATTCTGCAGTGAATTTACCTTGTCACACTCATAACATTGATTATTTAAAAAATCATCACACAATGCAGTGGAAGAAAACATGGTAAAATGAAGTGAGGGATCGGAAGCCAGAGCTTATATTTAGGTCTGCTCTACATATACTGTTTCTAGTAAACTAAACAAATACTGGATTTCTCAGGAGCTCCCTTTCCTCACCTCAAAATGATGGTCTTGAACATTCTTTTAGACTCTAAAATCTTATGAATTAAACTGTATTTCTAAGATAAAATTGAAAAAAAGGGCAAGAGTATTATCTGGGAATTATTTTCTACCCTGACTGCTTTTGTTTAGAAAATATGGTTGATAGTTTTCTTTAATGTAAAAGTTTTAGCAGGAGAAGTTTCTGATTTTCTGGCATTTTAAAGATATTGTTTATTATATAGTGTGAAGACATTTGTATTTTAATGGAGAGCAAGTTTTTAAAAATTTATGTTAATTACATAACACATATTGCATTTCATAGAGCAAGAAGTAAATTCATTTACTTTCCATGCAAGAAGGATCATGTTTTGCATTTCAGACTAAAAGCTGCAACAACAATTTCCCTATTATTGTTAAAGACAATGGACAGTTAAGCAGGGAGGGTCAGGGTTGACAAGAAATAACCTTCATTACTTGGTTGCATAGGTAACAAATGGCTTGATGTGACACTCTCCAATTTATAAGATATTCAGGTTAGCAGTAATTTGGGAATAGTTCTTTGTGCCTGGAAAGAAAAAAAAGCAGTCACTTGGAGAAATATAAATGGAAACATAAATTACAGATTTTCTGTAAGAAAAAATTAGGGTTATTCTGTCACAGACTGTGACAATACACTGCACTGTCTATGTAACAATGGTCTGGAAATTGGTTTCAGGGAGGAGAGTAAATATGCCTAAACATACTGTGAAATCTGAGCTCCTTGCAGATTCTATTCCTAGGGTCTAATATAGTACCCTGGACACAGTAGTAAGTCAAATGTTTGAGCAATGAATGAATTATGACTACATTTAGCACTTTAATATTGATAATAAGAAAATGGGATGCATACAGAGGAGGACAGCAGGATGAGAAGGAATTTTAAAATTAAATCCTATGAGGAAAGGTTTAAAAATCTGGGAGTGTTAGATGAAATTTTCAAGGAAACTAGAAAGCTGTTTTTGTGCAGCCAAAAAATTATAATATATCAAAGAGTTGGATTTGTTTCATATGACTTTAAGGGATAGAACTAGAAAAAATTGGCAGAATCTTTTCTATAGGGGAAAAAGATTTTGGAGGAAAGAAGAAAAGCAATCTAGGCTGTCCAAGGACAGCTCTGGGCTATTTGGGGAGGCTGGGAGAGCCTCATAGTTGGAGACCTGCTGAGAGAGTAGATAGAAATCAGGAAAAGCTGCTATAGAAGAGGTCTCGTGATTAAATAGTCTTGAATTTCTTGGTTTTTGAGGGCCTTTAAAGCCCATATTCCAGGAGTCAAGCACTTAGGTTTTTGGCCCAATGCTATGAGGAATGAATAGTGTTGGGGAACAAGAATTCCTGTCCCCTCAAAGGTCGTTCTAGCTGGACTAAGAATCCAATTGATATGAGACAGGTTAATAGGAGAAAAATAAAATTTAAAAGGCATGCATATGGGGAATCCACACAGACATGGAAATTCCAAAGACAGGCAAAATGGGGCATATCTGTAATTCTGAAGTAAGGAGAAGGAACTAAAGATCTGGAACTTCAGAGAGAAAGAATGCTCTTCTAAGGGCCATGAGAAGAGCAGATGTTTGGTAATTAGATATTTGCCCTACCATACAGATGGGTCACTAGATAAAATTTATCTCTGTTAATAACCTTTATTCCAGGAAAGACCATTTAGATTTTTCTGTGTGTTAAGGGAGGGACAATAGTTTCTTGAGTCCACAAGGTCTCAAGAGCCTTCAGCTCAAAGTAATCTACATGCCAAAGTGGCACATTTTAGAGGGTGCTGTCCTGAATCCCTTCAATAGTAAGGGAAATCTTAATTGAAGAAACATAACAATTTTGATGAAATATTGTTGTGAGAAGTCCATCAATTGTAATATGAAGATTTAGCACCTTGTAGTCTGGATCAAGGATGAGAAAAGCTTCTTAAATTACTGGATGGTGAATATTAAGCATTCCTCTCTCCCTTTCATCACCAGCTCAGGAAGACAGGCTCTGGAATAGAGACTGGTGTGCCGCAGTTTAACTAGAGAGTGAAAGTGTTATCAACACCTATCAAAGGGAAGCCAAGAAAGCTGGATTGAGCAGAGGAAGCTATTAGGTTGCAATGAAATTTTGATAGTAGGCCTCAAGTTTTAAAGCTCAAATAACAACTTTGAGCCCTTCTGAGTTGGGGTGAGGAGGATGGGCTTCTATATGTCTATGTTGATCAGTCATTGGTCACTGAAGAGGCTGTGACCTTGGCGGGGGTGGGGGGGGTCATTTCAGCTGATCTTTGGGGAACTGAGAACATGAATCATTTCTGCCAGCAATGCTCCCTGGCTCAGGAGGGAGTCCTCCATCCTAAAGAGGGGTTTGGTTCTTGTATGACAGTGCCCCCAAACAACTGTTTTTGTATAACTAAATTCAGATTGGCAAATATTCTACTTTATTCAATGAATGATTCTAAAATCAGTCTTTACTAACCGTTCATGTGGTCACAGCTGTCAGTTCTGTTTAGCTTTGTCCTGATGTTCATACTGAAGACAACTATTGGCCACATGACCCACTATCAGATGAATAATCTAATGATGCTTATGACATAACATTTTTAAGAAGCTTTAGTGAGTCCATTACCAACTCCTTTTCTCTATGTTGGTTTTCACTCTTGTATAAGTTGCTTAATCATAACACCTAAAACTACTTGGAATACAGGAAAATGCGACCAAACTGAAAACCAGTCTGTAGGTAGAGTTCTAATGTTATTACAAATATATGTAATGTATAATAGATAATGTTGGGTTTGTGCAGTCATTTCCCTCGTTCCAGACCTTCCTTTGGCAAAAATATTTGACAGCACCAGCATGTCTCCCCAAAAGAACATTTGCAGAAAATGAAGTTAAAACCCACCAAGATTTGTGGAAGAAAAGTTTTTTTTTTTTAATCAGAGATTCACTATTGGCTTTAATTATCATCTTTAGATTTGATTCTGGGCTTTCCCACTTATTAAATATAAAATATTAGGTAAATGTTTTGCCTTTTCTGACTCTTAATTTCCTCATCAGTAAATTGAATATAACATTGATCACACATGATTATTGTGAAGAATAAACAAAAGTGAATTAGTAAATACCTATGAAGCATGATGCATAATCAAGTAGATGCTTGATTAATGGTACAGCCCACGTCTCCATTGAGGGAAGTAAGTGCATCCTGTGGATTGAGAAATGGCCTAATTAAGAGTTTGACAGTTTAGTAATATGCATTATAATGTTTGTAAATTACATTGACACAGAGGGAGGAATGTAACTGTTTAAGGATATGCTACTCCCTTTCCTTGGCTTGGGTTTGTCTTACCCTGATACCTTAGGAAGTTCCCCAACCTTGGGCTCAGTTCTGTGAAACTGAGCTTTCTCAGTCACATGGCCATAGCCACCACAATAATCAGTGTAACTGGAAGTGACATTGAAATAGAATAGATGGACCATGAACATCCAATCTATCCAGAGATACCACAGTCACATTAAATAGGGGACAGTTTAGTTGCATCATAAGATCTCTAGGTAGTCTTTCTATCTGTTGGGCCATGGAGACAGCTCTTGTTGTATTTGATAAACCAGTCCTTTGGAACATAAAATTCTATACTAATAGATGCTATAAGTTTTGTAGATGAAGCAGTTAAGATGTAGTAAACCGAGAGCTTGGCTGGACCTATGACCTGGCCTTGCCCCTTCCAAACTTGGTGATATTAGGTGAGTCACTTGACTTATTGAAAACTGTTTCATCATCATGAAAATGGCATAATAATACTTACCTTAAAATTAGTTTGCAAACGAAATTAGATAAATATGTGTACATGAAGAAATAAAATGAGATGAGCATCGGTCAAATACAAGAGCATAGCAATTCTTCCTGGGGATATTCTTATTGAAGGTGGAGTCCTAACCATTTAGAAGGTATTCCCTTTTCAAAGGGTGATTCCTCCACTGATTTATGCAGATCTCCCCACTGACTACAAATGCAGTTTCCAAAAAAAGAGTGGGAGGCACACTTTCAGTGCTGGCTCTAGCTCCCTGGGAAAGTTGTGCTTTGAAGAAGGGTGAGTGACCTCCTTTTCTTGCTAAAAGGGTAAGAACATTCTGTGTGGAACCCTCTTCTACAGAACTTTTGACATGGATTAAGGGTTTGGTCTTCATATCCTGACAAGTTATGCTGGAGGAAGAATATTGAACAAAGACCATTGGCATCATGGCACTTCCAGATTTGGCACAGAGCACACAGCTCTGACAAGAGCAGTGGTCACAGCAGATGGGCTGTTCATTTCCATATTTCTTTATATTATTCCTCATTGATGCTAACCATCTTATCCCTCCCAAAGCACAAGGACTGGCTTTTGAAATCACTAATAGAGATTGCCAAGTTATCTTTTTTTTTTCTTTTTCTTTCCTTCTTTTTTTTTTTCTTAAAGTCCCCATCTATGTGGATTTTTATGTTGAGGAAAATATGAAAGGAGAGATTATGTCTCCACGATGTCACAAAAGGAAGCACATTATTTATGACTTTTAAATGACAAATCCTGAAACTGGTTTGAGTCCAGACAGGATAAAAGGTTGGTATTAAATGTGACCTTTGATTTTAATGGTCTCAAGCAGAAACCTTCATTTTGACTGTGCAAATTGTACTGTAAATTATTGACCCAGTTCCCTGCCTTTCTCAAGCAGCAAGGGAGAAGGGGCGGGCAGACAGCAGCACAAACTATTTTTTTTTTTGTCACCTACGGTCTTCAAAATCACAAGCTGTTTGAACTTAACCATTATTCTCTCTAACCCATTTTTACGTAACACACTCAAATATAATTTTCCTAAAAGCCACTGGCTGAACTAAATCGCGCCATATCATTTCATGGCAAATGCCTTCCCTTCCTGCAGTCCTCAGTTTCCACATCTGTAAAATGACGGTGTCAGTCTGCATGACCAATATATTTATTTCTATCTCTTCATCTTATAACCATATAACCTTCCTGTTTTTATTGCCTGTGAAAGAATAACTGCTAATCATGACAACAGCCCAAAAATTTGCAGCCAAATAAGTGATGCAAGGAGCATGGACTTGTCTAAGATCTCAGTATTTAAACGCAGGCCCTGCTGGGCAAGTCCCATATAAGTGACAGTGTTGCAAGATGAAGAAGATGCATTTACAAAATCAGGCAGGCAACACAGAAGTTCAATTGCAAATACATGTTGCTCAAGTTGCACAATGGCCTATTTGGGGGAACATCGTAGGCTGTTTAATGTTCCTGTGTATAACGTGGGAGACTTCACTTTGTAGCAAGAGTCTCAACTTTTGTGTTTTCCTGTTTCTTTTAAAATATGCAGCTATGTAGGGTTTATTATGTTCTTTGGAAGGAAAAGAGATTTTGAGTTGTGCCTTTTTTTAAGCATTTAGAAATTACCATGCAGCAGATCGCATACTTTCTTTAGATTTTCTTTGTGAAATAGATTTTGTGGCCTCCCTAACTCAGTTGGCATTGATTTTCTATGTCCAGAATTGATCTTTCATCCAAAATGCACTTGATTCACTGTCTTCTCCTTTCAGTTAATGGTAACTCTGCCCTTCCAGTTGGTTAAAAGACAAATCAGAATAAGAGTTCTGAAATCATGCTTAGCACCTCTCTTTTTCCATAGCTTACATATCTGTTGGGAGATTCTCATGGCTCTATTTGTTCAAACATAAGCACAATCTGATGACTTCTCACTTTGTCCACAGTTTCCTCTATGATCCAACCTTCATTTCTCCTCCGGAGTTGACTAACCTGCTAATTGATCTCCCAGCTTCTACCATTGCCCCCGTGGAGACTAATCCAAACAGCAGATCCAGAGTATCCATTCAAAATATATGAGATATCATGACATACCTCTGCTTTAAATCCTATATTGTAAAATAAATAAATAAATAAATAAATAAATAAATAAATAAATAAATCCTATATTGTCTCTCCTCTTCACTGAGAGGAAAACCTCTTTGCAGTGGCCTTACGAGGATATGATCCCTTACTATGTTTTTTACTTTATCTCTTTATTGTATTCCTTTTTGCTTCTTTCTTTCCAGCCACCCTGGCCTCATGTCTGGGCTTTGGTCTCATCTATTTTGATGAACCTATGAATCTGCTAAAGCTATAGCACCTGCCCCCATCATATCCCAAACTTACCCAAATTACATTTGTAATAGCTCTTCTTTTAATATAATAATATATATTACATTTATTGGATCTCTTCAACTCTCTGCCAGAATATAAACTCCATGAGGACAGGTATTTTTATCTCTCTTCATTGTTGTACTCTGATATGTAGAACAGTGCTTGGCTCAGAAGCATTGACTAGCATTTATTTGGTTAATTCTCTAATAGACAGCAAAGTCAAACAGATATGCTTCAATTGTCATTTATGTTCAACTTAATAAAGTCCTAGGTGGCTATGCAAAACTCCATCTGTTTTCTGTGACTATAGTGTTGACTTTTCCAGAATTTTATTGACCTAAATATATTCAAGGTGATTCCCTTCTTAGAGGTCTCTCCAAAGTCTCTTGTCTCACCAGGTATTTCTATTCTGATATATGGGGGCATGAACTACTCCCAGTTCTGTGTGAGCACCAAGACTTTTTTCTAGTGGTTCTTTTCCTAGTCTTGGGTAACTTCCTCTCATACATATCAGTATTCATCCAAATACATAGAGGGCTATGCAGAAATGTAGAGTTTTCCTCTTTGTCTCTAGTACTCTGCCCTGCATTTATAGTCACCTTGGCTCCCTGAACTCCTATTTCCTAAACTCAGTGAGTTTGTAGGATATTTGGGTTCTTCCTTTTTGTGCTGCTATCCAAAAACTTCCTGGGGACACCTGGGTGGCTCAGCGGTTAAGCATCTGCCTTTAGCTCAGGGCATGATCCTGGAGTCCTGGGATTGAGTCCCACATTGCACTCCCTGCATGGAGCCTGCTTCTCCCTCTGCCTATGTCTCTGCCTCTCTCTCTCTCTCTCTCTCTCATGAATGAATAAATAAAATCTTTAAAAATAAAAAAAATAAAAATAACTTCCTGGAGTAATGGTAATGCTCACCATATTTGTTTCCCTTCTCTCAAGGATGGCAGTTGTTTGTTACCTGTTTTTCTGTGTCTGAAAACCATTGTCTGGTTGTTGGTGTTTAAGGTGGAAAGGTAAATCTAATCACTGTTACTCCAGCATGGCCAAAACAGAAGCCCAATGGAAAATTACTGAAGCCACTTCTTGAAGTTATTTTCTTTACTCAAGGAAGCATGTAAACTGAATCAGGAGATAAATGAAATAGTACAAAATGACGAATTTTCACATATATCAAGCCTGCAAATTACCAGCAGAAAAGCAATAAATTTTATATAAGTCAAAGGGTTTGATTTCTAACTCCATCATTTGCAATGGTTTGACTTTGGGCAGATCACTCTGAGTTTTAATTTCAATTTCATCATCTGTTTACATGGGGAATAGAGGTCCTGCTGACTTGTCACAAGTTACATCAAGGATTAAATGTGATCATGTATAGAAAAACTCCTGTCTCTAAAATCCTGTCCTTGAAAGAGGGGATGTTCTTATTTTTATTCTCATTACCATTATTTGTTAAACTAGGAAATTCAGGAAGATAGAACATTTCCTCTTAATTCATTTTATGCATACTTATCCTTATAAGTTATGTAGACAAGAATACATTCTATTATAATAAGATGTGGTCAGGATTAATTTTAACCTTAGTATAACAACAAAAATTCATAATACTAGTAGTTTATTCAAGATAGAAGTTTATTTCTATTGCACAGAAGAGGTCTGAAGGTATACAATTAAACATGGCATAGAATTTTCAGAGGACATTATAGTCCCAGGTTTCTATTTTACTGTTTTCCACCTTCAGTGATAGCATTCATCACCTCTTGATTCAAGACGGCTACTGGAATTCTAGCCATTGCTCTACATTTCCATAATGGCAGCAGGAAGAAGCAGAGGCTAACAAAATGTTATCCTACAAGCCAGATCAGCTCATTTTAATCAGCTTTTCTGAGCATTCCATAACATACTTCTATGTACATTCTATTAGCTTGAATTTGGACAGATGATCACATATGGCTATGGTAAAGATGAATTTATTTTATTTTTATTTACTTTTTCTATAAAGTAGCTGTTTAACAATATATATTTTGTTATCAGAGAAGAAATTAAGAATAAATGTTGATAAACAACTTTCAGTTTCTGCCAAATAACTTTTGTTTACCAAAAAGGAATTCTCTGAACTATTCAGTGGAAGGTATACTTTACAAGGCATACTGTTTACAGATACTTGAAGTAAACTCAAGTAAACTCACAGACAAATAGCTATTAGGATAATTCAAAGAATGTTCTAAAGCATTCCTTAAAGAGATTTCCTAACGATGTTTTGAGCTGTTGTGGCTGAAATTTGTTGGATGTATTCTATGGAATATCATGACACACATTGTCCTCATCTTAGGAAATAACTTTCAGTAAGTTATATCTAAACTCTTTTCTAAATCAAATCCTTTTTTTTCACTGCTACACAATAACTTCAAATTATTTCATTTTCATTCCAAGATGATTTTTAAAAATTTTTAAAAGATTTTTTAAAATGTATTTATTCACGAGAGACACACAGAGAGAGGCAGAGACATAGGCAGAAGGAGAAGCAGGCTCCCTGCAAGAAGCCCATTGTGGGACTCCATCCTGGATCCTGGGATCAATGAGCCCTGGGCCGAAGGCAGACGCTCAACCACTGAGCCATTTTTAGTAAGAATCTTGAGACTGTATCTTTAATGTTTTCTTGATTTTCTCCACCCTTGTAGTAGCTAATGATCTGTACAGTGATGTCTAAATGTACTAAGATGTTTGCTATTTAAAGGAACTTTGAGATCCTGAAATGAATCCTTTCGTAAAACAGAGAATTTGTTAGCAGTGGAAATAACTACCCTGTAATTGATCTGGCCTTAAGTGGGATTTTCCTGTGTTCAGCCAAGTGAGTATAGTTTTCATTCGATGTCCCATAGGCACCTCAACTTCAGCGTGTCTAAAATGGTGGCAGGGAGCCCAGTTAGGAAGCTATTGCTGTAAGTCTTGACACCGGCTTCTCTCCACTCCAATTCATCAGCCACTCCGATGCCAGAGAAATATTTCCTAAAAAACAAATGTACTCATTTCACTGCCCTGCTAAAAACCTCTGCTGGATCCCATTGCCTGCTGGATAAATGCCAAGCCCTTTAGCAGAGCATTGATGGTCCTTGACATTTTGGCCCCAACTGCTTTTCCAGCAACATCTCCTGCCATTCCCCTCAACATACCATATGCTCCAGCCACACTTCACTTCTTCCCACTCTCCAAATATACCAAACATTTCATACTTCTCTGCATTTGCTTTTGGCTATGCCTGAATTGCTCTGCATCCAACACCTTTTCTACCTGAAGAATTTCTCTTTCTGAGTACCTCAGCTCAACTTTTTCTGTTCTAGCTCCTCAAAGAAAGTCAATCATCTGTCCATTTATTTCCATAGCAATCTGCTCCTACTTACTTTTTATTGTAATTACTATTACCTGTCTGTCTCCACAATTAGACTATAAGTTTAGGGGCCATGACATAATAAATTTTTCTGTATTGAGGGTGAGTAACATTTAGGTGTATAGTAAATCCCAGATACTATGCACTTTACAAATAATTTATCGTTAAGTCTTCTAATATAATTATAAAGTATTATTTCTACTTCACAAATAAAGGGTTGGTCAAAGATATTAAGGAGCATTCTCATGGCCAATGAAGTCTATAGCCATGGATTTAAATCCATGTCTGATGCAAAGGCCTAGATATGTTTTTTCTTTTATATAGCATGCTCCATCCTCAGAATTTAGCACCATGATTTCTTTCTAATAATGAAAAATGTATGAAATTGAGTTTAGGCTGTCTTTAAAAGTCCTACTCACCCTCAGAAGATAAGGCTATCCACCACTGATGTTAGTTGAAGGATGCTCCAGGGGCAGTTTCCGGTGGGGCTTTCCAGGAGACTTCAGAGACAGGGCAGAGCTTTAGAGGTAGATGCAGCTACGTTTTCAACTAAAAATGGAACTTCTACTTCACTTTCTCTACAAACAAACAAACAAGTGTTTGTTTCAACAGCAAACAAAGCAGATTTTTCCAAATGAGAAATAATACTTATCCATGGGCCCACCATCATCTACCCTGTCTCATTAGAAGTTTATTTTCTCTTTTTGGTAAAGTACAGTAAAATATTAGTGATATATGATAATGATTTGTGATACGGTTTAAAAAACATTTGTTTATTAATGTAGATTAAGATTGAGTGCTGTTAAAAATGGGCAAAAGGATATAAATAAGGAAATGCATGCACACTTCTTACATAATTGAATAGTTATAACTTGATGGGTATAATCATGAAACATGACTTATGTTTTGTTTTGCTTTGTTTTTCCTGTCACTGCTTTTAAATTTACTTTGTTAAATCCTACTCCCCTGCTTCTTAATACCATACAAAGTAGATTCTATGGTTTTCCAACCATGTGGTTCACTTTAGAATAAACCTCTCACCTCATGTCTGATTTCAACTTATAGCCCTTCTCCTTTGGAAACTAAAACTAAGATCCTTAACTTTGTGGAGGGGTGGAAAAGAGGGTTCCTTTTGGTAATTTCCATTACCTAATCTGAGCCTAGAGCCTCTGGTTTTTTTCAGGGAAGAAGAAAAGGATGGGAAAGGCAGAGATTTCCTTATGACTAGACACATGTTGATAGTGAAGTGGTGTCCATGCCTTTGCTTTGAATTAACCTGGTTCTGTGTGCTGAAAGGACTACAGCTGGTATGTGGTCTCCATATAAGCACTATCATGGTTTCCTTGGAGTGATGTTCAATTTTGGGGGATTCTTTACTGCTGAGGACCCTCTCAGAGAGATAACTATGTCTCTGGTTGACCTCATCAATGGTACATAGTACAGTAACAACTTCTCTGGGTAAAACATTCCATTCTTTGCCTACAGCCAACTGGGCCTTCAGGATATAAAGCGAGGGGGATTCCAGGGTCTTTTTCTCTGTCCCCAAGGGATGTTGCAACTCACATGCAGTAGTGTCACTCCCATCTTCCTCTCTTGCACATCACACTACTGCGAGGCCTCCTCAATAATCTATTTTAGCAGACAACCTGATTTCCAAGTCTCTAAATTAGAAATGAGCATCATTTCCTAAATTCTCATAGAATTCTGAATTCTCACTTCAGGTGACACAAATCACATTCTACCAAGGTCTCTTTAATCCCTCCTTGCTTTAGCTACCCAATTAGGACAGAGATGCTTATTTGCTCAATTTAGCAAAAGCATCCGGTCAGAGAATAAGATGGTGGTCTCTCCTTGGCAGGAACTCAAGTTTTAGGAGTGGTACTCTTGGACCCTTCCTCATTGGGTTTTGGGATAGTCTTCTTCTCCTAACCCATAAGGAGGGTTGGGAATTAATGATTGTCTTCATGAGTGAAAGGCCTAGCTCCAAGAAAACTTTCTCTTGTTGCTCATCCTTTTCTTTTATTAAATGGGAGGAAGGGGTGAGGTGATAATTCATGATCGTAATTGGTGGTAATTCTTCTGTCTCTTAGTAAGCGCTATAAAGGGTGTATGTATGTATCATTATACTATCATACAGAATTTTTGCACTACCCTAAAAATTCTCTGTGATCTTCCTGTTCATTTCTCCCCACTCTCAATCCCTGGCAACCATTGGTCTTTCTACTATCTCCATAGTTTTTCCTTTTCCAGAATGTCATATGCTTGGAACCATACAGTAGCCTTTTCAAACTGGTTTCTTTCACTTGGTAAAGTACATTTCAGGCTACTTTATGTCTTTCATGGCTTGATGGCTCATTTACTTTTGGTCCTAAATTATATTCCATTTTTTTGGATTTACCAGAGTTTATTTATCCATTCACCTACTGAAGGACATCTTGATTGTTCCCAGTTTTAGCAATTATGAATAAAGTTGCTATACACATGCAAGTACAAGTTTTTCTGTGGATATAACTTTCCAACTTCTTTGGACAAATACCAAGGATTTTGATTGCTGGATTGTATGGTAAGGGTATGCTTAGTTTAGTTAGAAACCACCCAACTGTTCTCCAAAGTGGCTGTTCTCCCTGCAATATATGAAGATTCTTGTTTCTCTACATCCTTGCCAGCATGTGGTATTGTCAGTGTTCTAAGTTTTGGTCATTCTAATAGGTATGTAGTGGCATCTCGTGGTATTTTAATTTGTATTTCCTTGATGACATATGATGTGGAGCATCTATTATATGCTTATTTGTCATGTATATATCTTGTTTGGTGAGTTATCTGTTAAGGTCTTTGGCCCATTTTTAAATCAGTTGTTGAATTTTAAGAATTCTTTGTATATTTTATTTTATTTTATTTTATTTTATTATTTTTTAAATTTTTTTAATTTTTATTTATTTATGATAGTCACACAGAGAGAGAGAGAGAGAGAGGCAGAGACACAGGCAGAGGGAGGAGCAGGCTCCATGCACCGGGAGCCCGATGTGGGATTCGATCCCGGGTCTCCAGGATCGCGCCCTGGGCCAAAGACAGGCGCTAAACCGCTGCGCCACCCAGGGATCCCTCTTTGTATATTTTAGATAATGGTCCTTTATTAGATAATATCTTTTGTACAATATTATTTTCCCAATCTGTGGCTTGTCTTCTCATTCTCTTAACATTGTCTTGTAGAGACCAGAAGTTTTTAACTTTAATGAAGTCCAGCTTATCCATTATTTCTTCATGGATCATGCCTTTGTTGTTTGTTGTTGTATCTAAAAAATCATTGCCATACCAAGGTCATTTAGATTGTCTCCTATGGTATCTTCTAAAGTTGTAGAATTTTGCATTTTACATTTAGATCTGTGATACATCTTGAATTGATTTTATGAAGAATATAAGATCTGTGTCTAGATTCAGTTTTTTGTATGTGGATGACCAGTTGTTCCAGCACTATTTGTTGAAGAGACTATCTTTGCTCTACTGTATTTATTACCTGTGTTCCTTTGTCAAAGATCAGTTGACTGTATTTATGGGGATCTATTTCTGGGCTCTGTTTGATTTCATTGATCTAGTTGTCTATTCTTTCACCAATACCACACTGCCCTGATTACTGTAGCTTTATAGTCAGTCTTGGTTGTTTCCTTAGCTGTGAAGAAGCTTTATGGTATGATGTAGTTCCACTGATTTATTTGGCTTTCCTTGCTTTTACTTTTGATATCAGATTCAAAAGATCATTGTCAAGACCTACGTCAAGGAGTGTTCCACCTATGTTTTCTCCTAGGAGTTTTATGGTTTCAGGCCTTACATTCAAATCTGTAATCCATTTTGAGTTAATTTTTGTGTTTGGTATAAAATTGTGGTCAAGTTTCATTCTTTTGCAGGTGGCCAAGTTTTCCCTTCACAATGATTGAAGACACGGTCTTTTTTCCATTGTATGTTCTTGGCTCCATTGTTGCAAATTAAATGACCATATACATACGTGGGTTTACTTCTGAGCTCTCTGTTCTGCTCCATTGCTCTCTCTATGCATTTGTTTCTATGCCAGTACCATGATACTTTAATTGCTATAGTTCTGTAATATAGTTTGAAATCAGGGTGCGTGATGCCTCCAGCTTTGTTCTTCCTTCTCAAGATTGCTTTTTCTTTTCAGGGTTTTGTTTGTTTGTTTTGGTAATTCCATACAGATTTTATAATTATTTGTTCTATTTCTTTGAAAAATACCATAGGAATTTTGATAGGGATTGCACTGAATCTGTAGATTACTTTGGATACTATGGACATTTTACCAATATTGTTTTCTCTAATCCATGAGCACAGAATATCTTTCCATCCATTTATTTCTTCTTCAGTTTCTTTTGTAATGTTTTAAAGTCTTCTAAGAGTCTTTTCACTTGCTTGGTTAAATTTATTTCTAGGAGGACACCTGGGTGGCTCAGCGATTGAGTGCCTGCCTTTGGCCTGGGGTGTGATCCTGGAGACCTGGGATCGAGTCCCGCATGGGGCTCCCTGCGTGGAGCCTGCTTCTCTCTCTGCCTGTGTCTCTGCCTCTCTCTCTCTCTGTGTCTCTCATGAATAAATAAATAAAATATTTTTAAAAATTTATTTCTAGGTATTTTATTCTTTTTGATACAATAGTAGATTGTATTTATTTCTCTTTGTCGTAGTTCATAATTAGCGCCTAAAACACAACATATTTTTGTGTATTGACTTTGAATCCTGAAACTTTACTGAATTTATCAGTGCTCAGTGTTTTGATGAGACTTTAGGGTTTTCTATATATAATATTATGTAATGCACAAATAGTGAAAATTTCATTTCTTTCTAATTGGATGCTTTTTTTTTTCTTTCTTGACTAATTTCTCCAGCTAAGACTTCCAATACTACGTTGAATAGAAGTGTTAAGAATAGTCATCCTTGTCTTATTCCTATTCTTGACGGAAAGGCTTTCAGCTTTTCATCACTGAATATGATGTTAGCCATGATCTTGTCACATATAAGCTTTATTATGTTGAGATATATTCCTTCTCATTTTCATCATAAATGGATGTTAAATTTTGTTAAATGCTTTTTTTGGCATCTCTTAAGTTGATCATATGATTTTTAATCTTTTTATTAACTTGGTATATCACAGAAACTGACTTAGAGATTTATAAACCATCCTTGTATCTCTGGAATAAATCCACTCCATCATGGCGTATGATCTTTTAATGTATTTTAAATTCGGTTTGCTAATAGACAGTTGAAGATTTGTGCATCTATACCATTGGATTGTAATTTTTTTTTCTTGTGGCATCCTTGTCTGGTATTGGTATCAGAGTATTGGTAGCCTCATAACATTAATTTGGAAGAACTTCTTCCTATTTTTTTTTTTGAAGAGTTGAGAAGACTTAGTATTAATTTTTCTTTAAATGTTTGGTAGAAGTCATTATCATTAATAAAGCCATCTGGCCCTGAATTTTTGTTTGTTGAGAATTGTTCATTTATTAGTGATTGGTCTGTTCAGGTTTTCTTTTTTTATATATATATTTTTATTTATTCATGAGAGACACACAGAGAGAGGCAGAGACACAGGCAGAGGGAAAGCAGGACCCATGCAGGGAGCCCAATGCAGGACTCGATTCTGGGTCTCCAGGATCACACCCTGGGCTCAATGTGGCCCTAAACCACTGAGCCACCTGGGCTGCCCCAGGTTTTCTATTTCATTATGATCCAGTTGTGGTAGGTTGTATGCTCTTAGGAATTTATCCACTTTTACTTGGCTGTTTAATTCATTGGCATGTAATTATTCATAATAGTCTCTTACAGTTCTTTGTATTTCAGTTGTAACATCTCTTTCATATCTGATTTTATGTATTTGAATTTTTCTTTTTCTCTTAGTGATCTAGTTAAGAGCTTGCTAGATTTGTTTATATTTTCAAAGAACCAACTCTTAGATCCATTGATCTTCTCTGTTGTCTTTATTTCACTTCTTCTCTGTTTTAAGAATTTATTTATTCATTTGAGAGAGAGAGCACGGGAGCACAAAAGAGCACAAGCAGGGGGAGTGACAGATGGAGAAGGAGAAGCAGGGTCCCTGCTGAGCAGGGAGACTGATGTGGAGCTCCATCCCAGGACCCTGGGATCATGACCTGAGCTAAAGGCAGATGCTTAACTGACTGAGCCACCCAGGGGTCCCTCATTTATTTCTGCTCTAATTTTTGTTATTAATGTTTTTCTACTAACTTTGAGCTTCATTTGTTCTGCTTTTTCTAGTTCCTCGAGGTGTAATGTTAGGTTGTTTATTTGGAACTCATCTTATTTCTTGAGGTATAAATTTATTACTATGACCTTTCCTCTTAGAACTGCTTTTGCTGCACTCCACAAATTTTGGCATATTATATTTCCATTTTCAGTTGTCTCAAGGTATTTTTTAAAATTTCTCTTTTGATCTCCTTTGATCTGTGGTTGTTTAGTAGTGTGTTGTTTAACTGCCGTATATTTGTAAATTTTCCAGTTTCCTTTCATTAATTTCTAGTTTCATACCACGTCAAAAATGATGTTTGATATGATTTCAGTCCTCTTAAATATATTAAGAACTTGTTTCGTGGCCTAATATATGATATATCCTGGAGAATGTTCACATGCACTTGGAAGAATGTACATTCCCTTGCTTTTGGATGGAATGTTCTATATATATCTGTTAAGTCCATCTGATATAACATGTTGTTTAAGGCTAATATATCCTTAATTGATTTTTTGCCTAGATTATTTATTCATTGATGTAGGTAGGATATTAAAATCTCCTACTATTACTATATTGGTGTCTACTTCTCCCTTTAAGCCTGTTAATAATTGCTTTATATATGTGCTTCTGTGTTGGTTGCATTAATATTTACAAATGTCATATCCTTTTGTTATTTGGCCCCTTTATCATTATTAATGCCCATCTTTGTCTCATTATGGTCTCTGTTTTATGGCCTATTTTATCTGATGTAAGTATAACTACTCTAGCCTTCTTTTGCTTTCCGTTTGCATGGAATATCTTCTCTATACCTTACTTTTTGTAGGTACTTACAACTAATGTGAATCTCCTATAGGAAGCATATAGGGCAGTCTTATTTTTATTTATCTATTTAAACGTTCTATGACTTTTAATAAGAGAATTTAGCCTATTTATATTAAAAGTAATTATTGATAGTTGTGTACTTATTGCCATTTTGGTAATTGTTTACTAACTCTCTGTAGTTCTATTTTTCTTTCTTTTTCTATTGCTCTCTTCCTTTGTGATGTGATTACCTTCATTAGTGGTATGCTTATATTCCTTTTCCATTCTTTTTTAAAATGTATTTACTGTAGATATTTGTTGTGAAATTACTAAGAAGCTTACATATATCAACTTATAACAGTCTATTTTAAGTTAATAACAACTTTAGCTTGATTCCATTGTTACTCTCCTATCCATGTTTTGTGTTTTTGATATCACATTTTACTTGTGTATTCCTTAACTAATTATTGTAATCATAGATATTTTTACTGTGTTTATCTTTTAAAACTCATACTAGGTTTATAAGTGATTAATCCATTACCTTTGCTATATATTTGTCTCTCCAGTGATGTTTATTCTTTCACATTTTTTTTGTTAGCAATTAATTTCCTTTTTTTTCCAACTTAGGGAAGGCCCTTTAACATTTTTTGCAAGGCCAGTTTAGTGGAAATGTATGTTTAATTTAAAATTATACTTATTTATTTATTTATTCATGAGAGACAGAGAGAGAAAGAGAGAGGCAGAAGCATAGGCATTGGCTATGGGCTCCCATAGGGAGCCCATTGTGAGACACTATCCAGGATCCCAGGATCATGCTCTGAGCCAAAGGCAAACACTAAACTGGTGAGCCACCCAGGCATCCCTAAAATTATACTTATTCATTACTGGTAGATAAGAAAGCAATAATGTTTTGGATATTTTTTAAGGATTTTATTTATCTATTTGAGTGGGGGAAGGGGAAGAGGGAGAGAGAGAGAAGGAGAAAGAAACTCTTCACTGAGCAGGGAGCCCAACATGGGGATCAATCCCAGGACCCAGGGATCATGACCTGATCCAAAGGCAGACATGCAAATGGCTTGAGCCCCCTAGGCACCCCTCTTTTGGATTTTCTACATAGAAAATCATGTCATCTGAGAAAAAGACAGTTTTACTTCTTCCTTTACATTCTACATACATTTTGTTTCCTTTTCTTGTCTTATTGTATTAGCTAGTACTTCCAGTAGGATGTCAAAAAGCAGTAGTGAGAAGAGACATCCTTGCCCTTTTATAGTGTGAAAGCTTTGAGTTTCTTATTGTTAAATATGATGTTAGCTGTGGAGTTTTTGCAGATTTTTTTTATCCTAAACAAAAATTTAAAGTTTTAAAAATTGTGGACAATTATGTTGGCTACATTTATTTGAATATTTGGTATCATATAGAAAAAGCACCTATGACTTTCCAAAGCCTGTCATCAAAACTCTATTTAGATCTTTCCTCTCGTTCTTTCATTAGAACCACAGAGCCAATCTCTGTTCTTGTGAACAAGGCCATCTTTTCAATATCTATGTGCCTTCTTTTCTGATTTTCTCTATCTTACATCCTCTATACATCTGATCTTTTTGTTGTGTACATTTCTTTCAAGAGCTCAGCTCAAATGCCACTGTACTTGAGACATTCTTTTTTTTTTTTACTTGAGACATTCTTAAATACCTCGAAATAGCTATGAATTAGTCTGTCCTAAGTAACTACATATTTATCAGTTTATTAGTGTCTACAGCTTGCAAGACATTAATTTTATTCATTTTAGGGAATGTAGAGTTAATTAACACATGGCCCATGTTTTTGTGGCTTCTGGTACGCCTAAAAATGTATTATATATGCTTAACATTATGTTAAGCTCTGGGTTTTGTTTTTGTTTTTGTTTTTTTTGCAGGCTTTGTTTTTTGTGAATTTATCTTTTAGAATTTATTTTGTTGGTCTGTAAAATAAAGAAGAATTGAATGCTCAAACTAATTTTATACCAATTGTTATATAGAGATTTAAGGAGAATCATGTTATATGACATGAAGGCATAGACTTTAAAGATTTTCAAAGTTCATTTGAATTTGTTGATTGTAAAACCTTTAAGAGAGCAGGTTTTGTGAGGTGGTATGTTGATTTTACCACTAATTTTACCAATATGTATTAAAAACCCAAGGGTCAACTATGAAGAAACCTCAGTAATAAAGCTCTTTATGCTTCCACATAGAAGACACCTTTGATATATCTACTTTTATCACCTGAATGAAATAAATGATGAAATTTAACAACACAAATAATTCAAAGCCAGTGAGGTTATTGGCATTTAAGGAATACCCATATGTAAGAGGTTATTAGGAATAGAATTTTTAAAAGAATGTATTTTTAATAACTATCAGTAGACTTATTCTTGGCACATAGAAGAAAATAATAGTTTTCCAGAGGTTCTAAGTGTATATTTCATATCCAAAAATCAATGTACATGAACATGAGGCTATTATTAAAGAAAGTCATTAATTAGAGTTCCACTTGTTCTTCTGTTGTGAAGAATATTCATTCATTTGCTCTCTCTGACTGACAGGCAGTAATGACTCCGATAAGTTAATGAGACATCAAGTTAAATAAATATGATTTTGAGTTAATATTAGTGTAAACATGATTTTAATGAGTTTTTATGCTAATAGAGTTTCCCTACTGATATGTCAACATTGGTGTTATGCATAGAGGGATGAATAAAGACTGAGTTCCAGGCCCAGCTCTGCAGTTTACCAGATCTGTGGCCATAGCTGACCTGTATCAGCTCTCAAAGCTTTAGGCTCTGTGCTTCCATTGTGATGTTGTGATGTTGTGGTGAGGATCAAATGAAGTAACAGGCATTGACATTGCATTTTTGAGACAAGTGTTATTTAAATTCAGGGATATAAAATGTATAAATCTGTGGAGTAGGTTTAATTTGATGACTCACATTTTCTTTTTTAGCCTTTTTTTTTTACACCCTTTCACCCTATCTCTGTTGCAGTTGTTGTTTTCCATTTCCATTCACCCATTCCTACAGCAGATATCATTGGCCATCTGTTGCATGTCAAACCCTGCAGTAAGCTCTGCATAGCTCCCTGAGTCCTGTAGACTCTTCATTTCATTCCCTAAGGATTCAAGGGTAACTAGTTAACTTGGTAACAGATATATACTGATCACCTTTATTCACAATTAAGAGAGTATATGAGGCTTTCTAGGACTGTGACACTTACTTTGAAATTTTTGTATGTTTTATTAGCTTTTCTGCCATTGCTGTCAAAAATATTTTACCATCCATTAACATTCTCAGGTAGCCTACCTACTCATTTTATCTCCACAAAAACATGGTTCTTCTGGTTCTCATAGGAGTCTGCTACTGAGCCTCTGAATAATAATAGAAAACATCAAATCTCTCCGACATCAAAAAAACTTGAGCACAGGCTTATCAAGAAACAATTAAATTCATGGTGCTGTAAAGAGTCTAGATATAATCTTGTTGCCCTGCATTCCCTATCTCACTTTAATGGCCATGACAGTGGGGGGCTTTGTTTGGTCCAGGATCATATGGCATATTACTGGTGGAGTTAAATCTACCTCACCAAGCATTCATTGACACTGTAATCTTCATTTGTGAGGTTTTAATAATTGTTAGCATGTAAACATAGTACAACAATTAATGTATACATAAGGGGAAAATAATTGGGGAATCTATTTGACCTTCTGTGTTGAAGTTTCTTTTTTAATTAATGTCTAACATGTAAATCTCTTGGGTCTGATATTTTTTCTGGGTTAAACTAAAAAAGAAAAAGTAGTACATAGCAAGCATTTTATATCCCCACTTGATAAGCATTCTCATTTTCATTAGAGTTTTAACATCTTTACATTCTAAAATGAGTAATTTCTGTTGTTTTCTTGATTGGTCTCTTTAGCACTACTGTTTCTACTGGAAACAAACCTTTCATCTCTAGGAAATTGACTTGATAGTCCCTGAGCCAGTACATGTGTATGATTGGCCTTTGACCTATGGATCATTCTGGTTACCAACCAAGAAAATACCCTTCATTCCATCTGGATTGGAATGGTGTTATTCTTGAGCTTTCCTGGTATAAGAGTACATGATACAATTACTTTCATCTTCACTGTTTTCACTGAGAGGAAAGGGCATAGTTACATCTCACAAACAAATAGAATATCTTTTTTTCTTTACCTTTCCAGATCGACAAGGAGTATTGTTTATTGTGTTTGTAATAGCCATTTATAAGATTAAGCTTTTCTTAGATGGCCAAATGATTTTCCTTTATTCCTAAACTTTATATAGTGACTCTCAAAGCAATCACTGCTTAGGTGACCATGGTATACTTCTGATGGAAGACAACATAAACATCTGACCTCTATCTACAGAAAGATATTTGGTATTTTTAAAAACTGCAATTTTGTAAATCTTAACCACCTTCTTCTTTCAAAAAAGAGTAAGAAATCCCAAGTATGGAAGATATCTTATCTGATCTGTTTTTTTTTTTTTAAGATTTCACTTATTTATTCATTCATAAGAGACACAGAGAGAGGCAGAGACATAGGCAGAGAGAGAAGCAGGCTCCATGCAGGGAGCCCCATGTGGGACTGGATCCTGGGACTCCAGGATCATGCCCTGGGCCGAAGGCAGACGCTCAACCACTGAGCCACCCAGGCGTCCCCTGATCTATGTTTAATAAGAAATGTTAGCTTTAGATGAAATATAAGGTGGATACGTAGAAGAAAGTTTGGCAGGAGCATGATTGTGAGCATTCGTTACTCAGTTTTCCTTTCCAACCTTGTTAGCATTCCATTTTAGGTTCATAGCCTCCTACACCAAAAACAGATCATATAGATTAAATTCTTATTCCTTTTCTTCTCCCCTACCCCATTGTATAGATGAAGTAAGTGAGGCCAAAAAAGGTTACATCTTAACATTTACAATTTACAATTTTAAAATTTTAAAAATTATTGTTACTTACTCCATCTGTTTCCCATTTGTTCACATATTTTGCACATGTTTTCCTTGGTACTGTGCTAGGATGAGCTTAATTAGCTTACTACTAAGTTGATTCTAATTTATCTAAAAAGCACATGCATAAAATTTTCCACAATGGAAAGCTTACATAAGTTAGAAATAGTCTGTTAATTAACTATTACTAGTAATGAAGAAACTACCTTAATAGGTAAGATTAATGCCACTGCAAGTGCCCAAAGAGCAGCTGAGTAAAACAATATGAAATTTCTCTTTGAGAATAAGCACTAGCATGTTGATCATATTTACCTCTTCACTATAAAGAATTAGGATTTCCCAGAAACATTCCTCAGGTGTTTACATATGTCTGGCTAGTTGAGTAAAGATGTTGATTATTATAATGCTCAGTAATCTAGGGACCATCAGATTTAAAAGCTGATTTTTTTTAACTTTTAATATATCCTCAATTTATGAATTGCCAACCTAGTTTTTCTTTCTAATATCCTTAGCACCCCAGTTTAGATTCATTGGCTCTAAGACCCACAACAGTTAATAGAGGTGATCTTGTACCTCCTGTCATCCCACTTTACAGATGATGTAAATGAGGTCCTGAGAGGTAACATCTCAGCTTTTACAAATTTAGTAAGCATTCGTACTGATGTTAGGGTTTTTTTCCCCCCATATACTCAGCAGTTTCCAACCCTATCCTAAGGTGCAGTTTCATTTTTATTCAGATTACAGGTTAGAGAATAAATATTAATTAAATAAAGCAGTGATAAAAAATATATTGTCAGTTTTAAAGGCCATTAATTCTCTAATGGCCATCAATGAACACTTCACTTGTAATTAGGTACTTGAAAACATTTTGGTCTTAAAAAAAGTTGAGTGTTCTCTCCTAATCTTATCTATGTGATTAGTATGCTTAGCATATCTTTTTACCATAATCCAAAATGCTCAGCTCCCTGTCTTCAGAATTGATTCATTTCTCTGGATTATCTCTGGGTTCTTCCTCCTATTCACTATTTGTAACAAAGCTGTAGAATTGACAACACATAAGTAAATATTAATGAGACCTAATTTTTTTAAGGTAGCTTTTTAGGTTGGCATTCAGGACCACCTGAAGAAATTTATAAGGGCACAATCTTCCCTCCTTGAATACGTTCACCATGCTATCCTGATTGTTCAGTCTAGGCACTGTGAAGGTCCCTAGCACAGTAAAAAAGCTTGTAGTTTTCCATCCACTTTTTACCAAATGCAAGGACTAGTAAGTCCCTTATGATCTATGGTGCTTACCTGAGGATATTTTATAAAACTTGGTGAGAAAGAAAATACAACAAAGGAGCACTGCTCTTTAAAGGATGTAACATTCAATATTAAATTCCACATAATTAAAGCTTATTTTCATCTCCAATATAAAAAACCTCAGCTGAATATTAAACAATTTTAAAGATTAGCAAAGAAAGACACATGATAAATATTTAAAATTGATTGCCTGATCTTGAGGCTAATAGCGACTGTCCACAGTGCTTTATGCAGCTACTGAGAAGAATATAGAATTAGAAACAAAAAAGTCACTAAAAATACATTTTTCTTTCATACTAGCACCTTCTAGAAAGATTTATAGAGAATTGCACATGTATTTTCAAAGTAGAGATTGTGCTTAGCCAATCCACAGCAACCAATAAGAGTAATTCATTATTATTATTTTTAAACAATTAGTTTCAAGGGAAATATTTTTTTAAAGATTTTATTTATTCATGAGAGACACAGAGAGAGAGGGAGGCAGAGACACAGGCAGAGGGAGGCTCCGTGCAGGGAGCCCAATGTGGGACTCAATCCTGGGACTCCAGGATTATGACCTGAACCAAAGGCAAATGCTTAACCACTGAGCCACCCAGTTGTCTCTCAAGGGAAATATTTTTCAAAAGTTACCTTTACTTATATTTCTAGGCATTGTACCTCTTATCAACCAGATATGAAAATTCCAAGAATCCCATATCTAATCTCTGTTAGGGCAGAGTCTACTCAATAGATACTGATTTACCTTCCTAAGTCTTTGCCCACTGTTATAGAAAAGTATTATTTTCTGTAACTGGTACTTATGTTATTGCAAAACAAATACTTGTCTTTGCAAACATGGCCTCTGTAAAATTAATCCATAATTTTACTCTGTATCCTAGTTTGTGTTGAAGAAAGAGTACTTAGAACTGTCAGATTATAACAGAAAACTAAATAGACTCAAAATGAAGAAAAGAATGCTATGAAATGCTGTCAAGTCCACTTTGATGGTTCACATTTCGAGTGCCATTCTTGAAGGAAAATAAAAAATGTGTGGCCACCATAATATTTTAGTTATTAATTTCATATTAGACATTCTTAATGGCCAGGCATGTTGCTGACCACCTACATAGATACTTGGGATTTTTTGATTTCCTGACCAATTCAGAATTTCTACTGTGCACTTGAGTATTCTTGCCCAGTAAACTATAAATTGCCTAAAAAGAAAGGTGGCATCTCTTCTCTCCACCATTTTTTTTAAGACTTTATTTATTTATTCATGAGAGAGAGAGAGAGAGGCAGAGGGAGAAGCAGGCTCCATGCAGGGAGCCTGATGTGGGACTCGATCCCAGGACTCCAGGATCACACCCTGAGCCAAAGGCAGGTGCTAAACCTCTGAGCCACCCGGGAATCCCCCTCTCTACTGTTTATGATATTTCACTTTCAGTGCTTTAACTCTTGCACTTTTCTAACATTCATATTTAAAGTCTGTGTCTGAGCCATTATAAAATATGGCATTCATCCAGGTCTTTAAAAAAAGATCTCAATTTTTTTAGGTACAACCTTAGAAATAGCCTTTTGCTATCTTTTGAAATTAATTGACTCTGATTTTTCTCATGGATCATTTAAACTGAGTCTATGTTAGTTGAAATAAAGCCCTTATGAAAAGTTAAACTTAAGGCCAGTCATAAATCAAATGGAAAAGAAGAATTTATTTTGTTCCTGCTTCAAAATGGGAGTTCCAAATGCCTTTTTGAAATACATAAGCAATAGGTGGAGCCTACTGGCTCCATATGGGACTGCTTCAGGGCAACCACAGTTGGTAGACAGTGGTAGACAGTAGAGATGTTTCTCTCCAGTAAACCCTTAGAAATACAAGGACAGAGTCAGTCATTATTACTCATTTACCCCAAACCTTGGTATGGTATCTGACCCAAAGCAGAAATCCCATAAATCCTTGGTATATGAGTTAACTAACTAACCTTAAAAATGATATTGGTTGTACCATGAATATTTTAATTTCCTATGGGTGAGAAATCTTTAAATATTTGCTATGTAAAAATGATTAAGATTTTTACTAAAAAGTATAGATAATGGCTTTTCTTTTTTTAGAATGCCTCAGATAATAATGTGAAGACTCGATGAGGCTTCAAGTGTAGTATTGATTTTTAGACAGGTAAGAAAGGTGCATTGCTAGGATTATCTTCTTAGGAAAAAAAAAATGGCACTACTCCAGATACATCTATATGCTATTCATGCATAGAAAGAGAAAAATATGACAAATTATTCAGTTTTTTATTTTTAGGATGCCAAAACATCTAACTATATGAAAATAAGCCCATATGGAAATATCTTGATGCGTAGAGCTGTGAAGGAAAATTTTATCCAGAGTGATATGAATGGGTAAGTCCCTGATATTATTAGTATCAACTAGACTTTAGATCATGCTTTCATTTTACAAGTTGAAAAATTAGTATCTCCAGGATTGCATAGCTCTCATCCAGCATGATTCACTAATTTAGGTTGCCACCTGGTCCCTGTAGGCATGTTAATTTACGATCCTTGCACCAGACAAGGATGCACTAATCTCTGGGCCAATATGCTAAAACATTCTTGCACACATGCTTTGGCGATTTGGGCAGACCACAAGATAAACATAATGAGCTAACCTCTTGTTATCCATTTCATGAATTTCTGACCTCTTTGAATGGATTTCTGCTATATATAAATTAGCTTCTTGAAGTAGTAGGAAGATACACATTTTATTAAAAGTATACCTCCATTTAAAAATTCTCAAGTTTGGGATGCCTGGGTGGCTCAGCAGTTGAGCGTCTGCCCCCGGGATCAAGTCCCACATCGGGCTCCCTGCATAGAGCCTGCTTCTCCCTCTGCCTATGTCTCTGCCTCTCTCTCTCTCTCTGTGTATGTGTCTCTCACGGATAAATAATAAAATTTTTAAAATTTCTCATTTATTTTCAACAGTTATGTCAGGAGAAAGACAAATCCAGTGCTGTGTGGGTTGTGAGGATGGTACATAAACAAATTATGTTATTTGTAATCAAAATATTTTTTAAAAAGAGTGAAGACAAAGGCCATTTTCCATCATCTAAATGTATTGCAGTACAGATGGGGAACTTATCCTAAGATGGAGTCATGATAGTATTCCCAGTTGTGTTGAAAATGACAAATGAGGAGGTGTAACATTGAAATGTTTCTCAATCTTGACCAGGGTATTTCTTAATACTCATCCTAAGAGAAGTGGTGTGTTTGGTAAGAAGGTCAAAATTTTTAAAAAGTTTAATAATACTGTTGTGAAAGAAAACTGATTATGGGAACCTACTTAAAAGAGTAAGAAATTAGAATCACTGGTGAGGAGCTGGTCCTTTATTGCATATCAAGAAAATGAGTGCCATTCCTGAGTGTGCCGTGCTATCCAGCATCTGTGTCCAAGAAAGCAGTAGAAAGAAGCATCAGTAGAGGACCTGAGTCTTAGAGTTGAAGCCATTCTTTTCTTAGCTCAGATTAGATTATATCTAAATTACACATTCACTTCTTGGAGCCATATTTCAACAGGTTCATTGGCCATCTAGAACATACTTAGTGCAAGGCAGGCAAAACCATGAGTTCAGTAAAACCATATCATGGGGAATGGTTGACATACTGAGAATACTTAAGAATGCATGTGGCACTTCCAAAACCTTTCTTTCCTGTGCCTGAAAAACGTGAGTCATAAAGACTCCAGGTCATCAAGGCTACATTTTTAATTTACATGGAGCAAACTCTGTCCTGTTTTTCAGACTCCCTACCTTCTAATGGGACAGTTACAACAACCAAAGCTCATATAACTTCACTCAATGCATAGGGCCTGAAAGTATACTGACGTCGTTATTTAAAAGATTACAGTGTTGTCATTAATTCCATATTTTATTGGCAGTTCCATGATACAAAATGCTTTCTGTTTAAAGTAACTAACAGCTCGATGCTATATTTGTACAATGATATATTATATAGACAAGGATGTCTTATGTGGATTAAAAAAATAGTTGCAGGTGCTCATAAATACTTGTTAAACCCACTCTTAGGACAGCGTTATAAAATGTAAAATGCCTTTTTTCATTTTGAAAATGAAACTTGAGGAAATAATTTTTCCACTCAGGCCTTATTTATTTGTAAATTCAAATGGTCTCCCCTTTAAGTTTTAAAACACTGTGATTCTATGATTTCATGAAAAAAAAATGCATAATATAAATGTAGAGGACAGGAAAATCATTGCTAATAACATTGAAAACCTGTTGGAAGTGAAGATTTTTCCTGTTGTCTGCTTTATTTTTAAATGTATATATATTAGTTTGTTTTGGTAAAAGAATATGCATGTGTAAGTGTAAGAGACCATGAGAATGAGAGAGTGAGAGAAAAAACAATTTCCATTTCTAGTGAAAAGACCATAATCAGTAGTTCCATTTTGGTTAGTTTGTATGAAAATCACAAAGCCAGGAATCCTCCAATTTTCTCTGCGCTAAGTGAAAGTTTGAAGACCAAAACTTCAAGCTCCCATTAGCATGAAAGGTTTTTGTATTCAATGAGATTGAAGCCTAATTTCACCAGAGTCCCTCCTGTAATAAATGCTAGAACACCAGAGATCACCACTATTGTGTACTCTTAAAAGTATACAATATTATCTGGTGCCCATGTGACAAACACAGAATTTAAAGGGCCTAGAAAAAAATTTTAGCATAATTTTCTTATTTTCCAAGGAGGCTTTCTCCTTCTCTGTATATTTCTCTGTCTCTCTCTTACTTGTTTAGGGCCTCATTATTTTACTTATGCAGATACGAGTATACTTCCCCATATTGTGTCAGGATAGGCACCATTGCTAGCAGTGCAGAGGGAGAAGAGGTACCTCCAGAGAAAATTGCTGGGGTGTCACTATAACAATCTGGTCTGATTTCACAGAACTATTGTTGCTTTCTCTTAGGCTTACTCTAATGAAGTACTAAAAAGATGAGCAGAAATAATATTTTTTTGAACAGGTCATTATACTTCAGGATAATAAGCATAGATGATAATCCTTTGCACATATAGGGTACTTTATAATTTACAAGACCTTTTCACTAACATTATAATGTTTGTATTCTGATGCTTTTCATGGGTTAGGTATTGCTTTACTGGGGTTTAAGAAGAATATTTTAAAGAGAATTGGTCTTGGGATTTGTCAAAATCCAAGCATCAGTATAAAGTTGGCTTATGTGAAAAACATATCTTTAGCTCTGTTAAAGATTTAGGTAAATTTGGGGTGCCTGAGTCATGCAGTTAGTTAAGCCTCTGGCTCTTGATTTCAGCTCAGGTCATGATCTCAGGGTCCTGGAATCCAGCTCTAAGTCGGGATCCTCACTCAACAGAGAATCTGCTTGAGGATTTCTCTCTCTCTTACTCTGTCCCTATGCCTACTCACTCTTGCTCTCTGTCTCTCTAAAATAAATAAATAAATCTTTAAAAAAAAAAGAATTGGTTAAATTTTTCTAAAATGTGGTTGCTTTAAAAATATTTTCAACTCACTAATCACTTGCCCTTTAAAATACTTTTTGATGCAGGGTGCCCGGGTTGCTCAATCCATTAAGCATCTTCATTTTGGCTCAGGTCATGATCGCACAGTCACGGAATCAAGCACCATGTCAGGCTCCTCACTCAGCGGGAGTCAGCTTGAGATTCTATCTGTCTGCCCTTACCCCCATTCGCATGTGCTCTCCCATAAATAAATAAATAAATAAATAAATAAATAAATAAATAAGATAGTTTTTGAGGCATGTGGGAATTTTTGAGACCTAAAACTTCAGGCGAGCTAGAACTTGCATAAGGTGTTTCTGTTTGTTTGTTATTGAGAAATGTATTATTTGTTTAATAATTGTAAAGCTTTGACCATTGTTTGATTCTGGAGAAGTGATATGGATAAAGAAGCAAAGTCTATACAACATAATCTCAAAATAACTTAAATTCTTTACCTTTCTCAAAACTACTTCTTCAAAAGCAAAAACGTTTTAATGGAAAATAACAAAAACCAAGACCCTTTCCATGACCTCTATAAACTACACACCTCACTGGAGGTGTCCCCAGTGCTTTCCTTCAGCCTGCCTTCAAGCTACAGAATATGGAAAACTCTCCTTGACCTTTTAGGCTTCACATAATCTTCTCCTCTTCCCTCCTTGTTTCTGACTTCCAAACACAAAAGGCTTTGACATACCTCTCTCAAAAGAAATAGGAATGGTAGATAGGTAGCCAAATCAGAATCCTCCTAGGAGGGTCTTAGTTTGCTAGGACAGCCCTAACAAAATATTACAGAACATACCAGCTAACAAAATACCACAGATTACATAGTTTAAACCACAGGAATTTGTTTTCTCACCAGTTTGGGATGCTGGAAGTCCAAGATCAAGAAGCCAACAGGGTGGTTTGCTCTAGAGTCCTCTATTTGCCTTGCAGGTGGCCACCTTCCTGCTGCCTGTTAAACTGCTGTCCTTCTGTACACAAACACCCCTGCTCTCTCCTCTGTAATCTAATCTGCTCTTCTTATAGGGACATGGAATCAGAATTGATTGGGGTCCCATTGTAAGAGGCTTGTTTTAATTTAGTTACCTCTTTAAACACCATATCTTCAAATACAGTCCCATTCTGAGGTACTTAGGGCTTCAATATGTGAATTTTGGAGTTACACAATGCAGCCTAGAATAGAAGGCAGAGTGAGGAGAAAAGCTCCTCAGATTTTATACTTTGAAATCCAACTCAAAAACAAATGAGTAAACTGTGCCTGGGATCCATGGGTGGCTTAGCAGTTTAGCACCTGCCTTCTGCACAGGGTGTGATCCTGGGGTCCCAGGATCGAGTCCCACATAAGGTTCCTTGCATGGAGCCTGCTTCTCCCTCTATGTCTATGCCTCTCTCTCTCTCTCTGTAGCTCTCATGAATAAATAAAGTCCTAAAAAAAAAAAAGAGTTTTTAAAAAACCTTGTGCTTGAGTTTTCTTTTGCTTCATTCTACCTCTCAGAAAATGTCGAATTTACCTCTTGGAAAAGGGTATTATGGTGCACAATCATTTCTCAAAGCTTACTTCTTTTTTTTAAAGATTTTATTTATTTATTCATGAGACACAGAGACAGAGGCAGAGGGAGAAGCAGGCTCCATGCAGGAAGCCCAATATGGGACTTGATCCCCCGTCTCCAGGATCACAACCCAAGCCCAGGCAGACGCTCAACCGCTGAGCCACCCACGAGTCCGTCAAAGCTTACTTCTGAGGCATATTTCTTAACTGTTCCATACAGTCTTTGAAAGCAAAAAGAAATAAGAATCATGGGACCCATAATGCTCTCAGTCACACCAATTGAAGCCTATTCCAACCAAGTCACTACCACTCCACCTAGTGGCAGTATTCTCTAATTGGAGGTTAAGAGCCACCTCTGAAAAACACCCTAAAATTCAAAGAAAAACGTGTGCATAGTTTCTGTAATCCCACACTAATTTTTGGAAATGCTAAAATAATCTTATCTTAAATGTGTTAGGTTGTATGGCACAAGGACATCCTATGCTTAGAATTTATGGCATTGGACCATCTTTTAGGTTAGGCTATGTTGCTAGTGACTCTTTGGACACTATTCACTCATAAAATCACACAATTACTGGAATATTATAAATTATTTTGGATTAGTAAAATAATTCCTTCCCTTCCCTTCTCTTATTCTCTACCTACTAAGCTCCTTTGTATTCTTCAAGTGTCAAATACAGCCTCTTCCAGGAAGCTCTTCTTAACCCTGATCCTTATCCGAGAAGGAGATTTTATTATTCAGTCTTATGCCTCACAATATTGTAAAGTCTGACTAAAATGACTGTTAATCTCCAGATCATTAACTGATTATCAGAACACAGAATTTAAATGTTAGCTGAAAGCATACATGTATTATATAATTATTTCAGTGGCCACTCAAAATTTAAACATCAAAAATGCTTTTCTATCAACCTCACATAAACCTTCTTTTCCTCCACTTACCTTGACTGACCCAACTATAATTGATGCACATATAAAATATGTATTAACCTTGAGAATACAGGTAAATACATGCTTATAGTTTTATTGACCTGTTTATGAGAAATTGCTTTAAAAAATACATAGTATCTAATTTTTTGCCTTTGCTCAAATAAAGACATGTGTCAGAAACTAAAACTTGTCAAGTCTAGCATAATATCTCCTTCACATATTGTTCTGCTCTCCCACACAGTAGTTTTAAATACAGCTTTTCAGCAGTTGAATGCTAGAAATTTGCATGCTGATTCTATTAGGGAAAACGGTCAGATTCTATTCAGACTGAATGCAAGCTAAATTGGTGAGACACTGGGACACTTTGCCACTTGGCTTCAAGTTAAGAGAACAGCATCAGTGTTGAGGTTGGCTTACAGTGCTGGGTCTTTCCCTTTTGTAAAATGGTTTAGAAAAGTTCCAAGTTTCCTTTTGGCTTCATTTCTAATAATCCAGACTTCTACTAAGGAGAAAAGACATTTAAAATGTCAAACTGCAAAATATCTGAAAAGAGCAAAGACTGTGCATGTTGGGCACACTTCAGGGGAAACCAAAGTCAAATGATAACTACTTATCAGCAGCTGAACCCCAAACTTTAAAGGTTAAGTAATAAAAAGAATTTGAGATTAACAGCAGAAAAGGATATAGGCCTCATTCTAGACAGTGGCTCTTTCCAGTTTTTCTTAAATTGTTTAATTTGTTTATTTATTTTAATTTTTTTACATAGGAGCATGAAAATCAAAATAGGTAATGAGTCCAAATTATTTCCTTTTCAGATAAAGTAGAACTCCATAAAATACAATTTAAGCGAAATTCAATTGATGGTTTTTACAGTCAATGATCTGAAAATATATTTTTTTATTCTATTTGGTATTTCCTAAAAATGGCTTTAATAAAATGAATTTTATTTAAAAGATGGAAGTATAGCCTTCTTACTAGTCAGCTTCATATGTGCATAACCATATACATATATATGAAAAAATATATATGAAAATTTTATGTACACTTAAATATTAAACAGCATTTTATGTATGCAGGGCAGTATGAGTATATAGACCTGAACTGAACAAGACCTGTGACATTTTGGAGTATATCAAAAGAATGAATTTACTCTTAAATGGTTCACATATAATTCTAAAACTATTAATATCAAAAAAGAAGCATTAGCATTCTATTAATATTCTTTAAGACCGAGAATACCATTTGTTTGCTTTGCTTAATACATATTAATGGATTTTATCAAGTTCAAATATATTTGAATTTCTACATAATTGGTTCTCAATTCAAGAAAATAATATCTCTTATAGGCATCCTGCACAAAATTTTTATCTTTTGAAAGCTAACATAGAATGTGAAAAGGTTGTTATTTATATGTGTTTATTCCGTTATATTGTAGGCTCCTTGAGAATGTATGGTACTGTTTACTTTTATCTTCTCTTTTAGATATTTTCTGAAAGAATAAAGGCAATTAATTTGTTGATTGTTGGCTATAACCTTTGAATTTCAATTATAAAACAAAGAAATATGAAAATGTATAGTTGGATTATGAATTTTGTTTGCATGTTGGCTAAAAAGAGGTTTAATTCCAGGAGATACATGGATGCTAGGCTTGATGAACCATTACAAAGGCTATTTCACCAAACTATTCCAGACATTTGTAATGGGCTATATTCATCTATTCCTTACTAATTTACAAACATTTATGGAAAAGCTACCAGGTGCCAGGTACTGTGCCAGATTCAAAAAGTAAGAGAGAAATATTGATCTCAAATAAGCTGTACATAGTAAAGTCATATTTGTAGATACATATAATATGAATTAAAAGTGACCGCTACATCCAGAGAGCCATGGATAAATTGCTTGTGTTGTGGTGATCAGAAGAAAAAAAGATGATTTTTCACCTGACAGTGAGATTTTATGAAGAAAGTTGAATTTGAAGTAGGTTTTAAGAATAATTGAGAGTGCATTTTATTTCTAGTAATTGAGATTTGGATGTACAGATATAGGTGGGAGGATTTGCCACATGTGAAAGCATAGTAGAAGCAACAAGTGAAATATGTATCTAAATTGTGATAGAATCTGAGGGAGATGAAAAAGGCATATAATATATAACCTATTAAGATGGATGCATTTGTATGAGGTGGTTTAGGAACCTGATGATGAAGATAACATGAATTACCCATATTTGTCTGAATCTTTTCTTTTTGTGGATTTGTAATCAAATACTATACAAATAGACAAGTAGGTAAACATTCATGCTTGCAGAACCATTTCATTGGTCTACCATTATTGTTGGGTCTGAGGAGATGTTTTGAGTGACTTGTCACCTTTTAGTTTGCAAAAGAAAATTACTCTAGGACTATGTCGTGAGTCCTGAATCACAAATGAATCAAACTCAAAATGTGCACAAATAGGACCATTAGGTAGTAGGATGGCCATTAAGTTTCAGAATTGCATAGACCTGTCCCTGTTCTTTGACTCCGTGTTCTCTTCGTACAAATGCCAATTCTACTTTGAAGAACACGATCTCTGCTCCATTTACCATCTCCAGGTAAAACCATTAGTCAAATTTACTATGTTTTTATCCTGTTTATATAAAAAATGGTCACCCATTTTTGCCTTTTTGCCTCTTGGTGTGATACCAATGCCTATTCTGTGATTTAAGAGCATGATACCTACAAAATGACTATAAACAAAGTGTATTTGCTGTAACAGGTAACTGGGGTAACGCTGTTAGAGCGATTGAGCCACGTTGGTAGAAGTCATTTGATTAATGGAAAATACACACAATTGTCAGTACAAAGCCTATTTTACCTGGTTATCCTTATCTATGAAAGGGCATAAATCCTAACCAGAGCACTGTAGCCTAGAGAGAGAAGATCCCTGACTAGATACCGTTATTCTAATCCTGACTCTACTGGTATCTAGCAGCATGATCTTAATTGCTTCATTTCCTCCCTCTGAAGACCTTGATTTCTTCATCTCCAAAATGGAGAATCAGACTATATATTTGCAGCTTTAAATTTCAAGGATTCTATGTTCATCATAAGGACAGAACCTACGAATTTCCTTTATTTTTAGTGACTTTTATGAAATCAAACAAGTGTACTTATCATCTCTCTATCCAAGTGACAGTATACTTGAAATATGATAGAGGTAAATTATATTCAATAACCTTGGACTTTAGAGAAAAGCACTAAATGAACCAGGCCCCCTCACTCTTGACTACTCTTTAGTGGTGAATATGTCTACTTTGAATTATCCTTCTGAAGGCTCATCATCACAGCAAGGTACACTGCAGCAAAGATGTTTATTAAAAAAAACAAAACAAAACAAAACTACAACTCTAGCTTTTCAGTTCTATCAGAACTATTTGTCTAGCAGATTATTCTTTAGCCTGTCAAAATAAAGTGACTGGTGTGACTGTATGTGTGGGCTTGATTGACGCTGAGTGGAACACACCTGTGAGATGTGGTTTTGTAGCGTTGCCAGGCATAGAATATCGGGTCGCAGTTTATTCACACCTGCTGGGTACCTACATGATACCAGGACTCATTCTCTTTGCTTTTTTTTTTTAATCTTACATTCCTTCTAGATTAATAAAAGTTTAGTGTTGTGTGCAATATCTTACAGCCACATCGCCGCAGTCCTGCCTCACAGGTGTTCTGCAGCCACAGTGTATCCCAGCCCATATTTCTCTTTCATTGACCATAACAGAAGTTCCTCACTGAGAAATGTTCCAGTCACTGAGCATTGTAATCACTGCCAGGAAGATATTTAAATGAAGAAGTGTAATTTAAACCCAATGAGTAAGCAACACAAGCAAATTCTGAGGTTGTTTCTCCCATTGACAGTGGGAATATTTCTGTAGCATGCCTATAGTGACACATTACCCCAATAAACCTCTTTACTGCATATTCACAGGTGAATTTCCACCATTGTTTGGAAAGCCCACAGTGTTCATGCCAACTTTGGTTGAGATTTAGGTAGTATTGCTGGAGAAATTTGGGGTCCTCTGAATGTTGGGGGATCCAAATTACAGAAAGGCTGGAGAGTGAAAGAAGTAGAGTCCAAAGAAAGATTATGACTTTTTTTTTAAATGTATATTCTTGTACTAGGCTCAAGGTTATTCTGGCACTCTAATCAACTTCACATGAAGGATGGGGTAAAAGATCATGTTTATTCTCCATCACTCAGCTGATCCATTTGGGTGATTTATTTAATGGGGGCTTCACTGATCTTCTTCGTTCAATAACTTTTCACAGGAAGCATACTATTCCTTGATACGGGTTCAGGTGATCCTAGGGTATATCCTCGTCATCATGAGGCTTTTGTTTGTTGTGTGAGCCTGTTTTAAGTAAATTTCTATTTCAGAGGCTAAGTTTTATCACATTTGAAATAGAACTATTTTAAAAGAAGCTGTACTCTACATTAGAGGTCTGAAAGCTGTATTTAGCTCGTAGGTTAATTTTAGTTGACCAACAGTTTCTCCTCCCCCTTAATTTAATTTACTATTTGAAGCAGTAATACATGCACAGAGGAGAGTAAGTCTACTTCTTACCGTTTTACTCTCCAACTATCCAAATCTCTTCCCATGAGAAAAACGCCCGCGCCAGCTTCTTGTGTATCCTTCAAGAACTTTCTTTTCTTTTTTTATATAAATTTTTATTTATTTATGATAGTCACACAGAGAGAGGGAGAGAGAGGCAGAGACACAGGCAGAGGGAGAAGCAGGCTCCATGCACCGGGAGCCCGACGTGGGATTCGATCCCGGGTCTCCAAGATCGTGCCCTGGGCCAAAGGCAGGCGCCAAACCGCTGCTGCGCCACCCAGGGATCCCTTTCAAGAACTTTCTAAACATGATATAAGCAAATACCATTTATGTACATATTTAACACAAATGGTGCCATGTACAAATAAAGACATGCATTTTGGATCTGTGTATATTTAATACAAATGGTAGTATTTATGCAAATACACACACTTACAGATTGCTGCTTTTATTGATCAATGCATCTTAGAGATCTTTCAGTAGCAAAACATGAGTTGCTTTATTGTCATCAGCTGCTGTGTAATATTCCATTGTGTGGACATGGCAAAATATATCTAATCCTCCGTTGAGCTACATTTAGATTATTTCCAGTATTTTGATACTACATGCCACTTTACCGTGAATATAATCTTGAACATAGTCCGTTTTACACACTTGCTTCTATATCTGTAGGTCAAATTCCCAAAAGTGGGTTAATGGGTACATGTATTATAATATGGGAATTTATCTGCATTCCCTGATAGCACTCCCTTGGCTGCATCCTACAAATTTTGACATTTTGTGTTTCATTATTATTCAGCTAGAACTATTTCTAATATCCTTTGTGATTTATTCCTTGACCCATTCTATACAAATCTTTCGTTTAATTCCAAATATTCACAGCTCCTTAAGATACTTGTTTTATTCATTTCTTTTTTAAATATATTTTTAAAAGATTGTATTTATTTATTTGAGAGAGAAAAGAGCACGTGAGAGACAGAGCACAGGAGCAGGGATGAGTGGTAGAGGGAGAGGGAGGAGCAAACTCCTTGCTGAACAGGGAATCCTATATGGGACTTGATCCCAGGACGCTGAGATCAAGACCTGAGCCAAAAGCAGATGCTTAACTGACTGAGCCACCTGGGCACCCTAAGTTTTATTAATTTCTAATTTAATTTAGTTGTCAGTGAAGATACTCTGTAAGATATCAGTCTTTTGACTTATATGAGCTAGCATATAAATATTCATTTTGCTTTTGCTCAGTGTAGTGTTCTACAATATTAATTAAATCATGTTGTTTGATAGTGCTTAGATTTTCTAGATCTCTACTGAATTTTGCCACATATTCTAACAATTATTAAGAGGAGATTATTAAAATTTCTAGTTGTGATTGTGGATTTATTTGTTGGCTCCCTTCAATTCTGTTACTTTGCTTCATATACTTTGAAGGACTGTTACTAGGCACATATGTAAGATTATTACGTCTAAGTCCTGATGGCTTACCTCTGATTGCTATGAAATGCTCCCTTTTACCTCTGACAATGCTCCTTGTCTTGAAGTATCCTTTGTCTGACATTAATATAGCCATATCTACTTTTTATGCTTACTTTTGACTTGTGTGTATCTTCCCCATATTTCTACTTTCAGCCTCCATGAGATATAAGGATATCACCTATAGACAGAATACTGTTGCATTTTGCATTTTTGTTCAGTCTTACAGGTTCTGCCTTTTAATTGCACTGTTTACTTTGTTTACATTGAAAGTGATAATCAATGTGGTTCGGTTTAAATCTACCATTTGCTATTTGTTTTCTATTTATCTCATCTGATTTTTATTTTTCCATTTCCCTCCTAATTTCTTTTTAATTAATATGTTTTATGTTTCATTTAAATCCCTATATTGGTTTCTTAGTTTTACCTTTTGTGTGTGTGTAATATATTTATAGTTTTTGCTCTATAGAATACAACAGGCATTCTTACTTAATGACAGGCTACTTAGAATTAATATTAAGACACTTGACGTAAAATATGAGAGCCATAAAACAATATGTTTCAGTTCAATCTTTGTCCTTTCTACAGTGCAATGTAGAATGTATATACACACACACTTACATTAGAACTCTTTCAATGCAATGTTTTTTTTAATTAAAAGAAGAAAATGTATGTTCCTTTATTTTTTATTTTTATTTTTTTTAAAGATTATATATACTTATTCATGAGAGATAGAGAGAGAGAGAGGCAGAGAAACAGGCAGAGGGAAAAGCAGGCTCCATGCAGGGAGCCAGACGTTGGACTCCATCCCGGCGGGTCTCTAGGATCACGCCCTGGGCCCAAGGCAGTGCTAAACCACTGAGCCACCCAGGGATCCCCTGCATGTTCTTTTATATTTGTCAACATATTTATGATTTTCAGTGCTATTTATCCCTTCCTATATAACCTACTTACCATTTGACATAATTTCCCTTTAGCCTGAATAACATCTTCCAGCGTTTATTATAATGCAAGTCTGCTGGAAGTGAATTCATTTAGTTTATCTGAAAAATCTTCACCTTATCAATTTTGAAGGCTATATGCACTGGATATAGAATTAGGGGTTCAGTTTGTTTTTTATTTTAGCATTTTAATGACTTGATTCCGTTGTCTTGTCTTTTCCATTTGCTTACGATGGTACTTGATTTGTACTTTTCCTTTCTCTGCTTTATTAAAAAATTTTTTCTTTATCTTTATTTTTTGCTTCTGTTTTGTCTATTTCTTTTTCTTTTTCTTTTTCTTTTTTTTAGATTTTATTTATTTATTCATGAGAGACACGGGGTGGGGGGGGCAGAGACACAGGCAGAGGGAAAAGCAGGCTCCACGCAGGGAGCCCGAGGTGGGACTGGATCCCAGGTCTCCAGGATCACGCCCTGGGCTGAAGGCAGGCACTAAACCACTGGGCCACCCGGGGGATCCCCTCTATTTCTTTTTCTTTCACATAGGTTAGATGGTGTCAACAGATTGCTCTTTGTGTGTGTGTGTGTGTGTGTGTGTGTGTGTATGTGTGTGTGTGTTTAAATCTTCATTTATCTGTGTATCTTATCCGGATAATTTCAGTTTATCTGTCTTCAAATTCACTGATGCTTTCATTTGCCACTTTCCAGTTTGTTAATAGGTACATCCAATAATTTTTTTCCCCTCTCAAATACTGACCTTTTTACTTCTCAAATTTTCATTTAGTTCTTTTTTTCCATCATTTCCAATTTTTCTTCTGATATTTCTTATTTGTTTACTCATATGCCCTTTTTAATTTAAATCCTACAACATTTATAGGAGCTATTTTAAAGTCCTTGTCTATTAATTTGGATGTCTGGGTCACCTTCTGTTTTGTGTTTGTTTTTATTGAGTGCTTAATTGGCTGATTATGGGTTACATCACTGTTTGCTTATATCCATGTTTTATGATTTTGTAGTGTATGGTAGATATTTGTATGATATATTGTACAGTGAATTGCACCATCTTTTGATAAAGATGGTGTGTTTATTTCCTGGCATTTAGATAAATTACGAGTAGATCATCTTGATCTTGTTGGGATATGTGTGTGTGTGTTTAGGTCTTAGTTATTTTGCTTCTGTCTTTAATCCAGGGGGTGAGGGGACCTTAATTACGGTGTGGTCATTAACTCTAAACTGGCTGTTCTGAGGTCTCCAGTGAAATGTCCAATATCAAGGTCTTTCCTTTCTGGCTTTTCTAGAAGTTCAGCATTCCTCAGCCCTGCACAACCTCTTGTATCTCTATTGAGTTCTCAGTTCTGTAGTAGTTGCTCTAAACTCGGCCTTGAGGAGTCTTATCCTGAGCATATTCAGTGTATCCATAATCCCAGGATCCTTGGGAAATTCCCATATAATCTCCTGACCTCCATTAGATCAGATTTTTTTCTCTGACACTTTAATCTATAAATTCAAGTCCCCTTAGCATTCCTAAACAACAGTTTCTGCCTCCACAGTTCAAAATAACCACAGTGCAATACTTTAGCTTTACTTCTCCATTCCAGGGTTGAAAAGTACCTCTTGCAGAAAGCCAGGATTAATTTAATACTTATCTCATATATTTTCCTTCTCTCAAAGATCAAAGCCCAGCAATTTCAGTTGATAAGTGTCTGGAAACTGTTGCCTCATATGTTTTGTCCAGTATTTATAATTGTTACATCAGGAAGTTTGATACCAGTTATTCTGACTTCATGGAAGTTGACACATAGAATTTTAAAAATTGGAAAATTTCATGTAAAAATATATTTCCAACCTTACTTGATAATTTCCGGAGCCCCTTGGAGTATTCAAAATGATTTCCCAAAAGGTATAACAGAGGTTATGTTGAAATATGGTAATTTGAAAATGTCCCCACTTCCATCCTTACCCCCAGAGAGGAAAACAGAGACTGAGGCACCAGAGGCCTACCAGAGGATGTATACTCTTCCTGTTTCATCAATGTACTGAAGGTAGTCAATGTACTTGCCTTGATTTGTAAACTCATAGTTACATCCTGTGTCCATGCTCACTTCATAAGAAGTAATGGTGTTTTTAATGGAAAATCACTCTGTTCCCTCAATATCTGCTCTGCCTCTAGAATATTCAGAATTCTGGAAATAATTTTCATGATAACAGTCACTGCAACATGATGTATCTTCTCATCCACCCACCTGCCCTTTCAATTCCCCATTCCTACCTCACTTCCATACTTGCAAGCTATGGGCTAGAGGCTAAGTGAATTGGTTATGTGGCATTATGCCTCTTTAGGAGGTGTGAAGAATCTGAAACTCATGTCACTTATCTCAGATTGATAAAAAACATCCTCTACCGGAAAAAGAAATCATCTATTTATCTGTATACTTTATAACAATGGCCAAATTGATCCTTAAGCAGCATTGTCATATAGGGAAAAACATTATTGAATTCTACAATTGGAGTGACTTTTCTCAACCGACTGCTCAGGCTAACCTTTCTCATTTGTAATATCATATATAACCGAAAAAGTGTTAACTAGATGTAAATAAAGTGAGTGACATGCCAGGTACTAAGTTAGGCACATCTTTATTGTCTAATGATTCAATCTTATAGTGAAAGTATAATTAATATTAACTTATAGATCATAAAACTGAGCTTCAGAGAAATTAAATGACTTGTCCAAATAAAAAAATTGGAGATTTGAATCTTTATGTCTGCCTCCAAAATTGTTTCCAATGTACCACAGTTTTCATTATTTTCTGATGATATAAATTTACTGTTGTCTTGTAAGATAATGCAAAGACTGTGTTAACAAAGAAGCTTTGTTTTTAGAAAAATCAGTTCAGTAGTTTTCCAGTAAAAATTATCTCAAAAGTATATAGGTAACGATTCCATATATGCTAAATTTTTTTAAGTTATAAAATTAGATTTGTTCTATTAAAGCAACTTAGTTTTTTAAAAAATACTTCATTTGAGATAATGTATTTTAGCATTTTCTTTGCCGCTTGTCAGGATGGAAAACAAAAGTTCTCTTGCTTGACTTAATATCATTATATCTGACAACACAGTTGATGGAGCAACTGCTAATATGCCAAGGATTTTCAAATTCTGTACATCTAAAAGCCATTAAGGAAGTTAAGAAATCAAAAGATTCACATCCACATATTCAAGAGTTATAACCAAAGGAACTATCTATCTCTAGAGTTGTTGGACATAAATTGTGTTGCAAGACTCAAGTCTTTAATTTCTTTCTTCTTTATACACAATCTAATAAAAAAGTAGCACAGCAAACAGGGAGATGTTTTTGTAGATAAAAAAAAGATTTTGGTTTTTAAATGGAAAGGAAAAAAATCAATATAGAGGGCCCTTTTTATCTAGCATATGTTTGGAAAGTCAGTAATTTTTACATATCATAGAGTCATTAGTCATAACTACTTGTATAATAGCAAAGTTTATTTTCTTTGATTACATTTTCTATTTGATATTCTAAATAACAATATATCATCACAATTTTTTATAGGTAAGCACTGTTTTTCTTTTTTTTAATTACAATATCTTGGGATGCCTGGGTGGCTCAGCAGTTGAGCATCTGCCTTTGGCTCAGGGCGTGATCCCGGGATCCTGGATCAAGTCCCACATCGGGCTTCTTGCAGGGAGCCTACTTCTCCCTCTGCCTGTCTTTCTGCCTCTCTCTCTGTGCATCTCTCATGAATAAATAAATAAAATCTTAAAAAAATAACAATATCTCATATGGACTCCTTAATTTTAAGAAATTATTTAACCATTGAATATGAATGATAAGCTATGGAACATTTAAATCAAAAGGGATATTTGAGATTACCAAGTTCAACAAGGTTCTCTTTTACACTTAGAGGAACAAGGAACCTAAGACAGAAAGTGATCTTCCCAATTTGAACACAGGTTACAGAAATATGGGAATAAAAGGTTTTATGAAGATTTCCATCAAATTATTTTGATTCAGAGTATATATTTTTTAATTCCAACTACTATGGATAGATGGGATATGAGGGGAATTAACAATCATGGTGCTTACTTTCATGGAGCTTAATTCATATGTAATATGCCAGCTAGTGTTAAGCTATGGAGGAAAAAAAGCAAGGTAAAGGATTAGAAAGTGAGGAGGTGCTAAATTATATAAAGCAGTCAGGAAAGCTCTCTGAGATACTCACATTTGAGCAGTGACCTGAATGAAATGAGAGATCAAACCATATTAATATGAAGGCATTTTCAAGAACTGAGGATCTCAATTGTGAGGGACTTGAAATGGGTTATGCTTGTTGTTTTTGAGAAACAGCAAAGAGAGCAGTGGCTACAGTGCAATAAAGTGTTCATTCATCCATTGTACATGTCGTGGAGTATTGTATCTAGAACAGGAAGGAGGAAATGGAGATGTACAAAGAATGGGATGGAGTTAAATTGTAATTATGCTACCATTTAATTATATTAACTATACGGAATTGTATGTTATGTATTCCTAGTTGAGTTGGAAAGCATACACTCTGGAAGTAAAGCTAGGAGGAGCAAAAGTGGTTGTGAGTAATGTCACTATAAAATGTAGAGACTTTTTAGGTTTTTGATTCTTAAGCCACTAGGTTTATTTAAAATTGAGAGTGTCCTATGGTATTATATTGTTATTATCAATATAATATAGATAGTATTTATTATCAATATTTATCAATAATATATAATCTATCTGTATTATATATACATATGTATATAATATTCACAATTGCCTTCCCATTCCCCTCCCCATCATTTCACTCTCATTTTCCTGCTCTATAATTTTAGAACCATTTAAAATCAAGAGAGTCTCTTAAGCAGTGTCTTTTTATCACTGAAGGCCTTTACTAACACCCATCGATGAATCACTGTAGCTTTCTGCAAATGAATCCTGGGGACTAGTCTGTGAGTATCACCTAGATGGACATGGTTTCAACCCAGCATTAGTCCCGCATATTTCTAGTAACTTAACTGCAGGTGTAACACATTAAACCATTGGAACCTTACACTTAAAGGATTACGAGGAAGAGATTCTTCTAGTACGTTACAAGGACAGCAGTGATGATTGTGAATGTGTTTTATATATAGGATTCTTATTTACATGTGGTTGAAGAAGATGCTATCACATTTGCTTTTCTTCTCATCTTAGAAGGGGAGGAATTTCTTCATTCCATGACAAATATTTTTTCCATTTGTAATATTAGGATTTGATTTCATTGTATTGATTATAAAATCTCATTGTAAGTCACTGAACAAGACTCAAACAGAAAAGGTCATCTTGTGAGAGGCAGTGATTGTGAAGCATGAAATGTGAGTTCTGGCATCGATGCAGTAATGTGTGGTGTGTGTGTGTGTGTGTGTGTGTGTGCATGTATAACTTAATCAGATAACCTTTTGGTTGTCTCACTTATCCAATGATAAAGTTGAAGTCGAGGATTTTTAAAGTTCCTTCTTGAATTAAAACTTTTATTCTATGTTTCACTGAAGATCATACAACATAGTAGCAATATTTATTTACTCCTTGTCCCTGGGTATATTGCCTGAAATTTTTATTATTAAGTTGAAAAATTTTACAAGCTTTGACTGTGTAATACATTTATGTACATTTAAGGGTAGTCCCTTCAAAAACATCTGTGAGCCTGTGTGTGCTGTGGTTGTATTTGATTTTGGTTCCCAGGCATACATTTTACATGATAAGAACCACTAAAATGTGCAATAGTCAATCTTTTAAATTTACAAAACATTTTACTGGGACCAGACCTGGGCACAGCCTTGCATGATGTTAGCCCAACAAGTGATTCAAGCTGGACAGTTGTGTTCTGTGAAATAAAGGTTGTTTAGAAAAGAAATCTTGCTTCTTGATTTTGTATGATGAATCTTTGAAACCAAGTGCCACTAGAAATTATGTGTAATTGCCTCTGATTTGTTCTTGTTTTTTTTTCCTCCAATTTGTTCTTAATACAGGACCTATATTTCAAGTTCATTGGATTTAAGCATTTGCTATTTCACTTTTAAATCTTTTGTCTCTTTTGTACCTTCTTCTGCAGGATGTTTTCACTCCAGAATGCAAATTTAAGGAATCTGTATTTGAAAACTACTATGTGATTTATTCTTCTACACTGTACCGTCAGCAAGAATCAGGCCGAGCATGGTTTTTGGGACTCAATAAAGAAGGTCAAATTATGAAGGGAAACAGAGTGAAGAAAACCAAGCCCTCATCACATTTTGTACCAAAACCTATTGAAGGTATGAAATGAACTTCTTTTCTTTTAGACTTTGATTTCTGTGTGTTGATGCCAATTTTGTTCCTTATCCCCTGTTCGGTGGAGTTTACTTAGGATGCAACCGATCAAAACAAAGTTTCAGAAAACATGATAGGACTTCTTACTTAAAAGAGAAAAAAAATTCTCTTATAAATACTTGACACTTATTTAAAAAAAAAAAAACTGCCTGAATATAGAAGCAAGAAAATTCTTGAAAGTAGAAAAATAGTGCTAGTTACCATTTGGAATGTAATTTCCCTCTCTGTTGAACACAAGAATTTAATTTCTCAAGCTACACTCTTGAAAAGACAATCATGCTATTATGGTTATTTAAAGTTTGCAAAAAACCTTTAGAAATATGTTTATATCCTAATCTATACATTTTTGTGAACAAATCTAACAATATGGTGTATTAATTTTTCTTTGTGTTTTCTAAGGAAAGAAAATAGTATGCTACTTATTGTGACCAATAAATATTTGCAGTATTCAATTTTTCCCTTCTCAGTCGAGCCTATAACCTCCCTTCTCATGATCATTTAATACTTATTTTCAAATTGATTGATGAAACGAATAATTTTATGGCAAGGAAATCCATTTTGGGTGACTTGTTCCTTACAGGAAATGAGAATATACCATTGGAGTAACCACTTTTGCTATATTCAGTCAAGGTTTTTAACATAGGGTTTGAAGTAGCGGTGACCTAGACATTTACCGATAACCTTCCTTTCTGAAAGTCACATTATAATCACTTAAAACATTAGTTCAGCCTCTTTGTCTGTGGAAATGAGGGAATTGAGGCAATGTATTACAATTCTGCAATTTAGCCAGCCTTTGTGTCCCCTGAATATCTATAAGGCATGTCAGGTCAGCCAGTGTAGGATCACAATGGCTGTTGCACAGTACCTATGAGTGTAACAGTCAACAAACATTTGTTCAGTCAACATTATGTTCAAAGCACAGGGAGGGACCTGTGGCATTTGGAGGGACCTGTGGCATTTGAAGCTCCTGGTCCCTCTCAAAACTCCTCTCAGACCCTGTGCTTTTAACCACACAAAACAGAACTTTCCTTCATGTAATGTATTTTTTTAAAGATTTTATTTATTTATTCATGAGAGACACAGAGATAGAGGCAGAGACACAAGTAGAGGGAGAAGCAGACTCCCTGCAGGGTGAGGGGCCTCTCTGTCACTTTATTGTCATATATAATCCTTTCCCCTAGAACTGATCACATTGTATTAAATTTACCTGTTTGCCACACTATCCCGTTATCCATGGCTTGATCATTTTTTGGATGCGTGGAACAAGTTTTATTTTTCGTCATATATCCTTGTTTCTTGTAATATCTTGCATATCATAAAGAGATATTCAATAATCTGTTGTCAATTGGATAAGTGCACACATGAATAAACAAATGAATAGGTAAGTATGAAAACAAAAAAGAATTACATATGCTCCAGATAACCTCATAATATTCTTAGATATGAAATATGTGTATTGATGGGAATAGTACAATGTAAAAAAGTTATGTACTACATGTTGCCAGAATGATATTGGGATTTAAGGAAAGAGCTATCACTTCCACCAAACAAGAAAAAAAAAAGATATTGAAAAGCTGATTATTTAAATGTAATTTCAAGGCTAGGCCAGGTCAGACCATTAGAGGTGAGAGGTAGAGCTCCAGAGACAAAAACACTCCAGGTGCAGTGTGAATAAACTATTAAAACATTTGCATCATTTTTTTAAATTGGAGCATAATTAACATACATGTTATACATGTATGTAACATACGCATTATATTCATCTCAGCTGTGCAATATAATGATTGAACAATTCTATACATTTTTCAGTACTTATCAAGATAAATGTACTCTTAATATCCTTTATCTATTTCACCCATTCCCCTGCCCACATCCCCTCTGTCACATCATTTTTATTTGTGCATTTAAACAGACTTTTTGTTGTTGTTGAAACAAAAGTAGCACAAGCTTGTTAACAATATTCGAAAATTCAGGAAAGTGTAAAAGGAAAGGAAAAATCCACTTGTTTTATTTGCTCTTTTTGTAGATAATGCTTTTCATACCGACTCCCCCACAAAAGAAAAAACACACCTATAATTTACCCACCTAATCATGACTGCTGTCTGCACTTTGGCTAGTCAAGTTTCTTGAGATTGTATGACCATGTACACATTTCCAAGAGTGATGCATTCAGTGACCATATTCCTAGTCTTACAGCTGCTTAAATTCTAAATTTATTGCTGCATTTCAGTACAAACATAGAAAGAGGCTACTAGACAGTCCTGATTGTCTACTTTAGAATTAGATTTGGCTAGGTACGATAGAAAACCCATGTTAAGAACAGCTTAATCATACAGAGTTTTATTCTCACAAACCAAATCAAGAAACCTGCTGTGTAGGGCCAGTTCTGTGGCTTCCCAATTGTTAGGGACCTCAACTATGTCCAGCTCTGAGAGCCACTCTCCCTAGTGTGTTGTACAGTTGCACCACACAATGGCTCTCGATTGACTTTTATGCCCATGGTCCAACCAGCATCTTCATCCTAGACAGAGGGAAGAAGAAGGGATGAAAAGGGCAGAGGCAAACCCCGTGCCAGTGTTCTCTTCAAGAAGGTCCCCTTCGGTTGCCATAAGATACTTACATCATGCTGAGTACAGCCCAGGCAGGATGTTGCATTAGGTGCAGGGAAGCCTAGCAATGTACTATTTCTTCTGGATCACTACATGCCAAATAAATGCTCAGGTATTTTTAGAGAATAACAGACCGGGACAGTAAGATCCTCTGCTTCAGCTTGCCATCATCTTAACTTTAGAAGAGCCCTGATTTCCTAATTTTCTTATTAAGAGCTTTTGGTTCATTGTTTTATTCTTAATTTTTCTTATTTATTGATGTCTTAGAATGATTTTCCTTTTGTTCTGAGGGGGAAAAGAAAGTTCATTCTAAATCAGAATCACTAATATTTAGATATGTTTCCAAGGCTCTTCATCTCTTTTTGGATGATGGGAATGAAAATTTAGGTATGGAATATGTAGAATTTGATAAGCATCGCTTGCAAAGATGAAAACAAGAATGCATTTGTTTCAGAACAAAGACTTTTTAATTCCCTAGAAATGTCTTTGACTTTTGTCTTAGCAAGTTTCACTTTTTTGAACAAATTAGCTAACAGTTCTATAAATGCTTGCTTCCAACAGGTATTGTGCTAAACCTGTCTCAGTTATCCCCTCTTTTATTATTCATTCCATTTCTATGAAATGGATTCTAATATTAATATAATTTTACAAATGTGGAAAATGAAGCACAGAGACATTAAGTAATTTGTGCCATATCAAGCAGCTTGTAAGTGGCAGAGTCAGTATCCAAGCCAAGGCATTCTGGCTCAAGCAAGCAAGTGCTTAATCTTTGTGAAGACAAGTGAAACTGCTTACAGTCTGAAGTCTGAAATGTAACCTCAATATAGCATAGTATGACCCTAGCAAGGGCTTTTGAATAAATGTCTCCTATTTGCTTCTCTCCTTTTTAAATGGAATCTACATGCTCCTCAGAAATAAAAGTGTTTTCAGATTCATGGAGACACTCATGTTTTTATATTGTAACAGACCTAAGAAATTGGTCAGCTCTCCCACACCTTTTTTGTACTTTGATATCATTATTATAATGCAAAAATGTGAACAAATTCCCAGTGCTTCTCCATGCAGCTATGCTTTATATTATCAAGTGATATAATTATATCATTACCATTATTATCAAAGATATGTGCACTTGAGGTTTTGTTAGGCATTATTCTACTATGCAGTGAGAACTTCTTTCTCCTTGCTGGGATCCCCAAGCTACTCGTGCCACCACTATTACTACTACTATTACTAGTCTTACTGCATCTATATAGTTTACTGTTGGCTAGGCAGGTTGCATATGTTACCATCATTAAACCTCACAACAACCTTTTCTTATTACCCGCATTTTATAGGTGAAGAAACCAATATTTAAAGTAATTAAGTAATAAGCTGTCCAATCAAAGGGCTAGATTAATACAGTGCTGGGATTGCAGTCTAGGAAGCCTACTGCCAAAGTCTATACACCTACTCCGTATACTATATTGCTCTTCAATCTGAAATAAGCCTGTGGATATGCTGATAATTAGAAAAATTAGCCATAGCAAAGTAGAAGTGTTATACTATGATACAACTTGAATAGTAAGCTCTAAACCATGCAAAATGGACAAAAGCATACATGCTATGACAAGATAAGTTCATTGTGGTAGATAATCAGATAGGATAGTTATAGGAATGCCATGTTGAAACTAGGCAAAAAAGGATTAAGAATACATCATTTCTTTTTCAATGAATTTTAGCAGGCTTCATTTCCTACTCTGCAAAAGAATTTGGAGCAGATGATTCCTCAAGTTCCTTAATAATGGCATTCTGTGCATGCTTTATAAGCACTTTATTGTAAAACCATGTCCCTTCATGGAATCTAGCTTAGGATTTATAAATAAAATGATTCTAAACACATTTCCTTTATTGAATTAGTGAATGAATAAAGTACAGTTTTATGAGCTATTCCCATAATGGATGATTCATGAATTTTTTTAGGAGGAGTAGAATGAAAGACTTTCTAGCCATAACTCGTTGTAAAGAAAGTTTTTGGTAATATATTTTTCCATAGGACAATTATAAAGCAGAAGGCATTTTCAGAAAAGAAAGAAAATGACGTCTTTATAAGAGGTTGGCCATATGGCTGGCTAACCAGAAAGGTTGTCAGTTATCTTTAGTTTTTAAAGGAATTTTTATAAACCTGTAAACCTACCATTGTACGGTTACCAAGAGAGTCCAGTATTGACTGTGGCCTATAAATGTTCCCCCTCTTTTGGGAAGGGGATTAACCACTTACAGAAGGAAAGTCGGAGAAGGTTTGTTTCATTTTTCAAATAGCTCTTCTTTTTCTCAAATCCTGATGATGATATCATTTTGAATGTCAGGATTCCCAAAATTAAACGCTGCCAGTCCCAGGATCTTTCAGTCCTTCACTGATTATTGGATAATGACCCACCAGCCCCTTTCCTATCACGGTCTCACTCTCCAGCCTGGGTTTAGAACACAGGTGGTGTTAATGAAGGGTTGCAAGGGCATCTATTCAGACAGATGGACGGACTTGATATTTAAACCCATTACTATGTACACTTGCATGTCAGCCTTTACTTACATGGGTCCCCTCCCCTGGAATTTAAGACAACGGCACAGGCTTCTTGATTCCCAGTTTTGCCTTTTCAGAGCATTGTTCACACCACAGATAAGTAACTCCCCCAGATTTAAATAGTCTTGGTGGTAATCTCTCTCTGTAGCTTCAGATGCAGCAGCCAAATACTCTTTGACAAAGAACAAGATGCAGTCTCCTCCTTTTCTCTTCCCTCCTCCAAGAAGCACATTACTCAGCTCCTGCAGGTGGTTGGGTATTCAGAATCTAGTTCCTCCCTCCTGGAAGAATATGTGCACTTTCCAAAGACTTAAGCTTCAAGAACTTAATCATGGAGAGAGAAATATGTTTCTACAGTAAAATTAGTAAATATCAATTGAGAGACATTGCTACAGAAATATTAAACTCTAAATGAAGGAACATTTGCTAATTTCCACCAATATATTTTCCAGTGGGGAGATAAGACTGACTCTCTCTCTCTCTCTCTCTCTCTCTCTCTCTCTCTCTCTGTCACACACACACACACGCACGCACATAAATGATCCATCTTTTCCTGTTGATTTAAGCTAATAGAACCTGATTTAAGTGCCAGCAGTATAACATAGAACAGTGTTTCCCAAACATCAATATCTGAACCATCTGGAGTGTTTAAAAAGTACAGATTCTCAGGCCAGATCTCCAGAGTGTTCTCATTTTATTGTCCAAGTGATTATGATGGCAACCTGGATCCAGACTTAGTGTTCTAAACTGAATTTGGTGATTCTAGGCTCATTTTGATCAAATATTCAGATTATTGTGATCAATGTATTGGACTAAGCCTAATCTACCATAGAGTAAATGGACACTGACACCATGGAGTTACATATATTAAACATGTTAAATTTTGCCATTTCCTACTGCTATTAAGATGGCTGTATTCTAATGCTGAATTAAATTATTATACTAAGTTAGAGCTAACACCAATTATTGCACTGAGTTGACACTGAGAAAAAGTAACCTAATACAAATCAATTAATCAAGGATAAATAAATATCTAATTCTTCTGATAAAAATTTTGCAAATGATTTGCTAAGTAATTTTGAGAAAATAATTTATCTTCTTCAACCTCAGTAATTTCCAAAGATGAAGTTGATTACAAATGCCATCTGTTTCATAGGAATAAAAGGAAGATAAGACCTTGTAAGAAAGTTGTGTATCCCAAAATTGTCAGATCAATCCAAAGTGCATTTTTCGTTTGCCCTTGGAAACTGGACATTGTGTTATTGGGTTACGTCCTGGAGAAACTGTGAAGTATGGTATTCATACCTGTGAGGTATGGTATTCACTAAGGGATTAGAGAACGAAAATTGAAATTTGGAAGGAAAATCATCTCTTCAAAGACTATATAATGAGATACCAGAGAACTGAACAAATCAGGGTCCCTAATGCTTTAGAGTCCTAATTGGGAGGATACTAATGGCAAATTGATTTTGATATTTTTTTTCAATTGACTGGAAAGAAAACTAAATGATTTTTTCCCCCAGGATCCTCTTTTGGACCTAACCATACTAAAAGACAAACACAGAGCAAAAAAATACCTACCATGGATGCTTTCGATTGTTTTAATCGTAGCAAATGGCTGCAATTCTCTTTTTCTCTCTCATTCTCACTTTCTCTCCAGCTTTTGAGTTTTGGATCTCTGCCAGCCTGTGACAACTTCTCCCAAGCCAGTGTAACTCATTCAAAGAAGCATCTTCCTGGCTTCGAATTTAGTCTTTAATAAAACCCTCCTACCTCTCCCTGCCACATTCTTCTTCCATATCTATCTCTCTCCTGAACACAAATATTGCTTCTGATCTCTTTCTAAATGAAGATATAGATCTTTGTGTTCACAGTGCCTCTTAACTCTTTTTAATAAGTATTTACAGCATATTGGGTGCACTCCTTTGGCAATACATAGCTTCTGAACCAGCACTTAAAATTCTTCTACAGTTCCAAAGGGATTCCATGTGACATTAATTAAGGTGTGAAATTGCTTCATGTTAATTGCTCACACCCTTCCATGATCTGCGATTAAAACAATTAAATATCTTTAATGGTACATTAACTAACAGAGCAATCTAACCTTTCTACTTCTTAGCAATTACAGAGGGCCAAGGAAAATTCAATTAAATTGGTAGTAATAAAAAGAGTAGTCATATTTCATTCTTCTTTGATGGAAACTGATATAGGATAGGGGTTCTTTCTAGAGTGCCCTTTATATGAGCTTTATCAGAAACTGGAGTTTCATTGCCTCCATTTGGAAAACAATTTGTCAGCAGCAGCTCCAATCGCCCTCCACCCAGGTTTTCCGATCTCCCTAATAGAGCAACACTGATACTGAACGATTTATACCTACTTCTTCCCATAACTACAAGAACACTCACTTTTTAAGTGATTTGTAGGAAGCCAAAAGTAATATAAGTAATAATTAGTAGCAATGGTACTGCTGTATATGCCACTTGTGTGGCTCATTATTTTTAACATGCTTCCCTAGCCATAGTATCACTTGATGGGCACTAACACTTTGCGCATATGCAGGTTAAGAGTATCATCCCAATTTTAAAGATAGGAAACTGAGTTTAAGAGAGGTTAAATAACTGACCCAGGTCCATATAGTTAGAAAGGGGCTAAAACTATGACCAGAGCTGTTATCTCTATCAGACTGCCAAAAGGATCCAGTTAGCTGCTGGAGGATTGACCAATGTCTATAACATACAGTTAGTAGTGACTAACAAGAGTGATTTCATTGGTGTAGCAGGGAGTAAGTCTAATTGGAGTGGATTCAAGTTATCACAAGAAGTAAAGAGAAGAAGAAAGTAATATGAAATCACACTGTAGAGGAGCTCTGCTATAAAAAGAGAGAGAGAGAGAGAGAGAGAGAGAGAGAGAGAAATAGGAAGCTAGCTAGAGAGAAACATTGTGGTTACAGAGTGTAATTTGTTTGCTTGTTTGTTTAAAGCTATCACAGCACATGTATAGACTGATGGGAATAATTGAGGAGAAGTTAAGATTTGGCATCCCAGGAGAGATGGCCACTGAATAACACTGACCAAAGGGGGTGGGATCACGTGAGCATGGAAGTGGGAAGTGGAGGGTGAGATGTACACAGGCCATGGGAAGAGTTCAAGCACTAGAACACATGTGAGCACATATATGCAGGTTGGTCATTTTCATGGTGGAAATACAAAAACTTTCTCCTCTGCTTCTTTTTTTTTTTTAATTTTTTATTTATTTGTGATAGTCACAGAGAGAGAGAGAGTGAGGCAGAGACACGGGCAGAGGGAGAAGCAGGTTCCATGCACCGGGAGCCTGATGTGGGACTCATCCGCCCTGGGCCAAAGGCAGGCGCCAAACCGCTGCGCCACCCAGGGATCCCTTTCTCCTCTGCTTCTAAGTGGAATACAAAGCAAGGTGGTTTGCTGATAAAAAAGGAAGGAAGGGAAGGAAGGAGGGAGACACCAAAAAGAGAGAAGGAGGGGAAGGAGAGAAAGACAAGAAAGAAAGAAGGCAGACCTGTCATGTGAATCTGAGGAGGGTTTGAGGAGGAAAGAGAAGGTGTGGAATGGTCACTTAGGAAGAATAGGAGGGGGAATTGGCAAGAGAAATGTAAGAGGGTTCCAGGAAGTGCTGGGGACCCCCATGAGGTTTGGGATCAGGATTTTTTTTTTAATAAATTTATTTTTTATTGGTGTTCAATTTACCAACATACAGAATAACACCCAGTGCTCATCTGGTCAAGTGCCCCCCTCAGTGCCCGTCACCCATTCACTCCCACCCCCCGCCCTCCTCCCCTTCCACCACCCCTAGTTTGTTTCCCAGAGTTAGGAGTCTTCATGTTCTGTCTCCCTTTCTGATATTTCCCACACACTTCTTCTTCCTTCCCTTATATTCCCTTTCACTATTATTTATATTCCCCAAATGAATGAGACCATATAATGTTTGTCCTTCTCTGATTGACTTCACTCCGATAATACCCTCCAGTTCCATCCACGTTGAAGCAAATGGTGGGTATTGTCATTTCTAATGGCTGAGGAATATTCCATTGTATACATAGACCACAGCTTCTTTATTCATTCATCTTTTGATGGACACCGAGGCTCCTTCCACAGTTTGGCTATTGTGGCCATTGCTGCTAGAAACATCGGGGTCCAGTCAACAAAGTTTCATGTTGTTTGTTTTCTGCACACATGAAACTACTTGACTATGAGCTTAGAGCAGGAACTCTAGACTTAATCATACATGAATTTTAATGCTGATTCTGCTCTGCGGTGTCCCACACCACTTCTAACAAATTACCCTTTTTGTTCTTCAGTTTCCTTATTTGCAAAAAAGACCAATAAAAGTATCTACCTTTCCGATCATTTAAAATAACCATAGTGCATATAAAGTACAGATACATAGTAAGTGCTGAATTAATATTAGTTATGATTATGAGCACACTGACTACTCAGGTGGGGAGTACCCACTAGATGGTACCTGCACCTGGTTTATTACAGTTGTCTGATTTATAAATAATAGCAGGGGATCCCTGGGTGGCTCAGTGGTTTGGCGCCTGCCTTTGGCCCAGGGCGTCATCCTAGAGTCCCGGGATCGAGTCCCACATCGGGCTTCCTGCATGGAGCCTGTTTCTCCTCTGTCTGTGTCTCTGCCTCTCTCTCTCTCTCTCTCTTTCTCTCTGTGTGTCTCATGAATAAATAAATAAAATCTTTTGAAAAATAAAAATAAAAAATAAATAATAGCAACTTTTGAGATTCCACTTTTTTTGGTTTCCAAGAGAAGTGTGTAACTAAAATAAATGCGATTATTGAATACTGAAAGTTGCAAACAAGGATTCTGAGCCAGCATAATGAAAAAGAACACTTGCATCTTCTGATAACTGCATTTGCAACAAAGGTACGAGTTAAAAATATATATATATATATATATATATATATATATATATATATATATATATATATAATAGAAAAATAGTAGCTGGAATGCCTGCCCTGGAAAGACCTATACCTAATCTTACAAGGAGAAGATGTGTCTTATTTTTGACAAGATTTCAACGCTCAGTGATATTTCTTAAGTCTCTCTCTTTTCTAATGGCACAATCTTGTATTTAAAAATAAAGCAAAAAATAAATAGAGCAAATACTGTATGTTATCCTATAGTTGGTAGCTTATGGTCTTGTTATGACCAGGTGTAGTATTTTGTTTGTGATACCAGGACTGCAAGGCTTTCTACAGAAATATAGCCAGTGCATCTCAGGCGGCTGTGAAAATGACAGCCTCCGCAATGCCAAGTCACAATGTGACTCGTGTCTGTCATACAGGTGTGTTCCACTCACATTAAAGGGTGGAACTGGGGATTTTTAGTGAATGCTAGGTCTTAAAATAATATCCGATGTGGGCTATGTTATTAGAAACTTTCATGTGTCCTTGCATCTGCGCAGGAGGAAAAATATCCTCTTATCAAATCTCTCTACCTCATTTTTACTCTGAAAGCTGCAATGAATCCTCCTTCAGTGTACTATGGATCAAGAAAAATCAAAACATGAATAAAAGGAAACAGCCAGAAGAAGAGAAGGGGGGGGTGTGGTGAGGAGAGGAGAAAGAGAAATAAATTGAAACATATATCAAAATAGAGGGGAAATAGAAAACTGATGTGAAGAAAGAATACTAAAGAACCAAAAAGAAATGCTTCCCTTTTTAGAACATTATCTCCTTTTACCATTTATCCAAAGCCATTATGATATTATGTGTTAGAGGAATAATGGTATTTATCTCAAAAACATCCTGTGGGATTAAAAAAAAAAGAGCAAGTGTTTTTTGCTTTGTTTTGTTTTTCATGCTTTAAAGGGTAAAGAGGGCACGGGGTATGATCAAGAACCACCCAGGAGTGCCAGGTGAAAGAGCAGCAGTGTTGTTAATCAGGCATTGTATCACTAGGACACTAAACATTCTTGATATTTAGATGCTGAAATTTTGTTGGGAAAATAGTGTAAAGTGGAATCAGAAAGAAACACAATTGGAAATCAGTTCCATGCCAAGTGGTAACCATTAAATCATGACCCCCTGAAGATAAAATCTGTATCACAAGTGTAGTTCCCAGGGTCTCAGATGAGACATGGTTAGATTGTACATCACAAGCTTGCAAATCAGAGAACTTGTTTCCAGTAGTTATATATGGGCAATGGCACTGAATCTGAATTTCTGAGAAGGGTGATTGGAGAGCTAGGAGAATAAAAATTCAACGAGTTGAGTTTTTTTGTTTGTTTGTTTCACTCTGTTCTCAGTCTGGAAATTACTCCTCATCAAAAGAACTGGAATATCAGACTGCACTCACAGCGGAAGTAGGCCAAATGCATACAACAGACAACACAGTAAGAAAATACTCAGGAACAAAGAAATTAAAAATATATATATAGAGAGAGAGCCTTCCTAGAGCAAAATAAATCTATCCCTAATGAAATAATAGCTTATTATAATAGAAAGTGATGAAAAAGCTCCCCCCCATCAAAAATCATTGTACTTTGAAATAATGCAAATTAAGAGATCAGAGGTTACTGCAATTACTAATAAGGACCTGATTATCGGAAAGAGAGAAAACTTAATCTTGCATAGTATGAGGCTGATTTGAGAAGCACAATTTGGGAGCTGTAGAATTTATATAACTGTTTGAAATTCAGAACCTAAGTAGTTTCCTGGATATGCTTCTTAAAGGTTTCCCACAATTGCTTAGTATATGATTGGAAATTAACACCAGAACTCCAAATTCTAGTTGTAGTGGTAGTAGCTGTATAAAATTGTGATTAATTCTTATGGAAAGCATATGTGATGCTCATATATGGGATCAGTGATTCTTGATTTATATCATTTGTTGATTGTGTAGTCATCTTAAGTGCTACATTAAGCTCCCCACAAAACAAAAGGAGAACTCTTCTCAACATGTTAGTTAGCTTGACCAAGTGAACCATTCTTTCAATTGTCAAAATTATGGTATATGGAGAATATCAGATAGTGTATATATTAGATAAGCAGCAGGTCTCACACGTAATGGTGCCTCAGCTAGGTCTGTTTCTAAGAAAGTACAGTTGTGTTTGCAAGTTATCAGAATTCATGAAAGTTTCAGATACTGCCAACCATTTTTTAGGATCCACGCAGTAAGATTCAGTTTCACTGATTCTTCCTGACTAATCTGACTGGCTGTATTCATGTCATGTAAACATAGTTAGACATTTTTCTAGATAACGAGATTGAATAAATAGATTTTCACTATACACTCATGTCCTTGATGGACATATTTTTTAACTCTTCATTCACTTATCAAATTGAGGCTGATAGACATCAGGGTCATGCTTTAAATCTTCCAGCTTGGAACTCAGAAGGTCTGACATGAGTCAGCCCTGCCAGCTTATTCCTCCCTACTTCTCAATTTTACCCCATTCTTCAACCAGTCACTGTTTTTCTTTTTTTTTTTCTTTTGTTTTTGTTTTTCTTATATAACCTCTTCAGTCTTATTTGGTAGCTTATTCATCTGTGTAAATCCTCTGCATTCTTCAAGGCTAAATCAACATTGTATAGCTATTGTTCTGTGCTCTTTTCCATTCCACTCCCCACTCTGGCTCTGAACAGTCTGTGATATGTGTGTATGTCTGTGCTGTTCTTAGCCTTGAGCTCCATGAGGGCAGGATTCAAGCGGCCACCTCTCACAGTTGCTATGCAATCTGGCAGGGTGCCTGGTGCAAATGAAACGTACACCTGTTTATCGAATAAATGAACAAATCAACGCTTGAACCAATTCATCTTTGGGTACTAGTTATAAAAGAGAAATTGAAATTGGAGGAGAGGAAAGAACATGAAAAGGCCATTTTAGGATGAAGGTGATACAGCATTAGCTTGGCCAAGTAAAAAGGGTCAATAAATGTTTTGTGAACCAGTTGCATCCTACTAAGTCATCCAAGACACTCAGTATCTCCAAGTCTATATATGAGTGTCAAGACCAACCAGGTCAGAACACTTTCTCCCCTCTCTTCCCATCGTTCAGTAATTTATAGCTCTAGGTCCAGTCAGGACACTTCTCTTCCAAACAACAAATTCTTCTAATATAGAACTGTCTAAAAGAAACATCATATGAGCTACATATGTAATTTAAAACTTTTTGATACACTTAAACAATAAAAACAAACGTGACAAATTTTAATAATATACTCCACCCAATATATCCAAAATATTATCTATTTAATATGTAACCAGTTCATATATAACTGATGATATGTTAATTCTTTTTGTGTGGTCTTTAAATTTAATGTTTGTTTTGTACTTACAGCACGTCTGAATTAGGACTAATCACATTTTTTTTCAAATATTTTATTTATTTATTCATGAGAGACACACACAGAGAGAGGCAGAGACACAAGCAGAGGAAGAAGCAGGCTCTATGCAGGGAGCCCAGGACTAATCACATTTTAAATGCTCTGTGATCACATATGGCAAAATGGATTTTTATATTAGGTAGCGTGTTCCTAGGATATTCTCATCCGATTTTCCTGTCCTTTTACCAATTCTATACCCCCTCAGTTATAGCTCAATTCTCTCCATCTTACTATAGTACTAAGACCAATATTTTTGAATATTAGGAAATTGTTAGATCTTCCCAGGCAAATAAGACATTTCTGGCTTTAATAGTCATTTCTTTCTTTATACCTTATACTCGGTATTTGTATGTGCATATTTTTTAAGTGTGTAATTATTATGCTGTGTAAAATATACACAACATAAAATTTAACATTTTAACCATTGTAAGTGTACATTTCAATGCCATTAGGTACATTCACATTGTACTTATATACATTGAATCATTCTCCCTTCTCCAGCCCCAGGAACTTCTTACTCCAAAACTTGTTACTTTCTTTTTGTTTTCATTTTTGAAAACAGCCATCCTGCATTTGTTTTTATTACCATTTTTGAATGACATTAGGAATATTTAGTAGAGGAAAGGCCAACTTGGATCTCAATTAATAAATGGATCTAGGGCAGCCAGGGTGGCTCAGCGGTTTAGCACCACCTTCAGCCCAGGGCATGATCCTGGAGACCCGGGATCGAGTCCCACGTCGGGCTCCCTGCATGGAGCCTGCTTCTCCCTCTGCCTGTCTCTGCCTCTCTCTCTCTCTCTCTCTCTCTCTCTCTGTCTCTCATGAATAAATAAATAAAATCTTTAAAAAAAATTTTTTAAAAATAAACGGATCTAATTTAAGCATTGTCTGATATAAGACAATCATTTTTTTCCATTTTCTTAAATGTAAATCTTATTTTATTTAAATTCAGTTAATTAACGTATAATGTATTATTGGTTTCAGAAGTAGAGGTCAGTGATTCATCAGTCTTATATAACACCCAGTGCTTATTCCATCACTTGCCCTTCTTACTGTCCATCACCCACTTGCCAGATCCCCCACCCCCCTCCAGTGACTCTGTTTCTTTCCTATGATTAATACTCTTATGGTTTGTCTCCCTCTCTGATTTCATCTTTATTTTTCCCTCTCTTCCCCTATGATCCTCTGTTTTGTTGCTTAAATCCCACATATGACTGAGATCGTATGATAATTGTCTTTCTGATGGACTTATTTTGCCTAGCATAATACACTCTAGTTCCATCCACATTGTTGCAAATAGCAAGATTTCATTTTATTGAATGGCTGAGTTTATTCCATTTTTTGATAAATTGATCTTTTGCTTTTATTAGAACTCTTGACTAGGATTTTGAAGCCTTTCATTCTCATCCTGGTTCTGCCCTTACTATTTGACATTAGGAAAGTTGATTAGTTTATTTCATATTTTAAAAATTTGGATAAGAATTTCTCACTTTATACACAAGATTATTATAATTATCAATTGAGTTAGTCAATTTAAAATGACTTTGAGGGGTCCCTGGGTGGCTCAGTGGGTTAAGCATTTGCCTTTGGTTTCAGTTATAATCTTGGGGTCCTGGGATAGAGCCTGCTCAGTGCGGAGTCTGCTTCTTCTTCTTCCTCTGCCACCCCTCCCTCACTTGTGCTCTCTCTCTCAAATAAAATCTTTTTAAAAGTGGCTTTGAAAACACTGAAATAATAGATTTATTTAAGGGATTAAAATTTATTTATGAGATTACCATTGTGGTTATTTTTTTTTTTATTTTATATATTCATGAGAGATACAGAGAAAGAGGCAGAGTCATGGGCAGGCTTCCCACAGGGAGCCTGATGTAGGCCTCAATCCAGGCACCCCAGGATCATGCCCTGATCCAAAGGCAGACGTTCAACCACTGAGCCACACAGGTGTCCCATTGTGGTTATTTTGTACATCAAAGTGATTGGGTTTTACATTTTGGACATATAATGCATTTTGTAGAACACTTATACCTTCTGTTTTCTTGTATTTTGTGTCATCTTTTTATTGTTTATCATTTAGAATACCACAGTTATGGAGTACTAATACAACTATCAAAGGAAGTTATATTACTTAAGAGAAATGGTTTGTCCTTTCTTTGCTTTCTAATTGGACCATACTCTTTTAATTACATTTTCATTCTAAAATTTGATTGAGCTTTGTACTTCTTGATTTATCAGCTTCTTGAGTTAGACAGTAATACTAACATCCCAGAGCCTATAAATAATGAAAATTAAAGCCCAAGAAATCAATCTGTTTGACAAAGTTTTTGTTCTCTTTGTTTATATTTGTATGCAATTCCTAGATTGTCATAAGTTTGCTTTCTTTAAAGAAAGTTCTTTCTATTAACAGAAATACAGAAATTCAAATAATTACTTGATTTATTGTGGGGTGGGGGGTTCCAGTGAACTAGGAAACCTATTTATTACTCTTCATTTTCCAACTAAGATATATGAACTAGTTTTTTCAAAACCTGGAAAATTATTACACCATTTAAATGGAAATATCTGAAAATTAGTAATGGAGTAGTCCTGAGGAGGGCAAATTGCATGCTCTGCTATAATACTAATGAATTTTGTTCCCTTTGAAACACTGAAAATGTTCAGATGCCAATTTAAAAATCCTCTTTGGGGACTTGATACCAAGATGGCAAGCAGGATTAAGTTATTGGAAAAGTTATCTGCAGTGGTAGTTATAATGGTAATATTTCACATTGTCATGACTCAAGTATTTTATGCATATGTGAGAAATAACAAAAAATAATAAAGAGATGAAGTTAAAATCAAATTCTTTGGGAAGAATCTATGACATAAGGAAACTAAAAAAAATAAGTAGTAAAATAAGAAATTCAACTATAAAAGTTATTTTAAAATATATTCTTGAATTTAAGTTGGAAAATAACATCCTTCAAGTATCTCTAAGTTGGAGTTTAAGAAATTTGCAGGTCAAAATCTACTTTATATATACATATTTTTTAATGAATCTTTCTTTCTTTCTTTCTTTCTTAGCACACACATGAGCCTGGGGGGAGGAGGAGAAGCAGAAGGGGAGAGAGAATCTCAAGCAGACTCCTGGCTCTCAGCCTGGAACCCAATATGGGGCTCAATCCTCTCACCCTGAGATCATGACCTGAGCCAAAATCAAGAGTCAGATGCTTAACTAACTGAACCACCCAGGCCTCCTCCTCTATTATGCATATATATATATATATATATATATATATATATATATATATTATTTTTGTCATTCTTTGAGATTTAGCAGTTTGTAGTCAGGCCTGGAGATGTATTGGTTTTCACAGTTGACTAGGTGCAGTGTAGGGAAAACTCTTTTATGGTATCACATAAATAGCTTTCTAATAGAATCACTTCATTACTTCTGAGTTCCCTGTAGACTTACCAGTTATAAATAAATAGCTTTATTTTGCATATATAAATGCATGCTTTAATTTTTGAGATTTTGACATTTTGCCCATAACAGAAATATATGTAAGAGACATTTAGACTTGAGGAATTACAAGATTTCCATAAGACCTTCCATAGGATCTTCTGTCTTTTGTAAGAGAAAGTGAAAACTTAAATTATCTACTGGCATCATCTGAAAATTAAGCATCAATTCTTTCTCAACTCATTTTCTCTGTACAACTTTGCTACTTATCCCAAAAGTCTTTGGGATATTGGAGGAGCCATTTAGTGTAATAATTGAAATACTTTAAAATCTCATTTAAAAATATATATGTAAAAATGCAATAAAATAAAAATAAAATATTTGTGTGCAATAGTTTTGCACATTATACTTAGCCAAACATAGTTTGTTTGCATATTTTGTACTACCCAAAGTGTAGTTCCATTTGCCAAGACCAGCATCACCTGGGAACTTATTAAAAATGTAGAATCTTAACTCCACGGAAACCTTCTGTATCAGATTCTGGATTTTAACAAAATATCCCTGGATGATTTGAAAGCACATTAACGTTTAAGAAGCTCTTCCACTGCAGGACACCTGGGTGGCTCAGCAGTTGAACATCTGCCTTTGGCTCAGGGCCTGATCCTGGAGTCCCGGGATCAAGTCCCACATCGGGTTCCCTGCATGGAGCCTGCTTCTCCCTCTGCCTGTGTCTCTGCCTCTGTGTGTGTGTGTGTGTGTGTGTGTGTGTGTGTGTGTGTGTCTTTCATAATAAATAAAATCTTTAAAAAAAAAAAAAAGAAGAAGAAGAAGCTCTACCACTGAAATATTGAGGGGGAAAAAAAAACCTGTGTCCTCATCACTAAACTAGTCTAAAGAGAATTTTTTTGTATCTTAACTCTCTTAATCTAGTTTTTAATTTAGAATATCTTTAGCCACCCCTCAAAACTATCACTTTGTTCTCTGAAATCTGTTATTCAAAATTCTAATGAAGAGATCAGCTCCTTCATTTTCTTAAACATCTTTGGATGTTTAGTATATGCCAGGCACTTAATTCTCATAAAAATTTAGTTTTTTAACTACAACAGTGTATCTAAGTTGACAGAACTAGTGAGTGGCTGACTGAAGTTGGGGACACAAGTGGTGTGGCTCCCAGATTGGTGCTCTTAACCACCACATGACATCTATTTGGTCATAGCCATGCTCAGGTCTCCTGTACCAGGGCAAAGCCCAGGCAAGGAAGCTATTTGATTAGAAAGAGCATTTAGATTACTAAAGCCCTGTATTGATGATTCAATACATGGAGGTACTTAACTGTTTGTTCCTAAATCAAGGATAAAAATAATTCCCGATGTTTAAGTGAAATATTTCATATGCTTGTACACATTTGTCTATTTCACAACAATGTAAGGAACGAAGATCCTATCTTACAAGAATAACTATGAGTTGAAAAATATTATTCTTTCTGTGCAATTATCTAGCAATAGCCATGATAATTCACAGATGACTGAGCTTTAGAGCCAGACAAAACAATGGAGGAAAGAGGAACAGTTTTATATAAATGTGAACTAAAATCTCACAGTTGCATATTCAAACCTGGAGCAATCAGGAAAATGATATTTGGTTTGTTTATTTTCCTCTGTCCTCCCTCCTATTGTCATTTTTTTATGTAGGATACCCTGAAAATTGTTGATAAATATTTCAATTTGATCTAACAGCGTTGTGTTTCTTATAGTAGGGTAAAGATTAGGAACATGTAAATAAGGATTTTTTTTTCCTATGCAAACTAGACTGCAGATTCAGGACTTTAAAAAGTATCTATGCCTACGCTTTTAATGTTATACTTGCAGTGTCTCCTCTAACTCTAGATGAAAATCCTGTTATATAGGTTAGCAGACAGGTAAGATTCTAGCCTTATCTGTAGGAGAACAGAAATCACTCTATGTCCGCAGTTCAAGAAGACTTAAAAGGTTATGACTGCTACAACTGGAAGAGGACCATACATATCCAATAAATATGTTATCAAGTTAAAAGTCATTTTACACTGGGGAGGAGAGCTAGTGAATGAGAGTGAAGAATATTGTAAAATCAAACTTGAGATGCTTATTGAGGCCAAATTGATGTCTACAATTATAAGTAATTGATGTAATTTTGCTTTTCAGTGTGTATGTACAGAGAGCCATCACTACATGAAATTGGAGAAAAACAAGGGCGTTCAAGGAAAAGTTCTGGAACACCAACCATGAATGGAGGCAAAGTCGTGAATCAAGATTCAACATAGCTGAGAACTCTTCCCTTCATCCCTCTTTCATCCCTTCCCTTTTTTCCCTCCCCTTTACCTATTTCCTTCCAATTAAATCCACCCAAGGAGAGGAAAATAAAATGGCAATCCAGGACCTAGTGACTAAGATTCTGCACTCAAAAATCTTCCTTTGTGTAGGACAAAGAAATTGAACCAAAGCTTGCCTGTTGCAATGTGGTAGAAAATGCACATGCACAAATATTAGCACACATAAAATCAAGGGAAAAAATAAATCAAGACATCACAACATTGTACTGTTATTAATAGAGGCTAATTATAATGAAGACAATAACTATAATAAATTTGAAATAAAGTTACTATCTTAAAGACAAGGGTTTTGGAGAATTGAACTTACAAATCAATGTAATACCCTGAATAATTTAAACTTTGGGTAATGCTGTGATGTGTGCTTTGTGTTGAATTTGAATTTTCTTTGGGCATCTGGAATTGACACATAATTACATCCTGTCTCCAGGATTTTTTTTTTTTAATCATGATATTGAACATGTACAAATCATAGATTCTTCTAATGCCTGTATGATATAAGCCAGGAATCATTTAAAAGTTTAAAAATTTTTTTCTTGAAGTTGTTACTTATAATTATTTTATGCAAAAGACAGAGTTCTGTTGAATTTAATGATATTAGCTGATTTCATTCCTTCATAAAAAGAGTTTCAGATTAACCTAGAAGATTATAATATTTTTATCAAAGGAATTAATCCAGGATCTCATTTTTATTCATCCTTTAGGAAAAAAAAAATGTGTTCTAAGGCTGAGGTAACTTTTGGGAATTCTGTATCATTGCCATGCCTGGGCGGTGATGAATAAGTCATATGGTCTTATCATGCGGTCTGTTTTTTTACATTGTGCACACTTTTGAGAGTACAGGTGCATGTCCAGCTGTGTTAGAGAGTTTTGTACCATCTCTTGCAGCAGGAAAGAAAAAAAGGGGTTTCACGTAAGGAAATAAGTCCTAGGAAATTGTTAAAGCAAATTGTATTTGCCATTGTACCTTACCAGAGTTTTATGTATGTATCATTTTCCAAACTTCACCAAGAAATTGGGAGGCATGGCTATGAAATTCCTAACTTACCATGTCATGAAGCCAGTGGCTTGCTTGTTGCTATATAACTTTGTTAATAAGTATAGTTGACAGTAAGTCTGACTCCTAGAACATAGAAGGGAACTTAATATACTGAATTTTCAAGGGGCATAGAGAAACAATACAGAATTAACAGCTATGGTTCCAACATACCGTTGTGTGAAAAAAAAAAAAAAAAAAAAAAAGAACCCTCAGCGTAAGGACTAGGCAAATGCATAGTTAGGAATAATAAAGGATTAGAAAAATATCAGGGAAGAAATGAATGTTATACAATTGCCTTGGAAAAAATAGACGTACTTAGTCCTACAAATCAGGAGTGGTATAGAGACACCCAAATTAAAATAAAACAGAATGTTAAAAAGTGTATGCAGAATTATGGATATTACCAATGAGAAGACTTAGCATGTTACTTCTCCTATAGCTCTACTGTCCAGCATGTATTGTTCCAAATACAACTCCCTAAAATATATACACTCTGCAGAAGCTCTAGGCCTTCACTTAAATGACCTTGCCATTGGTTGCTGTATTCTTTCAAAGTCAATGTAGTTCCCCTCACTCTACACAATCATTATTCTTTAATAGTGGTTTGTGTCCTTCACCAAGCTTTCTATTTAGGTTATCAGGAGGGTAGCAGCAAATGAAATGGAGCAATTTGCCTTATCAGTTGTAAAGACTAAAAATTAGGCATCTTGGCAAGGATTTTGAACACACATTTGCAAAAGATATTTGTTTAACCAAAAATATTTTGAAAGTAACAAATAAAGACACAAATTAAAAGAAAATAAAAAGAATGTTACTCTTGTAGGAAAAGAATACCATTGTAGAAAAAAAAATTACAATACTGTTTGTATTTCTGCTTGTCACTCTTGATTCAACTTGATTTTAAACACACTTGTCACTTCCAGGACCAAACAAATCCCAAGCACAAAGCCTGTTTTCTTTGAAAAAATAAAAAGAAAGAGGATTCTACAAAATGGATCTCAGGCTCATTTAGCATGAAATGACTTGAGATTTTATGGTGACACACACGCACACACACACACACACACACACACACCTACAGACCCTGCAAACTTATCAGTAACACAATTGACAATTTCACAAAGTGTTATTAATTACAGTAATGATTTCATGACAATATATTTAATCTGGTTAAGTATTATGAAAAATGTAATAAAGATATGAACTCCCAACACAATTTTCCCCTCAATTTTCAATGGCTGTCCATCATTTATCACCTAGACTCATATTTGTCTTCTTCCTGATAGCAATTAAGAAACAGAAGCTTAACCACCCAATTTCTATATTGTTTTTCCCACATCATTTAAGCAAATGCTGACCATAGTAAAACGTTTAGAAATTAGCTTTGCCTTATTTACAATTAATTTTAAAGAATAAATGGGAAACATCGTATTTCTTTTACATATTAACCTGACAAAAACTGTAGGGTGAACATTTGCTTAACCGCTGCTTACTTTTAAAGTACCTAAATCTTTTAAAAGAAAAAGTCAGTATTCACTGTCTAGGTTTTCAAAATTTTACCAAATATAAACATATAAGTATCCTATTTCCTCTAAAAATATGAGCCAGTTTTAATAGTTTTCATCTTTCTTCCAAGTGAAAGAATTTGTTACTTTGATTTTTGTCATTCCCATTTCTGGGTCTCAATTCACCCATCTCTTATGTTCCTATAAATAAAATAAGCTCTTTCTTTTTTCAATGCATTGGGATATTCTCAGGAAAAATATAACTTTTAGTAAAGCTTTGTAATTGACTATGTACATATAAGTCAAGATGTGTTTATTCTAAGAGTCTTTATTGTATAACATGTTTCAAAATCAATGGGCTTAAGAATGAAAACAAGACTTTTGAGAATCTCTAAATAGTTTTCTGGTCAACATACTTCAATTGATTTTTAAGCTAGAAGTTAGAGGTATAGAAACAAAATGGTGCTGAAGTTCCATTTGCTAATTCAGAGCCTTTTGTGCTTCAGGAAACCAGAGGACAGCCAGCCAACCTGTTCTTGATCACAGTAATAGTTTAGGTTTCAAATTTTACATATGAATTTCATAGCACATTTTTAGCCACTATGGATGGGCGCAATAAAGAGACATCAATTTGATGTAAATTGTGATGCTTTATGGGCCTCATTTTAACCCAGATAGCTTTTTAGAAGAATTCTTCAATTTAGGAAAATGACACTGCTGTAGATAGATATTATTATATCTATGGATGGTGGTCCTATGGTGCCACTAGATAGATGGTCCTATGGTGCCACTAGGACGAGATGAGAATATTAAGGCAATAGTAAAAGGATGAAGAATGGCTTGTATATTACAAAGTTCGAAGGTCCTAAATTGAGACCACTGATTTCTTGGTGAAGAAGCATGACTACATCAACACTAATTTTTTTAAACATGGACCCAGAAATAGCAAATCTCTTCTATCCTCATGGCTTAGTCTACAAGGCCTTGCTCTGAGAAGGTTTTTCCATGGTGTTGCCTAATTTCGTCTGCACAAGGTGAAACACACTCAAACATCCAAATTCCTTGCTCATTTTAATAGCATAAAGGCTGAGATTATTTCTCTGTCATAAAATTGTAAATAGCATTTTTTAAATCAGAATCACATTTAAAACAGTGGATTGTTCTACAAGTATATATGTGTATATATACATATGCTTCTGAAATAAGGGTAGAGTTTTTATTTGACTTGTGTTCTTTAGTCATAGCTAACCAAAAAATAAAGAGATTTGAATGCAAAACTTTATATACAAATGTATATTTCTAATGGTGATATAAATTGCCACTTTATAATAAAAATAAGGAACTGGTGGAAATAATCATCCAAGCACATGCTCCTTCAGAACTTCAGTGATTCTGAATTCCCTCTTTCATATAGAAGTGAGATTTTTTTTTTAAAGTTATCTTAAAAAGCTATACTTCCGACATAGATTCCATGAAAAGTCATATCAGATTGAAGAGTTATGGTTAAGGGAAGGAAAAAGATGCTAAATTCAGATCTTTATTTTTCGGGATTTTTCCTTGGAGTCCAAGTTAAAAATTCAATATTTAAAATCTAAATAATGTGAAAATTGCTAATGTTCAGAGATGATATATTAGGCTTCTGTAACAGAAGCAAAAATATATTTAACAGTACAATAGCTTTAAAGTAATGTCATCATAAACATTGCATCATTAGATGTTTTATTAGTTGGAAAGAATGAGTTGATGTTTCTTTGTCTTTGCTCCAAGCACAACCTGAAGACAGTGGCATTCATTTTACTTAAAGTCGTTCAAAAGTCCAGAATATACTCCCATGAATAGAATTGGTATTAGCTCCATTACAAGGTTAAATGTTACAATTCTAAGAAATTATTGACACTGAAATGTTTAATAAACATGTTGTATGAGAAACTGAACAAATTAATGTTTCATTTTTGCATTGAAGCACAGACTATTCAAATCATTATTTTTTGAGATAAGATTTATAAAATGTTTATACGTCACAATATTCCTGAAGTTAAAATTAAAATCATGAGATGTTCATGCATGTAGACAAAATACTTGCAATTTTTTTTGGCATTAAACTTCTCTGGGAAGTCTCTCCTTTTTAAAAATGTACTTATCCTATAACATGTCACCGAAAAAGTGCTGTGTCTTATTTCAAAAGATTAAAATTAGATTCACAAAAGGGGAATAAGTCAGAATTTTCATTGAACGTCATAACCAAAAGTAAAAATTACTTGCTAAATATGAAACAGCTAGTGGTCAACTTAATGTCTTACTTTTTGAGGATTAAGAAATAGAGTTCACATTCATTTCTTCATTGATTTACAGTATACTAACTAGAGGTGTCATTGAGTTTATGGATTGTAAACTAAACTTTAGTCTCAAAAAAAAAAATCTAAGAAAGGCAAACAGATAAATAAATAAGGTAATACCTGAAAGTAAATGTTACAATAAACTTTTACATACAACTGGCAATGCAACAATGAAGCCTACAGGGAAGGCATTGATTGAAAAAAAGTGATTTACTGAGTGATCAAGGAGATGACAAGGGGCCCCTCAAGTAGAGGAAATAGTTTGAAAAGTTATGGAGACATGAAAACCACATTTTACTTGGGAAATACTTATGAATGAAACATGGGAAGAGTGTTCAGAGGAGGAGATGGAGGAAAAACTGAGTTGATGCCAATAAAAGAAAGTTATTCAAAGTTTGGTCAGTGCGATATTTGGATTTATTTGTGCCTCTGTATCTGTTAGGATGCTTCTGGTTTCTCGGAACAGAATCCCCAAACCAAACTGGGTTCATAGCATCACCACTGAGGCTTAATTTGTCCGCAGTTCTTCAGCTCCACCCACCTGCACGTGTGAAAACGTCCGTCCTCCAGTCAGTATTCATTCCTCTGTGAGTCGCAGACGCCACAGGTTCATATCCTCTTAACTGTTCTCTCTTACGGTCCCACCAAAACAAAACAGAACAAAACAACAACAACAACAAAACACACACACAAAAAAAACAAAACAAAACAAAAACAAAACAAAACAAAAACAAAAACAAAAAAACAAGCAAACCCCCCCAAAATCCTAAAATCTCATTGGCTTACATTGGGTGATGCATCCATACTTGGATGAACCACCGTGGCCAGAATTTGAGATGATTTGATGAGTTTAAAGTGAACCTGAGCCCTTTCTTGGGCTTGTCTGCTGGATGTACTTCCCCAAGGATACAGGTCTGCGTAGATGAGGGGTGAATATTTAAATGAAATTCAGCGTCCATTTATAAAGAGGAATTAGAAATGAAGGCCGAGTAACAAAATATGGCACATTTCCATTTCTTGTTAATGGATGTATTTCCTACTACAACTCGTTGGATTTTCTAAAAACTGGCAGAGAAAATTCTGCAAATATTAGTGAATTAAAGTTACTGCCATGAACCCCAGAGGGAACAAACAAGCATTATAGATTTAGTTCCCCAAATGCCTGCTATACAAAGGCACTCTATGGGTCACTGAAGAAGACGCAAACTGCTGCAATTTTAAAGAAGAGTGGTGCATTTGACAACTCAATATTTCAGTGCTTTTAGATGAGCATCACAGAGAGGACTAGAAAATGCAATTTAGCTATTTTATTTTATTTTTAAATTTTTATTTATTTATGATAGTCACAGAGAGAGAGAGAGAGAGAGGCAGAGACATAGGCAGAGGGAGAAGCAGGCTCCATGCACCAGGAGCCCGACGTGGGATTCAATCCCGGGTCTCCAGGATCACGCCCTGGGCCAAAGGCAGGTGCCAAACCGCTGTGCCACCCAGGGATCTCACAGTTTAGCTATTTTAAATCAGAGGTTATATCATATCTACTTTCTCACACTCATAAAAAAGAAAAAAAATGCTTTAAGGATTAGGCTCTTACAAAATGCTTCTCAAAACATCATCCAGGAGTCATTCCAAGTTGTAAAGTCAGGGCTATTTGGGACTTCAAAGTCTCCTGGGACAGCCATATAGACTATTTTGAGTCTTTTCTCTAGATTCTAGCATACACTTGAACACTGGATGATGATAAACATATTAATCTCCCAAAGCAGCCATTGCACTTGGCAGCAATACTAGTTTTATAAAGTTCTTCTTTGTATGAAGTAATGTGTTGTTCTGTAGTTTCTACCCTTTGTTTCAAATATCACTCCCTAGGGCTAGTCAATGTCAATTTAATCCTTTACCTGTGGGAAAGTCATACAGATATTTGAAGAGCATACTCATCTCTTTCTCACTCCTCAAGTGTTTTCTACTCATAAGAAATATTTTCAGGTTTTTTAACTATTTTGTTTGGTTACCATTCTGTTTTCTTCACTCAGAGCAAACTCTAATAACTTGGAGTGCATAACCCAACATGATATTCTTGATATAACTGGTCCTGAGACATTCCCTCATTCTCGTTCCAGTAACAATGTTAAGATTGCATTAGCCTTTTTAATAATCTCATTAAAAAAATTAACATTCAGGTTTATTTTTATTTAGACATCTAGGTATTTTTTCACCTTTTCATCTCTATGATTCAAATTAAGATGGAGTTTTGCTAATAGACTGATAATAATTCTAATAGTATTAAGTCCTTGAGAAGCATAAACTCTAGTAGATATATAATCAGAATTTTCCAGATGCATTACAAAATTCCCATCCAGTGACTTATCATGAATCTTCTATTTAACTTTGTGGATTATACCTAACTTTGTATGATCAGATCAATCTGTTTTGGGGGATTGACTACCATGCACTTCATCTCACCTCCCTTAAACCGGAGTGAGATTTCAGAAATGATGGAAGCTCTTTATCTTAGGAAGTATGTGACCTTATAGAAGACACATGGTTTTGCGCCATTTTAAACTTTCTGTCCTCAATTTGGTTTCCATTAATCTAATTAGCAATCCTCCCAATACATACACAAGAGAACTTTAATAAATAAGAGGAGATCTTTAATATATGTTACATGTCCACCAATATATGCTTTGACTTGGCTCCGTCAAACCCATTTTCATCCTTGGCTTCATCTTTTTGCTCCATCTCTGCATTTCCAGATTGTCACATCACTTGGTTGACTAACTTAGCTTTGAATTAGTTTACATCTTTTACCTGAATTTTTTGAGTAGTAGTTCTTTTCCTTGGCCAGGTAACTCTAATAATAGAACAGAATCTATTGGCTCGGTATATCTGGTTAAATAAGTGAACATCCATTACAATACCCTTATTTCATGGTTTCAGTGGCACAACCCCACCCACACTATATCAGATAGCCTGTGCTGGCACATCTCAATACACTAAGCATGGAATTTTGGGAAAGGGTGACATTGGTTCACTTGACTAACCTACTCTCCATCTTAAATGCTAGAGCTACTTTTGACTTGCCTCAAACTAATGACTATGGTCTGTTAGAATACAACCAACATAATTGTGGACTTGCAGGGGGCTATCCAATTCTCTGACAGAGATCATACATTGTTATCTAGAACTTGGTCCTCAGAGCAGAAATTGCTCTTGCTTCCTCCATCCATTGCCTCTACAACTAGACTTGAGTCCTGGTTAAGTGTATGTATCTTTTTTCCAGATGAAGGACTCCAATAATTAATTCATCAATCAAAATGCATATGGTGATTTAATTTTCAGGTCTTTTACATTTATTTACAGAAATAAAAGGACCTATTCAGTTCTTATTATTGGATCTATTCAGTGGTTCTTATCCTGATTGCATGTTAGAACCACCTAGACTCAAGTCTCAAGTCTAGAAAAATGGATAAAAGTGGTTTGAAGTGAAGACATGTGATTATTATCTACAGGAGTTGAGAACCACTTTACTATATGACCTCCTAAAAGAGCATATTTTATATGTATTATGTGCCTATTTAAGAGTGGATGAATATGGATTTCCAGACATCTTGTAAGTTATAAGTATCCATGAGAGTTATGAGTGGAAGACTCCCTTTCTAATGAGGCATAGACAATTTGAACAGCAGGTGGTGGTAGTAGATGCAAAGCCACTGCTGCGTCCTTGCCATATTCTGGCATCCTGCCTAATCTCCAAGAGATGATGTAATGGTATATTTAGAGATTCCTTGATAAAGAATTTGGCCTTATATTAAAATTGTCTATTTATTTTGAATTGATTGAAGGACAACTTCTGTCTGAGCCCAGAGAGACGTTTATCTAAACAGCCCCATTAAACTGGTACTTACTTTTCTGCACAAGATATTTGGATCTGGATGAGGTCAATAAGTGTGGCTGCTGTCTTGAAATAATAACCCCCGAAGACATCAAGGGCATCCATAAATTATCTGGACCTTTGTAGAAAACTGACTTTATTTCTCATCTCTCCTGTCATGGTTCACAATGCCATTTTGTTTAGGGTAAATATGCTAAGACATGCTTCTCTGTTACTTGGAAAGAGGTTCACTTTCCTCTTACTGTGTAGTTTGAGCTGAGATTCTCTTAGCACCATAGTCTGTCTGATTTACTGTCTTGGATCAGACCATCAATTCCTGGGACAGAATTAAGTTACAGTAGTTTTTTCCACACTTTGACTCAGAGCATACTATCCTCTGCAAGCAAAATTGTCACCCTTGATATTTTCTTCTCTGCCCAGTGTTATCCTCTAGAAGCCAAATAAGAGGCAACACATGACTCTTCCTCTATTACATGTACAATGACTAACCCTGTTACAAGCAAGAAAAGAATATGCCTTGTCTGTTCCAGAAAGCCAAGCAATGCAGTGATATGTTTCTGTATTTTACCATGTAAGCCCATCTACCCTGTATTTCTCCAGTCCTTGTCCCTTATTTTGTTTATTAGAAATACATCCTGTCAAGCTTCATTTGCCCACTTAACTTGTCCTAATGATGAGAAAGGAGAGCCATAAATTTCCTTCAGCTGTCCTGAGTTCCCATGCTTAGAACTTGCTGAATGCAAAAAAAAAAAAAAAAAAAAAAAATTAAAAAAAAAAAAACTTGCTGAATGCAAGGAGAGTGCAACAAAAGACACACCTGGAAATTAGCTCTCATTTTCTGCCTTCATCAGAATGGCAACCAATTCTCAAGAAAAGCCTGGGAAAACTTGGTCCTCCTTTATTTTCTAGCAGGAGGAGACTGGAAATTGGGTCAGACCTATTATTTCACTATAGGGCTTGATGCCATTTCCAACATCTTTGACTCTGTCTCTCTCTCCTTTTATGGTTATTGGTTTTTCCAATTGAGCTCCTAGTAACACATTTCCCTGGCACAAGTTCATGACTCACATGCAGTGAAATCTGAAACTAGTCCTGACAGGATGCCGCCTCATTGCCCTCATTTTATCATCATCATCATCATCATCATCATCATCATCATCATCAATCATATCTCAGCAATACCATAGAGAACTAAGAGTATTCAGTACAGTAATAGAGATGATACTTATTAAGTAAGAAAAACTCTCATCTAAATCTAGTTGATGTAAGATCTTGAGTAAGTTAATTCCCCTCTAAATCTCATTTTCCTCACTGTAAAATGAGAGAACTTGCAAAGTAGGGATTAATTTGATTATCTAGTATTTCTTACCCATCTTGAAAGTCTGTATCTTTGAATTGATATGTTTTGGCCATTTGCATTTAATGTAATTATTTTTAAAGATTTTATTTATTTATTTGAGGGAGAGAGAGAGAGCACAGAGAGAGAGGGAGGGGGAGAAGCATACTCCCCACTGAGGAGGGAGCCAGTCATGGGGCTCGATTCCAGAATCCTGAGACCATGACCTGAGCCAAAGGAGACACTTAACCGACTGAGCCACCCAGGCATCCCAACATTTACTATAATTATTGATATGTTTGATTTGTTTTACATTTTTATATTTGTTTTCTGTTGTTCCCTTTTTAATCCTCCATTTTGCATTTCTTTGTTTCTCCTTTCCTGACTTCTTTTGGATTATTTAGTGGTTTCTCTGGGGATCACAATATCCATGTTTAATTTTATATGGTTTATTTAGAATTGATATTATACTGCTTCAGATGAAATATAGAAACCTTACCTCCATATAGTACCCTTTAGCCTCTCCCTTTACACTATGGTTATCTACATACACTGAAACCCCTACTAGACAAGGTTAAACTTTCTGCTTTCAACTTGCACATAAAGAGCCTAAGAACAGATTAATCAATTATATTTACCCAGACATTTGGCATTTTTGTTGCTCTTTCCTTGTCTCTAATGTTTCAAGTTTGCTTTTCATAGTATGTCCCTTCAGTTTAAAGAATTCCCTTTAGCAATTTCTTTAGAGCAGTTCTGCTGGCAATGAGTTCCCTTAGTTTTCTTTTGTCTGAAAGTGTTTCTATTTCATATTTATTCCTGAAGTATATGCTCACTGGATAGAGAATTCTGGGTTGACAGTTCTTTTCTTTAAAACTATGCTGCCACTGCTCTCTGGTCTCCACGGTTGGTCTCCTCTTGGTAATGTGTCATTTTTCTCTGGGTGCTTTCAAGATTTTTTTTCTTTCCCTTTAATTTTTAGCAGTTTATTTTTTTAAGATTTTATTTATTTATTCATGAGAGACAGAGAGAGACAGACAGACAGACACAGAGACACAGACACAGACAGAAGGCTCCATGCAGGGAGCCTGATGTGGGACTCGATCCTAGGACTCCAGGATCACACCTTGGGCTGAAGGCAGGCGCTAAGCTGCTGAGCCACCCAGGGATCCCTGAGCAGTTTATTATGATATGTTTGGATGTGAATTTCTTTGTGTTTATTCTGTTTGGCCTTCACTAAGCTTGTTGAATCCATGGTCTAGTTCTTTTGCCAAATTTGGGACATTTTCATACACTATTTCTTTTTTTAATACTTCATTTATTTATTCTGACACACACACACACACACACACAGGCAGAGGCATAGGCAGAAGGAGAAACAGGCTCCCTGTGGGGAGCCCGATGTGGGACTCGATTCCAGGACCCTGGGATCACAGCCTGAGCCAAAGACAGACTCTCAACCACTGAGCCACCCAGGCATCCCAGACACTATTTTCTTAAATATTTCTTCTGCACTGCCTGTTTCTTCTTCTGAGATGCCAATGACATGAACGCTAGATTTTTGCTGTTGTTATTTTCCCACAAATCTCTAAGGCTCTTCATCTTTCTTTCTTTCTTTCTTTTTTTTTTTTTTTGCTATTGTTCTTATTGAATAATTTTTATTGATTTATCTTCAAGTTCATTGATTCTTTCCTCTGTCACCTCCATTCTGCTGCTGAGATGGTCAAGAGAGGTTTTTGGTTTTAATCTTGATTATTGTATGTATAGATCTAAAATTCCTATTTGGTTCTTCTTTCTCTCTGTTCATTTTCTATTTGTACTTTGGTTTTAGAGTCAGATAATTCTATCATCTTTGTCGTTTCACCATTTGTGTCTGTTGATTGTATTTTCCAGTGCAAGCTGAGATTTTCATGGTAGCTCATATGGCAAGTAATTTTTTAATTGTATCTTGGACATTTTGAACGTTATATTATGAGGCTCTGGGTCTTCTTTAAGTCTTAGGACAGTGTTGACATTTTTGCTTTTGTAGTCAGTACCTGGTTAGGTTCTAAGTTCCAACTAGCCTCCTGTGTCTGTGATTCCAATGCCAGTAGACTTTGCAAAGGGTTCACAGTGCTATTTGGATCTGTCTGGTATATATGCCACCTAGTGGCCAGATTCAGACATAGGCAGTTAGTAGATTAGTCATTTCTCATTTTTTTTTGCGTGCTAAGTAGTATCAGCTCCCCACATACACAGCTTTGGAATGAGTCCAACACTTACAAACAATTATTTGAGGTTGATCTCCTAAACTTTTTCCTCTCCATGACCTTCTTATACTTTCTGGTTCCTGGGGGCTCCCCTATTTTGTCTTTAGCTATCCTGCTCTCCAGTCCACTTCTGAAGAGTGCCCACATCATGATCAAAAATGGAAGGACAAACAAGAGAGAAAACAATGATGGTTGGTTCCATCTTCCTGGAATTACATCTCCTCTGCTGAAAATGGAGGAAGGTTCCTGTGCTTAGAGTTTTGGGATGACCAAAAAAAAAAAAAAAAAGAGAGAGAGAGAGAGAGAGAACTCTACAGGGGGTTCCACATTCTCTCTGAATAGGATGCTTTCCCTTTCTGCAACTTGAGCCAGTCTTAGAGGGCTTCTCCTGAGCTCTTTCTGTCTATTCTCAGGGCAGTGTTGACTAGGTGATATTGAACAAAATAATAGATAAAGTCAACACCAGTTCATCAGTAATTGAATTCTGGACATCTTCCCCAATTTACTTACTACTTTTTGGAGTCCTCAAAGAGCTGCTCTGTGTATTCTGTCCATATCTTATTCAGTGCAAAACAGAGAGTGGCTAATACTTACTCCATTGTACCCAGGGAGGACTCCTAATATGCTTTAAAACTCCAAAAATTTAATGATGCTTATTTATATTTTAGTTGTCCTCTCTAGTCAGTTTACTGAATATGAGTATTCCCTACTCTCCTCAAAGGTCAGATACCAAGCAAAAACATAAAACCCAGGAGAATGGCAATCAAATATCAAATATTCTAATACTCTAACAATTATGTTTGATCTGAAGAAAAGTGAAATGTCTTCATCTGGGCTATCTGCCAACTAATATAAAATGTGATATTATATTACTTTCCAAATATGGATTTTGAAATAATATTTTAAAAAGTAAGAAACATAGCTAATTTCAACCTTTCTGTTTAGTTTGATTCAGATTTAGAAATTTGGGAGAGAATGGCTCTAAATTGGACACTTTTAAAGATTGTCATCCTACAAGCCATAGTTACAGCTTAGTGCTTCAAAAGAAAAATGAAAGCTGGCCACCTGTAGAAATGTATAAAGTCAAAACACCTGACTTCCTTTTCCCCAGCAAAATCTGTATCATGACTTAAGTAAGTGGGGCACTGAGAGGCAAGTCACTCTGCAGCGACTGCCATTCATGGTGCATTTCTTCTGCAAATCAATTACACTCTATATACATAATCATGTCAGAGCCTGCCTAGGAAAGTCTGCAAAATCTTTTCACAGAAGCCTCAAAAAGATTGGAAAAAATATCACTTCTCTGATACCCACGTAATAATTATAAAATACAAAATGCCAATGGAAACACATATGCACTACATCATTCTCGATAGGTCCTTCAAATAAAATATTAATTTATTTAAATTAAGGGTCAGTTCCCATATTTAGCTCATATGAGGTGGATTTTTAAAATAACTGAAGGCTTTCAGTAATCACTTGATTTTTAAGAAAAAATAAAGACAGCATAATTATATGCTTCTTGTCAGAAAAATCATGTTATATTTTGCATTTTAGATGTAGTTTGATTCTTCAACTTTTTACACTATATTATTTCTTTGTGCATCAATCTCTTCTATTGGACTGTGAGGCCTTTGAAGGTTATAAGTAAAAGTAAAGTTTGTTCAGCTAAGTTGACACAAAACAGAATTTTATAAATGTTCTTCAAATCATTTCAAATATGCAAAGAATTTATCACAGAATTTCAATAAAAAGTAATGGGTTTTTTAGCTGGCCCTATCAAAGGAAAAATTCCTGGCAAAACACTTAAAAAGAAAACACTCATGAAAAATATATTTTCAGCAAAACAACCCTCGCCATTTAACTACACTATGCACTATGTGGTATTCACTGTACTACTGCTAGGGTTTTTTTTTTTTTTCCTCCTTTATTCAACATTACTTTACTGGTGAAAAATTTAAGCCAGTATTCTAAGTGGTGTGTGGGAGTTTTCTCTGAGCACATATCTTGTTGCCATATAATGGGATATGTGCATATATTTTAACTCCCACAGAATCTTCTGAACTGCTCTGCTGAAGTCTGCACAGCATATAATCTAGTTAGATGGTTTCTTCCTGGGATTCTGGTTGAAATTATCTCAAGGCTGAATGTAGCCTTCTATAGGGTTCAGATTCAATATGAAGAAATTCCCCCCTTTGTCAGCAAAAATCCTCACTCTTAGGTGAATCTTCAGCATTCTGTGGTACCCCGAAAGCAAATTATTTAGAGCAGCTTTTGTCCAATAGATAAGACCTACATATGTAATTTTAAATTTTCTAGTAACTAGAATAAAAAGGTAAAAAGAAACAGACAAAATTAATTCATATAATATATAACCAAATATATCTAAAATATTACCATCTTAATATATGATCACTATAGGAATTACTAATAAGATATTTTAAATTTTTTAAGTGAAGCCTTCAAAATCTGGTATGTATTTTATATTTAAAGCAAATCTCAATTCAGACTAGCCATGTCACAAGTGCTCTGTTGCCACATGGGGCTAATGGTTGCCTAATTAGAAGGATAGATTTAAAAGAAACAAAATGAAAAGGCTAGAAGAAATCATTGAAGTTCTCTCTGCACCTTTCCTAATATTTTAATATCCCCATACTGTCTACAGAAATTTTTCTCTAATCTAAAATGGTTTTCATGCCCTGCAATATCCTACCTGAGTCCACATCACTTTCCCAATTCTCTGGGTCCTCTGCTAGTGCCAGTCTTTCTCTGCTCTATGGCACTTCTTTCTGTCACTGGGTTCTAGCTTGAGGGCAATTTTTTTCTAAAGGCTGTTGTACTTATTTTTCCTCTACGCAGAATATACTTCATTCTTGCATCCTCAACCTAATGATTTTCTTTCCTCTTTGCTTTTATGATGAATCAATTCCTTTAGGTCTCCAATTAATTTGTCTTTCTCAGGGAAGACTTCCCTGAATCCCCAAGGGCTTTCTGAGAGCATGGATTGCACAACAAATTGACTGCCATCTTCATAACACTTACTATAGAGGTTCTCCTTGTAGTGAAGAAACATACATGAAATCATACAGTCATAAACTAAGTACATTTTTGGTGCTTAACTAGTATTGTTCGAATGAATGGCATGAGTGATTAAATGAATGAAAGAATAAAAATATCAGAAAGAAAGTGATTTATTAAAGTTCTCATAGTTACTAAGGGTTAAGTCCTGGACTCTAGTCCAACTAAGCTCACACAATTTAAGCATTTAAAGAGATTATAGTAGCTTAAAGAAGATTCGATCATTATAGTATGAACAGTAGAGTTACAAATATCCATGGATTCTGGAATTTTTGGTTATGGTAAATTTCCCATTTCTGAAAATAACATAAAACATGAATTGCCAGTAGTAGTGTAGACTGGTATGAGTGTTCTGGAAAGTAGTGTCTCAGTATCTGAACTAGGTTCAAAAGGGGAAAGACATGAGAATTCTGTTGCAGTGTTGTTTGTGTTGACAAAGAATTATAGATAGTGTAGGTAACACTAGTTGGGGACAGGAGGGTAGGGAGTGGGTAAAATGTAGTGGATACACTCCAACATGTACTACACAGAAATTAGAAGCAACTGACTAGATGCACGCACAGCAACATCAGTGGGTCCTCAAACAGCATTAATGAAAAAGCAAGGGACAGAATCAGATGTTTATGTAAGTTCATATAGGTTAATAATACACATTGTGTATGTATAAACAGATATACATTTTAAAAGAAAATATGAACAAAAAGATACACATTAAACATACCAGAAGATCAAAACTGTTACTGATAGAGGGAAGGCCTAATGATAGTCGGAAATAAAGAAAATAAACAAATGTGATATACAGGTCATTGATAGTGTCTTATGAGTTGAGATGTATAACTGATTTAACCCTCAGAAATTGAGAGCCAAAAATTAGAAGGAAAATTTCAAAATATATGTAATGTTACATGAATATACTTAAAATAGTTTTGCTTGTCTAACTCACTCATACTCTTTTTGAAATGGACATCTTTGAGAATACTTCTTCTCTTTTTTCCTTTCTTTGCTCACTTCCCCTCCTGTCCTCTACCTCCCGCTTCTTCCCTTTCCTCACATTCCATTTTCCAGCCCTCTCTCCTCCATCCCTTCTCCTGCCCTCCCCCAACACTCTGTCCGTTTCCTTTCTTGTCTCATCTTTAGCTAATTTGAAGTGGTCATTTTAGAAATAAACAGCTGCTTGAGATGTTCAAGAGGGCTCTATATCATCCTGCCAATCATTTAGTTAATAAAAACAGCTTAAGTGGACCCAGCAACCATGCTGTCTATGCAAATAACTGTCCTAACTATCCCGTAATAAAAATAGTGTTTATGCCTCCCCCAGTTATTATTCCTTCTTAACTCCCAGTAGGGCATTAACAATCCATTTTTTTCAGGTGTTCATTTAATCTTACTTTGTTAGATGCTCTAGGCAAAATCATTCAATGAACAGGCCAACATAGTAGCCATCCTAGATGATAGACATATAAAGATTGATATGATATAGTTACTGAATTCTGGAAGAGTCCATTCTAGTGGAGAGTACATAGTTCATAGCCAGGAATCAAATAGCATCAAGGACAGACTACCAACACTACAGAATTTTAAAAAGGGTGCCATTTTTATGTCATGTTTTCAAGATAAGAGGGATAAATAAAATATTTCCCAAGCTTAATTAAGAAAACTATCTCCTAAAGATTAAGAACATACTGGAGAGATAAGCTAGAGACAAACTTTGTAAGGATATTAATGACAGAGTGGGGAACATGGATCCACGAAAGATTTAAAATGGATGATGATAGGTTTGATAACAGTAACGGAGATGCAGAAATTTACCAGATTGACACACTTCATTATAGCATTGGTAAAAATAAATGAATGGATGACTGACTGAATGAATGAATAAATAAATATTTTTAAAAGATCATTGAAAATCAGACTGTGTAAACCACATTTAATCATTATATTATACAGCATTTTAATCCTGACCAAAGCCTCCTATAGGTAATATACCACATAGTTGAGAGGTTTTGTCCTACTCTTGATTTCCTTTTCATGGGAAGGAAGAATGATTAATGTCCATCTTATGTGTCAATCAGGTTCCCTAAAGCTCCTTTTCCCTAAAGTTCCCTGTAGCACCTTTGTTCACTGTTTTTGACATTTCTTGATCATTTTCCTGAATCAAGCTGTATATTTAACATTTTTATATTGGATGGCCTGAGGCCTGGTTTGAACAGCATTTTAATTTATCTAAGTTAATATATTGGAGATTAAAAACATCCCAGTATAAGATATTAATCCAGATACTTTGACATTGCCATTACTGCTCTTGGATAAGTTTCATCTTGCCATTCTGGCTACTTTAGGGGCCATTGGTTCCCAGTTCTCATGGAAAAATTTCATTCGAAACTGCTCCCTGGTGAAGGCTGATCCTTGATTACGGGTAAATTGAACTGTGAGATAGGATCAGTTCAAAGGTAGCAAACTAAGAAAGTCAACACATCATGGGATTCAAGCAATTGTTTCTCGATAACCATGATGTCCTACTTACTTTGGATTTTTGTTATATTGATATAAATGTGAGATGTTAGTACCAATCTTCCTCTCTTGTTATTGATATCAATTACATGCAACGTTTAGTAAATATGTTCAGTTACTATTTCTCTTAGCCTTAGAAATTGGATTCTACCCAAAATATTTCAGAATCAAAATCTCTATAGAACATATATTCTATTCATTTGATGACTTTGATACATTAATGCTTCAAAGACACTTGAACTCAAAAATCTGTGATTTGTTTTTGCTACATCAACTTGGCTAGCTGGAACTGCATTTCCTAGGATTCCTTTCCTTTATGCTTCCCAGGCAGGATTGACCAAAATAAATATGTGCATGAGATGCAGAAGGCAGACGTGAAGCAGGAGTCACTTCTCTCTGAAGGTCACAGTGATTAGATGCATTGAGAGATAGAGCACGAAGTGCCAGTGGCTTTCAGCGTGTCCTCATTTACCCATGCTTTACATCGGTTCTTCCTGACTGCTGGCCCTGCAACAGAGGCTCACCATGAGACGCAGAGACAACAGCACACCGCGGACTTGACCATCAGCTTCCTGTCGTGGTCACATACTGAGAGGGCCATGGGCATGCCTGGCTTCCGAGATTCCCATGCAAACCCTAATTTGTGCATCATTGCCAGTGCTTCCGGAGGGTGGCTTAGCAACTTTACTCTGGTCTCTAGCATCTCCATGCTAAACCCGACTTTCTAGCCTCTCCCACAGTTGGGTAATAAAGCCTTTAATCCATGATACTCTTAGTGTTTGTGTTTCCTGGGCTGCATCCTGACTGAGTACTTTAGGGTAATTTCATTCTAGCTTTTAGTGAAGAAGTGACAACAGTTTTACTTCTGAGGACTTGTCTTTTAACTGATGGTGTCTCTTTTGACTCATGATTCCCTTTATAGTTTTAGCTTAGAAAAAACTTACTCAATTCCATGAAAACTCATTTCATCCAGGCAGAGTAGCAAATTTTCTTCACTAACTTTGAAAAAAGAAAGGAAGAAAGAAAGAAAGAGAAAGAAAGAAAGAAAGAAAGAAAGAAAGAAAGAAAGAAAGAAAGAAAGAAAGAAAGAAAATGTTAATATATACTAAGCACTTAGAATTAGTCTTTAGTCATCAAAACAATTTTCCTGCTCATACCCAAATCTGTTTATTAAAGGGTTATGCACGTGTAATGTTTGTATGATTTAAATACCTATCTAAAGAGGATGATTTCAAAACTAACTTTAAAATAATTTTAGAAGTTAATTTCTCCTCGTGAATTACATGGATGTTTAGTCACATGGAAGAGCTAAACAAATGTCTTTATGAATAGAGTGTCTCACCCATGTGTACAGCTAGTCTTCATCTTGGTATAAAATTTGACCTAAACCAGAGTTCTGATTTGTGGGCTAAAAGAATAGATTAAAAAGTGAAAATCCACACACAAGAAAAGAAGGCCGGAAGGCAAGAAAACACGTTGGTACTGTACTTTCAATATCATCTGTATTATTTCAGAAGAATACAAAAACATAATTATAACACTGCCATCACCACTAATAGTATCCATCATATGGACTAAACAACTCAGAGGTGAAGAAAGTTTATGGAAATAGTTAAACTCTGTATAAATGACCATTGTGATTATGATGCTTTCTCCTTCTCTTTTCACTGTTTTTTTTTTTTTTTTTCTATCTGGTACTCAAACATGTTTCTTGCTGATATCAGCAAATTTGATAAGATAATCCATAAAACTGCCAGTGGGACTTGCTTTGTTCCCAGGCAACAGAGGCTTATTTTAAATATGGTCTTTCCGAAGCCATGATTCATCACTGCTGTCTAAGCCTGAAGTGACATTTCACAACGGAGACCTAGAGAGAGCTGAATCTTTCAGTGGCCTAATCAATTCAATTCAGCTGGTAGTAACTAAACACCTACATTGTACTTTCACATTCATTCACTAATTGGGAAGTGTGAGCATGCCCTCTGCACAGAACCATCAGAGACACATCCCTCACAGGCCTCCTCCTCAGTTTCCGGCATTGCAGGGTGGCAACTATACAACAAATTATTTTCATACATAGCAGAGTTTATATAAAATGCTATAAAAAAGATATAAATCAGATGCTAGAAATGGAGGTGATAATTGAGTGGAGGAAACCAGCATTCCAGGCAGAAGAAATGGTCTGAGCAAAGACACAAAATTAGGAAAATGCAAGATATGCTCAAGGTAAATGGGCCTCAGGATTCCAAGGCACTTTATTTCCATTGTACCAAAATTGTTCTGATTTATGAAATACTCTTTTTTGACCACCATGGGACCTACGGAAAAGGCATTAATTTTAGAGATTTGCCTAAAGTTAAGTGGTCTAATGTGTGGCCTCAAGATGAGTATCAAGTTACAACACAGATTTTACCATGTACCAGAGCTTGCAATCACAACAATTTGACTCTGTGTGTTTACCAACTTGTGTATACCAAAGCTGTTCACATATTTTCATTTTGTAATATGGCAATGTATATTTATCTGCTTTTTATTCATACATTTTGTAGGATACCTCTGTTTATTTTTACAAAGTGTGATACCATTCCAGCATTTTACAAATGATAAAGAGCAAGGTGGAAGGGAGATTGGATTCATCATGTAAAGGTTAAATAATTCTGATTTTGAGCAATGAATATCGATTGCTCTTTTAAGATGTGTTTGAAGAATTCTTGTCATTGAGGAAAACATTTATCAAGATTATCATTCTTCAAGATTACTTATCTTGAAACCTATTCAAGTGCAAAAAGTTTGGTGAAGAAGCTATGGTAAACAGATGACTACTTTGCATATTAAGTTGTTTTGAAATGTACTATTCTTGCCACAGGAATAATGGATATCTCTGGGAAATACTACAATCAGGTGTTTTTGCAAAATTGTAGCTTAGCTTTGGGATAGCCTGCAAAATGCTGAAAAAGGACTGTAGGAAAGAGAAAACCATTCTTGCAAAAAACAAAACAAAATAGAAAAATCTCTAAATCCTCAGTAGTTTATTTGAATGAAAAATTTCCCTTGCTATTAAATTTACTTAAAATTGTCTTTGCTTTGTTTGAGATAAACTCTATTATAAAAAGAACGCTAATATAACGAAAGTGATATATTAACTTATTTTATTGTTTTCTAAATGTGACTTTTTCATAAACAATTTGAGCAATTTTAGGTAAATCACTTAACATTCTTATATTTGTTCTCTTGTTCAGAAACTGAAAGAATTAGACTAGATGACCTTTATTAGGTTTCTGAAACTACATATAAATGGTTAAAATAGAGGTGAATTAAATATTTAGCAATATTTTTTTAAGATTTTATTTATTCATAAGAGACACAGAGAGAGAGAGAGGCAGAGACACAGGCAGAGGGAGAAGCAGGCTCCACGCAGGAGTCTGACGTGGGACTTGATCCAGGGTCTCCAGGATCACTCTCTGGACTGAAGGCGGCACTAAACCTCTGAGCCACCCAGGCTTGCCCAGCAATATTGGTTTGTAATGTCTAAATCGACATGGACAAATAGATTAAACAGATAAAATCTTTGGTAATTAAACATGAAAAACTATTTTATACATATGAAAAGTAATAGATATTAAAATGGATACACATGTTGGTGAAAAAAAAAAACAATATTTACTTGAATGGTCAAAAAAAAAAAGAATCAAGTCATAGTGGAGACAGCAGGGATGGCCGTTCCCTAAAGGGAACATACAGGATAGAATGAAGATGGCACGTTTGTTTGATACTGATAATGTAACTTAATCCCTTTCTAGATAAAATAAACCATAGGTGTCTCTAAATTATATTTCTATGACTGTTGCTGTTATGAGTGCTTTGTGATATTATTAATGTTATTATAATTAGCATTTAGGTAGCAATGACAGGGATGGATGCAGAATGACTTCAGTGAGGAGAAGCTGAAGGCCCCCAGAAATTTAAAAAAAGAGGCTGCTTCTGCCACAGATTGCATTTGAGTGGCCAAGCAGTTAATAACGTACCTATTCTAGGCTTCCCAGTTGTCTACAACCCAGAGAATTAATTTGCAGGATGATGGACATTTCCCTGCCTAGCCTTACTACCATGGACAATAACACTAAGTAGACTACCTTCGTAGGCAAATTTCCTAAGATGCCTGGTTTAGATAAGTAGTTTCCAAATTTGCTGTTTTTGTCGATTTTTCTGTTTTTAGCTTCATCTATTTCTATTGCTGTTCCCATTGGATCTTTTCCTCAGAAAACTCCCTCCCTACCCTTTGGAATGTAAGTTCCTTTGAGATTAAAGGCATGTTTTTCCCTCAGTGACTTCATCGTCTTATTTTTCAAGTCTGGCTCCTGACACAGAAGACATGCTTAGCGAATTCTCTGAGGGAGTCACATTTTTCAAATTCTGATCAAATTCTTAGCTCTGATGTTGTACATGCTTAAATTGTCCTCAACATAGTTGATTATGGTAATTTATAGATAGGTAGATTTTCCTCTTCATTAAAATGAGATCATAAACTCCTGCCAAGATTCTCAGTAACCTCAAAGTCATATTGCATGTTAGTCCAAGAACTTACCATTCAATGTTCAAGGAGAGTGCAGTGTGTAATTCTTTATTTTTTAAGATTTTACTTATTTATTTTGAGAGAGAGAGCGTGCATGTGAACCAGGGGAGGGGCAGAGAGAAAGAGAGAATCTCAAGCAGACTCCAAACCCAGCAGGGAGCCCAATGCAGGACTTGATCTCAGGACTCTGAGATGATGACCTGACCCGAAATCACAAGTCAGACACCTAACTGACTGAGCAGTCCAGGTGCCTCAAGTGCAGTGCATAATTCTACACAATAGGGCATGACCAAAAACCTGGAGTTTTATACACTTTTATGGAAAAAATTTATGTTCTATTGAAAGTAAATATTATTTTACTGAATGCATATATGGAGCATGTGCCATGAGAAGTAGTTTTGGAGGTACATGTGAAATATGTGAAGATTATTTTCTCATGAGGGGAAACACATAGTAAATAATAAAAATAACAAGCTGGTCCATTGTAAAGTATGTTAGAAGGTACTAATTAGGGCAAATAGATATGGGAGAGTGGGATCTGCTATGTGAGCAGAGGTTGGTTAGGTATGGATTCTTGATTTTGGCTCAGGTCATGATTCAGGGTCATGGAATCCAACTCTGATTTGGCTCCATGCTCAGTGCAGGGTCTACTTGAGTTTCTCTCCCTCTGCCCCTCTTCTCCCCCCAAATAAATAGATCTTAAAAAAAAAAAAAAAAGACAGTACAAAATGTAATGTAAAGTATCGAATAGCTTTTGTATTGGTTATGTGATGAAATACTTATTTTGTATACACTAGGTTACAAGAAATGTGTTTCTGTATTCTATTTTGATTGAATAATGCTGTTTGAATAACCCAAAACATGCCCCACATACCCTCTCAAACAAGAGCTTCCACCTGAGTTTGATTTTGGATGGAATAGCAGCTCTTTCCCTGTTTTTTGGCTTTAATTCTGGGTCTTCTTTGACATTCTGTCTCATAACTCTTCTCCACCACATCCTCTCATTCCAACATTGTCCTCTTTTAATTAATTATTAAGCCTCATAATATTTTCCTTTAAACTTATATTGATCCCATCTTCTTTTCTTTTTTTTTTTTTTAAGATTTTATTTATTTATTCATGAGAGACACAGGGAGAGAGAGAGGCAGACACACAGGCAGAGGGAGAAGCAGGCTCCCTATGGGGAGCCCGATGGGGGACTCGCTCCCAGGTCTCCAGGATCAGGCCCTAGCTGAAGGCGACGCTAAACCACTGAGCCACCCGGGCTGTCCGATTCCACCTTACTTTTATCTTTACCTTTCTGTCCTAGATAATTTCAGTAACTGAAATCACCCAGCCTTAGACTCCTTGCTCCTTCAAACTATCCTAGATGCCATTTCTTAATAAACCTCATTAAACATAACCTTCTTCTACTAAAAAAAAAAAAAAAAAAAAAAAGTTTCTTATATTATGAGCATAGTTCAAATCTCTTAATCATTATTCAAAACTCTGTGCTCTACATAGTTGCTTTTCCTTCCATTTGCTTTGAGTTATATTTAGTCATTGTAAGTTTCCAAGTACTGCCATATCTTTCTACCTTTCATCTCTATTTATTGAAACCAACTTAGTATTCAAATTCTATTTTAAATGTTATGGTTCCCATAAATTTGGCCTCAAATAGCCTCTCCCAAATCTGAATTTTGATAGTACTTTGTCTTTTATGACATTTCCCACTTTTTAACTTGTTTGGAGTTTTCTTATTCATTATCCATTTTCTAGTTAAGATCTTCCTTAAGAGAAGGAGTCATAGCTTAATTATGTTTATACCTATATCTAAATGGCTGCCATGGTTCCTACCATGACAGGTACTCAAAATTATTTATTGGATAAATAAATGTGTAAATGAATCAATGAGGAATGATATAATCATGCTTTCTAAAATTAAGGATTTCTTCTGGAAAATTTCCTTCCTGTGGCAATAATGGCCCAAGTTTTTAGTTATTGCATTTTGTTTTTTCTCCCAACTTAATATACAAATCATTGACTTTAGATAACAAGTATTTCATTTGCTGATGAAAATGCTTAAGACAACAAAAAAAGGAGCATATTAAGAATCAATGGAAGCTGCTACATCTGTATCTTTCTAACACCATCTGTCTCCCAAGTAGTTAGATGAATCCAAATCCCATCCAAGTTTTGCTGGTCTGCAACAGTAAAATGCTTCAGTGGCAATTCCAAACAGATTGAACATATTTCAATTAGACAATTTAGTTGTAAGAGCATTGTCTTGGCAGATAACCCTCCAGGGATCATAATGAATATAGTTTAATTGGTTTATTAAGTAAAATTTACAAAAACTCAGAGCCTTAGTTTGAAAAACTTTTAGGCATCATTGAGGTATGGACTTTTGCATACAATAAACGTGATGAACACTTGCTACTGCAGCAGGTTTGGTGAGTGGTTGTATAAGTTAGATAACTACTCTAGCTAGCGGAGAAGTAGCATCTGAAAACACAAGTACATTTTTTAAATAGCTGAGAAACAATAAATATGTCCCTTGTACTAAAGCTGAAAATTAAGCCTCAGCCATGGCATTTTGTCAAGAAATCTTGGACTGAGACTCAGAATTCCCAGATTCTAGGCCTAAAATTATAAAATATAATTGTTTCATATTCGTTTGGCATGATAATCACAAATATCGTTATCATTACACACTCCTGAAAAATAAACCTTCATGTTTGTACATATTACGGGTATACAAAAATAAGTCTGAGGTTTAATCCTTACGTAATTATATCTGTTTTCATCTAATTTAAGATGTAAGAAAATATGGAGTTAGTGGTGACTATGTATGTTCTTATTGTGTGTTTGTTAAGATTACATATGTAATGCTATGTGATGACATGCTGCATCATAAGCAGCAAAAATCACTTTGTATTGGAAAGAAATTTTTACATCCTATATTTTTAAATCCTCCCTTTAACAAGTGGAGGGAAGAGAGGGTCAGAAAGGGCAAAAAAATTTTCCATGAAGATAGTTCTCCAGATTCAGACACACAAATAGTTAGTCAGGCTGATATCCAAACCAATGTGATTGGCTTCCCAGCTGACTACTTAGGTGACTTTTATAAGTAACTAGCAAACACTTGTTTCCAAGCTGTGACACAGTGAAGAAAATCAATAGAGCCTTTAAAGGTGAAACAATGATTTAGGAAACTAAAGAAAAAAATACAGAGAGAAAAACAGTCTAGAATTTCCTGACGCCAACACTTTACACTCAATTTAACAGAAAATTAACCGTGATTTCCAGGAAAATCCCTTTCATCCCTCTAGATGATTATAATCACCACCAGGATCAGATACCTTCTATAAGTTAGAACTTCATTCTATTATATAATGGAAATATAATGTAGCTTATATCACCATGGGCATAAAAGCCAATTAAATTCTAATCAATGTATATTGTAATACTCTACCATATCTAAAGCATTATTTTAAGTAGTTTGGGAAATTTACATATGAAAAATGGTATCTAATACTTGTATTAATATTGTACTTTATGAAATTCCTTGTATGGATTGAATTCTGTCCTCTCAAAAGAAGTATGGAAGTGCTAACTCCTAGTCCATGTAAATGTGCCCTCATTTGGAAATAAGGTCTTTGCAAGTGTCATCAAGTTAGGATGAGGTTATTAGGTTGGGCCCTCATCCAGTAATGTTGGGCATTCTTTTTTTTTTTTTTTTTTTTTTTTTTTTGTGATAGTCACACAAAGAGAGAGAGAGAGGCAGAGACACAGGCAGAGGGAGAAGCAGGCTCCATGCACCGGGAGCCCGATGTGGGATTCGATCCCGGGTCTCCAAGATCACGCCCTGGGCCAAAGGCAGGCGTTAAACCGCTGCGCCACCCAGGGATCCCAATGTTGGGCATTCTTATAAGAAAAGGAAAATGCCATGTGAATGTATGGATACACAGGAGAGTGCCACCTGACAACAGACAGGGAGGTTGGAGTGATGCAACTGCAAGTCAAGAAACTCCAAGAATCTACAGCCACTGCCAAAAGGTAAGAAGAAGCAAGGAAGGATTCTACTAAGAGTCTCAAAGGAAGAATGGCCCTTTGAGGGCCATTGATGATGGGCTGACACCTTGATTATAGACATCCAGCTCCCAAAATTGGGGGCAAATAAATTCTTGTGCTTTTAAGCCATCCAGATTTGGAGTTTACTATGGCAGCCTGAGTCAATGAGTACACTCTTTTTCATAATTATCAGATTTTTAATCATTCAGGGCCTGCCCTAATTTGAGTTTAGATTTCCAAAGACTGTGATAGGATATTCCAGAAAAAAAAAAGAACTGTCATGAGAAAGATCGCAAGGGCAGGGATGAAAGGCCCACATGAATGTAGCTTGCAATCTGGTTGGTCCTGGCACTTCTCCCAGTGGGAACTGTGGAAGTGAGCAGGGCACTGTCAAAAATAACTACAGCTCTTTCAGAAAAATTAACACCAAAGCTGAAAACAAATGGGCTGCTTGCTTCCAATTATTTTGTTCGTCCTAGGAAGAGAGGTAGGAGGTGCCCATATTTTATTACCACTATTGCTAAAGAGGGAGATAAAAATCATACAATTTAGGTCACTTACAGCAATAAAAGTCTTGTTTTCTCAACCTCTTCGGATCTTAAGAACTCTGCAGAATAGGTGAAAGAAGCACAGAAACCAGTAATTACCTTGGGTATGTAAGACTCTATAATCAATGAATCCCCAAGTTTATAAAGGATTGTGGGCAATTCCTGACAGCAGCAAATGCAAGTCATAAAGCTCTGTGTACTTAAGGCTTCCCTCCTACTCTTCCTTTTTGGTATCTCAATTGAGATTAATTGGAAATTAATCAATTGAGTTCACCAAGGAGAAAATCTGTCAGAGTCATGACAAAGCCAGAAGTTTGTGTACTACCAAAACTTTAATAATAAATTTCCACCTTTATAATTGTTTTCTGTGAGATATTTTAACATTATAGTCTTGATCCTTTTAAAATAATAAATACCCACATGTGCTGGGAACTAAGTGCTTTAAATTAATTAAATTTTAACAATCACCCTCTAAGGCATTTGCAGATGATAAAGCAAATTTAGGATGGCAAAAGAATTTGCCCAGACTCACACACCTTAGGAGAGGCAGAACCAAGTTTCTCTAATCTTGCTCCAAGGCTTGTGTACTGAACCATTATTCTCTTCTGCCTCTGAAAGCTGGATGTTTTATAGGCTGAATACCAAAATCCCATATAGTTACTTTCTCTTACATCTATTTTTTTCTAAGCCAAATAGTCATCTTTACATATATACAGTGTCATCTTCAAGAAGCACAGGTTCTCTCCTGGCCACAGCCTGGTGACCAGCTCCCTCTACAGCCATTCTCCAGCCCCTTTGTCTCAAATCCACCAATCCCAACTCTCCTTTTGGTGGTATTTAAGAACACAACTTCTGTTTTATGATAAAAGAGACCTTTCCTCTTAATTACTACCTTTCTCTCCATAAACTGTAGGAGACATCTCCCCACCTATCCTGTGAGTCTTCATATTTGATTCATAAAATCCACACATGTGTAGCTCTTACCATCTTGAAATGACTTACTGCAGTGTCAACTCCTTCAAATCATGTCTGGAGGGATCATGTGAGGTTCACTGCCAGCCTCCCAGAGTGCCAGATAGAGTGCTTTGCTTTTAGAGTATATAATCTTAAATTATGTCATGGAAGCTAAAGAACAGAAATTAAGAACCAATCATTAATGCATGAAGAGTTGCTTGGATCACCACATGTAGAATATTTGTGATTGGAAGGAATCTCTCTATCTTCATGCCTTGTGAATTCCATCATCAGTAAGAAGAGGACATTTTATTATCTGCCTTGACAATGATATGCAGATATATGTAGCTAACACTCTAAATTGATATGTCAATAAATATGAGATGTTATTACCAATGTTTTACCATAATGTTCTGCTATTTACTTGTGCTGGTTCATATTTTATTGTATTTTGAACTTTCTTCTTTCTTCTAAGCCAAATGTGAAAACAGATTTAACATAGTAACATTTCCCCTATTTTGTTAACTTTCCTACTATTCAAATGTGAATACATTAATAAACTTGACATTTTCTAGGTAATAGATTTTTTTTATTGTCCCAAAGAAGTGATCATTTGAAAGTTTATGTATATCTGTAGATCTTTGTTCTCTGTTCTCCTCTGTTTTATCCTTTGAAATAAAATATACATCCTTTTCTGTAGGAGATGATGGCATAAATTGTCTCAGCAAAAGAAAAGGTTGTTTAGCACAGCTATTGTGCTTGAGTGTCAGTATTCGAGGACATCATTGAGCTAAGGCTTCTCCCACTGATCTTCAAAATAGTACCTTTAACCTGGGGACAGAGCACATTGGCATCTGTCAATTCATTCACTAATTAAAATAAGGATAACTCAGGGTGCCTGGGTGGCTCAGTCAGTTAAGCATCCTACTCATGCTTTTGGCTCAGGTCATGATCTCAAGATCGTGAGATTGAGCCTCACATCTGGCTCTGCACTGGGCATAGAGCTTGCTTAAGATTCTCTCTCTCCCTCCACCCCTTCCTGCCCAGGTGTGCTCTCTATCTCTCTAAATAATAATAATAATAATAATAATAATAATAATAATAATGAGGATAACTCTACCTGGTTAAAAATAAATTTATTTCTCAAAAATTTTTATATTAGGCTCATGAAGGAGAGAAATTTATAAGTAAAAATGACACAGTCACTCTACTTTTCCTAACTGTCCATTCTCAGCCTGGAAGTTGATTCCTTTCCCATCCTTTGCTTTTCAGAAGCTTTTGTGTTTGAAAGTTCTAGTCAGAAGAAAAATGCCAAGAGGTCCACAAAGGATGATTCCAATGGAATCATGGACTCCAAAAACATTTGGTGTTTTTATGAAGTATCTGAGAAAATAAGATTTGCCTTAATAATCTTGTGAATAATGGTCAGGCTTTCTCTCATCTAGTTCTTTGTACATATTGTATTCAGCTGGAGAAATAATATCACATTCCTCCTTGCTATGCAGGAATTAAGTGTAGAATTTCTGTCCTCTTGAGCCCCTAGAAATCTCCATATTAGAAAAGAACCTGAAGATACTGTTTCTTGGCTCCCAAATATTTTGACTGAGATGTTGTAAATGAAAAGTTCTCACGAAAGGTGTACAGAAGGGGCACCTACTTTGGTCAGAAATACTAACTTGGAAGATAACAGATTGTAATTAGTTTTCTAATTAGTTAGAATCTGGTAATGTTAGTATCTGGTAATGTCACTCAGGAGTTCAGCTTTGCCCTTGTCGTTTGAGGGATTGAAGTGCAGTACTAAATAGCTTTTGTAGGTATTCTACGTGAAGTCCTAAATCTACTCAATGTTTGACATACAACAGAGGTCCTGCTACTGTAGGGATTTCAGTATATGAGAAGGAGTCTGGTGGAAGTGTTTGAAGGAATTCAGTAAAGTGGATGGTAATTTTTATATGAAGTCAAAATGAGTTTTTATTCTTTTTTTTAAGATTTTGTTTATTTATTCATGAGAGACACAGAGAGAGAAGTAGAGACATAGGCAGAGGGAGAAACAGGCTCCCTGCGGGGACCCTGATGTGGGATTTGATCCCAGGACCCAGGGATCATGACCTGAGCTGAGCCACCCAGGTGCCCTGGGTTTTTATTCTTTAACAACCAAATGCCTGCTAATACTCGACTTAACATTTCAACAACTCATATTTAGATGAAAAATTCCCATCTTTAAAAGTCTAACACTGCCAACTTAACACTTACTAGCCATTTGCTTTGTATGAGGCTTCATGCTAAGCAATTTGGAGGAATAAAGAGATAAATAAGACAAGAGTCCGGCTCTTAAGAAGCTATTATCTGTTTGAAATAGCAGCCTTCTTGCCAAAGCACCCTGTCTCCTAGGACTTCTAAAAACACTCCAGGCTACGATTTCCCAGCTTTATTTATTTATTTTTTAAATATTTTATTTATTTATTCATGAAAGACACAGAGAGAGGCAGAGGCACAGGCATAGGGAGAAGCAGGCTCCTCACAGAGAGCCTGATGCGGGACTCGATCCCTGGACTCAGATCACACCCTGAGCCAAGGGCAGACACTCAAGCGCTGAGCTACCCAGGCTTCCCAGTTTTCCAGGTTTAAATGTAATTTGTCTTAGTTTTGTTTTTGTTTTTTTTTTAATTAATCTCTGTACTCAACATGGGGCTCAGACTTCCCACCCCAAGATCAAGAGTCACAAGCTCTACCAACTGAGCCAGCCAGGTGCCCTTAATTCGTCTTAATTTTTTAACCAACTTTCACAGTGACCTTTGAAATAATTGGAATTACCAATTGTTATACCAAAAAGCATGGCTTAAATGTGCTGTAAATACTTTTACATATAAATATATTGCTTCATATTAATTTTGCACATTTATAGGTGACCAGTGCTTTGGATGTTGACCCTGTGGCACTGAGAAATCTTGTAGTAACTTCTAATGGCAAATACTATGAAAGTAAGTTCAAAATCATAAGGGAAAATATTTCTATTTGAAAAATAGGCAACCTAGATCTGACATATATAGTTATTCTCATGTTATCAGAATACTTATTAGACTTGATACTCACTTCCTAGGATATGCCTGAAGGCAGCCTAATATTTCTATGTATCTATATATACATATGCTTGCATTTTGTCAACATGGTCCATTTGGGGTACTTTCCCCAGCATGAATTCTACCCAAATTATCACAATGGAGACTTTATTTATGCTTTCCATTATTCTAGTGTCTAAAATTTCAGCCTACAAGCCAGAGAGAAGAGATGAAACAGTCAGTTCATCAAATTAGAAATGCTGATAGATAGCCTACTTTTCCTGTGTCTGTCTTCTAGTCCTTTTCATAAACTGACAGATAATTTCATAATCATCCAAACAGTTCTGGTCCTGTACATATAGCACGATCAAGACTCACCATGTTCCAGCAGCTTCACACTCATTTATTATCAGGATTACAGATGCCAAAAAAAATCATGCATTCACTAACTCTACAGTGAGGATTCAGTAGAGATGAGAGTAAGTGAACAAGACAAATTACATTTTTTAAAACTCTTATGTTTTTCATTATTCAAGTAACAGTGAGATATTGCATAAGGAAAGCATATATTGTATATTGTTTAAACATTTTTAGTGAAAATGTACATAATTAGGTTTTAGTTCTACAAAATGGTGTGTATAATGTCATATAATGGTACACATTTATTAATATTAATATAACAAAATAAGTATGATTCCATTAATAATCATGAATGTTAAACTCATCTTTAACATTGTTATGGTAAGAACAAAATGTCCCCTATTTGTCTGTTCAGCCATGATATTGCACCACCAGATGAGTTTGCGCTTGGGAGATTTAAAAATCAATCCCCCGTCCCCTCAGGAAGTCTTGATAACTCCGTAGATGTTTTTAAGTATCTGCATATTTTTGGAGAATGTAACATTGCTGAGATGTTTCTTAGAGCAAAACTGTTAGTGAGTGGAAATGGAAAAGCCCTAGACCTGGTAATAAATGCTCCAGGTTCAAGCTTTAGATCCCTCAGTTAATAATTGGAACATTAGCCAAGAATTAATTTCTATGAATATTAGGCTTATTTTCTTGAACACAGGGATATTAATTTTGTCTTATAGTACTACAATAATACACTAGATCAAAATCACTTTGCAAACGGAAATGCTTTGCATGGTTGCACATTATTATAGGACATAAATAGTTTGCATGTGTATGTTGATAAAGAAAAATTGCACCAACACTTGTTAAAATGGGAAGGAAGACTTTATTTGAAACTATTGCAATAGGGTTATTGCAATAGAGGAGAGAGACTGAATTTAATTCCACTGAAACAAAAAGCTGGAGGATTTTAAAATGCTGGGGTGCACTAATGGAAAAGACTTTAGGGGGGAGATCGGTCAATGTGATTAGGCTATCTGTGTTTGCTAATTGACACTTCCTGAAGTAAGGCTCCTATGTACCCCCTGTCCCCACTCCCCCTGCCCCTACCCCCCAAGACTGAGAGGCAGAGGCCCTACTTTTCTTGAAGATTATATCTAAAAGGGAAGAGGCTGAGAGAAGACTTACTTCTCAGAGAGGCAGAGAAAGAATCTACAATGGCAAGTTTCCTAATGGAAATGGTCTAAGAAAGTGGAAGTTAAGAATCTAGGGTCGGGGTTGCCCATGTGGCTCAGGTGGTTGAGCCTGACTTTTGATTATGGCTCAGGTCATGATTTCAGGGTTAAGCCCCCTGTGTGCTCTGCCCTGTGATCCCCACCCCCCCCCCACCCCCAGCTTGTATTGTCTCTCTCTCTCAAATACATTAATTAATTAATTAATTAATTAAATCTTTGAAACAAAAAAAGAATCTCTGGTCAGGAAGAAGCCTATCTAGAGTGCAGTCAAGCAGAGAGGACCTTTCAGGATGCCTTGGCCAATGTGTGTCCAGATCACACAATTCCAAAGGCAAAAACAAACAGCTAAGTCAGCAGTCACAGACCAACCTTTTGTTCCTTGTTTCTGTTCACTGCTGACCATCATTCAGCCATCAGCACTACTGTATTCTGAAATTTATTTTTTACTGTTGGGGTTGTAAATGCATAATCAATGGCAGGCAAATAATAAAAAAATGAAAAACAAAAACAAATGACAAGAACTTTTGCACTGAGGTCCCTCCTCCGTGAGATTTATTGATGTTTGCATCTGAATGAACTTCTGTGGTGATAAATGTAGGCAGGCTTTATCGTTTGATTCAGGTAAATAAAGTAAAGAAGTACACAGTGTTCACAAAAACCTCCAGACATTGCTGCCAGGAATGGGCTAATATCCATGCAGAGTCGCATGCCTCTCAAGAGCTTTATTTTTCCTGGGTCCTTGTTCTGTGGTTGGGGGCAGGGAAGCATTTGACCTTCCCCATCCTTTTCTCAGTGGCCTCGAATTTTGATTACATGGCTGAACTTAGATTTGCCAAATAGCACTTGTTTAATATGGCGGGGTTGTCCTCTGGATATGTAAAAATGTTGAATCTTGACAGTATTTTCTGATATAGTCAGTGACCTGAGTGCTCATTGATTAAATAATGAGATTCAGAATTTAAATCCTAATAATTCATAATAGTGAGAAAATGAAAAAGAGCAATCAAAACAATTGTGTTTAATACTTTACAGTTAGTCATAAAGCCCTACCATCTGCATGTATGTATTTGTTCCTTACAGCAGCCTTGTAAGTTTAATAAATTTTGATTTCACTTTACAGACAATAAAATATGCTCAGAGAGATTATGTGATATGAACACTTTCACACAGGGTAAGGGTTAACAGCCAGGTCTGGAAGTCTGTTCTGCAAGATAAGAGATGTAACAGAGAATTGTCCAGAATATAAGCTCACTGGAAACACACTAGACCTTGAGTTCAAATTCTGACTTATGAGATGACTTAATGTAAATTAATTCAATAGCTATCAATTGTCTCTACCTTTCTAAAAGAAATTTTGTGAGAAATTAAGGAGAAAACATGAAAAATTTCATAAATATCTTACATATAGTAGGTCTTCAGATATATTGCCTTTCTACTTTACTATCCTCTCTTCTTTCTCCATCTGATTATCAACCCATTATTCATTCTATGGCACTGTGCCTTTTTGCTAAAAAGTTTAAGGGAAATAAATTTGAAATTATCATCTTACAATTTTGAAATCAACTTTCCTAGTTACACTTTGCATACAGTAACATTTACCCATTTTAACTGCATGTTACAACGAGTTTTGGTAGATTTCCATAGTGGTGCCATTTCCACCACAACAAAGATTCAGTCGGAACGTTAATACCACATCCTTAAGTTCCTCTGTGTTCCTTTATGGGAAATCTCCAACCTCACCTTCAGGAGCAAGCAAACTTACAGCTTTGTCTTTTCCAGAATGTAGAAATGATCATGTTACTTTCTAAAAAAAAAAAAAAAAAAAAAAAAAAAAAAATTCCTTCTGAGATCTTAATTGGGTTTACATTGAAACTACAGATAAATTTGGGAAGAATCGTCATCTTAACAATATTAAGTATTCAGATCTTTGTGTTCCTTTCAAAAGCCCATAACACTGGTCTAATCATGAGAAAAAAAAGTCTGATAAATCTCAACTGAAAGACATTCTGCAAAATTGATCACACTATACCTTACACTGTCAGACCTCAAAAACAAGGAAAGACTGAGAAATTGCCACACCCAAAAAGAGTCCAAGGAGACCTGACAACACCTTGTAACTTTGTATCCCACATGGAATCCTAGAAGAAAAGGGCAGGAGGGTAAAAACTAAGGAAATTTGAATTATCAATATTTGGTCCATAATTCTAACCAATATGCTCTATTAATATAAGATATTACTAATGGAGGAAAGTGAGTATATGTGCATGGGCACTTTGTACTATCTTCTCTTAGTCTAGAATTATTTTAAGATTAAAAGTTCATTAAAAAGATAAATTTATCAACCGTTACAAAACCTTGTCTATCTAAGCACCTAACTAGAAATTGAGAAGTAACTCTCCTCTTTTCCATCTCCCTCCATGACATACCATCAAGTTCTAATTCTACTTCAATTTCTTTTTAATGCTTTCCCTTCTCCATCTTTCCTATTTCCTCAAACTTTCATCTCATCAGGTTTTGTTTTTTGTTTTTTTTGGACTATTTAAAAAGCCTCCTAACTAGCACCGCTTTCACCTGTCTCAAAATAAGAAATAAATGAATTGATGGATTAGAAAAGAATGGAATCAGTTAAAAAACAAATCTTGACTGAGTAAATGTGAACATCTAATTGGCTCTATTAAGCGATTCTTGAATCCATGAATCAGGCAACATCCCACCCAGCAAGTAGAGTGGAGTTGCAAGGAGCTGTACAAAATGGAAGGTTTCTATAGGAAAGAAGTTGGGGCAAGAAATTATGAGAAATAAAAAGGACTGTTTTAGGCTCAGTGGTGTTCCCCTATGGGAAAGGGCTAGAGGTCTTATTATGTAGGATACCTCATCTTCCTTTTGCGGGGTGGGGAGAGACCTTGTGACAGATGACCTCCTTGATGCTGATCAGAACATTCCTAACTGATTGGTTAAGACTACATTTCTGGGGGAGGCTGACGCCATCAGCGGGTTAAGTATTAAGTCCAAATTTAGTGATTTGGCTTAAATGACACCATTTTGACCCTGTGGTTTTCTTTTAAACAAATGCAAAAGACATTAACAACTTTTTAAAAGTTAAAGTTATGGATTTAATAAATTTGATGGTCCTGGAATCATCTGGGGAGGAAAAAAGCTCTGATGATTAAAAAGAAAAGATTAATTTAGCTACTTTTTTTTTTTTTTTGCTATACTTAAGCTGCTTATCTTCCTCATGTTTTCCCAGAAATATTATTTCTCAAAGTCCTTTGCCAAAATATAATTTCTGTGATTGTCTCACAATGTCTTACAAGAACTGGCTTTGTAATTAGGGCCTTTGGGTGATTGGTTTTACTTATTTATAACCTTGGTCGTCTAGGCACTGACAGATAATAATGTAGAATATTCATATTGTATTTTTGACAGTCGATTGAATTTCCAGGAATTATTATTTAAGTTATTCAAGTTGTCCTTGTTTCCCGGAGCAAAAATGAATTTTTGATGAACTAGGAAGTAACAGAATGATTTATTTTACTATGCATCTTCTAACAAATGACCAAAGATAATGTAGATTGTCCATGATTGCTTTTTGTGGGCTTTGACATGAGAGAAATAAATATACCTTGATTGCAAATTATCAGAGCCAGCCTTTTTAAAAATTGCATGGTATGATATTTAAATTTGGCCTCTAATCTTCTTTCACCTTTGTATTTGGCTTCCACAGTGCAACTGTATGACAAAACATGATTCACTCCATAAATATTCATGTTCATGAATCTTTTTCAGGAGCACATTTAATGGATTCAGTGAAGTCAAGCTTCACTGGCTATGTTAGTTAGCTTGTATCCACTAAAACACACCTGTTCTCCAGGTAACGTGTTCATTGATCCTTCATGGTTAAAAGATTTTGTTTTACGATGTGAAGCTTGGTGCTTCTAGTCAGTTGGAGGGTTTGACAAGGAGCCTGAGGGAATAGGGAGGAAACATTTAATTCTGAGGCCCAGACTTTTTATCTGAAAGGTAGTTAAAATGGCATCTACCCGGAACTTCACTAGCCGACTTCAAAAGTACATGGTTGAAAAAGCAGCCTTTTGATTTCTCTTATCTCCCTATGAGGCACGCTTATCAGAAAAGATTAGAGGTGCAGAGTTAATGCTATCAGCAGGAGCGCTGTCCCTGAAGCTTTCACTAACTAGCAACCACAATCTATCACTGTAGTGAAACAATTGGTAATGTGCTTGATATTTCCCCATCCACCTGGCATTTGTGAACCTTCACGTCGGAGACAAAACCAAAAATGGGAGCCTGATAGTGCAAACATAGTCCTAAAGACAAAAACAAAGAATTTAAATAAATTCCGAGAATAAGGTGAAAAATTAAGATGTACATAAAGGATATAATGGAAGGGGCAGGATTGGGTGGAAGAAGGTGTGCCTAGAAAAAAATGATAAATTATTTTTGGAAGCCAAAAAAAAAAAAAGTGAAAAATAAGTGCAAACAAGCAGATGAGTAGAGGTAAATTAAGAATGTATTGAGAGAAAAATTCATGTGAAGGTCTAACCATACTCCAGCTGGTCTAAAGGGTTAACTTGCTTCAAGTTAACACACTTTTTGCTTGCTGACTTAAGGCCCCTGATGGGTAAGAGAACTAATTTACTTTCTTTGAGATTTGCAGACCGAAGGCCTTGGAAAATAAAGGATCAGAATGTCCCTAAGCCACAGAAGCCAGCAGATCTGTTTGAAGTCCGCTTCGCTTTCTGAGTAGCTCAACAATCTTCTAGCAAAATACTTTCCTTTTTTCAAGGTCACACCACTGTCATCAGTGACCTCCCTTTGCCCATCTGTAGACTTTGCCCTCCTTTGCAGAAAGAGCAGAGTATTCTTGCACAACTCCTGGATACCAAGGAACCAGACCTGGCAAACCCCACCCCCCACCCCCATCCTAACCTGGGCACCAAAGAACTAGACCTTCTTGTACAACCTCCAAGCACCAAGATAACTCTGTAGTTGACATTATTGAGTCTGCATGTAATCAAGAAATGTCATGGACCCCAGTATTCTCTAGACCAACTAAACCCCCTTAAAAATCTCTGGACCAGGCAGAAACCTGGGAGTTGGCCTGTGGACAAGAGTCTGCCCTCTCCCCAGGTGGCCAGCTTCCTGTCTAAAGCTCATATTCCTTTCCAGTCAAAACTCATCTCTTGGGTACTGGCTTTTCAAGTGACTGGCAGCCCAATTTGGGTCTTGGTAACAAAGGGAAAAAAAGGGAACACACAGAGGGGCAGCAGTTTAGAAGGGAGGAAAAGGACCAGTTATCTAACGGTTCTTAGCATTCTCAAAAGGAGGGGCAATCCACAGTTAGTGTTGACCCAGCAGAGCCTGAAAGGCAAGGAGAACTGGCTGTGCTTCTCCTTATCTGCCCCCAGCTCCCAGCCTTTTAGCCCAACAGCCCTTCTGCAACCCCAACTGCCACGTATTCCTGGCATGAAGTGCCCATAACCAGTTGGACCAAGCTGTTGTATTACATCCAACACTATGTACTCGCTTCAACATCCATGCTCACCCTTGGATTGGTATATGTCATGTTCAAGTGTTTGCCGTGGGGGGAAAGATCAGTGGAGAATGGTTAGGAGGAAAGAAGAGAGGCCAGGTCATCACTGGGCAACCTCCAGTCATGGGTGCAGACGGAGGCCCAATAATGTTGCTAAGCAATCAATGCTAGCATTCCCTCCCTTCCGTTCCTGAGGAGGCTCAGATGGTGTAATTTCGGAGTAACCAAGCAAACCTTCTTCCTTTTCTCCTTGCCTTCTTGAGAGTAGCACAGTTTTTTTCTGAAGTCAAGGGTCAGATGAATGGCCTAAAGAAATCCACTAACCTTCCCTACTTTCAGACTGTCACCACCTACTAGAAGTGGGGAAATAGTCAAAGGAGCACTCTATACAAGGGTAGGAATGTAGGTAAGAGGTTGGCATGCCTTCCCTTTTTCTCATTTGGACCTTTATGAAGGAAAGGTACAGCAATTGAGGCATGATTCGGCGGGGGCTGTCATTAGTGGCAGACCACACAGCCAGGTGCCACAGTTTGCCTCTAGCTTCCAGCCTCCTGGTCCAGCTGCCAGGAAGTGGAGGGGGTGGTGGAGAGGCTGACTCAATGGAGCAGAGCCAGGGGCAGTGAGAGGCTGCCAGGCACCTCACTGCTGTGAAGAGCCAGGCTGCAGCTGGGCCCATCAAACCGCTCCACACAGGGCCCCGTGGTGTAACAAGAGGATGAGGGATGGATGGACTAGGCCGGGTTCTGCAGAAACTTCAATGTAATGCTCAAGGCAGCAGAAACTGGAGCCCCTGAAAGGATAACGTGGCATGTCAAAGGACCTGATCACTTACTTTATTATTGGCTTTAAAAAAAGAAACCACCACACATGCATGCTGAAAATTAAAATAATAGTAGTTGCAGCAGATGGAATTATAGTTGTTAATCATGCTCAGCATGCCTCAGAGTGATGGAAACAATATGTTGCCAAAGTGCAGGACTTTTGCCCTTAGAAAATAATGTGAATTTTCCTTTTCTTAAACTTTCTAGGTTAAAAAACCCACTGTCTTATGTCTCATCACAGCTCTGTGAATCTGGCAGGGCAGGGATTGTTAACCCTTTTATGCAGATTCAGGACCCAAGAGCAAGAGAATGTGTGAAACTGTAATGTGTGAACTGCTCTTTCTACTTAACCATCCCATTCTGCAGATCATCTTCCATATAAATTTGGCTGGGTAAGGGAAGAATTATTTCTCAGCTGTGGCATTTTCTAAAGAACTACCAGCAAGGGGCACCTGGGTGGCTCAGTGCTTGAGTGTCTACCTTTGGCTGAGGTCATGAGACCAAGGTCCTGATATCGAGTCTAGCATCAGGCTCCCTCCAGGGAGTCTGCTTCTCCCTCTGCTTATGTCTCTGCTTCTCTCTCTGTGTCTCTCATGAATAAATAAGTAAAAATCCCAAAAAACAAACAAACAAAAATGAACTATCAACAAGACATGGGCTGAAGTTATTTGTGTTTTTGAAGGGTCCAGGTCACAGTCTTCCCTGTTTTCTATGCTCAGTTGTGGCCTGAGTTCCCTCACTTTCCCAGGTGATCATTGAATTTCTGTGTGATCTTAGACATTAGATTCCCTGCCTAGCAAATGAAAGGTTCAGGAAATTTTCTGCAGAGGCACACCACAGCTTCCTTGGTAGGGGCCACCGAGCAAGGGACATGAACAGAAGTGTGTTAGACCCCGTTTCACTGCAACCAGTGCAACCCTATACTTATCTGTCGAACATGGAGGTCTTCGGTAAAGTTTAGTTTGGGCGACTCTCATTCCAAACATAAAAGGTTTGGAAACAACTGGACCAGATTTTTTTCTTTCTTTCTTTCTTTCTTTCTTTCTTTCTTTCTTTCTTTCTTTCTTTCTTTCTTTCTTTTCTTTTTTTTTTTTTTCAGATGCTTTCTAAATTCATTCTGGCTTTGCTATCCTAAGATCACATAGACCCTATCAACATTTTAGGTTTATGCTGTAGTATGTTAATTCTTTCAGCATAAAAGCTAAGTATTCTGATAAAAATACGTCAGAGAACAAAACATCAAACCTTTAAAAAAAAAAGATTTTATTTATTTATTCATGAGGGACACAGGCAGAGGGAGAAGCAGGCTCCATACAGAGAGCCTGATGCAAGACTTGATCCCAGGACCCTGGGCTCACGACCTGAGGCAAAGGCAGACGCTCAACCACTGAGCCACCCAGGCACTCCACATCCAACCCTTTTTAACAAGCTGTCTCAGTACTTGGTGCCTGAAGAGCATTCTATTTAATTCCCCATTTTCCTGCCTTAATCCCTCCCATTGGCCAAGTCCATGGCTGAGGAAGCAGAGAATGGGGAGCTGCTATCTTTGCTTCTCCCCTCTAAGACTCATTTCTAAAGTGGGATTAATACCTGGGTATGATATCTTTGCAAATAGTAAATGGATTAAAATAGTAAATGTGCTTGGCATGATCCCTGGCACATTTTGTTGCTCACAGATTGTTAGCTCTCCCCACTGATTTCTCTGACTTAACCCATCCTAAGATCTTTACCAGCATGTTTAGTCACCCTAGTCTTTTTTTTTTTTTTAAGATAATACACCATTTTCATCACCAAGGAATGCAACCTCTAAGGATATAGTCATGTGTTACAAACTCATATGACTATAAAGACCGGGTAAGTAAGATAAATTAATAAAATGTCCCTACCATAAGGCAATATGGAGTGATTTAGACTGTGGCTATTTGTTTTATCTTGCTGAATTTTGCCATCAGATCCAGTGGGATCAGAGAGGCTGGATATCCACATTTTCATTACAAATTACTCATATTAAATGTTGGCTTATTGTCTTTATACCAAAACACCTCTACGAGGTGACCTTGGCAAGCCTACAGAGTGTTTATTACACTGATTTGTAACTTGGGGAAGTAAGTGGGAAGATTCTGAATTTATTTTATGTAAGGTTCTAATTTATACTTCTAAACTATTGTACTTGAGGTTTTTGGGTGCCTGAATGAATATAGGAGCCAAGGACTGACCCTGAACTTTTCTTCTCATCCACTCTTGCCCTCCATTCTCTAAGTGACAGCTAATTTAAATGGAGATGTTTCAAGGTCTGGATGCAAGGGTCAAGTTGATGGGAACAGAATGGAATCATGGCATTGATTTTGAATGGCTTGCTTTCTGACAGGTTATACAGTCCAAAAGTGTATAAGACATCCATTTTCAAAGGGTTGTGAGTTGTGCAAAATGTTAATTTGTGGGGTTTGGTATTCTAGAATTCAGAAATTAGGATTATTTCACTTAATTGATCCAGGTCTCCTTGTGCTGTCCTATAATATACCTCTGCCACCCGAATGATCAGTAAAGTAACTGCTCCAGGGAACAAGTCTTCAAAACCAAAAGTAAACTCACTCAGGAGGCATATTTTTTCTTTGTGGTTTATAAACTTATATCTCCTGATATAAAATTTATATTTATAAATCTGTTTTTGAAAGAAGAAAAAATATAAAGGAACAGGAAAATACTTAGTCTACATGCAATTACCCAATCCTAGCTATTATTTTGTCACATTCTCTTTTACCAGTAATCCTACTAAAACATATATGGTTTTATATAAATGTATTTTGTATACATGAAATTTCTGGCAAAATATAAATAAATTACTATTTATTCTGCTTATTAAATTTTCAGTTTCTTATTTTATTCTCATTTTCTCTTAATTCTTTAACCCCTTTAGAGGTATTGTTAACCCTGGCTGACATTGGAATTAACAGAGAAGCTTTTGGAAAAAATACTGATGTCCAGGCCTAAGCCCCAGATCAGATACAACAGGATCTGAAAAAAGAAGGCCTTTAAAAAAAAGTTTTCATATTGAAATAATTTTAGGCTTATAGAAGAGTCACAAAAATAGCACAGAGCGTTCTTATGACAGCTTCATCTAATGTTAATGCCTCACCTAATCATAGTATAGTTATCAAAATTAAGAAATCAACATTGGCTCAATACTACTTAAATTATAGACTCCATTTGAACATCACTAATTTTTCCACTAATGTGACTTTTCCTGTTCTAATATCTAATCCAGGATTCCCATTTAGTAGTCACATCTTATATTCATCTTCTCCAATCTCTGACACTTCCTCAGTCTTTCCTTAACATGGCCTTAACATTTTTGAAGAATTCAGGCCAGAATGTTTTTCAATTTGGAGTTAACTGATATCTCCCAAGATTACACTGGTGGGTAAAAATACAACAGGAATGGGGCCCCTGGGTGGTTCAAGCGGTTAAGCCTCTGCCTCTTGACTTTAGCTAGGGTCATGATCTCAGGGTCATGAGATGGAACCCCCACAATAAGCTTGCGATGGGTGTGGAGCCTCCTTAAGATTCTCTTTCTCCCTCTTCCCCTCCACCTCCCCCACTGTCTGCCCCTGCCTCTCAGGTGTGTACACACACACAAAAAACAAACAAACCCCATAGTGGTAATGTGTCCTTCTTAGTGTATCAATATATTTTATTAATGATTATGTCACCCTTGATAACTTGGTTAAGGTGATGTCTGACAGATTCGTGCAGTGGAAATTGTTATTTCTTTTCTTTATGTTTAATAAACACCTGGAGTGAGATGTATTGACACTATGCAAATTCCATGATTCTCCTTAAACTTTAACCTACTAATATTAGTATTCCATGGATCTTGCCTGCAGCAATTGTCATTGTGATATTTTAATGGTGGTTTTCTATTTCCCTTTTTTATTCTAAATTTATTAATGGGAATTCTTCTGTAAGGAAGAGATGCAATACTTCTCCTTCTTATATTCATTACATCATGTGTTTTTATCAGCACAGAATCATGAATATGTATTTTATTGTTTGTTATCCAATACAGTAGCTATATACCGTGTTGGTCAAACTGTTCCAGATTGACCATTGTCAACTCTTTTGGGCACCTGGTGGCTCAGTGCTTGAGCATCTGCCTTTGACTCAGGTCATGAGACCAGGGTCCTGGGATCGAGTTCTGCATCAGGCTTCCCACAGGGAACCTGCTTCTCCCTCTGCCTATGTCTCTGCGTTTCTCTCTGTCTCTCATGAATAAATAAATAAAAACTTTTTTAAAAAATGATACCAAGAAACCAAGATGTGTAGGCTAAATGTTATTGCTAATGGATGTCACTGCTTCTAGGTCTCCTCAGAGGACAGAGCTACAAAGGTCTGAGGAGCCTTAGTCCTCTCCTTAGTCCTCTCCTCCTGTCCCCCTTTGTTTTAACTTCTGTCTCTGAGGGTGAGAAAACTGGCTCTCATTATCTGTCACATATTTATGTACCTGTTCCAATACAGAGTAAATAGAAAGTTCCAAAATTGATCATTGTTCCCCTGTTGGAAATGAGTTTATCAACTAGAATACTGTGTTTGTGTACAGTTCTTTTTGTTCAGATCTTTTTTTTTTTTTTTTTAGATTGTTGGTCTTCCTAGAGTTCTTAACATATTCTGGATAGAGAGCTTTTATCAGATATGCACGTTATAAATACTTTCATTTAGTCTGCAGCTATCTTTCATTCTCTTAATAGTTTCTTTGGAAGTACAGTTGTTTTAAACTTTGAATCTCATTTTAATATTATGTTATTATTTTTATTTATGAATTGTATTTGGCATTGTATCTAAAAAGTAAAAAAATTGCTAAGCCAACCAAGGTCATGCAGAATGTTCTCCTACATTTTATTATAGAAGCTAGAAGTTTTACAGTCTTATATTTTATATTTATATCCATGATCCATTTTAAGTTAATTTTGTAAAAGATGTGATGTACATATTAAGGTCATTTTTTTGCATATGAACATCTGTTTCTAGTTCTATCAGTTTTTACTTCATGTATTTTGAAACTCTGTTATGAGATAATTTCACATTTGTTATTATTATACCCCCTTAGAGAATTGACCCTGTATTACCAAGTAGTATCCTGTTTCAACCCTGATATTCCTTATTCTGAAGTAAAAATTTGTCTCTTATTACTGTAGATACCCTAGCTTTCTTTTGATGAGTGTTATCATCCCTTTACTTTTAATCTATGTCTTTATGGTAAGGGGATTTTTCTCAGTAAATAGTTTGGTGTTGCTTTTTTATTCATTCTGTTATTTTTAAAAAAAACAAATGTTTAGATGAGTCCTACTTAGTGTGATTATTATTATAATTGCATTAAAGTCTACTTTCTTATTAGGTATTTTCTATTTGTTTCTTCTTTCTTCTCTTTTATACCTTCTCTTGGATTGAATATATCTTTTATTCCCTTTTATCTTCTCTATTGACTTATTACTTATATCTTTCTTTGTAAGGTTTTGTTAGTGGTTGTCCTAAAGGTTTCTATATATATTTAATTAATCAGTCTATCTTCAAACAATATTATACCAGTCACATGTTTTGTAATTATACCCATTGCCTTCTGCCCATTCTTTGTGCCACTGTTTTTATGCTCTTATATGCTATAAACACAAAAGAGACTGCTACAATTTTTGCTTTAAATCCTCAGTTATATATTTTTAAAGATTTTATTTATTTGACAGAGAGAGAGAGCACAAGCAAGTGGAGCGGCAGATAGAGAGGAAGAAGCAGAGTCCTCACTAAGCAGAGAGCCCCATGTGGGGCTCAATCCTAGGACCTCGGGATCGTGATCTGAGCCGAAGGCAGATGCTTAGCCGAAGGCAGATGCTTAATCAACTGAGCCACCCAGGCACTCTGCTCAGTTATATTTTAAAGTAATTAAAAAGAAGAAAAAATAAAATTTTATACTATCTTCATTTATTTTTTAGTTCTCTTTATCTTTTTGTATGGTTATGAGTTTCTGTCTGGTGTCATATTGTTTCTCCTTGAATACATTCCTTTTTCATAACTTGGAGATGCTGTCTACTAGCTATAAATTCCCAGAGTACTGGTTTTTCTACAGGAAATATTTCTTCTTCACTTTTATAAAATACTTGTGTTAGGTATGGAATCATAGTTCGACAGATTTATTTTTCTTTGACACTTCAAAGACATCATTGCTTTCTGCATGATTTCTGAAAAAAAGAGGTCTGCTATCATTCTAATTGTTGTTCCTCTTTGTGCAGTGTATCATTTTTCTTTGGACTTCTTCCAGATTTCTCTCTCTCTCTCTTTTTTCCCCAGCCATTTAAACACAGTATGTTAGGGGCACGTGCACATGTGTGTGTGTTTGGTGTGAATGTTCTTTGCTTGCTATGCCTCACAAAGGATCTAACTATAGCAAGTTAACTTGGTATGTGCAAGCCTGGAGGAGGATGGAGGACATTCTCTGCTATGAGTAAGCCTCATCCTTAGCCAGGCATTGCATCCCTGGGAGGTGGATGTGTGGCCCTCTGAGTGTTCCCAGCCATCTCCTTGCAGAGTTCTGAGCCCAGCATGCATTTAATCCTCATTACAGCCACACATGTTATTTATAATAGCTGTGAGTAATTTCTTCTTGGCAGAAATCCCCATTCTATTTAGTATTACTGAGACACAGGCTCTACAATTATGTTTGTAAAGTACGGACACGTAGTAGGTATTCAGCAGATGGCGGCACCTTTCCTCTTGTCTCCACTTAAGGTGTTGTGAGCTTAGGAGATATTTTCATGAGGAAATGGGTATGTGGGCAAGGGACAGATTTTCTTCTATGTGAATATTGTTTTCAACCCAGGCAGACCGTGAAGTTCCTTTGCTTTGTAATTCAATAATTACTTATTTACAGACTCAGCAATTGGCAAGGTCACTGTGACCTTCCTTGAGACAAACTATCCTGTTCCAGAGCCCATTGAGCTCTGGCTGTTTTGCTAATTTGGTTTCTGGGGTTTGTGGGAATCCTGCCACATTCATAAGATTATTTATGTTCCCTTTGCATTCAGGTACATAGCTAACATAATTCACATGCATATTTATAAACATTTACTCTAAAGACTAAGACAAGTTTTGTTTTTCTGAATAAATAGCTTTATTTACTTATTTATTTATTTATCGCAAGTGGATTGTTATAAAACAGATTTTTTTTTAATTAACATTTTGAATAATGACATCTTCAACATTCATTACTAATCTCTGTATAATTCTGTTAAGGTATAGAACATTTATAAAATGGCTTCAGTATATATTTGATGATTTTCCTCTGTTGTTAGCCTATTCACCAAGTTGATTTCTCCAGTCTAATGAACAAATATTGAAGATTAATAGAAATGAATGCAATTATCTAAATGGAAAACAAACACTTCCCATGTGGTCAGTTAATTCTTATCTTTTTCAGAATAATTTTATTCCATTTATTATTTGAACAAAGAATACTTTCACCAAGACCTAGACTTATTAGGTCAACTTACTCACAGTTGAAGGACACTAAAAAAAAAAAAAAAAAAAAAAAAATTCAGAGAGATAGGTGGTTGCTGAGCCACACATATTCTTGTATTAATCTTTAAGGATGTGTTGTATGAGAAATTGTCTTTTTGAAAATGATGCATCTACTTCAAAATCCTGAAGCACAGTGGGCAGCCACGTGAGCCAGGTTATTAGTGTTCTCAGACAATGTCTATGTCTCCATCACCAATAATGTGTTCCTTTATCCAGACATGGCTGCGACAAGGACTTCCTGGTACAAGATCCACATCTTTACATCAATTTTTTACTTGAGGGCTCTGCTCTTTTTTTATTTTGTTCTCGGGAGACATGGGTCTCATCTTTTAAAGAGATGACCTTTTTTGGTGTGCTTTAATTTCCCCAGGAATTTTTGAGGGCATCAGACCATTGTCTCTTCTTCTGTGTAGTCATTCCCTTGGCCTCTCTTGTTGCTGCCCCACTGCCTACACTATTCATATGTCTTCCCTATTGTTGTCACAGTTCCCCCACACCCCTCTTGGCCACATCTCCGACAGCAATACATTGCCTTTTGTGTATTTTCCTAATTTACATCAAATTAAGTCCAATTACATCTGCTTCCATGCTGCCTATTCACTTTTTTTAAGCTTGAATTTTAAATATGAAGCATGTACTGAGTTCATAAAGTCACTAATTCTACCAGACTTGTTAAGTCAAATAGTGATGCCAAGACTTCCTCACTTCTCCTTTTCCAGAGAAAATCACTTTCAATTAATTTTTTTGCACTGTCATATCTGAACATTTTAATATCTCCAAATACCATGGTTTTGTCATGACTTCTTGACTGCTCTTTTTTTGAACCTGAACAGTGTCTATTGACTGTCTACCATGAATGACTCCAAAGATATGTGCAAACTGCCATCTCGTCACTCTGCTAGGAGAGATCTGTTAAAATTTTGGTTAGATCTACATTCAGTTTCAAAAATTGTTCTTGAATGATTTTGCTATTTCTTGGCTCTACTTTCTCCATATTTGGACTACCTTTTTGAGATATCTTCGGCTTTACATAAGTTCTGTTGACTTTCACATTTTTCTTCTCATATTTAATTTCTGTAGGATATATTTTTGTTTGTTTTCTGAATGATTCGTTTTCATAATATCCTAGAGTTGTTTGGTGAATCAAATACATTATCTTATTTCTTATTTATTTCTTATTTCTTTCTTACTTATTTCTTATCTTATCTTACTTCTCTTATTATCTTATTTCTTTGAACATATCAATGATACTTAAAATTTTTGTTTTCTCTTCATAGTCTACGTTTCCTCCAACTTGCTTTGTTCAATCTACTCTTTTGGACTCACTTTTCTGTGTGAGAGGCTTTCCTCAGACATCTAGTGATACAGGTTGCATTTTCATATTTGAGACTGTTATGAGCTAAATGCTTGATTAGTGACCCTAAGCATGAAGATGGGTCTTAGCTCACTAGCTCTTTTACTCTAATATGATTGAGTAATTAATTTCTTAAGAAACCCCAAATGTCCAAATATTTAGGCTTTTCTTTTGTTGAACATCAGATTACATGACAGGACCCTTCTCATCTGTAGTGTGGGCAGGAAAGGCCTGGTTACTGGTATTTGGGAAGTGGGAGAAGGCTGGAGGATCAGCATTTTATATGCATCAGTTTATTTGATCCCCCTGTTTGCATAAGCTACATCAGCCTTCACAGTCCTTGGAATGTCTTAGTCCAGACGTCCTCAGTGGTCAAATTGGTTAAGGTAAGAAGTGTATCTACCAGAATCTCTTTCCCTGTATTAACCTATTTCCCTAGGTTGGATTTGGCCAAAAAGAAACTTTAGTAAGATTTAAAAGAAAGAAATGAAGCATCATTTAATATACTCTGAATCTCTTTATATTTGCCAGGGGACCCACAGGAAGCTAGGAGCTTCCCTGAAGATTCACATGTGTAGTAGCTACCTAGAATCAATAACTTCCCATAGACCTTTCCGTCAGCTTTCTCTGTGCTGTCTCACTTTGCTCTTGGACATGTTTGGCTTTTCAGATGGACTGATGATTTCTCTGATTCTCCAGCTCCTCCCACCCATGGTTGTGTAAAGGCTACTCTTTATAACACATGTGATTGCATCACATTCATAGTCTCTCTACTCACCTGTCTGAACCTTGACCGATAGACCTTCTCAGTGGATAAAGTGCCATCTTCTGCTCATCCTAAGGATGAGATGGGATAGCTGTAAGCTTAGGTACAGTTGGGCTTTTAGATGAACTCTTGGGACTTGAGAGGATTGCCCTTCACCCTTCATCTGCTTTGCTTCACCACCACTTCAAGCATTTCTGGTGCTGTGGTTCCTCAAGTTTGGTCCTAGATCCTCTCACTGCAGTCTTGGGATTTAGCTCAGGGTAGGAGTCCATTTTCTCTGCTTTCCAGCATCTGCAATACTGTGATATTTAGAACATTATCTCTTCCCCTATCTTCCGCATCTTTGTAGATCTGTGCCTTGAAAATTACCTGGTATTTCAGTGAAATCTGAGCTTCAGTGGGACTTCAGAAGAGAGTGAGCCCATATCTGTGTTCAAACTGCTATTTCTACTGAATCATCTCCATTCACATTCTGAACTTTCTAATCTGACTACTAGCTCTCAATTCTACTATTCCTTCCTTGTGAATAGACTGGTTGTTGAATTAAAAGCCCTCTTCCCCAACCCTTGTTGTCCTTATTTTTTCAACAATATTTTATATGACTGACCCTCCTGCTCATGAATTTCCTTTACTGCCTTCCTCCTTTTCCCCTCCCTTCCTTTTACTCTGTCTTCAGCACTACCAACATTTATGGAGCATCAATTTTATGCCAGATTTTTAGTCAGGCATTACCATTTCCTTGAAGAGAATGGAGGAAACTGACCCCCAAAGTTTTGAGAGTTGAAAAATACTTTAAATTACCGTATGCCTTCATTGATAGTACTAGAAGAATTCCTCCCACTCACTGTGGAAATGACAGGTTGTAAATTACCTCATGCTATTAGGGTCTAAAGCAGACAGCAAATCAGCCTGCATGAATGCTTCCTTCTAAGGGGGCCTGGCGATCCATTATTTCAGGGCTCCTAATTCTCTGCAGAGCATCTGGTTAATAGCATGTGGGCTTTGGTTCTGCTAGGCTAAACACTGAACAGGAAAATCCAGTGAGGACGTGGAGAAAGGTCCTTTTCCAATACACTGGAGACAAGTGTTTAGTCTGACGGAGGAGGTGGCCTTCTGTCTTTGTCACAAATCCTGGACTGAAGGACAAAAGGAGCAACAGTCACCAAGGGAGTGCCCACCACATATTGTTACTGTGTGAAACTTATAAAGAGAGTGGAAATGATTTTCTGTGAATAAAAAATCCTAGTATGATTTTTGAAATCTTCATGTTACTTTTATATAGGGAAATAAAGAGTGTTTCTTTAGATTCACTGTAATTAAAAAAAAAACAATTAGGTAGAGAAACAAAGGATATTTCTCAAAGGGGAATGGAGAAATTGAACAATGAAATTTTGGTTCATTAAAACAAAAAGAAGACCTTTCATATGAGAACATTCAAGCAGCAGCAGCAGCCATTTTAGTTATAAGTATCAGTGAATCAGCAAATGATTCAAAGTTCTCGATGTTCTGATAGAACAACAGCTGATCTGGGTCATCTTCACAAATTTTTATTCTTCTCTTGACCTACCCTTCCCTGATTTAGATAATTCCCATATAAAACACTTGATCTTTCTGGAAACAAAACAAAACAACCAAATAGATAAAATACTGCATTTTACAGTATGGAAAAACATAACTTGCTAAGAAAATATAAGACAATTATCCCTTTCTTTCCTGAATATCCCAAAATTAGACTTTTGACCTGTTTTGTTTTGTTTTTTGCTTACTGACATGATCAATTTTATTGAGTTAGAGAACATATAGGCTTTCACCCTATAGGTGCTCCTGCCTAGTCAATCTAGAATGGAACAAGGAGTCTTCTATTTATATTTTGTAAATTTATTTATTTTTATTTTTTAAGGATTTTGTTTATTATACTTTGTATACTTAATAGCACAGACATCACGATGTTTTTTTGACTTGCCAATGAGGTTAGGGTAAACTACCCTGAGGGGAAAGAGGGTGGCAGCCATTTCCCAGTATAAAATCCAGCTTCCCCTGGTTATTGAATCATGCAAAATTCAAAGACCTACTGTGATGGGATTTTGCAGATGTAAATAAACTGCAGTTTAAAATCATTTAACTTCAGAGCTGCTGCCCCAGGGGCTGACAGCTGATCCTCTCCTGAGCCCCTCAGGGTGAGAGCGAATTTTGCAGGGCCTGGTATCTCCACATGTAGCACCAGCATCTCCAAGAGGCACACCTGGGCCCCTGCTGGCACCCTTGCCATCATAACCACCACAGTCTTTTTTTTTTTTTTCTTTTTTTTTAATTTTTTTTTTTTTTTTTTAATTTATGATAGTCACACACACACAGAGAGAGAGAGAGAGAGAGAGGCAGAGACATAGGCAGAGGGAGAAGCAGGCTCCATGCACCAGGAACCCCATGTGGGATTCGATCCCTGGTCTCCAGGATCCCGCCCTGGGCCAAAGGCAGGCGCCAAACCGCTGCGCCACCCAGGGATCCCCCACCACAGTCTTATAAGGCATGGAAACACACAGCAGTACCACAAAATGCTTTTAATGTCCTCTTTACTGGCCACACGGGACGAATGTTTGGAGGTTAAGAGATATTATTGTACAACGTGACCTATATTTCAATGGTGGAGGGAGGACAGGAGAGTGCTGCGAAATTGGTGAAGCACTGGGAAATAAAGCCCTTGGGGGCATTTTTGACAACAGTGGGCCTGTGAGAGGGTGCTTGTGCTTTTGGAATTCAAGATGATTTTTAAAAAGCATAAATTTGAACACTTAGTGTTCATCATCATTTGTATCCATCCATGTATTTGCCAATTTGCCTACTCACTAGAACTTCTTTGTAACCCCAAATCAGTACTGATGGCTCTTACATGGCCATTCTCAGGCATATGTAGAACAAAACCTTTGAGTCACTCAACGTACACGTACCTAGATGAGGCTGAACAGGGTGGCACTCTGCCTTCCTGTTTTCTCTGCCATCAGTAAACAGTCATCCTTTCTTTGCTCTATTAGTGCCATGTCTTTCTCATTTTGTGTTTTCTGTTTAAAATAGCACCTCCTTTCCCACCACCAACTATCGTTCTGAAGTTCCATCTAAGTGTTGCTAAGTCCAAGAAGGCTGTGATGTGCTGGAAGAAGAACACAGGTGTTGTAGATAAACAGCACTGAAGATAAGTTTCACTCAGGCGTGAATTAGCGTGAGTTCAACATTACTGAAGCAACGATATATAATACACAAGGTGTCTTTAGACAGAAACATATACACAACAAGGTTATATATTGATTGGTCGACAAACGTGACTAGGAGTCACAAGAATCAAATGTTATTTCTCCTAGAAGCAATGGTTCAGTATTTGCTAGTTCAGTATTTGCTGCAACTATATAGAATGTAAGTATTGTGGAGAGTGAGAACTGACTGGACAGGAAGAGAGAGAGGTTGGGGAACTAATTTGACACCCATACTATCTGTACAACACCAAGCACTTTTCTGTAATGTTGTATGTTTACATTTTGTTCTATTCTTGGGTTCTTTCTGTGGGTTAATTCATTTCCCACAGCCCTAGCCAGCCTCCCAATAACTGAAAGTGCCTTTATGGGAAACTGAAAGGCTTTATCTTTTCTTTATTGTTATAATCTCTAAATTTCAGAGTATTGTTCCTTCTTGAGCTAGGAAACACATTACTTAATCATGCAGGAAGCTGGAGTATTATGGATGACATTTTAAAACCGTATGGCAAAGGGACAAAGTCGAGAAGTCTCCTTAAAATAGATGATAGTTCAATTTAAGGATGATTAAAAATTAAGTCAGTAAAAAGGAAAGGAGAAGGAAGGATTTCTAGCAAAGGGAACAACACAGTAGTTCAAAAGGCACTTTTGGGATGAAGGTAGTTGACATGATCAGGACTCTGGTACAGGTATCTGAGAGGACATAGGACAGATTGGATAGGGATGAAGGCAGAGCTCACCATATTAGAGGGTGGGACACTGGGTAAGGAAGTTAGTTGTCGTAGAAAGCATATAAAGTAGGGGCTTTATACTTTTCCATTGATATCTTTGCTTCTTTGTTTATTTCAAAATTATCTCTCTAGTTATGTTGTGAAGTATGAATTAAGTACGTGGTTAGGAGGATATTGTACTATCTGTAAAATGGCAAAGGCCTTTACCAGAGCAGTAACTATGTAAATGAAGAGGAGAGGCCTTAGAATCTAAAGTGCTAACAACTAGTGGGGTATTGAAAGTAACTTAAAAAGAGTAGTCTGGAATGGCTCCCTAATTTTCATTTCTTTATTTTAGTTCTTCTTCCCTCATATTTTCTAAGTTCCATGAACAAATATTGTCTAAGCAACTATTACATGCAAAGTACTGAACAGAAACTGGGAATATGACAATGATTTAGACATGAGTCTGTCATTTCAGAAGAGAACAGAGAAAGAGAGAGAGAGAGAGAGGGAAACTTCAAGAGAGAAAAACTTATCAGCAAATAAGTAATGTATTACACCAGTAACCTAAGATTTTTCATCAGTCAGTTATAAAATATACATGATTTCGCACTTAGGTATGTTGTAGGTCTAACATTTTAGAATTCTGCAAATCCTTGCAAATTGATGAAGACTAATGCAGTTATTGCCAGCCTTTAATTGTTGATGAGCTACGGCCTTGAAAATACATTAACTCACAGACTAGTGTGAGAGCCTTAAGGAAAAGGATGATTGGATTGCCACCTGTAAAACTCACCCATTTTTTAGGGCTACATAAGGTGTGAGATTAATTATAGTTTCCAAATTGTGGTAGTCAGACCAGGAACAACTATACGGGAGTGAGAGAAGGAATACTAACTAGTCAAAGGGAGAATTTAACCAGTGATGTAATTAAAATGAGAGTCTCCGTCCACTCTTGTCATGGAGGAGTAGTCTAGAGTCCACTCTTGTCTGGGGCAGGGATGGCTCCCAAATTTAGGCAAGGAGTCTGGCTTTATGCTCTTTCATCCACTAGCTATTCAAAGTGGGAGCGCCTGCCTTTAGGGAGAGCTTGTGAGTTTAAATTCAGCAGCTCCTTCAGTGTGAGGACTGTCTGGTAAAGGACACAGCTCACACCAGCTCTAATACTGTATACCTGGACCCTGAAAGGAAGACCCAGATGGGGCAACACAGCATCTACTGAAAAATACAAAGCTAGTTGTGTCAAAATAATGAAATCCTCACTGGCACATCCATTGTAATTTACCTGTCCCTGGGCATCTATTCACCCCATGTCGGTTGCACCTCCACACAGGCCCAGTAATTATCCCTTCTGCATTGGTAGCGAGACATGTTTTTTCACTTATCATTTTATCCTCAAGCAAATTCTCTTTCTAGTCTATCCTCTCATGCTCTTCTGTAAATCTTTTGTTTTTCTCCTTTTCTTCCCCCAAGGCTGACTTTTCCCCAGAAATCTATGTTTTATGCATCTCTCTTTTTCAAAGTTTGCAATGACTTTACATGCAAGCCACAATTTTGAACAGAATCTAGAGACGGCTCCCCTGAAGTTGAGTCACTCTATAATACTAGGGACCATATCTTCCTTTTGTTGTCTATTATATCTCTAGTGTCCCGTGTGGCAACTTGCACAAGGGTGAGTGTGATAAAGACCAATAACTGTCCCCTTCATCTTTTAATAATAGAAAACTAAAGTGTGAGGTATGTGAGCACCCTACTGATTTTTTTGGTTACAATTACGAGTGTCCATGCCACTAACATTGTGCCTATACTACATGAGTGGAAGTAATGTATGCACTGTCTGGTACTTCTTTTTTCAAATGCTTATCTTGGACTCTGTTTTCTCCTCTGTGATAGGTGAATAATGATAATGTCTTAGAGCACACTTGGAAACTTACCCACCAGTCTTGGATTGCTTACTTCTGAACCATTATCCTAGAGACAAAAAACATTTTTCTTATAAAAAGCGACTATATTTTGGGATTTCTTCCTGGATTTCAAATTGTTAAACATTTCCTGAAAACAAAAACAAAAATGGGATCTGAAAGTGGGTTGCTATTATAAAAACTAGGATTACATGTGACATGCATAAAGTAGCAGATGGAAAATTCACAAATATTGTGAGTTGCAAACTAGAGAATGTTATTGTACTATGGCAAAAACTCCAGTGGAACTGTTGTTGCCATAACTTGGAAAGCATACCATGTGCTCCTGAGACTAGCTTTGGGGAAATCATTTGGCAAAATTCAGAATGATTCTGCATGTTGGCACAACTTATGCTGTTAGCAAGTGATGACAAGGGCACCTGGGTGGCTCAGTGGTTGAGCATCTGCCTTTGGCTCAGGTTGTGAGCCCAGGGTTCTGGGATTGAGTCTTGCATCAGGATCCCTGCAAGGAGCCTGCTTCTCCTTCTGCCTATGTCTCTGCTTCTCTGTGTGTCTCTCATGAATAAATAAATAAAATCTTAAAAAAAAAAAAAAAGAAGTGATGACAAGAAGGAAATGGACATAAACCTGGCCATGTAGAAGTAGATTCAGAAGAGCCCACTAAAGAATTTAGAGTGGCTAGAAAGTGAAAGTGATGGAAATTTAGGATCTTTGAATGTTAAAAAAAATCTAGCTATGTCTGTGCCTCAAACAGCAGGATATAATATGATGCCTAAAGTTATCCAGATGTAAAGATCAGTTCAAAGACATCCATCATCATTCTGCCATTTCAGTTGGCTTCTTGGGGGGGGGGGGCATTTAAAATTTTGACCTAAAGGAGGTGGGCCTAGGACAAGAGCCGGTAATTAAAGGAGAAAGATTGTAGTTTTAGTGATAATGATCTTTTGTGATATTTGGGTGTGCTGCCTTTCACATGGACTGGAAGCAAACAGACTATAGAAATCTTTCAACCCCCTGAGGGAGTTGCATTGCCAATGAAACCACAACCCTCCATTGTAACACTTGAGGCCCTAGACCTTTATTGGCAAAGAGTGCGCTGTGAAAGCTGTCTGGTCTCCAAGGAGGGAATATTCTCCAATTCATCCTACTTCGGATTTGTTCTCAGAAGATAACAGATGAGGGTGTCCCATAAGCAGGAACCATGGTGACCAATGGATAAGGAGTTATTCACAAAAGGTGGAAATGAGAGGAGCCAGACATGTGAACCAAGTAACCTATCCCACAGCCTGGAGGGGGAGTCTTTGATTTCTGTTTATTAGGCTCTTCAATCTGCTACGGAACACGGGCTACTCTGTATTTCCCATTCTTTCCTTTTTTTGAATGTGTGTTTTATTATGGGCATACTATTCCCATTCTATCAATATTTATTAGCAGAGAGGGAAACAGACACCTGGTCATTTAGTTAACAGATTACTTGACTTTGAAGTGCCAAATTTAGGTATGATGAAGAGGAGGGCACTTTATGAAATCTTGGATTTTCGGCTGGATACAGTAATTTGTGGCTACTTACTTATATGATCTGAATGGTTAACTGGGGGAAATTGTAATGCCCTGAGCATACATTTTTCCATGCTTTCTTTTAGAAACAGATACTCTGTTAATCTCATTAACACCCAACAACAGACTATGATTCCTTGTCTTTTTTTGCCCATTGTGATCATGTGATCAAATTCTGGCCAATAGCATAGAAGAGGAATCGACATCTCCAATTTTCAAATCATTTCCGTAAAGATGTATCCGTTGACTTTTTTTACATTGTCATTGATTATAAATTGACTATAGCAAAAACTGTAACTACTAAAATATGTTTAGAATGCAGAACCTCCCTCCCAGTCCAGGAGCACTAAAACTTGACATGAATCACTCTGGATGCTGGGTGAAATGTAGACTCTAAATAGGCAAGGATGGAAACATAGCAGATAAGAGGTTATTCCAGGAATTGGAACAAGAGATTAGATAGTGACTTGGATAAAAGTGGTAGCATTGGAAGTGATGAGAAGTGGTCAGAATTTGAACACATTTTGATTTTAGGGCCCACAGGATTTCCTAATATTTTGTCTATGGAGTTGAGAGAAAAAGTGGTATTAAAATATATTTTCTGGGATGCCTGGGTGGCTCAGTGGTTGAGTGTCTGTCTTTGACTCAGGTTGTGATCCCGAGGTCCTAGGTTCAAGTCCTGCATCAGGGTCCCCACGGGGAGCCTGCTTCTCCCTCTGCCTATCTCTGCCTCTCAATCTGTGTCTCTCACGAATAAATAAATAAAATCTTTAAAAATTATATATATTTTTCTAAGATTTTGGCATAAAGAACTGGAAGGGTAGAATTTCCATCATCTGAGACGTGGAAGACGACAGATAAATAAAAGAAAGTTCAGGAGTTCATGTTTGGTCATGGAAAGCTGGAGATGCCTATTAAGATTTTGAAGGGCAGTTGACTGTATGCATAAGCTCAGTAAGCAATGTGAACTGGGGATACACATTTAGGACTTGTCAGCAATTATTTTAAATTCACTTTCCTAATTTTTTTATTAATTTTTTTTCTAACATACAGAAAAGTTGTTGCAGACATTAAGGCAATCCATCCTTAAGTACTTCAACTTGAATTTCCTGAATAGAAGTGCATTCTACAATAAAAAAACACATTATCAATGTCACACATGAGAAAACATATATTTCACCAATGTTACTTACTATTGTAGCCATATTCAAATTTCCCATTTATCCCACATATTTCTCTTAACTTCTCTTTTCTTCAAAGTAGAATATAGTCAAGGTTCAAACACTACACTAGGTTATTTTGTGTCTTATATGATTTTATTTATTTATTTATTCTTTATTTTGTGTCTTTTAATTAAGAAGGCTTCCTTCACATTTTTGGCACAACATTGACTTTTCTAAGCTACCAAATCAGTTTTCTTATGATCTCACATGTCATAGTCAATTATTATTATTTTTTTAATTATGTCATTACCTTAGTTTTATATACTCCATATTTTCAGTAAACTGAAAGTGAGGTCTTAGTTTTGTTTGGGTTAAGCACATTTGGCATGATAACTTCATTGATGGGGCTGTGTATTTTATATTGTATCATAATTTGAAAGCAAATCAGTTTTCCCCACTAATAGTGATGCTAAATTCAACCTTTCCTCAGAGTAATGAATAGATATCTACATTTTAAAGATATACAAACACACACAAACTCTTTAAAAGCCTGTGTGTATGTGTGTGTACATATGCGTGTCTACAAGAGGGATGATTTGGGGCATCCTGTGTGGCTCAATGGTTTAGCACTGCCATTGGTCCAGGGTGTGATCCTAGAGACCTGGGATCGAGTCCCACATCAGGCTCCCTGCATGGAGCTTGCTTCTCCCTCTGCCTGTGTCTCTGCCTCTCTCTCTCTCTTTCTGTCTCTCATGAATAAATAAATAAAATCTTTTTTAAAAAAAGGGATGATTTTTTGCACCATGTGAATATCTTCTCCAACATTTTGCTAATAGTTATTGCAATTGATGATCCTTGCCTGAATCAATTATTTGGCCATGGATTTCGAAACAGAGATCTTAAAATTGTGACATTAGCGGTGCCTGGGTGGCTCAATTGGTTAAGCATCGGCCTTCACCTTCTGCTCAGGTTATAATCCCAGGGTCCTGGGATCAAGCCCTATGTCTCTGCTGAGCAGAGAGCCTGCTTGTTCCTCTCCCTCTGCCCCTCCTCCCCAGTCTCTCTCTCTCTCTTTCTCTCACTCATTCTCTCAAATAAATAAAATCTTTAAAAATTTTGTGACAGTATATATAATATATATTTGCTAGCATTCTATAAGAACTTTTGTCATCAAATGAGAAGGAACTCATTCTTTGTATAAAGATAAGGCAAATGGTTTTAGTTTAATTCCCATTTTTTATTAAACATTGGTAAATCAGTCTACTCCCTTGATAGCAAATCAGTTCCTTTTCCTCTTCTCAAGTATTTCTATTCTTTTTTAGATGTTTATTTACTCAATATTTTATAATTAATTAAAGGTAGTGATTTTTTAATAGTAAACTTTCCCAAAATTTCCCCAAAAGGAGCCCCTTCAACCTGCTTTCTGTATTCCTTTGATATATACCAGTTAGTCTTGGGAACTTCCTTTCTTTCTGGCAACATAAGATGGCCCAGCAACACCTCAATGTTATCAGAGAAGATGTCCTTTCTTTAAGAACCTCTGGTTACTTTACATAGAGAATGATATTTGGAAACCAAGATCTGCCTCTAAGTATGCTTGTCGCTCCTAATGTTTTTGTTTCTAGGTTCCCCCACTAGATAAAAGCAAAAATATATATTATAAAAATAATGACTATTAAATTGACATTTGCCATTCCAATTCAATTCTATAGAACTCATGTAATTTTTGCTGTATTTTCATAAAGCTGCTTACAATATACAGTATTCCTGAAAATAGAGCCTTCCACCTATTTCCCCCCATTCCAATACAGAAATATCTTAACTCTCCAGGCCAAATTTACCATTGCTTATTTTGGAGGAGGTTGCTGGATGGAAGAGGGTACGAAACAGTCTGAAATGGATTGAAAAATATATATAGATATAGTTTATACTATATCTATATATACTTCTATATAAATAAGTATATAAATAAATAAATGAATATATATATATATATATATTTTTTCAAGATTTTATTTATTCATGAGAGACACAGAGAGAGGCAGAGACACAGGCAGAGGCTCCATGCAGGGAGCCGATGTGGGACTGGATCCTGGAACTCCAGGATCACGCACGCCCTGGGCTGAAGGGAGGCTCTCAACCACTGAGCCACCCAGGCATCCCTGTATTGAAATATATTGAGGTATTCCTAGCTCCTTTATTTCCAGAATGACTTTCTGCAAGGAAAATGGGATACAAACAAAGACTAAAACAGAAGAAATAATTCTTTCCTTTTTTGGCTCCTGTAATTTTGGATATTTAGCATAATAAACCTTATGTAAATAAGCATGCATTATACAAACATAAACATTCTTTTGCAAATTTTCAAGATTCTGTATTTACTAATCACAATGTGATTTCCTTATTTTTCACTTTCGACAAAAATTACCCTCAGTAAGGCCATGGGAGATCTTCAAATTTCTGTAACTAATAGGCATTTTGTGATCCTAATCTTACTTGATACCTTTGTGACAATTGACTAAGTCTATTTTATAAGAGGTTATGCTGTTATGCTTCTTTGGCTTCTATGGCACACTTCCACTTCTCTGGGCTTCTTTCAAATCCTTGGCTATTTTTTAAAATTATTTATTTACTTATTTATTTTAAAAAGATTTTATTTATTTATTCATGAGACAGACAGAGAGAGAGAGAGAGAGGCAGAGACACTGGCAAAAGGAGAAGTAGGCTCCATGCAAGGAGCCCAACAAGGGACTCGATCCCAAGTCTCCAGGATCAGGCACTGGACTACAGGGGGCACTAAACCGCTGAGCCACCCGTGCTGCCCCCCTTGGCTATTTTTTTTCTTAATTTCCTCTGTGTGTGCCTTATTTCCTGCTAGCCCTTTAAAACAATTATGCTCCCCAAATAATTCATTGGTTCTATGTCTTCTTTAATATATGAGTTCCCCTCATTTTATCAGTATACTTTAATTTTTACTATTCACTAGACTTGGCATAAAACAATTACAGTTTATCACTTGCCCAGCTAATAAAAACAAATAAACAGAAGCAAAATAGTGTGAGCATTTCAATAATTTTCTTTTGTTTAATGGAGCAATTTGCTCTGCTCTATAGCAGGTTACTGGTGGCTATGATAGAGGTGAACCAGAATACTTGGGGCTTTTAATAAAGAGAGTTAATTTTTTTGTACTTCAACACAAACAAGTTTTATAATAATTTCAATTAAAACTTAGATGCTTTAAATGTGGTGCAACCATCTTTGCTGGACTTATTTTGTGAACAAAAGATATTTGAATTCTAGTCTGATTTTCCAAATGAAAGTAAGACCTGAAAGCTGATTTTTTTTAAAGCTATCCTTTAAGAACAATTGTCCTTTAAATGCATTTGGAATAAATGCCGAGGAGGCAGACATGGCACTTAGAATCAAACCTCATACATTACATGAATAATGATACTTTCACAGATGAGATAAATTTAATGGGCAAATACACTGCCAGGGAAATGACTTTCAAACCCACCTTTCATTTATCCAAGGTTATAACTATGACTTGTTTGCAATCATAATTTTTGTTTCGCCTTTGATATCATTTCTTCTTTAAGATTCACACTAAAAAACTGTCTAGTTATACAACATTATCATCAAAATACGCTGTGTTTTTTTTTTTTTTTTTTTTTTTTTGAGGGGGAGCATTTATACTTCACCTAATCAAGTGAAAACAAGAATTGACTAAGCGGCAAGAATAATTTAGGCAGATTATAATAAGCTTTTATGTAATTATAAAATATATCTTTAGAAACATTCCAATTGGTAGAGGTTTAAAAGCTTGGAATTCTAAAGGACTTGTTAAAATTCATGTCTATTAATATTTCTGCTATTCAGTTAACAGATTTATTTCATTGATTCGTGTTAGTGTCCAATTTATTCTCTTGCCATGTATGCGACAGGAAGCAGTATTAAAATCAATGCAAAGTATTTGCCAAGATGAACAAAACCATTCTTTATTCCTTCAGATATATTATTCAGATCCAGTGGAGGTTTGTTTAACTTAGAAAAGGAAAAAAGAATGCCATATCTAGAGAAGGAAAATAAAAGATGAGATTGAGAAGCCACACTTTATAATAAAATTTCAAAGAACATTAGATTTAAAACTGATACTGACAAATATCATAGAAAGCACTTGAAGGTTATTGTAGTGATTTTAATATATGTGAAAGACACATGCACCCTGCACTAGCACATGTTTATATATTATACATGAGTCCATTTGTTTAACCGTATCTGTTAAGTATCTACAATATCTAATTTTGAGTTTGGCTCTGAGTTTATAGAATTTCTAAATATTTTGAAATATCTAACTTGTGGTGTTTGTATCAAAAGGTCTATTAACAGCATTAACATAAAAATGATAGCCACATATGTAATTTAAGTATTTTAGCAGTCAGCCACATTGAAAAAAGTAAAAAGAAACTGGTGAAACCCATTTTAACAACATATTTTATTTATCAATATATCTAAAATGTTACCCTTTCAACATATAATATAAAATTAATTAATGAGATAATTTGCATTCTGCTTTCATTTACTTACATGAGAGACAGCAAGAGAGGGAGAGAAGCCTCGCAAGTGCACGTGCCGGGAAAGGGTTGTGGTGATGGGGAGCAGAGAGAGAGGCAGAAGCAGACTCCCTGCTGAGCAGGGAGCCCAATCTGGAGGTGGATCCCAGGACCCAGAGATTAGGACCTGAGCTGAAGGCAGACGTTCAGTGACTGAACCACCCAGGTGCCACTACATTCTGCTTTTAAGTTTTCTAAATCCATGATGTATTATACCAATGTAGCCCATCCCAGCTAAGACTGTCACATTTCAGGTGCTCAAAGCAGCATGTTGCCAGTGACCACTGCGTTGGGCAGCCTGGCTCTATGTTCCTTGCTTTTTTCAGCTTCCAGAGTCTGTTCACATTCTTTGGTTCGTGACAGCCTCACTCCAACCTCTATTTCCATGGTTACATCTCCTTCTCTGACTCTGATCCTCATGCCTCCCTCTTACAAAGACCTTTGTGATTACATTGGACCCACCTGGATAACCCGAGATAATCCCATCTCAAGATACTTAATCAGATCTGCAAATTCTCTTTTGTCCTATAAAGGAACATATTCACAGATTTTGGAGATTAAAAGAAAAATGACATATTTAGGGGAGGCATTCTACCCACCACAGTACCCAATCTGTTCAAGGCAAGGTGAAGTCTCGAATATTCTCCAGGAACTACACATAGTGTTAGTCCTACTCCAAGACTTAGTCACTGAGTTCAGTGACCCTGATATGAATGTTGTCCTTTTCCATAGACATGTATAAAACAGTAGTGAGACGGTCTTCCAATTCTCAAAATGCAAGAACCCATTAAAAAGCATTTAGTAATTAGCAATGGCCAAATGTCTCAATTCACACGTTTTGTTCATTCTACACAACTCTATTATTATCATTATTAATAATAATAAATTTATTTTTCATTGGTGTTCAATTTGCCAACATATAGAATAACACCCAGTGCTCATCCTGTCAAGTGCCCCCCTCAGTGCCTGTCACCCATTCACCCCCACCCCCCGCCCTCCTCCCCTTCCACCACCCCTAGTTCGTTTCCCAGAGTTAGGAGTCTTCATGTTCTGTCTCCCTTTCTGATATTTCCTACCCATTTCTTCTCCCTTCCCTTCTCTTCCTTTTCACTATTATTTATATTCCCCAAATGAATGAGACCATATAATGTTTGTCCTTCTCCGATTCACTTATTTCACTCAGCATAATACCCCCCAATTCTATCCACGTTGAAGCAAATGGTGGGTATTTGTCATTTCTAATGGCTGAGGAATATTCCATTGTATACATAGACCACAGCTTCTTTATCCATTCATCTTTCGATGGACACCGAGGCTCCTTCCACAGTTTGGCTATTGTGGACATTGCTGCTAGAAACATCGGGGTGCAGGTGTCCCGGCGTTTCATTGCATCTGAATCTTTGGAGTAAATCCCCAACAGTGCAATTGCTGGGTCGTAGGGCAGGTCTATTTTTAACTTTGAGGAACCTCCACACAGTTTTCCAGAGTGGCTGCACCAGTTCACATTCCCACCAACAGTGTAAGAGGGTTCCCTTTTCTCCGCATCCTCTCCAACATGTACACAACTCTGTTTGTTGATAGCTGTTTATTGATAGCTGGTGTCCCCCCTTATCCATGGCCAGTTCTCTGAGTTTAATCTCTCACTCCCTTACTTCCCTTTTCACGGGACCTCATTTGATTCTCCACATAGACCCAGCTTCCTTCTATCACAGAGCTCTCAGGTACGGCTTCTTTCTGCCTGAGATGCTCTTTACCTTCCTCTTTAACTAAATACCAGTTTCAAGAAATTTTTTTAAAGCACTGATCCAACTAACTTTCTCACCTCCTTTTCTTTCCCCGTTTTTTTTTTTTTTTTTCTGCTATTGAGATAATCACTAGCCTGAATTTATCATTTGTGTGTATGTGTGAGTGTGTGTGTGTGAATGTATGTGTGTGTGTTAAATAAGTGTGAGGCACAGGTCACTGGTCAGACCATCTTAAGAGATATTTTCCTCTCTCCAAGCCCAGTTATAGACCATGACTTTTCCCAGATTACCATTCTACCCATCGTTCAGCCAGATATGAATCCAGACATTTTGTGAAGATCTCAGTTCCAGTTCTTCATTTTTTGTGGGGCCTGCAGCACGCTGTGCTCCCCACACGTGGCCACGAGAGCACCAGCCCCCGTGCTACCAAACTGCAGCCTCCCGCAGGTGAGGCCACTCCAGCTCATTAGCTGACCACTTTGCTCTTAGATGTCCCCACATGTCCCATCATGTGGGATTTCTTTTTCTTTCTGGCAAACCCAGCTCTACAGATAAAAGTATGTCAGCTCTATTTTACAGCACATGTCTTGATTGTTTGTGGAACGTTTCTGGCTTTTTTTTTGCTCCACATTCCAAGAAGCAGAAATCATCTGTGCTCATTTATTTTCATTTACGTTATGAGGCTTCATTCTGAAAAATACATTGTCATCTACATCCTGGAGGAGAAAGAATGATTCATCTATATTCAGGAATAAAAATGAGTCTACGGACATGCAACAAAAATAGAAGAAAAGTAACAAGATAATGTCTATGAAAAACTTGTCTATTCCCTCCTTGCAGGTAGATCTGAGACAGACACTGTGTCATGGACATAACTATGCTTTCTGTGCTCTAGCTGCACATACACCTATTCAACAAGCAGCTGCCCCTTGCAGGCTGGTGGCTTTCCAGGGCCTGAAAGCGAGGAGGGACAAAGAGATACTATTGGAACTGCAGTAGGATGGAAAATGAGTTTATGCTAGTTTTTATGATTTACTACAGAGAGAGGAACCCAAGGATACACTAGGGGACTGGCACACTTGGAGTTGCTGTATCCTCATTTGAAGAAATAGTTTGTGGTGTGTGGTATGCATGCTGCACATTCAGATTCCCTAGAAATTTTCACTACTATTTAAGTGCAGTAGCTACAATCACTAACAAATGTGTTATACGATACGGAGCCCTGTACATACTTCTGTGGCAACCACACACATCTTTTATTCTGGGTATTTCCTGGTGTGCCGGGAAAGAGGAACATAGTATTCAGAAATCATTTTTAAAAATGCACAGAATGTGACACAGCAGCTGAACAAATTGAATCTTAGAAAGATGTCAGGAAAAAATATATATAATTTAGCTGCCTGTCTGCATGTGTATTTAAATTTAAAAATCAAGTTATATGTCTGGCTTTCATTCCTTCTCCTTTCCCCACTCCCCTACCCCCCACTCTATTTTATGTCATCTTCATTCCCTTTGTCATTCTCTTTCTCATCCTGGGGTTAAGAGATGATGGGAGCTGGTCTGGGAGGCTAAATAGGCTTATAGGATTCTGACTATCTCCTTTGGCGGGAGAGAAAAGATAGGGGATTTGAGAGAAAGTGGGAACAGGAAGACAACCTCCAGTCTTTCTGGCCTAAGCAAATGACTGGCTGAGGATGCTTTTACTAAGAATGGGGACCCCTTCTGGAGATGCAGGGAACAAAGATGGGGAGACAATTAGATATCCATGAAGGACATGTTAAGTTTGAGACACCCATTAACCAAGTGAATGTGTGGAGTAGGGCATTGAAGCATTGAAGCATGGAGTTCAGAAGTAAGCCTGGATGTAAGCAGGGGCGTTTTCATTCTGAAGATGCTTTGGAAAGCCTTGGGACTGGAAGTGGGAGTAGATAGAAAAGGAAGGAGAACTCTGACACCTAAGCCTGGAAGTATACAGCCTGAATATTTTCAATTCGGTAAAGGTCTCCTCCTTTTCTTTCACCCTTCCCTACTTCCTCCTCCTCCTCCTCCTCTTCTTCTTCTTTCTTCTTCTTCTTCTTCTTCTTCTTCTTCTTCTTCTTCTTCTTCTTCTTCTTCTTCTTTTTTATTAAGATATTACTTATTTATTCTTGAGACTCACAGGAACAGAAGCAGACATCGGCAGAGGGAGAGGCAGACTCCCTCCAGGGAACTTGAGACTGGGAGTCTCGATCCTGTGACTCAGGGATTATGACCTGAGCTGTAGGCAGAGGCTCAACCATTGAGCCACCCAGGTGCCTCACCCAGGTGCCCCACCTCTCCCTACTTCTATATCCCCTCAGAACCTGACCACCTAGGAGGTGAGGTAGTTCAGTTGACCAGTGGTAAAACTCCAGAGGATGTGAGATGTAATTCATTCAGACATTATGGTGCTATTTAACCATCTTTGTCATTGACTCTTAAGGTGTGATTTAGATGGAAAAGAGAATTTAAAATGCTAGCATAGGGCAGCCCGGGTGGCTCAGTGGTTTAGCGCCGCCTTCAGGGCCTGATCTTGGAGACCCGGGATCGAGTCCCATGTCGGGCTTCCCTGCATGGAGCCTGCTTATCCCAATGCCTGTGTCTCTGCCTCTGTCTCTCTCTTTCTCTCTCTCTCTCTCTCTCTGTGTGTCTCTCATGAATAAGTAAATAAAATTGTTAAAAATAAATAAATAAATAAATACTAGCATAATACATTTAATTGTATCTACTTTGTCTATTTTTGTTTTTATAAACAAAATTTAAGTAAATTTTAAAAATATTGCCTTAAATTTCTCAGTTGCTACTCCTCTGTGACTCTTCCTTCATCTCAAAATTTCTGCTACACGTATGGCTTGATCAATGTACTGTGAAGATTAGCTTTAAAACAGCGTGTGTGACATGCAGTGCTTCTGCAGCACATTAACTATGACTAGTTAGTGCTGCAGATCCGACCTCTCCGAAAGTGTGGCTTTAACTACAGTCAGAGTTCTAGGCTGGTCCAGTGTGCCTCTGATGAAACAAGGTAAAACTCCAAGTTGCCCACCACCAAAAAGGGAAAATCCATATCCACACTGTGTTCTCCTACCTTGGAAAGGGGCCTTCCTCTCTTGATCCCTGGCAACCCATTGTCTTCACAATAGGGTGTGAATTTAGCAAACTCATTTGTCATCAGATGAACAAAACTGGCTTTAAAATGACTGGTAGCAAAAGACAAGTGGTCAAAATAAGCAGAACTAGAAAAAGAGAGGTTCTAGAGTAAAGAGAAAAGTAACTTAAAATCCTTCTGGCTGACAAATTGCCGCACTTATTTACAAACTTAGAAAACAAACAAAGACGTGCAAACGTTTTTGTGAAGCAAAAGTTAGGGTCAGACATCAGACTTCTCTTTCTGGTATAAAAATATGTGTAAAAATAATTCAAATCTCAATATTTTCATGAGTCTTGCTCTCTTACATTGGAGTTGGAAGCAAAGATATCTGAGCTTGCAATTTTCTCTCTGTAATTAAATAGCTGTGATGTTGTGCTTGTTATTCCATCTTTTCAGCCTTTAGATTCCTAATATATAATAAGAGGAAATGGAAGATATGGCTTCAAAGACCCCTTCCAGCTTTAAAATAATTCTGTTTTGTGGCATAACATACCTTGTTCATTTGTGTAAGGCCCTAGCCAAATAAAATCTTAATTTTAAAGTAGTTTATCAAGCCAGTTAAAGAGAGGTCTTTTATTTTATGGCCTACATCAGTGCTTTTAAAACATTACTGTCCATTTGAATCATCTGGAGATTTTATTAAAATGAAGACTCTGATTCAGCAAGCTGGGGGGTTGGCCTGAGATTCTGCATTTCTAACAAGCTCCCAGGAGTTGCTGATGGTGCAAGTCTAAGCACCACACTTTCATTAGCAAGGATCTGAACTGTGAGCTACACACACGAGGTCCCTCTCAGACATATAGACAAAATTGTGATGACCCAGTGTCGTATTGCAAAGATTAAGTTTAAATGTTTTCCCCCCAGCTAACATCAAATCAAACCAAATACATTTAGATAATTATTTGGATATTTTATTTGCATTCAGAATTAAATAGAGTTAATTGTAATTACTTTTTATATAACCTACTGATTTTTTTTTAACTGATTGGTCTCCTGTCAATGGAATAAAAATATGATGTACTGTCTCTACCTGCCTCCTCATTCTCCACAGAAAAGAACCCCAGGGTGCCAAGTTCACTCTAGAAAGTCATCATAATGATGCAGCTGGGAATCATCATTGTATGAAAAAGCCCAGTACAGGTGCAATGGGATTTACTTTCAATTTCCATTAAACCTTCTCCTTCCTCTCAGTCTAATTTATGTCAGGTCCTGGACCTATGAATCTCACATTAATTTGGACAGCTGGTCCCTGCCTCGAAGCCAAAGAGCTGGAAGATGTTTTATTAACCACTGCCCACCCCAAACACACACACACACACACACACACACACACACACACACTCACATTGGCTTTCATCAGAAATAATCAGTCAAAATGCAAGGGCAACATGTTGATGAGTCTATTAACAGATAGCTTCTAGGAGGAGTTTTTACATTTTCAATTTGGTAAGTATGCTCTATTCTCAAAGATAAAATCTTTTTTGAACACTAACAATAAACATTGTCAATTCTTTCCTGTAATTACCCAAGTGATTATATAATTCCTAGACTCAGACTCTTATTAGTAGGGATCCTCTAAGTCGTTGAGTTCACGAGTTAGATTCTCTTTCTAATAAAGAACTGAGACCATATGCCAGTTCCAGTTCTATAATAATTCCTTGTTCTTGTTCTGTCTTCATCGTGGGATGGATCCCAGAGATTTTGACTGAGCTAGAGACGACAACTGGACACTTCTACCAGACGGAGATGTGAAGCCAAAGAATTAGCTAGAGAACTCATCTGAAATGTAGCTCATTTCTTGTTTGTTTGTTTTGTAGTATCAAGCCCTTCATTCTGGCATTCTCATTTGTTAGCTCTAAGTAGGATCTCCAAAAATTAAATTTTAATAGGCATTCTATGTGAATCTGATGCAAATGTGCATGAGACCATACTTTGATAATGATTTCATTACTCTAAAATGTCTTTGCTCTTAAACCATTTACTGTAAAAATCAACATCTGGAAATGTGCCTGTTAGAGTAGCAGAGATTCTTAGTTATATAGACCACTGCTATTCATATCAAACTTCACACATAAATTTACCACGTCTCTGTTTAGATTATAGCTGACCACATACTTATTATTGTTTCAAAAGGCGAAAATGAAGCCTGTATTCAGCAGCGAGGTGAATTATTGGTGGTAAAGAACTGAGGGAGATGTAAATTTTTTTAACCTAAGTACTCACCTGAATCCAAAACATATTTTTTACCCAATTTATTTCAGATGTTTAAAGTCTATGCTTCGGATGTTGCCTAGAACCACACACAATATACACACACGCACACTCGCATACATGCACACACACACACACACACACACACAGAATGGCTGCCTACTGAAGAGTGCGCCTTCTGCTCCGAACATGAAAGGTATTTAAATATACACCTTGATCTCTCAAGCTTGTTAAAGGATCCCTTCACATTTTCTAGAAATGACATAACTTTCATTTTAGCATTTGCTATTGCTTAATGCCTCTGGAGCATTTGCTATTATTTCTTAGTTTAGTAAGAGCAAAACACAAACCCATTTCAACTGGAGCATAAACTTTCTGCTTAACTTAAGATTCCTGGGAGGAGTGAAATGGTTTCTGAACACGGTATAGATTTTTTAGACTATAGACCACTGGAGGATCAACGTGCTATATGGGCACAAGTTCAAACCTCTTGCTTGAGAGGCACAAGTTCAAACCTCTGAAATATGCTGTAGAAAGAAAAATAGGCAATAATCAAACTGAATTCCTAGAATTAGTTATGAATAATTTACACAAATTTTTTTTTCTTTTTTTTTTAATTTTTTTCTTTTTTTTTAGTTTTTTATTTATTTATGATATTCACAGAGAGAGAGAGAGAGAGAGAGAGGCAGAGACATAGGCAGAGGGAGAAGCAGTCTCCATGCACTGAGAGCCTGACGTGGGATTCGATCCCGGGTCTCCAAGATCGCGCCCTGGGCCAAAGGCAGGCGCCAAACCGCTGCGCCACCCAGGGATCCCAATTTACACAAATTTTTATAACTACTTTTATATAGTTTTTGATAGGGAAATTTAAAATAATGATAAGAAAATTTTTAAAAGCGTCTTTTTCTAGAGATTCCAATGTGAGTGAAAGCTTTGAGTAGAGGAAGCACTAGGAATGAGCTGAATGGGGTCTTTGAGAGGAGGAATGAGAAAAGCAGGGTTCCAGCACCAGCTAAAGCCTGTGATTCAGTAACTGAGGACAACAAGTTCTATCTCCTTTCTCATTCTATTTTCTTCTTCAATTTGACTTCTTAGGAATAGGAAAGTCCAATTTAGTGGTTTCCAGCCTGGGTTGTATAACCTTTCTGGAACCAGAGGCAGTTTCAATGTTTGAAAAACACTTATAAAAAACCCAAAATAAAACAATAATCACACACACACACGCGCGCACGTGTGTGCGCTCGTGCACACTATGTACTCAGAATACGAATGCACAGGAGGGCGTCTGGGTGGTTAAGCCTCTGCCTACAACTCACGTTATGATCTCGGGGTCCTGGGATCCCAGGTCTCTGATTGTCCTGCCTCTGCCCCTACCACCCCCTCCTCATGCTTTCTCTCTCAAATAAATAAATAAAATCTTAAAAAAAAATAATGCACAGGAATATTAAAATATGAAAATGACATGTTTTTCATACTGGTGAGAATTAAAGTTACTTAGTGGGACAATATTAATACCTTACACAGATTAGAACACTTATTGATGACTTCGTGGGAAGTTATGGACTAGGAAGGTAGGTCAATTATTCTTACAAGTGTCACAGGTCACAACACTCACACTGAAAACCAAACAAGGCACTCCGTTTTGGTAAAAAGCTAGGAACCACTAACTTAGTAACAGGCCCTTTGTTTGATTTAATTTATATATGTATATATGTATGTGTGTGTGTATACTTCTGTAACATTTATGGTATTCCCCATAGTTCAACATCTCAGGTATAATAACAGTCTTCTCATAAATGCTTACAATTTTTACAGGGCCCATGAATTAGATGGTGACAAATGTATAGACTTGTGTAGGGGACCCATAATTATTCTGCAAATTTGGTCATATGGAAAAAAAAAATAATTTCTTGTGTTAAAAGCAAAAGCAGGCCCTTTTTCTTAGACATTAGGAGAATGATGTCTACTGTGAATGACATGTTAGTTAAAGACAGAGCCAGGACCAGAGCTGACTCCTTAATTTCAGTCCGGGGATCTCTACAGAAGAGTACAATTGGTGTATCTAGCTGATGAATAATAAGTATTTATTGTGTAACTATATTTATTTCAGTGTGCTTTTCTTAATGTATGTAAAATTTCCTAGAGTGGTTGGAAAGAAATGGTATAAAATGCCTGGGTATCATAAACGCCAGACTCAGAATAATGATTCTTCTAATGGAGAAGGAGAATGACATAGCTATGTGGAATGACAGGATTGTGAATGGCCTTCAACTCTATTAGTAATACTTACTTCTTAACCCAAGTAATTAGTTAATAAACAAGGTTGTTATCCACTGTTTTAAAAATGCCAAAAGTAATTGGTAAGTAGATTTCTAAGAAGGCATGATATTTTGCAAATCTAAAATTAATAGGCATGTTGATCTGTAGAGCTCAGGGGCAAGACTTACTCTGATTAATCTTAGACACACCTTCCCTCCCTCCCTCTATGTATTTATAGATAGCACAAAGGAAAGGCAATTGCATATTGTGTAAAAGATGTTAGGTTTCCCTAATTATATAAATAAATGCAATAACATTTTTGTGAAGTTTTCTCCTATATTTTCATTGGAATTTATAACTATGGGAGATATGATTTTTATCAGCCAAATCTAAATTCACTTTGCATTTCAAAAGAGTTCCTTACTCCAGAATATTACATGGTAAATAGTCTTTCTTCTTACAGACAAGACAGATGGGGGGAAAAATGAGGATTTCAAGCACAATGGCAAGATAATACACGGATGCATAAAATGGAGGTGTTCTTAATACATTTTGAAGAAAAAGAGCGGAAAATAAGAAAAATGCTAGTATTTTAAATCCAAGTGATGATTGAATACAAATTATGATTTTGCATTCTTATTTTAGGGGAGAAAAACGTCATTCAGTGCTCAGGAAAGCTGTGATAACATTGTTTTATTTCATTGAGAAAGAAAAAAACTTGCATCAAATCAAAGGAGGTTATCTATTTTCTTAGGCATCAGGTATAATGCTACCAACTAAAATTTGTGCCAAACCTATTTTCTGACTATGTTAAGAATTTTAAGTAATTTTTTTCATTGAAAATCCTTTTTAAGTAAAAGAATAATGCCTTCAATTATTCAAAATACTAAATTAGAAACAATGTAAAGTGTGTCTTACTATTTATAGACTCCCAAGTCTTAAAGGCAATTTAGAAGATTATTAAATATCACATTCATTTCACTTCTTTAATAGCAATCCATTTCCTGCTGAAATTCATCTGGGGATGAGAAAACCCACTATGTTCTGAGGCAGCTTATTCTATTATTGGGCCATAATGTCTTTCCTTATTCAGAGTTGAAGCACTCCTCCTTATCATTAGCTCCTGGAGGGGGGTGGGGGGCAGTGGTGTAATTCTGAATCTTGAGAACGTCCAAAAACAATCTCATACCCTCTCCCATGAAGATTTTCCTTTTGCAAGATCAACAAAATGTCATTAGCTCCTTTTGATATTTCCATTCAATCACATTTTGGCTGAAATCATCTGCCTTCCTCTTGAAAATACAATAGTATATGTGTGCAAAGTCACATTTATAACTTGAGAATTAAATGTATGCCCAAACATGTGAGTTATAAAATGGCTTTGCCTTACTTTGAGACAAATAGTAGAAAAACAAATAATCCAACATAGGATAAATAAGCCAAGACTCTAGTTCTTCCTGCTGGCCCAATGCTTCTGTTCAGCCTCTACATGAAGAAAAATTGTAGATCTTATTCTTCACTACTGTAACCAGACCATATGTACATCCCCTGTCTATATGTAACCCTAGACCAGATCTGGTGAGTTCGTGCCTGACCTAAAGGCCCTCAAGTTCATATGAGCAACCAGCACTACCATCACCATCAAAAACTCCTGCAAGATACTTGCAGCCTGGGTGGCTTTAGCACCTGCCTTTGGCCCAGACATGATCCTGGAGAAGGGGGATTGAGTCCCATGTCGGGCTCCCTGCGTGGAGCCTGCCTCTCCCTCTGCCTGTGTCTCTGCCTTTTCTCTCTGTCTCTCATGAATAAATGGATAAACTCTTAAAAAAAAAGGATGCTTTCAAACTATGATTTTCTTAAAATTTCTATCTGAGTATTTTCTAGGATATTAAGAATATCACAAACAGTGTTTTTAAACTCCCTATTTTGAAATAATTGTAGATGCACATGCAGTTATAAGAAACAAACTAGAGGAATCCAGTACACTCCTCACCCTATTTCCCCCAGTAGTAATTGATGAAGTTTTGGAATACAGGTGAAGTCTGGAGCCGACAACGAAGAAAGAATTCTTGAGGCATCTTTGGTGTAAAATTGTGATCTTATTAAAGCATGGGCAGGAAGAGCTGCTGTCCTGGGCTTGGGAGGAGTGGCTGATTATACACCTGCAGAGTTGGGGGAGGTAAGGAAAAGGGAGATTTCAAAAGGATTTTCATATGCTAAGGAGGACCTACAAGATACTGGAGTTACAAGTTAAAGAATACAAGTTAAAGATTGTTTTTGCCTCTAGCAAGGACCAACACTAAGACAATTGGAAGCCTCCTGAAGAATGTCACACATATCCCACCCTGAGTGGGGGTCTTTTGTGGGATATCAGTTGTGCTTTGTCCTCAGCTAGCCCTGTTCCCCTATCCGTAATGTCTTATATAACTATGATACTATATCACAACTAGAAAATTAGCAATGATAACAATCTATTCAACTTATTCAAATATCAGCAGCTTAACAATGTGCTGTGATTTTGTGATTTTTTGTGTTTGTGTGTGTTACCACAGTCAAGAACAGTTCCATCAGAAGGATGTTTCTTGCTACTTGTTTTACACCTACCACCGACTCCTTTTTCATCTCCCTAAGTGGCCACTATTTAATCTGTTCTCCTTTGTTGTTACAAGAACGTGATATGAATGGAATCATACAGAATGGACCCTTGAGATTAGCTATTTTTTTTCAGCAAGAAGATCCACTCAATTGTTGGGTGTAAAAATAATTTGTTCCTTTTTTGCTGAGTAGTATTTCACAGCATGGATGTACCACAGCTTGTATAAACATGCATCCATTGAAGGACCTCTGGGTTGTTTATGAATAAAGCTATTTGCATATTTTTGTATAGGTTTTTGTGTGTACCTGAATTCTCATTTCTTTGGGATAAATGATCAAAAGAGTTCAATTGCTGGGTTATAAGTGCAAGTTTAGTTTTTTTTTTTTTTAAAGAAAGTATCCAACTGTTTCCCAGGGTTTCCTATCGGCAATATACATGTCATGGCCCTGAAAGCAAAAGTGTCTCCATTCCCAAGGAACCCAAAATACAAAAGCATGTAACCATGAGTTTCTGTTGTTATTGGCCTGACATTCCCACAATCTAACAACTGGAATTGCTACACTTCAAGTATTTTTTTCCCTTATTATCTCCTCATAATGGGCAGTTTTGATACGGGAGAGCTGGGTTCTTGTCTCACGGAGTCGAAGAATGAATCTCTGAACAACAGAGTGAGTAAAGCTGTAGAAGTTTATTAAGCAGAGATACAGAGAAGGCTCTCAGGAATGAAAGGGGTCCCAACAGGGTTGCCGCTGGGGCTTTTTGGCTGGCTTTTTACTGGGAACCTAACCAGGGAGCCCAAGGCCTTGAGGTTTCTTTGTATTGTCTCAGGTGATTGACATGTGGCTGTTTTAGGGTCTGGTGAATCTCTGGGATTGTCTGGTAACCATCAAATGAGGATACTCTCTAACACTGGAGCTAGGGAGCCTGATCTATTTACTCTTCTGTTTTTACTGCTTATCTCTGTTTCTTTGGGATGGGTAGATGTCTGACTCTGGACCATTTGGTATCCTTGGGATTTATGGGAGCCCATAGATTTATGGGAATCCAACTCTAGGCCTTTCCCTTATCTTTCCCTGCCTAACCCCATTTGCTCCTAACTCATTCCTACATCAGTTTGTTGTGCTGCCCAGGTGCACCCATCAGGACAAGGCTTTCATTCTACAAGCTGCTGAAACTGTTGGCCTGCTAACACTTCACAAGTCTCTCCACGAATTACTCTGGACTGAAGAGAGCTGTCTCACCCCAAACTACACTCCAATCCTCGAGGGAGACCATGTCCCAAATTGGTTGATGTAGAGGTACAAAGAACTAGCCCTCTAGTCTTGACCTGGGACATTTCTAAAGGGCCCTTCTAGCTCCAGCTCTAGAGCCCCTCATGGGATCAGCTGAGTCCTGTGTGACCTGTGTGGCCTCTCAGGTCAATACTTCCCTCTGCCCAACCTTGCTTCCTCACTTCTGAGAGTTGATCTTTAGTTCACAACCTCTGCCCCCAAAGAACTCTTGCATATGAAATTATCTCCTTTTCTAAGGAACCCAACCCAAAACACTTGGTACTAGGAGGATCCTTACCTGGGAGTTGGATCCTTACCTGGTGGTGGTGGAGGACTGATTCTCTTGGCACACTACAGCAATGTGATTGTTCAAAGTTCCTCTAATGAAGAACTGGGAAAGTATAGCCATGAATGAGAATGCTCTCCTGGTTCAGCACAGCAGGGGATTGAGCAGTACAGGGATTAATCAGTGAAGGACTACAGACTTGAATGACCATTGCTAGTTCTTGATGCACTGAAGAAAGACAGTGGAAGGCTACATGTAATTAGTCATTAACTGAAGGTGAAGTTGAAAATCAGAAGGTGGCCTTCATAGCTTATACATTTATTTAATCAGGGTAGATAAACAAAATTTGACAAATATGTTAGAATTGATAGAGTGCATGAATAACAAATGGTGGTACATAAACTCTGTAGGGATTGAGATTTCTGCCAGACTAAAGAAGTTATTAAGTGTCCAGAGGTTTAGGGCAGCTGTCGGCAAACTTTTTCTGTGAAGTGTCATATAGTAAATATTTTAAGTTTTGCAGGCCAGTCTCTATCACTAGATTTTGACACTATATAGCATGAAAAAAGCCATAGATAATTTATAAATGAATGAGCTTGAGCTTGGTTGTGTAAAAATGAAACTTTGCTCAAAAAAAAAAAAAAAAAAGCAGCAGGCTGGATTTGGCCTATGGCCTGTAGTTTGTCAAGCCCTGATGTGGAGGGCATAGTTGGACAGCACATAAATAATAAGTAAAGGACAAATTAATATATCTTGCAGCTTCTACCAATAGGAAGGGAGCATAGTCTTTTATAGGCCTCTTTGGATTCTGGAGGTAAGATATTTTGTAACTGGGACTACTGTTTTGGCCCATTTACCTGGTGACATGGAAGACTGTCAGTTTGGAGTGGGCTCCAGAGCAGACAACAGTCCTGTAGCAGGTTCAGATTATAGTAGAAGCTCCCCCAGTAACACAAGTGATACCTACAATAAAAACAAAACAAAAAAATGACATATGGACTTTAAAGCAAAACCCAATAGGAAAATCAAAACTAGCACAGCAAGTGGCAGAGCTGAGATTTGACTCTAGGTTTGCCTGACTTGTGAGAATAGACATTTATTTTTTTCTTAAATCCCCTAAAGCATATATAGCACAGTCTTAAACAGCATAGAGACCAAATAAAAAGATACTTAAACATGTTAGTGGTTATGTGATCTAATCAATTAAGTAGTATTTGTTAAGAACTGTACCTGATACACATTGCCAATAAATAAATTTTTGTTGAATACATTTAAACAAATACAGTCGGGTGATTTTGTTGTTGTTGTTTTATGAACACTAATTTTGGAAACACACAGCTTCAGGTTTAAAAGGCTTTTCCAGATTATAGGTAGAAACTCCATTTGGAGTTATGGTTAGCTTTAAGTCTGGCAATTTTAATAAGGATTTTCTTTTTCAAGAGTCCCTTATAATTGTATGGGTGCCTAACAATCTTTGCCCCGACAGAAGGACTGTTTCTTTATTTTTTTAATTTTTTTTCCTTCCTAATAAAGTATTATGCCATATTAAAAAAAAATCTTGGGGATCCCTGGGTGGCTCAGCGGTTTGGCGCCTGCCTTTGGCCCAGGGCGCTATCCTGGAGTCCCGGGATTGAGTCCCACGTTGGGCTCCTGGCATGGAGCCTGCTTCTCCCTCCTCCTGTGTCTCTGCCTCTCTCTCTCTCTTTCTATGTCTATCATAAGTAAATAAATAAATATTAAAAAAAAAAAACTTAAGGCTTCGATACCAAATAAAACCAAGGTGCTTATTCACTTTCAGAGGTGTTAAATGCTCCCTGAAGAGAAGCAAACTTGGATGGCCACGTGACTTATCAAGTGATCTGGGCTGGTCTGGAGTCCAGAGAGACACAAGATCCAGTGTGGGCAGATTGCTGCTCCTGCTCCTTTTGGGATAACTGGAGCAACTTGGCTATCACTGAGGTGGAATTTGCATGACAGAGAAGTCACAGAACCAGAAGAGTGAATCTGAAGGAGCAGGAGATGCTGACTGACAATGCAAATATAACAACATGAAGAGCTTTCACGGAGCCAGATATGCCTGTGGGTAGTAGATGACAATTTAATTTACATCTGGAGTTTATGTAACACATGCGCTCTAACCTTTGCCCTTGTGGGTGGAAAATGATGAGACATTGAACATCTGTTGAGAGCTTATTCTGTGCTAAGCATGGAGATTAAGTATTTTATACTTATCTTGCTTACCTCTCATAGGAACCCTATAATATCAATAACTTTATTATTTTCTAGATAAGAAAATTGAAGTTTAGAGAGGATAAAAACTTAAGATTCCAAGTTTGTCTTATTCCAAAGTCCATAAATATGCTTTATGTGCTGGTTAAGGAAATACAAAATAAAGCGAAAAGTGTTCTCCTTTTCAGTCCAGGGGTGGGTTTGATTTATTTATCCCACGTCTTTGGTACTAACAAGAAAATAAATTATAGGCCATAAGTAAGTGATACTATATCCCCAAATTCCCCTTCATAGCCCAGATTTTAAATGCTGCTCCCTATAGTTCTAATAAAATTTGACAATGTTCTGAATAGTTGATACTGGAGTAAAAATTTCATTGCCTGGATTTTCTCTTGCTATTAAAAATGGCACAAAAACAAGAAACTTGCTCATGTACCTTCAGAGGTAATGCATTCTATGAAGATACTGAAAACTTATTAGGAGTGATTGACCAATCTTGATTTCCAGGAGCCTGTATGGTTGTCAATCCAGTGTGGACCAATGTGGTCCCTAGTTACTGGGCCACAAATTTCTATGCAAAGTGGAATTCAGTAAGATTTTTAATTTTTTTTTAATTAAAAAAATTTTAATAGAGGTAAAGTACGACGTAAATATTTTGAATGAAAGAATGAAGTCTGGAAGGCTTAAAAGGAGATAATTTGGAACTGGACACATTTACTGGTCCATGGTGAAATTTATGGTAGTTGGAGGCCAATCCAACTGGATTGGAGAGGCTAATCCTAAACCAGAGAGCTCCTGAGTTGAGTACTCAGCGTGCATGGCTTATTCAACAGGTCTAAGCAACAGAGGGGCCTTCCTATAGTATAAGTGAGATAACGAAACTCTTGAAATGAATCAGTGAGTTGTTTAAATTCCAAACATATAATAAGCAAGAAGTCCTGCCATTAAGAGGCGTGGCACCAAAAAATAGGCCAAACCTCAGGATCACTTCTATAGTAAAATATAGAGTAAAAAGAGTAACTTTTTAACAATAAATAGAGATGAGTCATCAGAATATTTTAATAATGTAGATTAAATAAATATTGACTTAAGCCATACTTTGTTTCTGTACTGTGCCAGGCGTAGGATTGCACACACACACAAACACATACATACACAACAGCAAGGTGAGGTGAGTAAGAGGTGTTCCAACCTCATACTTCTATAGAAATTGCTGAGATGTTTTGCACTATGAATGCTAATTAGATCAAGTTGAGATGATGTTATTTTGTTTCACTCTACCCTTGTTGATTTTCTGCCTGAAGATCTCAGTTACTGGCAGAGTTGTGTAGAAGTCTCCAACTATAACAATGGATATGTCTATTTTTCTTGACATTCAAGTATTTTCTCATTGCACATTAGTTTTTGTTTCATATATTCTGATGCTCTATTGTTAGGTTCACATGTTGAGTTGCTTTGTCTTCTTTGATAATTGACCTTTATTATAACTCAGCACTCCTTGATATCCCCATAATTTTTCTTGCTTAGAAGTCATCTTCATTGGAAATAAATATAGCTCCTCTGGCTTTCATTTGATCAATATTAGCATGGTGTATTTTTCTTTATCCTTTTACTTTTTACCTGTGTTTTTATATTTAAGGTAGATTTCCTATAGATAATATATAGTTTCATCTTTTTAAATCCATTCTGACAATCTCTTTTAATTGGTATATGTAGCTATTCATATTTAAAGTCATTACTGATCTAGTTGGATTAATATGTACCATTGGAGACTAGACATTTGGTATGGAGAACACTTTGTGTGTGTTTCAAATGAATATTTTCCCTTGCCAGAACCACAGTGCAATTTTTCTTAGCTCTTCATCTTGAAAAATTTGAAAGTATGGGTGCCTTACAGAGATTGTAGTTTCCAAAAGTTTCTCACAGTCAAGTCAATTCATACTCAGCCTCCAGCAATTTATCAACATCATCATTTAAGTATTTCTACCCATCCGTGGCTTCAATGGCTTTTGCTCCAAGTAAGCAGATCTTGGCTGTGTCTTTCTATTTGTGCCTATCTCTCCAGATTTTGAGATGATGCCCTTGACCTCAATTCTCTGATATGACTAAGAAGATGCAGTTGATATTAGAACAACATGGTTTTGAACTGTGTGGGTCTACTTATACACAGATTTTTTGGATAAATGCAGCACCGTAATGTAAATGTTTTTCCTCTTCCTTATTATTTTTTTCTTAATATTCTATTTATTTATTCATGAGAGACATAGAGAGAGAGAGAGAAGTAGAGACACAGGCAGAGGGAGAAACAGGCTCCATGCAGGGAGCCCGATGTGGGACTCAATCCCAGGACTCCAGGATCATGCCCTGGGCCAAAGGCAGGGGCTAAACCGCTGAGACATCCAGGGATCCCGTTCCTTATGATTTTTGTAATAACATTTTCTTTTCTCTGGCTTACTTTATTATGTGAGTACAATATATAATATATGTAACATACAAAATATGTTTTAATTGACTATTTATGTTGTCAGTAAGGCTTCCAGTCAACAGTAGGCTATTATTAATTAAATCGACAAAAACCATATGCCCAGGGTTGTTGATGCCCCTAACTCCTTTCCCCTCCCTCATTCTTCAAGGGCCAATTGTAATGGATTTTTAGTATGTTTAACCTTTTTGTTGTGGTGGTAGGAGAAATGACTTCCATACTTCTAAATATCAGATCTGAACCCAGGAATTCTTTATTGCCGAAATCAAACACAAACTTTGCACTCTAGCAGTGGTGGCAGTTATGATGTCTAGCAATATATACAGGAAGCACAGAGTTAGGAGAATTATTTTCAAAGCAGAACTCTACCAGTGTGATCTACGAATAAGTTACATAACATCTTTATTTTTTTTTATAACATCGCTTTAAGCTTCAGTTTTCTTAGCTATATATTCACTCTTTTTGCCTAGATTATTTGTTGACTTAGATAAATCATATGGGAAGGTCAACTCACTTTGTTTAAAGAAAATCCCACAAGTCTAAAACCGTATGAAATATTATCAAATATTCAATGTAGAAGTTGAAGTTCTGTGATCAT